>NC_089681.1:24329150-25067900 GCF_031753505.1 Anomalospiza imberbis | reverse complement strand
GTTAGTAGCTTCTTGCAGTTTGGAATGAAATTCTTCAATTGTCAAAGTAGAATTCTGTTGAGAAAAAAAAATCTGTCTTGGTGACAAAATAAAGAAAACACTTAGCAAGTGAAACAGTAACTGAAGAACCCTGAAATTGCTTAACAACTTGATATTGGTGAGAGAATTAAGAAAAGCATGCTGCATATTAAATTTTTACCTTATTAAAATACACAAAGGAAAGCATGAGCATCTCAGACATTCAGCGCCTGTTGCTTAGAGTACAGTTTAAGCTCTTAAGTGTAAAGCATGCAAAGGCTTTGATATTTCAAACATCAGTAAAAGCTGCTTTTTAACATATTTTTTTCATTTCACATTTTTCTGCTGTTTTCTTTTTAAAGAGGACTGTTGACTATGTTCTAGGCTATGTAAAAAAGTCATTACTTTAGAGATGAAGTCATAATCATGAATTCCACATGCTGGCAGGGTTGACCAAGGGAATAGCATATGTGGATTTTCCCAAGGAAAAAGATCCTAATTTGCTCCTAAGACCTCAAATGAAGTTAGAAATCATCTGTTAATAACAGTGGGAAAGAAGTTTTTATCTGAAAATCAGTGGAATGTGGATGTTCCCAAAGCCACCTTCAGCTTCTTTACCAGTTCCCTTGTCCAAAGAGAACCATGTGACAAGCAAAACCCTATTCAACACTTATTTTGAATGTGGAAACATATGGAGAGCAAGATTTACTAAAGTTATACTGCCTACATAAAGCTTCCCTTTGACACAGACCCAAGTGAAGGGACATCCACTGCTGTCAGGTAGGGCTTGTGAAGATACAAGCAAAGATTGTGAAGTCACCCCTCAGCCTTAGTGCTAAACAGTGCTGTCAGTCTCTGCTCCAAATGAAATCAACGGCAACTGCAGCTGCTCAGAGCAGATGTAAATTAGAGCACCACAATAGCATCTTCCCCAGTATATCCAATTATTGCTGAAGGAAATACATGGGAGACAACAATGTCTGGCAGAGAGAGAACTTGGAGTAAAAAGAACCCTGGGCCGGATTTCACTGTTTGCATGTGAGGGCAGCCCAAGTTGACAGATGTAGGTAAGAAAGAACTGAATTTTTCATTAAGCCATACCATCAAATAGAAATAACCTTATCAATAAAGTGACTTAAGTAGCAGCAGTGCCTTGTTAGGTTCATAATTGTTTGGTTCAATGATACTGAGAAAGGGTTTTGCACTGCATAACAGTAGTCCAAACATACTCAGCTCACCCTTTTAACCATTGACACTATATATGCAGGGCTCTCTTCTTTCCCCATCCAACTAAACTAGGGAAGTCAAACCATATTTTGCTACATTACAGGATTCAAGGTATGTCTACATTAGGGGTACTGCCAGTATAGAATGAAAACTCTCTCACACCATTACACCATAACAATATACTGGCAAAAATAGTCAAGGCTATACCTAGTAGGGAATAGCTGACACTTGTGGGAAGCTAGTCAGGCTACTCATGTTAGTTCTGTCAGCAGGAGCTGGAGCTTCACTCTTGCAAGTTTGGTATCCCTAAAATACTATGAATGCTGTGCATGTGACCCACCAATTTATAAAATAAACACATCAAGCAAGGAAGAGGGAAAAGAACAGAAAAAATACTTGCTTACCACAAGTCCTAGCACAAGGGTACGCACTCTCTCCCCAATCTCTGGTGAAATGTCATTGCCAAACTGCTGTAAGGTTGTAAGAAATCTCTTCAATTTGCTGAGCTGCCTAGCTCCACAAGCTGGCGGTAACTGCTGGTTAGCCAGAGAAGAGGAAGAGGAAGAGGATGGCCCATTGCTAAAGCCATTAGGAGGAGATGGAGCTCCATTTAATGCTGTTGGTGAATGGCTAGTGCCATTGGTTACTGAAAGAAAAAGAGACAGAGGATAAAATAAAGATTGGGGTTGGGGAAGAGATAGAGAGAAAAATGAGACAGAGGGGAAAATCCATCAGCTTATGTTTTCTGCACTTGACCTCAGAATTAATTAAGTTGCACAGTCAAAGATAATTAGCCTTTAGATAGAGTGACAGTCTGCAGTTTATATCTATTTCCCAAGTAGCTAGCGCTGAACATTGTAAGGATTGGAAATAACAGCAGCTGCCTCTCACACAGCCCCTTCAAAATGCCCCTGGACCTGAAAAGCACCATTTGAATACAAGCCTTTTGTCAGAGGATTTTAAAAAGAGAGAGAGGGAAATGGAGAGATAAAAAGCATGAGTGCATGTATGATTGAAGACCCAAAAAAAAAATTGTTCTTTAAGGTAGAAAAAACGTGCAGACATATTTCATGAAGCCTCAGTTTATCTCTGAATATTTTTACTTGTGTTTTGTACACACAACTGACAGCTGTGTTTATAAAACAGGACTTTCACATTTTAACCTTACACCACCCAATGAGAAGGTTATTTTTTCCAATACAGATTCCTTAGCTGCTAACATATGGAGTACACAAAGTTGTCTGTGCAGGTACAAATGCTGCCAATGCTCTGTGTCCTGAAGCCTTGCAGCAAGGGCAGCAAGCTAGACTTCAGAAGACTTCTCAGATTATGAGCAAATCTCTCTGCTTTCACGTGCCAGCACCTTATCTCTGAAAAGGATAAGAAAGCACTTCCCTCCTGTTGCAAGGTTGCTTTGAGAATAACTATCTGAAGTCCTAGGCATTCAAAATTTATGGCAACAAGATGCATGCAGACATACTGAAGACAACAGAGAGTTTTTGGCAGCGAATTCAGTTTGATTCTTATCCACACTCTAGAAGAGAGCAGAGAATCAAACTGAGGACATCCTCTTCCACTCAGGTTAGTTGGAACAGCAACACTCAAAACACATGCAGTTGAGGTTGAGTCTGATTTGCTAAAATGACAGCTAACAGCAAGAAAAAGGATAGCTCCCCTAGAAATACAAGTGTACCAGTGCACTGGCAGGTGTGGGCACGCAGCATGTGACTGTACCCAGCAGCAGCTGCACTCAATGGGCCACAGCCCTGGAGAAATTTTCTGGTTTTTTTTTTTTTTTTTTTTTTTTTGGGGGGGGGGGGGTGGATCACTCAGAACCCTTTCAAAAAAAACATTGAAAAATCAATCAGGAACTTGTCTACAATCAAAAATACACAGGAGTATCACTTCAACTTGTTTTCTATTTAAAAGCACAACCAGGGCAAGCTAGCAACTTTAAATACTTTCAGTGTTTCTCAATGACCAGCCTCTCTGAAGCCAAACATCCCATTCTCATCTCATTTTCTTCATGGATTGTCCTTATCTTTAACCAGGAAGTCCTTTTTTTCAGGGTGGACACCTACTACTAGATATAAATCACTACCTATTACTATATTTAAATCACTGCCACAAACCTTCGAAGGAGTTTTTGTTGCCCTAGTCACTGCCTTCCAGAGGAATGACAGGAAAAGCTATGTGAATTGTTATCTAGCCTCTGCTTGTGTTTTCTTCTAGCTTTCGACTGCCTATTCTGGCTGCATGGGCTAGTGAGAACAAGGATTGGAAAATGCAGAAATAGAAAGAAGTTGGCCTCAGCAAGTTCAGCTCCCCATGAGGCTCCAGGCCACACTCTGAGTGCTGCACTGGGGTGAGGTATCTGAGTAAACAAATACGTTGTGATTGCATGGAACTCACATAGCCAAAAGTCATCCTACCAGGAACTTAGAAAATGAGGACTGGAGAGAATAGCAACACGTCCTGCTGATCTACCCTGACACCACCCAACAACTCTGTCACCCATAAGGGGCTGCTCTAGGCAGAGGGTGCTGGTGGGGCTGATCAAGAAAGCAGAGAAGTGTGGAGTTCATCACCTACGATAGATACAGGGAGAAGAAAGGCCGGTAGATTCCTCCCACAACAAAAGAAATAATGAAATAGTCCCATGATTTCAGCGCTTTCCTTATAATATCTGAATTTGCCAATTGGCAAAGTTGTGCATGATTTCTAAAACAAAATCATGTTGCTAATCCAAAAGCATTTAGCATTTAAAATTTCAAATTACAACACGTCAAGAATTTTTAATCATCTAAACCAAAGAAAACAAAGATTTTCTAGACCAGAAAACAAGTCAGATCTTTCTGGCCTACAGGCATTCCCACTGTAGTAATAATAAATGTAACACTCTGATAAAAGTGACTGTTTATTGTACAAGCTGGAACAGCTAAGACCAAACTCCAAAATCTGACATGGTAAAAAGCAATTAAAATCAGGGTTTTTTAGACTTTTAGTCTTCAAATAAGGAGTCCCAAAACTCAAGCTGTGGTTCACACACCTTCCAAAGTGCTGAACTCAATCAAATAAACAAACATCCAGAAGCCTTGTGAGGAATGTAAGTGTGATTAAAGAACATTGTCGTATTCCTTTTATGATTGCCAAAGATCATCCTGAACTGTTGGCAGGGCATCACACTGGAAAGCTTAATGTGCAAGAACCTGATCCTGCAAAAACCTAGAAACAATTTAACTTCAGACTGAAGCAGCTCCAATGTGAATCTCCATGCCGGATGATTCAGGTGCTGGAGTTAAGCAAAACAGACAAATCTTTGCAGGATCAGGGTCACTGGGTTAAATGTGAGTTTATGTGAATAGCTGGCACAAACCCTCCTAACTGTTTAAGTTCAACATAAATTGTCAGGACAGGGTTCCCTGGGATAAGTAGTACAAAGGCCTCCAGCTGGCCTTCTACATAGAGGTGAATTTTAAGTAAGGCATTTAACAGAGAGAAAGGGACTAAAACAGACTTAGGCAAGACAAATAGAAGACGCAGCCTTCATTCTGTTTAGGCATATGTATTCTACTGTTCTAAAACTGTTTTATTTAAAACGTGAAATGTAAACACATTCTCATGTTTATACTATTACAAGGCAGTATAAAAGAGACTAAAAATTTTGCAGCTAAATCTTAGTATGAGAAATGTGGATCATTTCATGACTGTGAAAAGAATAGTCCAGACAATGTGCCAGATTCAAATCTCAGTTACACTGATATGAATACAGCATACATCAAGACTAGTAGAGTTTGTTATATGTTTACATCAATAAGCTGAGACAGAGATGCAGCCCTAAGTGATTTAGAGAAGTGGTAACAGACTAGAAACCTCTAGATAAAAATTATGAAAGGACTTTAATTTTGGTTTTATATCAATATTAACTAGACATTATATAGCACTGAAATCAGAATTCTTCACTGAAACATAAGCAGAAGGAAGATCAGTATTTTTTCATTATGAATTATCTCCACTTTAAAAACAACAAACAAACAAACAAACAAACTCCCTGAAGTTTCTATACTAAAGGGAATGGGATCATTTAAACAGCATAATGACATGTAAGAGAAGGTTTTCTGTCCTTCTCACAAGAGGGCTAACCTGACCATTAAGTACATGAGAAACCAGTGCTCACTGTTCTTCAACACTGTGACCAAGTGGTCAATGAAATACTAACACAACTCTGAGCTGAATGTCTTAATACCTTAACGATGCATTAATCTGTTGTGAGCTTTGTTTTGCTTAATTGATTTATCCCAATACAATCAAGTGTTGTTCCTGCCACTTCATGCACATTTCCCTTCACCTATTTTGGTTTCTGACATAGGACAGAAAGAAGATGGAAGAAAAGGAAGAAAATAAGACTAATTACACGTTGTGGGCGTAAATGAACTGGTTCTTGGAGCTCCTTGGGTAGTGGGAGGAGGTGGCATGGTTGGAGGCGTCAGCCTGGATTGTGTCTTCACATCCACAGGTGAGTCTGGCATTGTGGAATGCTTCTCAGTGCGATCTGCAACACACACCACAGGAACACACCAGTTTATTTCCCCAAGCATACCCCCTCTGATAAAAACTTAAAAGCTAATGCAAGAAGTGAGCCATTTCAGCATCTGCTGTGAAAGATTACACCTGATTATCTACTCCAGTGTGCTCTTCCCAAATTGCATCATCTAAACCTTACTTAAGAAGGTGCAACACAGATGGTAAGACCTCATTTGTAGCAGTGCTGCATTTTCTTCTGTTTTTATTTCTAGCATGTGCAGATGCTACCTCCCAAGCACTCCTAGAGCTGCAATAATGCCACCTCCCTTCAAGGCTCTCATGTTAGCCAGGAGGAAAAAATAGATGAAGGAACAGGAAGATAATAAATCCCCTTATGACATCTCTTCCAGAACTAAAACCTGAAGCTCTTTAGAGCAGGTGAGATATTGGGTGGAATAGTGGTTGAAACAAGCTCTCTTCATGTCTCTTCTTTGTATCACCTGCTACCCTCTTCATTGGTTCTCTTTGTAATCTTATGTTAAACTTATGCTAAATACACACACCCTCTGGATCACTTTACCACAGTGCCCCTGGTTATTCTCATATTCACCAGAAAAATAAACACAACATGCCAAAATGGTATGTCAATCATCTCATATGCATACAATTATTTTCAAATAAGCATGCAAGTTTGCACCGTCACATATTAAGATCAACTTTCAATGCTCAAAACCTGCAAGATAAGCAGGAACATACCTCCCCAAGAAAACAAAACAAACATAAGGCAAAACCAGGAAAAAACTTAACACTTCTCTTGCAACTGAAGATCTAAATATACAACACATATGATGTAAAAGCTACAGAACTGCACTCTTTTTCCCAACATCTTTTTGAATGACACTACCTTAAGTTGTCTTTTTTAAACCATCCAAGACCATATGTTTCATTTATTAAGTATGGGCAAAACACAGCAAAATTTACCAGCTGAAGGCAAAATTAAGGCTTTCTCACTCATGCCAGGAGTTTAGCAAGCCATCTTGAAAAGAGATGAGTACAATGATGTTTAGCTTTGAATGGGAATAAGTCAAATTCTTCAGTCCCTTCTTTGGGGAGTCGGGGCTATTTATTTATACACAGCCCAACAGAAGTCCTCCTGAGCTCCACAAGACTATTCTGTAAAGCAAGTAAGTGTCGCTGCTAATGGGCAATCACGTAAGTCTGTGGTTTTAATTCAAAACATGTCACATTCTATAAATTCTGTCCCGTCACTTTGTGACACAATTCCTTGTTCTTACTAACAACATATAAACTTCAATGTAATAATAATATCTGAAATTTGCTCTGAGAGACAGTAACAGAAATTCAATGAAATGCACACATTTAACAAAGAACAGGTATGTTTAAGAGTCTCAAAACACTTAATTATCAGAAAACCTAAATACAAGAAAGTTTAAAAAAAAAAAGGAAGGGGGAGGGAAAAGGAAAAAATCAAAACGGCCCCTATACCCCCCAAAAATTAACAACACGTAACAGATACCAATCTTTCTCTGTCTGAAATTGAAGAAACTGAGGAAGTAAGTAGTAAGTCCCAGAGGTGCAGCATGTCAGGTAGTGCAATTATAAAAGCCATCTTCAACCTTTGTTGAAATGCCTACAGGCAATGTTTCAGCTCTCAGTGAAAGGGGAGTAATTTCATATAGAATTTAGAGACAAGTCTGGGGAAGATGAGCAGCGAAATACCCCCAGAATAGGAAGAGGGGAATAGAGATACAATTTTATGGGATCTGTAGTGTTGATCTAAGGTTAGTAAACCTCAGCTATGGAGAGAAGAGTAACCACACCTTAAATATTACTTCTTACACAGGTAAGTGAGGTATGATTTGAAAATCAAGAAACAGTAAATTATTACATGCTGGAAAACAAAAACAGGTTTCTAAACAAATTCTATTTGTATTTCCTTTCCGTATCAGTATACTAAACTAGTTAAATCTCTATCTTCAATAAGCCATTAATTTATTATAAAGAAGTATGAAAACTCATCTTGAAATGTTAATTACTTCCTTAATAGCCGAATTCATCTTGCACTCACCTCAACCAACCTCAGCAACAAGGGAATAAATAGCTTTCAGCTCATGTTGCAACAGAGGGAAAGAGGCACAGCAGTGAGCCCAAGCCCTCCTAAATAAAGGCAAATATTTCTCCCATGCCAAGAAAGGAGAGAGAAAGGGAGGCTTGCCAGAGCTGGTGGGGAGATAACAGTGGGAACTGCTGGTCCATCTGGTTTTCATTCTGCTAACACTCACATTGAACTGTTAAGGAAGGCAGTCCAGGTACACAGATTTGAAGCATGTGGGAGCACAGACACAGGCACAGAGGAGATGGAGGTGGGTGGAAGAAGGAGTGAGAGAAATCGAGCTCCTCTAACAGACTGCTGCTCGCTGCAAGCAGGCACAGCCTGTATCCTCCAATTCAGCTGGTGATAACTAAAGCGATCCTGAGCTGTAACCAACCGCACGGCTCCTGCTCCCTCCCTTCCCTTCACTGCATTTCAAAGTTCAGGTTTGATCAGAAATGTGCTCAGATCAGAGGGGGGAGACTTTCCCACAAAGCTGGCAATGTTTTGCTACTTAAATTGAACATGGTTGTGGGAAAGAGTGTGCCGGTTTTGCCCTCGAATTTCAGGTTGCCACTCTATCATGATCCAAATGGTTTTTACTACCTCCAACAGTTTGCCACCCAGTCTGCAGACTGCTGAACTTATCCACAGACCCCTGTACTTCTCATCTAAATCTAATAACATTAGGTTTGATTTTCCCAATTACCTTTCTTTGGATCTCTTAGACATAAACACAATCATGCTTTACATACTACTTACCTTTTTGTTACCTCTCTCTCCCTTGCAAAGCCCTAAACCCTACTCTCCTACTGTATGATCGCAGGCAGGCAGATTTCTCTCTGTCTGTTACTATCCTAGTCCTGCCTTCTTTAAGGAGATATTAAGGCTCCTTTCAAGCATGCCCCAAAACATCTCTTGCCAGAGTACAAGATTATTTTGTCAGAACAGAGATTCTCCATGGGGGCAAGGAAAAAGGGCTTTTGAAGTAAAATGCAAAATACAAAGCTTTTCCACATGCTTGGAAGACACCATCACACCACCCAGGAGAACAGCTTTCACAACTCTCC
The DNA here is from genome assembly GCF_031753505.1 of Anomalospiza imberbis. Lineage (NCBI taxonomy): Eukaryota > Metazoa > Chordata > Aves > Passeriformes > Viduidae > Anomalospiza > Anomalospiza imberbis. Next base: position 25,058,948 of record NC_089681.1, on the reverse strand, counting down.
ATTCCGCCCTCTTTAATAACAAAACCCCTGTGGGAGCCATTCTGCTCTTACTGCTACTGTTTTACCTGTTCCTTACCTTTCCATACAGCTCCCCGAACTCTGAGGGAGTGATGGGACTGGGAGCAGCTGTCTACAGCACCCACCACTGTCCCACCACCCACAGCACCAGAGAACCTCAGCAGCTCTAAGACAGATGACTCAGGGGATGAAGTGGTGATGGACAGCCACAAATCAGAGCTGATAAAAGCATTAACAGTTCTTGTGATCTGATCTTCCTAAAGCTTTTGGTGTCTGACACTTAGCCTATAACTCCAGCTTCTACAATTCATTATTTATTTTTTAATTAATAAAAACAATAAGCCTAACAACAAACACTTTTTACTGCAATGGTTGACAAATAGCCTGATGAAATGAAAGCTAAAGACATAAGGGTACTTAAGTCATATTCACAAGCAAATTTCCTTCAAGACATGGTATTTCACGAGGCTTTTAATGTATGAACATTCTTCATACAAACTCTCAGTGGATATTCTGCTATTCATACATTCAGAGGTTATGAGGATTTGGTAGGGGAAGAAAGAATCCCCCAGGAGGAAAAACTCTAATTTTAACATATCAAAACCTGCCTGGGTAAGATTTCACATACATGTGCTCCAGTTTTACAATTCAAAGACATATACATTGAATTTCACCCGAAATTCAGAAGAATTTTTACCATGCCTTAAAATAGCTCAATTTCTTGAATTCAAAAACATGTTTATGCTCTTGAGTCAAACCAAACTCCCCACTTGCAAGCTAGTTCTGGCTATCTTTTTCTTCAGATGGACCTTGACATTTCAAACAATAATCCTAAATTAGCAAAGACACACCAGAAAGTTTCATACAGGCAGCATATCTCACAGCATCCCATTTAAAAGCATAGCCTGTATATACAGAGGGAGTAAATTCTTTCAGGTGCAACAGTTTTTTCCACTGAATCCCTTTAAACAATGACAGACCTGTGCTCCTTAGCCCAGTTCAGATCAAATGGGACTGAAACCAGAGGTCCTCCAAACTGGAAGGAAAAGGAGACATCTGCAACTCATTCTGTAGTGTTCACTGCAATCAGTTCAGGATGGAGAAAGATGGTGAAATAATGGTCTAGTCCTAATCCATACACACAGCCCTCTGGAGCAGCAAGAGACTTAGAATAAATTCAGAAAACATGTTTCAAGTATGCAGAGATCTATTGCATTTGCTTTGGATTATATTTTTATTTAAAAACAAACCCAAGCAAAACATTTTGAAATACACATTCTTGAATCTCCTTTACAGCATAGTGTGAAGAACTGTGATTTAACCACAGAAGTATTTTGCTTCATTTAAAATTAAAGAATATTGTAAAACCAACTTTAAATTATGATATTTCTTCTGTGGATTTCTTGGTTCATAGAATTATACTGTTCTTGTTCATTCAGTTTTTATGGTAGAGGTTTTTTGTTATCACTATATTTAGCTGTTAGGTGAACACCGATATTTACTGTAAGCACAGTCAGCTTCTGAACCAAACAAGGAAGAGACAAAGCATGCAGGAGCTGGGGCAAAGAGAGATGTCCCTGCATTCAAACTGAGTTACTTTACTTCCTGTACCCTACAAGTTTAGTCCATTTTTAAAACAAGGCGGTCTTTCATAAATGGCAACATTTCAGCTCACATGGCACACATCCAAGTCTAACGCATCAAGGAAAGCTGATGTATGGAACAAAATATGGTATATATAAATACTTTACTGATACCATTTCAATAGCCAATTCAATGTCAAGCATTTCTAGGAGTGGTGTGTTTTCAATTTCCTTTTTTAAATGAAAAAAAATTGTGGTATTATACGCTGTGGCATTTATTTTACTTTTAGTTAGTGCAAACAGTTCCAGATGTACACTCAGGCATGAAAGATTCTTAAAAGATGCTTTATATTGATTGTACAGTACTTTCTACTTTGGTGCCAACATTTAAAAAATAAAAATAAAACTTGCTAAATTAAAAGAGTCCATTGTCTTGTTTCCTTTAAACTCACAAAAAGAGCAAGCTCCACATATGACACAAGGGATTAGAACCTGCCTCCACCACCCAAGTTACAGGAATCGAGACCTAAATCTGAAGGATTTAATACTGATGGTTTCTTAGACATGTTGGACTACTTTTCATTATTTTGAGAGGGGTGGCAGGGAATTTGCAAGCAGGTAACCACAGACTGTGAGTCACAGTGGTGATGAACCTGAAGTCAGACAACCGCAATCCAACCTAGGAGGACAAATTCCAAGTTCTTCCATCCATAATGCTATCATGTTTCAGCCAGTAGGAACTTCTCCTTCAGATGTGGCCAAGCCACACAGCACCATTAGAAATAGGCAGTGTTTGTGGAGACCCACAACTCCTGAGCCTCAAACCTGCTGCTACACCGAGCAGGACAATATTACAAGGTTGCCTTGGTTGAAAAGAACCCATCTGAGAATGAGAATGCATGGTATAAGCCTGACATATCTGGTAAATCCCACCCACTCCATGCACTGAACCCCTGGGGAAACCTGCAAGTCATTCAATGCAGCCATTAAACATGACATGTGGACAACACCACTGCAGACCCTCTCCCTGCCAAGCATGCCTGGGATTTGTTTGAGACTGGTATAGTCTTCATTCCATTCACCTCTTGGCCCTTTTGACTTCTTGATAAATAAATAAAGACCTAAACACAATGGATGTTTTTGTGCTATACACAACAATTTCAAACAGGCATAATACAGACATAACTTTCTCTCAGCACCAGATGCAATCATGTTATTGGCTTAGAAAGGCAGTATCACTGGGTTTCCAGTTCCTCAGTAGAGAACTTTTACTTCCAGGTGATTTGCAGGAATTCAGTATTAGAGATCAGCTCAGACTCCGGTCTTTTGTCACAGAACATTACCTCTGCAAGATTTATCCACCAGGAATCAGAATCTATGTGAAGTGACTGATGGATATGAACAGCAAAGTTTTCAGATGACATAACATTTCAATGCTTCTTTAGCATGCTGGGTATGAAGCTCACATATTGAAGATGACCCTTTTGCAAGAGCAATATCACAATTTTGCTGCAATCTTATCTTCATTCTCCTCTGTTCAGATAGTTGAACAATTCATATCACCAGCTATTCTTCAGAATAAATGAAAGCACATTCAATTTACCCATTTATGCTCATTTAATATGCAATAGCTAGAAGAAATTCTGTATCCTGGGAGTTCACTGAAGTTATCTGAGGCCAAGTTATAAGAGTTTTCTTCAGCTCTGCTAAAATAAGCCTTGAGCATAATACAATCTACTCTGTCTCTCAAAAGCTGAAAGGGATTTTTGTCTCCCAGTTTTGGTAGAGCTTGTGGATGATATAAAGCAGGTAAATAATGAAAATGCTTTATGTCATGTCCTTTGTCCACAATGGTACTTGACTGGTCCTGACAATCATAACAATGAGCCACAAATGCAGAAGCATTCTCTTTGATTTCAGTTCTCTATGGTGAGAGGTTCTGACTGGCAAAAAGTCTTGGTCTTACACTCATAGCTTAGCAGCTGAAGGCCAAATAATTACGCATATTATAAAATAAGTAATGCATGAGTTCAATCTCAGAATTAAGACAAAAATGTCATGGCTTTCTTTGCTTGGACATATTATTTTTTCCTGAAAGAAATAAACTTGCCTTACCATATCATTTCCTTTTTAAAGAGTGGGGGGAATAGAAAAATAAACTTTTCCCTCTCATTTAACAATCTGACATGTTTTGACAGTTTCAAAACTATCATAAATTTACTTTCAGTTATTTAATAAAAACTGGCTCATGTCAGAATTGCACCTTTTTTTAAATGCTTCTTTTCTCCTTCACCCTTTCTGGCTTTGTAAATTTTACCATGCATAATTGCTTCGATGCAGGAATGCAGGGAAGAAGAACACATTCTAAATCTAGATCTGCTACCACCATAATGATTTATGAAACACTTAGTGAGAACAGACAAGGAAAATAAGGGCCAAACTGTGGCAGCCGCCCTGAGTTTCCATAAGCCCCCAGAAAACAAAGTCTACAAGTTCCTTTGTTATGGATGAATACACAACACTTGGCCTGTAATGAAGCTGAAGACAATGTGGATTTCTTCTAAATATCCCAGGCAAACATCATGAAAATTCCTCCATATATGAACTAATGCAGTTAATAAGCAACAGTCCCATAATCAGTATTGAAAAACTGTTTTCCCACTTACATTTTTTCCTAGATCTTTTCTTTTTGTTGACAAGCTATCCAACTAAGAACTGTGTGTTTTGAGTGGTCTTCTTGTGTTTCACATCATGGGAACTATTACTGCTATATAACCCAGCTCACTGAACACTGAGACTTAATTGAAGTGACAAAGTGGCACTCTCTGCCTCTGGCATGAAGAACTGAAGAACAGACAGAGCAAGCACTGGACAACTCAGTCCAGCACCCAGCATCCCTGACAAGCTACAGAGGTGACCACCCCTCTATATTAGCAATCAATCCCTTTCCTATAAAGGAAATCTTCAGGTTTTTTCAGTACTTTCAGTACTGAAAGTACTTTCAGGAGTACTTTCCCAAAGGCTGCCTGACCACTAACTCATTTCCTTTCTGTACCATCATCCCTGGAAGGCCTACCCTTGTCAGGATTACAGACAAGCTACAGATGAAGGCAGACTGATAGCTAAGAAACACAAATGCCAATCAAATCTAATTGGTATTGTTTGCATGCTCTTATATACTCAACCACACACAGCACAGATCCTTCCCACCAAAAGTAAGAAGATTTTTCTCTCACATCAACTGAAATTTCATAACTTGGTCTCCAGAAGTATATTTATGTTTTTAAAACATAGTTTGTCCAGTCGTAAATTACAGAATCACAGGAAGACTTGGGTTGGAAAGGGACCTTCAAGATCATCCCCTTCCAGCCCCCCTTGCATCGACAAGGACACCTTTCACCAAACCAGGTTGCTCAGAGCCTCATCCAACCTGGCCTTGAACACTTCCACAGATAAGGCACCCACAGATTCTCTGGGCAACCTGTTCCAGTGCCTTATCATCCTCATAGTGAAGAACTTTTCCCTAATAACCGGTCTAAAAATACTCTCTGCTTGAAACCACAGGCTTGTTTGTTACACAATGCTAAAAGTCTGAAGCAAAATGATTATAAACTATTTTTAATGCACTTATACAAAGTGTAAAGGATAACTGTACTTATTTTAGAAAAGTCCTAAGAGAATACTGATACTGTATTTAATTAGATTTAGCTGGAACTGAAGTCTCCAATATAGATTACATAAAGTAATCTAAAGCAACTTATTTAAATTCAGGAAAGTTTAGGCAATAAACTCCTCTGCCAAAAAGCAAAAGAAGTTACTACAGCTGTACTTTTAAGGCATTGCTTGTATTTGTATAACAAAATACAAATACATGTACATATATACATATGTACATATTTTTGAGCCTTTAGGCTCAAAAATAATCAAATATGGGGGTAGGAGGTGATATTTTCCATGGTTATACATCTGAAAAGATGACACAGGGACTACCAAGAAGGTTAATGAATATACTTCTGGCTTTGCTTGATTTTAAAATGTGGAATTTGTCATGGACAAGTCAAGATCCTGTAAAGTGTAGAGTGGTGGTGGCCAGCCTGGGACAGGCTGCTCCCCACCTTGTGGATCAAGATCCCAAATCCCTGCTCTACCAGACTGCACCATTTTACCCATCCAAAAACCCAGCTCCTCCAAGTGATATTTCAAATAATGAAAAGTCTGTTCCATTAGACCAGATGTGCAGGTCTGGGGAGCAAGACCATCCCCATAATACTGAAAGCAGAGGCAGCCAAGTTCCCTCTCTACCAAGTACTAGAACAGTACTGGTAGGAGGAGGTCTGCTTATTCCTGCCATCTAACACAGACAGCTAAATTAGCAGACTAAATGTCCCATATAATCACTAAAGAGTTAGTATCTAATTTTTAAATCTCTGTGGCTGCTAAATCGGGCATAAACATTGCCATACAGATCTAGGTTCTTTGCCTCATGAGAACCAGAAGCATTCAGACTGCTCTCACAGCGTGGCTGCTGTAAACAACAATTGGTGGTCGTCAGTGACCAGGCATAATAACTCCTTGGCTTCTATTCAGCCACTCAAGACAGGTATACGAAAATATATAATGAAGCATATTTCCCCCAGAAACCCTTGCTCAGGTGCTGGCACTGTTAGTTACTTAGTGCCACTACCAACAAGACAAAAGTGTAACTATAGGCTTTCCCTCTCTTGTTATTATACACTGACAGTCTTCAATAATGCAATTTATTATATTCATCCGTACTATGGCATTTGTCGAAATACACATTTTGGAAAACTATCATTTCGTATCAGATGATGCCATTAAAGATATCCTTTATTTACGTGACTCACTGTCTAGACAGTGTGAGAAAATACTCATTATTAGTTACAAGTCAGCTCCTCCTTGTGCCACATGTCACACCAAATGTCTTCTATTTGGGCACTGGATTACACCTTAATAAAGCAGTGGAGAGGTGAGAAGGGGGAAAGAGAGCCTCAAAAACTTCACAAGAAATGAAGACTCAAACATCTTCTTAGATGAGACAGTACTATTTATTGACAAATAAGCTCACAAGCAAAGCAAATACTACCATCAGCAAATCCAAAACTGTGTTTTGAATCATCTGGCCTAACACATCACATGCACTCTTAAAAGTAAATGTGAAATAGTATAAGAATATAAAGGAAGAAGAAAAGGAAGGAAATTGTGTTTGTATATGTTGTTTAAGACTAACAAGTATAAAACCAGATTAAACCTCTTTCTGAAGCCAGCAAATTCACACAAAATCATATTGACACAGAAATCTCTGGTGATCTCACCCAGAAAAGAAAGATGCTGGGTTAGCCTTGCAGGCAGACTCCAGCTCCAGAAACACTCAGGAATATGTGTTTAACTATAGACACTGAAAACAGCTGTAGGTAAACTAATGAGACCACTCGCAGAGTATACAATTACACGCAACGTTTCTAGACCTTAAAGTATCACAGCAGTCTTAGTCTTGCACAATAAAGCTTAAAACTTCTTTCTTTTGAAGCATCTTCCCTATGTTTTGAATTTTAAGTGGCAGACCCCAGCTGAAGCCTGAATTCAAAGAAAAATCAGCAATTATTACAGAATCCACAGAAAACATATGCAAATTTTTAAAACTATTTCAGGTATCATAGCATTGCCAGGATTGATGATGGTTGTACAATACATACTTCATTTCAAGCCCATCAGATTCAAATTAAATGTTTAGGGTTTTTTTTCTTTTTTCCTCAACAAATACATTAAAAAGGCTTTTATATTTATAGAACAACATTTTCATCAAGCCCCCTAAACCTATTAGTCCAACATGGCAATATTGATCTTTGTGCATCAGTGCTGCTTCTACAGCTCTCTTCTGTACGTGTAGACATGTGCATGCCCATGAGTGTATGTGCACACACATTTCTACACATATGGGACCAGGTTTTACTTACTTGGGTTTGTGCACAAAAACACTTACTGTGATTATTTTTTTTAATTTTTTTAACATTCAAATTTAGAAAACTGTAAGAGGGAAAGAGCCTTCAACTGCACTGAAGAGAGTGTTAAATGGAGGGGAAACTTCAGGGCAAGAAGTCAGACACGAAGGAGAAGCCGCTCAATAATACGAATGCAAGCAAAATATTGACAAAGTGAGGAAGTCTGATGCATTTGAACTCTGAATGTTCAATGTGGATGCACTTAACCCTTTCTGATATGGTTGCATTCTCTTATATATATATAAAAAAAAATCTTATGAAGTGTAGCTTTAACTCTCTTTGTGCTATGGAAACACCCTACATTTGGCCTTGGGCCTACTTGGGCATATACATTTTGTGTCCCTGAGAGGTGGGTTAACCTATGAGAAAAAGTAGACTATTCCCGAGCAGGATGGAAACCCTGCGGCGGGGCAGAGGGGAGCTGCGGGAGCACCGGGAAGAGCCCGGGCGCCGCCGGGAACGGCCACGGGCGAGTGAGAGCACTAGAGGGCGCCGGCATTGTGCGCGGCACGGGGAAAAGCCCTGCCCGCACCGAACGCTCCACGTAAATGGCAAGCTGCTCAGAAAGCCAAAGGGATGCTTTAAGAGCAGTTCTTCCCAGTATCTTCAGCCACGTGATGTAAAGCAGAGCCTATGATACTCTGTGGGTGTGCCCACAGTACCAACAGAATATTAAGTAATTGTCCCTAAAATTCAGCCATATTAATTTGATTCTCAAAAGAGCAAAGACAGCCCTGGCTACACCTTCTTCAGTGCCTCCCATTGTCGCCTCTCACCCCAGCGAGACAAGTTAGATGCTCCTCCTTTGCCCCCAACTACACCTCCCCCTCCACCTTCCCCTGCTTGGGTGATAGCTTTCTATGTGAAACATTCCCGAAGTGGAATTGCAGCAGCAACACAATAGGCAGTCATGCCTACAACTCACTTTATGACTAGTATATCTAGTCATAAAACCTCGATTGTGCACACGCAACTACAGCCATGTGACGATAGCATGAACTTGAACATACCCCAACAAAATTTAACTCCTCTTTTGCACCAGAACACAGAGAAACAAACAACACCTGGTATTTCCCTTACACCTGTAATCAGACAGAGAGATCAAATGGCAAGCAGGGAAGAAGTAAAGGATCACACAGATCTTTATAAATATCCTTCTGGCACCACATACGTGCTAAGAAAGTTAAATCCCAAGGTCAGATACAATTCAAAAGCACAGAGAGATAGTGACTGCACTGGCATCTCCTGTGAAAACATATTTCTTTATGGTCTTCTTGGAATAGAAGATGTAAAACACATCAGTACTTTTCTGGCAAGCTCTAAACTGCTTGGATGTGAAGAAATGAAGAGCTGTGTACTGCAACAACTATCCATGGCAAACTCTGAAATTATGAAAGGAAAATTTAAAAATGGGGAAATAGGTGTACCTGGATGTAATACTAAACAGTTAACAAGAATAACTGTCCCCAAATGAGTTCCTAGCCATTATCTTTTCCACAATTATTGCAAGTACCTTCAGTAACTGTGCATACAAATGATCCATTAGAAACTTAACAGGTCATTTCCAAAGGTGATTATGAGCCCTGACTTACAAAACTACTTAGGTTTTCCAACAATTCTGTTCAATGCCGACAATCTGCACAAAAGTAAGATAAAATGTGCTTACAAAACACCAAGTGGAAATAAACTTTCAAAAACGAAAAGAAGGTATGAGGTGGTGAACACTGATGAATCAAATGCAGTCATCTTCATAAATGAAATGTTAAAAATTTGCTTTTGTCTGTGCTCTGCTGTCAAGAGAATCAAAAGGAGGCAGCAATCATACATTACAGCCCTTACAATGTCCCATACTACAATAAATAATGATGAGCGTAACAGTGAAAAGTCTACGGCTAGGCGGGAGAGATAAAAATCATAGTAGGCTATCAGAGCGGACATCTGCTGTAGAACACAGTATAGAGAGCAGAAGTGTCGGTAGATAAAGATGAACCCAAATGAACTCCTTAAAACAACAACAGGATGCTCTTCACTTCAGTGGTCCTTCTTGGCCCTGCTTCTTAATGGGTAGCTGTGCTATTGCAACAAATGAACAAGCAATAGGTCTGGTTTAGAAAATATTAGAAAACTCTTCAGAAGCACCATTTAAGGAGAGTAATAAAGATCAGGAGTACAGACGTGCAGCTTCCTCAGTTGCTGAGGTTGTTAAAGAAACAGCAGGAGACACAAAAACAGATCCTGGCACTCCCACTGTGAATGGCTTGGGCAGGTTGTAAAGAAATTAACTGAGCAAACCCGGAATAGATTCACTTAAAATGTGCAGAGGAAAAAAGCTAAGATGAAGCATCCCAAGCTATATTAACCATAAGAAACAAAAGACATGATCAGTTTTCATTCATATGAAATAAATAAGAAAACAAAATTATAAAAAACTTATGATCTTAACTGAAAATGAACAAAGATATTGACAACTAACAAATACTGACCTAGATAATGTTGAAATCTGTCTCAACAACTGAGGAAGAAATGGGCAAGGAGTGTACCAAACTTGGACAAAAAAACCCCTTGATTCTGGAATCAAGTATGTGATTTTTTTACAGGTAGGATTGCAATAGAAAATGGAACGCTGATACTGCTTGCTCTTCTCTCTCTTCTAATACAAGAAGAGAGAGGAGGTAAAACAAACACACTGAGATACTATTACATTGCTCAGCCAGGCTGGGCTCTCGGGAATCTCTCGACAGACCTTTCCTTTTCTCCAGAAATCCCAAACCCTTGCAAGAATGCTGTATGGCCTCATTGGTTCTGCACGGAATCAGCAAGCTTCTGTCTATTGCTTCCCTCTAATATTTAAAACAATCTATCTTTGTCTTTTCCTTTTTTTTAAACTATCTCAAATGTAGGCTTTAAACACATGTTCTACATCATGTTATGTCATACTGGAACAAACAGCTCCTCGAAAGGCTGAACTTCTATTTGTGATTATTTATCTAAAAGCTGTGTTTTCTTTTAAACTGTATATATTTTGTTGGACTGCATCTACTGACAGCTAAATTCCCAAGCCTTCAACCTGCCATCTCAAAGAAGCAGATTCAAAAGAGACCAAGTAGAGTTTACTGTCAGTCTGTAATGAGAGCAAAATTATAAATCTCTGTACCAAAAGCCAGCTGCTTCATTCTTAACTCTGATCCCCCCTTTTCTTTTGCATTCTAGCTAGCATACAGCTGCAATAAATATGGCTCTTCTCACAAGCCATGCAGATGTTAACAGTTCTGTAGGACATCAAGAAACATTTCAAGAATCTTGTAAGTGCTGACTAAACTTGCTTGAATAACCCACACTATCTCCTCCACATTCCTATTCAGTAACATTAGTCTTCCTGAATGTGTTAAGGAAAAAAAAATAACATTTAAGCTAAGGCTTTAATGTCTAGTCTAAATGCACTATCAGTAAACAAGGAATGTTCTTAAGCCATCAGACAACAGATATTCAGATAGTAAAGCAAAGGGAGTCAATTTATTCTTTGCCACCATGTGTAATGCATTTTTTGTTTCTTATCTATGCAAGAGTAGTAAAATGAAGGTCTGAAAATATATATTTATAAAAGTCATGGCTGTATGTGTTTGAAAGAATGGATCATAACTAAAGCAAGATCTTTCCTTTTCTAGTAGTCAAATGGATTAATACTAAATGAGAGCGAAGGAGTTCAAAGTGCTACCTAGTACATTTTTATTAAAGTTATATTAGCATGACAGTCATATGCATTAAAGATTAAGCTAAAGCCTCAAACCACAGTCAGCAGCAGGAAGAATCCAGCTGTGCAGGTAGAGGACTAGATACAAAATGCATTAATCAAGTGGGTTTATACTAAAGATGCTGTTTTAATATTCTTTCCCTCTTCAAGTAGTGTGCTGGGGTAGAGCTAATTTTCTTCTTAGCAGCTAATATAAGGCTGTGTTTTGGATTTGTGCTGCAAACAGTGTTGGTAACACAGGAATGTTTTAGCTATGGCTGAGTGGGGCTTACACAGAGTCAGGGCTTTTCTGCTTCTCACCCCTCCCAGCAGCACGCAGGCTGGGGGTGCACAAGGAGTTGGGAGGGGGACACAGCTGGGACAGCTGACCCCAACTGACCCAAGAGACATCCCACACCATGTGATGTCATGTTTAGCAATAAGGGAGGATGGTTGGCTGGCAGGCTGCTGCCTGGCTGGCTATCAGTCAATTGGTGGTGAGCAATGTTATCAGTTGTCTTTCTTGGTTTTTTCCACTTTATTTGCTATATTACCTTTTATTATATTTATCACTGTTATTATTACTATTATTATTATTACTATTTTATTTCAATTATTAAACTGTTCTTATCTCAACCTACAACTATTCTCACTTTTACTCTTTCAATTCTCTTCCCCTTGTCCTGCTGGTGGGGAGTAAGCAAGCAGCTCTGTGGGACTTGGTTGCCAGTTGGGGTTAAACTACAAGCAGCAAGGTTAGTCTCCTTTTTGGGGGTGGAACTTTCAAAACAGGTGAAGCAGTTTAGAAGCTCAGTCATCAACAAAGCCAATAAGACTGACACGCATGTGTTACTCCAGACACTTGAAAATCCCACATCAAATACCCTACCCTGTGTGCAAACTTCACACTTTGAAAACACACTGGAAGGAGGGCTGCAGAGCGATTCACAGCACTGAGCCATAAAGAGATCACAATCTTTGACAAGTTCAGAAACAAAATGTGCAGTCAAGAGGGTGTATGGTGGAGTTTTGAGATTGTCTCCAGTCAAGTGTCAATCTCAGCACAGTTTCAAAGAGGACAGGGTAGGGAGAAATAAAACGAACATATCAGTACATATCCTGCAAGGAATCGATAAAAAGACCTCACTCCTACAAAGGCTTACATACCTGCTCAACTTCAGATACTTATCCTATTATGTAGCACACTTGAAGTGAAAATCAACTCTTTGAAGACATGGGGCACAAATAATTTACCATGAAATGTGGAATTCGGGTATTGTTTGTTCTTTGATTTAGTAATACAGGAAAACTGAATATAAAGCAGAATTGCAATGTGCTATTTTCTAAATGCTTCATGACACTGCTTTTAGAGTAATTTCATCAAAATGTCATAAAAAGACATTTAAGCATTTTGAGATAAGCAAAAAGACAATAGACTACAACCTTAAAAAGAATTCAATGTAATATTAACAGAAGCTCTGTAATTAGCTAGTCCAAAAACCTCAAGCCATCTTTAGGCTTCCCCAAACAAAACAAATAGGAAGGAGAGAGCATGAATAAAAGAACTTAAAAAAATGAGAAAAATAAAGAAAGAGGAAAGAAAAGCCACATGAGCCAGAATCCCTCACTGCTGTTATTTCTCCACAAGCGGAAATGCTCCGTTCAGTCATGGCTTAGGAGGCATAAACATCATTGAAATTCAAAAGCAGCTCTGAGAAAGAGGACGCCTCAATTGGTATGCAAGTGGTGTTTTCTCGCCCTGAATACATTATGAACTTGCAGCATGCTAATATGCCATGCTATCATAAGCACCAGATGGAACAGTAGGCAGTGTATGTCCCATCAAACCTCAGGAAGATGTATTAATGTTCCTGCTCTTTTTTTTCCTTCCCCTCCCCTCTCCCTTCCCTACTACAACCCTCAGCTGTGTCCCCAGACTGGCACATTTCGTAGCATCAGTCACCTGCTCCCGAAGCACAGTTCTCCAGGGTTGCCTCATCTTCACCAGGTGGTGCCAAGCATCTTTTCAGTCTTTTTTATCGCAGAAGGTAAAGGCCACAAGATGTGTCAGGCTGTGCTTACTGAAGGGTACCGAGTACAAAAGATAACATCATGAGATAAATGATAAATGAGAAAGACTTTGGGTTTAAAGCTAGCACAATAGTTTTAAATTATGTATAAACGGCACAGCACAAATTTTCCCCTCAGTACTATTGGTGAATGAAGAATTGGGGAACAGCAGCAAAGGGAAAGGTTTTCCAAGTAATCAAATAAAACAGAGGAGACTGGATTAAAGATCTTTGAACTGAATTCCTTTTTTCACCACACTGGAAACCTTTTCACAGAAGATGTACACAGTTCAACTGCCATTTATAGGGTAGGGGCAGGCTTTAATTTTAAATCAGGGTAAGAAAATGGCACACAGGCAAATTAGCTTACAGGATTTTGATTTTTAAAAATATATATTATTCTAATGATATTGCTTGGCTTTTGTGACTAACAAGTTTCTTAAAGCTGTATGTATGATTCAAAAGACACTGAAAATTTTAATACTGCTTCACATCATTTATTAATTCAGTCTCAAGCAGGTTTTATATTACTAAAGAGAAATGTGATCTAGTATTCTGTATGTGCATAGACATACAAAATGAAAGCACATATTTTCTGGTATCACCTGAACTTCTCCTATCTATTCATAGAAATAAGCTTCCTATTGAAATATATGGTTTGCAAGAAAACTTTTTTCTTCTGCTTTTCCTGTTACTGTGCTCTTCAGAATACAAAATAAGATCCTCAAGACAGAAAATTAAGAACATGTGAATTCAAAGCACAAGTAAGAAAGACCAGAGATGGCTGAAGAAAACCAAATCAGCTTTAAAGCATTTGAAGTTTGAATGTTCAAGTATTTTTAAACAGTTTTGTTTTTCAGGGAGAAATCACATCAGTAAACATTTTGCCATTTTCTGATATTTTATGAACCACCTGCTGATTTGCAACCGCTCTCACTATACATGTAAATTTATTATTTTCATAACAACATTAGCCTTCTCATAAATACAGTCTAATTCTACAAGATGCTGAGTATTTACAACTCACATGAACTTTTCTGGGGATTAACATTGCTCAAAACCTTGTAAGAGGTACATCCAGAAGTTATCTGTTGCATATATTAGAAGTATTTTTCCAATTATTAAAGGTCCGGTTGACAGGGATTTCTGACCACATATCCAATCCTAACTAAAACAAAAAAAAATTTACCTTTTTCATTCAAACAAAGCATGTTATGACTGTAATTCAGAAATAACAGGCATTATTCTAGCATCTCTTAAGTCCAGAAAGGCTTTAATGTGAAGATATCTTAAGGATTGAGTCAGAAATCAGATCACTTTTTTTCTTCTTTCTTTTCCTACTGAATATTGGGGGACTTGTTTTGTTTTTTAATATATAGCCTTTAAGGGTAATTTGCTAAACTATGATTTACAATGCGCAAATAAGTCTATTTAAGTCCATTATCCTGCGTTATAAAGTAATTTCTGACACCTTAACAGCACTCAATTTAATTACAACACACTGAAACTGTATAGCTGACTCCCAGAGGAACCAGTTTTGATCAGAAGATGATGATGTATGCTAGCTGCTGATCAGCTTTCAGCACCAGATCTACCATCAGCTGTTTTCAAGAACAGTATCAGAACATCTGTATCATCATAGTATTTTGTGTTGAAAAGCCCTCCAAAAGCTAGCAATTGCATTCAACAATGTGCACATACCCACACCTGTAAGCAGACACATTTAAAACCCAGCAGCTTTACTGTAATGACTAAAGGAGACCAAAGAAACAAACAAAAAAAAACCACAACAAAAAAAAAATCAAAACAAAACAATCCCCCCACCAAAACACAACAATACAAAACAAAACAAACAAACAAACAAAGAAAACCAAACAAAAACCCCCCAAACAAATGGGAAAAAAAAAAAAAAAAACAAAACACAAAGAAACCCTTTTGATTCTGATTCAGTAAGCATCAATTTCTGCACCAGAATCCCCATTGGGAAATTCATCACGGCATCTATTCTGTATCTAGTGTGGCAAGACAGCGAAAACACTTACAGCCTCCAAAAAGAAAAACACTTGTGACAAAGCTATTAAGCATTGCTGGTGATTAAGCAATGGACACTCATTATTTCAAGACTGTCTTGAACCAATGCCCCAGACAAAACCACGCGATCATATCTGCTGCTGTCAGGATGAAATCAAGGCATGATGGTTTTCTGTATTCCTTCACGAAAATGCAAGTTACTCAGCAGCATCCACAAAGCTCTTCCTGAGAGAATACAGAAGTTAACTATGGAAAGAGTATATCATTTCTCTTGTGGCTCTACAGAGAGATGCAGGTCGATACCTTAAATTTAGGTAGTATTTTTACCTTTGGAGCTTTTACAGACTCAAAAACAGTTTGAAGCAAAACCTTTAAGGCAGCATAAATTAAAGGATTCTGTTTCTGCTGGTGTCTGAAGATTAAATACCATTACTTGCCTTGCTCAAAATGAAAGGAATTGGAAATTACTACTCTACCGACTGACATGTCACAGGAAGAAAACTAGCTGCTGAGCTGGCAAGCAACCATGCAAATCAAACCCAAAATGTAGAGGAGTCTGAAGAGGGCAAAGAAAGGCAGTAACACTGGCTTTCCAGGCAGAGACCTTGCTATACATGCTCTGTAGACTCGGCTTTCATACCAAGCTCTCAATCAAAGCTTCATGCAGATTCATCTCTTGTGCAGCAGACTCACTTAATAGATGTAGAAAACTCAAATACATGTTTGCTTTTACAACCAGAGAATAATGTAAAGAGAGATGCAAGTAAGTTAACAAAAAAAGGTAAGTATTCTTCAAAATACTTGAAAAATTTAACACGAGAAACATATATAGTATTCTCAAAGAAGCCACTATCTCACTTCTCCATTTTCAAGGGGACAATGGAGTGTTCACGTTGGCTAATAGGAATTCAGAAAAGAAAGATATACACTCCTTACTGCATAGATCCCCTTTAAAAATTGCAAAGGACTTTGCTTTTATTTCTGAAGATGCAATGCAGTCAAATGCTGAGCTCAGTGTAAAATAATCAAATATTGATTTTAATGAAGTAATTTACATTACTTCTAAGATCGAATATGGATGAGATTGACAGAAGCTCTTTCTCTTTTAGGACCCTAAAGTTAGGAGATCCTACAGTGCCATGGAAGGATGAACTCAACCAATGTGGACCCCTTGAATTCTAGAAACTTAGTTGTCCTCTTCCTGTCAGTGGAAAAATGAAAACTAAAAACGCCAATCCCAAGAGGCAGTAAACTCTGTTGCAAACCAGTTTCCAAGAAGAAAACTGATGACTTTCAAAGCTAGTAAATGACAGGGCCATCTGACCTTGATGGATATCTAATTACACCCATTCTTTTACAAACTTAACCACAATTGCTTTAATGAGCATCTTTCCACTTTTTTTACTGTGTGTTACAAGGTCCCTGTGTTTCACTCAGGATTTCCCTTCCAAAACTGACAGAAATCCCAATACTTTTTAAAACAGAATGAGATTACTGCATATCCCTGTTTTTAAAAGACCTTTTTTGTACACTGCAGTGTTTATAGTATAAAATGTCCAAAAGAGTGTATCTAGTACAGTTCCAGGCAAAAAAAAAAGTAAAAGTAACACTGTCACAGAAAATGACCTCTTCTAAATTCCAGTGAGACAAACTTTCTCCTAAAAGGAATACAAATAAGTGTGTGCAAATCTAGCAGATATAATTACACAATCAACAATTATGTGGTGAAATGGACTGGAAAAATAAAATTAAAACAATAAATGTTAATTTGTATTTGCTAACCATGGAAGATGTGGCTGGCGCTCTGCAAGGTACAAAATACCTTAAAAAAAAAGAGGCTCTTAAAAATTCAAGAAATGATATGAGGAAGTTGCATATAGGAAAGTCTATCTAGGTGACATTCATTTGGATTATAAAACAGCTACAATGAAAATTCAAGGCTGTATATACATGCTAATTCCTTTGGCTTAAAAGGGCCACCAGAATATATTTGGAATGCACAGTTTGGAAGCAAGAATCAATTTATGGCTGCATTTTCCTATGATGCGAGTGCACACATTTTCCAAACTGCAATCTTGTGGCAGGAAGAGTATTTGAGTCATGTGTGCTTGCATGACTCACAAAATACATATTAAGGAGAGATCTGAAAGAAGGAAGGGGAAAGGCCCTGTATCCCTAACTGGGAGATTACTCGTTTAGCAGGATGTGGTTTCAAACAGGAGGACAGTAAGACATTGAACCTAGCATCGCTAAAAGAATCAGAGAGAAAGGGGGAACTACAAGAATCTGCACTGGACATATACAGGAAAGCTCCCACGGCTTGGAGAAGAGGATTATAAGCATATAAAGAAAATTCCAGTAATGCATTAGAACTGATAGAATACCAAGTAAAATCTTAAATATGCTTTCCAAATGACTTATTTAAGAGAGTAGTGCCTTAAACCCCAGAAAAGATGTATTGATAAGCAAGAAAGGGCAATGGACTTTGAAAGGTAAAACATGTTCCTGCTTCTTGAATAATTTCAAACTTCACTGCAGTTAATTAAGCATATGCAAATGCCATTTACTCAAATCTCAGTTCAATACAGCAACCCCCATTTTTAAACAAAGAATGGATATTGGCTTGACCCTACAGCAGATCTGCCCAAATTTGCAGTATGCTTGAAGGGTTACCAAAATACATTTTTCTTCCTTAATCCTCAGCATCTCCTCCAGGAGGTGATCAATACCAATTCCTTTCACACTTCTATTTCCACATTTCTTTTGGTCTTTGTCAGGTCAGTATTGTCAACATGCAAAAATAACAGCAGAGCTTGTTACACTCTGCTTCTAAAGGGATGTCCATAAGAAATGAGAACCATATGAGCACTACTCTTAATAACTGTGTCCTCTGCTGATGGTATTTCCTTTTGAACTTCAGAAAGATTTCCTGTCACCTTTGACTTACACTTTGTGCCTGTTTAAAAGTACAGTTATGTTGCAGGCATAGCTTCAGAATATTTATCCACACTAATACCTAAATATCTGGCTGGAAAATTTTAACAAATTCAGATGTGGGAGTCCTACCAGGTAATTTTTCCTCATGAAAATTTCACAAGATTACCAGATCCCAAGAGCAAGAAGAAGAAGAAATAAATCTACAACTCATTATGCAACATCATGATAAAGCTCAAGTAAGGCTCTAGGTTCATGCCATAAGAATTTGAGGAGACTTTCAGAATTCGGATGTGTTCAGTATCTCTTCTTTAAACCAGCTGCAGGAACATTACTAACAGGTGGTGTGCTGCAGCACAGGGACAAAACTAAGAGGTCTGTGAAGCTTCAGTTGAAGTGTCTCCTCTCAAATCCCAAGGTCTCCAGCAACTTCTTGTCTCAAGCTGTTCTGCAGTTAAAGCTCACAATGAGGCTCTTTCTCCACAGTCTGCCTACAACTTGCAGTAAAGAAGAAATGACTAGTAGAGAAGAAATAAAAATAAAACAATAAAAACAACAGCTCAGAGAAATAAATTCAGCTGTGGTATATGGAAGCACAGCTCCATGAGCTGCCAGAGGACAAAGGTGCAACCCTTTCAACCAGCATTGAGCCTGCCAATTCTGCTCTTCTACTAGCACACAAAGTCCATTCATAAAGCTACAGATCAAACAACAGCTTCAGAGCAGATTCAATTAATCCCTTTAGGTGTTTGAAGACCAACATTACTGAAATTTCCCCCAAAACACAACACAGAAGCCAGTACCAGGGGCTGCTCTGTTCTCTTCTACAGAGCACAGGTCTGAAGCACCTCAGATTGGGTGTCCAGAACAGTTAACAGATCCAGCAGAACAAAGAATCATTATGCAAGCTGAAGTGACCTTAGGAGATTGAGACAGTCTATGCCCTTTTGTCTTAAAGAATGTGAAGTTTAGATAAAGTTGCCATGGGTTTGTCCGATACAGGATCTTCAATAAGGAAAATATTACTCACTTCCTCTCTGAAAAAGCAGTTTTAATGTCTGACCATCATTATGGTGAAGAATTTTTTCCTGGTATCTGCTTGGGCTTTATCACAGTCTATTACTTGTGGCTTTTACCTCTCATCTTTCTATGCACCTTGAGAAAAATTTGGCTTCATCCATCTTCTCTACACCCTCCCATTCGGCAGTTGTAGACAGCTCATGACAAAAAAGATTACATAAAGTTAATTATATTTAACTAGTAACTGCCTACAGCTCACAAACAGGAAAATTCCTGCCTTTCAAGGGCCTCAATAACTTGGAAACATGGAATCCACAGCATTACTCTCTCCTCCAGAAAAGCTGTCCATATCCTCACCTTCAGAAGATTGGCAAGTAGAAATGGTTTGTATAAGATACAGCTAGGTAAGATAGAAGAGTGAGCTTTGAAATTTTTTTGCAAGATTTTGGAGTGGAAGCCTCACTCTGAAAGTGAAACACACAAGTTCAAATTCTCCTTCTGCTTGCTCGCACTCAGGTCTGGAACATATTCCTTTAGCAGTGGGGAAAGCTACTGCCCATTTTCAGTTTATGGGAGTAATCTCCAACACTCTTGTCCTACCCAAGAACTGAACAAGAAACATATTAAGAGGAAACGTGGCTCAAGATCAACAGCAGCAAGGGGAAAGCGGCTCCTGCACTGGTCCTGCTCTTCATCTGGTGATTCTCATGTACATGAGCAGAAAGAACAAATGTACATCACAAAAATGCAACTCAGTGCAGAGACGGCTGAGCTGCTGGAGAGCTGAGCCAGTGAATATAGATAGAATGGTACAACGTGGCAAGGACTTCACCTGCTTCACAGAGGAACTGCGTGAACATGGAGTTAGCATAGCAGTATCTTGAAAGAAATAAGCCTTGCCAAGTGGGCCAATATGGCTAGACTGTGTCTGTGTGTAAGTGAAAATCCAAGCACTGCTGTGCCCTGTGTTTTTCCCAATTTAATCTCTACTTGCCTTAGCATTGCTGGCTCTATGCTACATTTTACACCACACACATTTCTGGGAACAAAAAGGAAGCCTACACTTGTGAAGAGATCAACATTTCTAAATATGCACTAGGCTTCCTCTGAGATTACCTACCAGATCCAACTGTGTGAACAACTCAAGACACAGAAATGCTTCAACTCCAAAAAGATATTGGTGTGATCTCAGCACTGGGCTGCTTAACCCTGTCAATTCTGAGGGAGACCTTGTCATGCACAAATGCAGCTTGACATGATCAAGAAACTTGAAAGCTGTAACAGTTGTGCACCTGGGAATGAGGCAAGTTAGAGGCACAGCACTTTGGATTTGGAAGGCAGCTACTGCTTCAAGTGCACAAGTTGTTTTGTGTCCTGGAAGCGAAATACCAGGCTTCAGCTGTTTTTTTGTAGTGATATCCTTGATGTACATACTTGAAAGAAACAAGGATGAAGCAAACAAACCAGAAAACTGGTAGAGGTATGCGTGCATGTCCTGAAAAGGACCAGGTATCATGTCCTCTACTCTTAAATGTATCTATTTCTCTATATGGACTTTAAACTGGTGTCTCACATAATTTCATTTTATGCAAAATTCAAGTTGTCTTTTCAAATTGTATACACAGAGATCACATTGATTTGCAAGCTGTGATGATCATGCCTTATATATGTGAGTGTTGAGTCCAAAATCTTCAAATCAAGATGTGACTGGTGCTAAACACCAAGGGAGTGCCTGTCCTGACAAACTAACTCAGCTGTTCTTCTCTAGCTAAGGGCCTGAGTTATAAAGCTTTCAGTCTTCTCAGGAAGAGTGTTTGGGACCCTGATGAAACAAATATACAAATATATATATATATATATATATATATATATATATATATTACACACACACATATATATATAAAAAGTATATTCATTCCTGCAGCATGATCTGCATTCCATGATGTGTTACTTTCCATGCATGTGTATCATGAGGCAGTTCACAGCCCCATAGGTTGAAAATAAGAGCAATAATGTTATGCAGACTTTGGAATTTATTACTACCATAAAAGACAAAGAAACTTTAATACTGTGAAAAGCAAGTCATCACATGTCACCTCCCACCCCTATCATACATATCTGAAGAACCCAGTGACCCACAGTCCTCTTAGGGAAAGAGCTGTTCACTCGTAGCTGAATCCTGAAGATCGTTATGTAGGATGATTGGAATAATGATGCAAAGTTAACACTCAGACTTAAGTATTTCCAGACACATTTTCCCTATTTGGCAGGAAACTTGTTTTGTAATACACAGAGTCCTCCTAATATAACAGCATAGCAACTGCAACTTAGAACAGAACAAGTCGGTTAATGGACTGTTAGGCCACTTTTGCTGTGTAACACCATTTAGATGCATATATTTAAAAAACAGGTGGATAATCCAAATGTTCAGTTACTAGGACACTAACAGTTATGTCCATGGTAATTTTGTTTCTGTTCTTTAAACAAATCATCACTTGCAAGCACTAATGTTAAAACCAGAAAGCTACTCTAGTACACAGTGGCTATAAATGCCAAATCAATTTTCAGCAGATAATAAAGTCCATGTTTTACAATCAGCAATACACTGTTTTACTACCCAAAATGTAAGCTAATAATATATAGCTCTGCTAAATGGAAAATGCAGATATGCTGTTAAGAAATGGGCTGGCTGTGAGATGATGGATCATTTCTGCCGGGACCTTCTTAAAGCTATGTGCAAATGTTTTGAAAATATCACATGATGTGGCCATGTGTTAAAAATTACAGCCAGTTAAGTTCTCTGCTAAGAAAAATATGTGGGCAATTTATGAAATGCACTCCAGGATGGAGATATCTTAAGTAAAACCAGATTTTGAAAACAAACCCATTTTTTTTTGAAACATGAACTTAAAAAAAAAATAGTTGCAGCCACATCTGGAGAGCAGAAGTAAAGAAAGGGTGGTCTGACCTAATACCAGGCCATCTTCTGAAAGAGCAGCATTATTTCTGGGCTACAATGACTGTGATCACTGATTGTCCTTTTAAGGAAACCATGCTGAATACTGCCATGGGCAATAATAAAGCATTTTGTAGGCCAACATCTGTTCTTTGAAAGTACTATAAAATGACTGATAGATTTGTAATGTTTCATAAATAAAGTCTGGAATAAACAGTACCAAAATTAAAAAAAAAAAAAAAAAAGAAAGAAACCAACCACCACATTCACAGTAATCAGAGAAACTGGTGTACGGTATTAGATTTGAACACTGTTCCCCCAGGAACAATTACTTAGAGATAAACGCTTCCTAGAGTTCACTACACAGAATGACAAAATGGTTAACTTGGTTACAGCAAGCTGCATGTTAACGGGATTATCTTTCTGGAGACTTTTCTCAGAGTTGCAGCAGTGCCTTCACAGAAGTCTGAATGGCTTTAACAGCGCTTCATTAGGCAGCCCCACTGCTGTCGCTTTGCCCCCACAGGAGAGCGAGGAGGTGAGCACCCAGTCGCAATTATAACAGTATGAGCAATTCATCTTTGAAGGGCAAATTTAGTTTGTGTAATTGTTATCGCCACACATAAACCAGAACCCGTCTTTTTTACTTCCTGTTCTTTCCCCAAAAGAAGGACTTCAGATGTCAGAATCACTAAAGGGATGGTTCTGAAATCAAGACTTCACACATACACAAAAGGCACTGACATAATATCAGATTACATAAAAATACACATCCTTTTAATCTCCTGTACATAATGTGCTTACTTTTAAAATACAAAATCTGCCCCAGATGGCTAATAATGCCCATTTGAAAAAACACAACACCACAATATTAAAGGGCTAAAATATGCTGTGAACAGATTGAGAGGCAGTTCATCCTAGAGGAGAGCAAAAAAGTGCAGATGGGTGTCAAAAATAGCCAAGTGTCAGATCTGTTCAAGTATCTCCATTCTGGCACATGCTCCCAGTCACAGCTGTCAGTGTATTCTCTGTATCCAAGTGCAAGGTTTTCTAACACTCAGAGCTGACATTAAAACACACTTCTTGCTTGCTACTGCTTTAAGAGAATGCTGCAAATAAAAGATTTATTTAATGGTAAAGCTTAACGAGTATTGATAAGGGCATACATACTTGAGTGTGGCACATGCCATTTTGATTAAAGATGCATGAAATTTTAACCAGCAGGTAGATTAAGTAATTTAAATGCCAAAGGCTTAATAGGTTTTCAAAAATGTCCACTCTAGGCATTCCAACAGTTTGCCAATAGTACCGAATAATGCACACAAGGAGCAAAACTGGTAAGATTGTGTCATTTTAGTACACCTTAATACAACACAGAAAGAGTAAACCACAGGAGAAGATGAGTTTCATACAAACAAAAGGGAAACATCAGTTTATAAAAATTATGCACAATGCAGACTTTTCCTAATTAATGGATTACCGTGGTATTTCTAATAAAGACCATATTCCCAGGAATGCAATGCATGCAAATCAAATTTGATGTTTAAAGGGTTAAATTGACCTTTCATAGTCCTCAGTTGTTATCTATGCAAATTAATTTGCCCATATTTCAACCATATAAATCCTCTTAACCTTGTGCTTTGAGCAAACAGAGCCCACTTTCTCGTTACAATCGCAGGATCAGCAAACATACCAGCAGTAGGGTATGACAGTATACAAAAATCCTAAAAGGAAAACATTCTTCCAACAACTGGCAATACCTACATGCAACTGTGGCTGCAGTAAACTGGCAGATACTGTTTCAAAACACCATCTGCGAGGTGTACAGACTCTCTGTGATCAAGCATAGCCTCTTCTGCCTGTCCTACCCAAATAATCCACAAGAACCAGCCAGCTGTAGGATCTCTAGCCCTGTCTTTTTTTTATCCAGAACACAAGCTGTTATAATCAGGCACATGGCTTTCTCCAGACCTTACCAAAGGGGGGAAAAAACACAAACAAAACACACCAAATTAAATCTACTCAATCGTTGTCAAGCATCTTATAAAACCCCTCAGACAAATCTCCCTGCATAGAAGCATTTTTATTGGCAGTAACACTTATCAATAAGACAAGTGATTGTAAGATCCAAGGGTAATATTTTCCTGAGGAAACTGACCTATTATAACTCCCAGCTCCACAGCAATTCCTCTAATTCAGCAGATTTTTTTATTGTTTTATATTGAATCAACATATTTTGGTGATTTGCCTGGTGACAGTGAAGGGCTACGATTTAGGACAAGGCTGGAATAATCTGTTTTATAAATCTCCCTCACTTCTCCAACATAAACAGCTTTTCATAGAGATAATTTCAGCTGATGGGTAAACGCTGTGAATGATCTCCTACGATCAAATGTTTGCAGATTCAAGGTACAGCTGACAGTCATGAAAGCCAGCCCAAAGCTGTATTTCTCTTTGCTAAAAATGATCCCCCGTGCAGAGACCTGCACCCACAAAGCTGGTGACTTTCTGCTATTTCTATTCCTTTTCATTGAAACATCCAGTCCTGCTGTAAGTATCATCTCTAGCAGTTCACTTGCACAAATTCCCCTCCCCCAAACACATACACAACAGAATTAGCATCCGCGATCGCTCCTACCCGTATCAGCTTGCAAATCACCCTCTATATTAAAAGAGAAAAGATAAAAAGAGAGAGGGAAAATATACTATCAAAAAACTATTAGCGTTTCCTCATTTAGAACCGAAAGAGCTGCAATCATTTCGACTCACCAGGCATCCTTGGATAAAATATACCACACTGTAAATGGCTCTCTCCTAAAAGCAAGCTTATTTAGGGCTCAGTGCCTCCTGTTCTGGAATGAACAGAGAGAAGCGAGGAGAGCCATCAGAACTGGCTGTGGCAGCGTAGCTGGAGGCAGGATGCTGGGCGCGTGCGTTTGCCAGGCAAAGACAGATGGAGAGCTGACACTCTGTATTGCACTTGGAGCAGAAATGTGAATGATGACAGGAGCACATGTGGCCTTGAACCCAGCCCTGTCTCTTCAGGCAGAACAATGACAGGGATGTGTGTGCAAATTATCACAACCCCGGCTCCCCTCAGCTGACTCCTTTTACTCTACCTTTCACACCAAGTTCCAGATGACCAAAGAATAGAAACTAAAATGCAGAGTGATAAGCCAAACACTGAATTATTCATTTTTTCCTTAAAAGTTAACCCTTTCCTCTGCTGACAACAATTAAAGAAAAGGCATCACTTTGAATCAGCTCTCCTCCAAATGTGGAAAAAAACATCATTCTTTATTTTAACAGCTGTAATTTTGCAGTTTGTAAGACCGTGTCTGTTTATTTAGCTGGAAATACAAATTCTGCATAAGCATATACAAAAGAACTTCTCTTCCCATCCCACTCCCCCCTTTCCCACACTTCTGTCATTATTATTCTCCTTTACTATAGGGAATGGAGTATCAAAATCACTCCCTCTCTCAGAGCCACAGTAGTATGTGTAAAATAGACCACACTTAGAAAGCAGACCACTTACATTTTACTATGGTGCTTTTAACCCCCTGGGATTCTTCCATTGATATGTTTCAAACATTTGCAGCTTACTCTCCTTTACCTTGCATAGTGATCCATGGGGGATGAAAACAAAATCTTCCCTGTAAAGCTTTTTCAAAAGCTAAACAATCATGTCCTCCCAATTTCTGATTTTGTGAACCCCTTAAATGTTTATCCTTCACATGAATAAGGTATGCCTGGCTAGATTCAATTCACTCTTCCCTATTAAGCTTTAATGGACACCATGATACATAAAACTACAAGTCTTTGTTATAGTGCTTTATCTAAAGCTGGCTATTTTCTTCTCAGCAGTCCCTCTTTAGTCCTTTGTAAAACATCTTTGCCTCTCAGAAGAAGCATACGCTTGACTCGCATGCCTTCTGTAGCACACAGCTTTGCACAAAATTCTAGGCACAAGAAAAAATACTGTCCTTTTTAAAACTCTCCTCCCATTCAGCACTTGCAAAGTGCTTTAGTAACGAGCCATTTCTCCATCAACTAGCATGTAGGTCCTGGTCCTGGTTCTGACTTTGCCTTTACGTTATACATTCAAACCTTTATGGAAAGGCAACAATTCTCAGTCGGATCTTCTCAGTGTAAGGCCTGTCCTTGTGTACTTATTTATGCACCCCCCTGATTTTGTGTTATGCCATCTTCTGCCTCTATTAAGAAGAAACAACTCTGCTTTTAGGCCTTCCTCTTCCTTCCTCTACCTACCATGGAGCCTGATAAAGATCTGTTTAGGAAAAGGACACACATGCAAAATTAAGCAGAAAATAATAGTCCCTCCTAATGTCCAGACTGAACTCATTAATATTTCTCACTTAATGAAAATGAATCATTTAATTGACTGGTATTTCTATAATATCTTTTTAACACAATCTAAGTGGTACCCTTAGGTTTCATTTATATGGGAGAGAAATTACAAACACAGAACTGGCAAATCCAAGACTATCAAGAAGAAAAGGAGCAGCTCCACTGCCCCAATAAACAGCCTGGCAGTAACAACCTAATGTGTCTACTACTTGAGGCATGTCTTGTCTTCATCTTCATCAGACATCTATCGTATTGAAGTTCTCTATGATGGATTTTTTAAGTGTCAGAGAGCCCAAGAGAAACATGAAAACCAAAACATGAAAACATTTTCCTGATCACTTTCATGAAAGGGGGAAAAGCAGAGGGGCAGAGGAAGAGAAGCAAGGGAAATGGAGACAAGTCTGGGCCAACAAGGCCTTTGAAGACTTTACTGTCCTTTTATTATTTGATGCACTATTTAAAACCAGTCAGTTAGTATTGTATTTGCTACGTTGTTTTTCTTTTGTAATGCTGTACTCTACGTGAAAGGAAAAACATTTTCACAGTTGGAAATACAACCTTTCATCAACATAGATGCAGCCTGAATCAGCTTCAGAGTAGAAAGTAATGTGTCAATGTTGATGCATTTTAATAAAACCAAACAATATTCACTCTTTAAAAGAAGGTCTTAATATCAGTACATTGTAAATCCACAGACCATGGCTCATGAAATTGAACTTCCATATGCTGTGCGATTATGCATCTTTTTTCTGTGTGTAAAAAGCCTTTTTAAGCTGTTATCAGACTACAGTAATTGCCACTTAAATTGATCCACGTCAACAAAACCTGGATCCCTGGAGATTCTCACCTAGAAGTCTGCTCATAGAAGGGACTAACAGAATGCCTGTGCATCTGAGACTACTTCAGCATTTTCTCAAGCAACCAGCTGCATGAATAGTTTTCCTCTCTCATTATTTAATACACTGAGGCAGGCTGCAACCCATTTGGCAGTCCTCCCTGAAGTAGTATCTGTGGAAATGTATTTGCTTTCCCCACCCCCATTTCTAATGCAGTCACCTAAAGCTTGCCCTAGAAGTTTTTGCACCACGTCTAAAATTTTAGCAGGCCAAGCAAAAAGTGGACAGCCCATTCTGTAAAATGATTTTATTCTCCACCAAGAAAGGAAAGACAGTGGTTTTAACACAGAACAGTTCTGCTGCATCACAAGAGTCAGAGTACTGTCAAAATGAAAGGGATACAAAGAGAATGAAAAATCCACAAGACAATCTAGGGCCAGTTTCTTTATGGTGCACATTACATTACACCATCCTGGGTGGGCACCAGCTCCTTCTCTGACCATCACTCAAAAGGCTTTACAAAATAATTTTAAAGTCTTCCTCTAGGAGTCCTTAGTTTGAAAATGGGGAGAGGAGGCAAACCAGTCTCAATAGTCTTGTATCTGATGAGGAAGTAAAAAGATTTTTATGCAGCAGATGATATAAGGTAGCCAAGACATGGATCTGATGGAATAGGGAAATTCCTAATGACCATCATGTGAAAGTACAGAGATTGCCTTTTGTGCAAACCCAACTTAATACCAGGGACTGGAAGTCCACTGAAACACATCTGTAGTTAATGAAAGCTCTCTATTAACAGTGAAGGAAGAATTTAACTCAAAGCTTTTCTGTAGGACTTCTCAACTTCCCGCTCTACTTATAGCAGACTGTTGTGATACATTGTGACTTCACACAGTGGGTATTAAGTGAGTTAATTCAAAGGAGCTGAAACCTCATTGATCCTAATTGAAAGCAATACACCCAACCAAATAGTTTTCTACCCCATCTGCTCTGGCCTGCCACCAGCTATTCAATACAAGAGAATTAATAGTTTCAGATATTCTAACAGACCCAATAAAAGCACTCATTTAAGCAGGACTGCATTAACAAAGTGAAAAACCAAGGGCAAAATGGGTTCAAATGGAGCATTTTACTCCTAGTTGGCTTTAACAAAGCTGAATAATGCTTATTCTGACTTTTTATGTGCAAGACTTGATAAACTGAATGAGAAGGCACTCAATGATCAGTCAACGAGCATTGATGAATGGTCATTAGGACCCCCCCAATCTCAGGGAAGGCCATTCCACAAAGTGGCACACCAGCTTGAAAGGGCGGACTCACTAATGTCCAGATTTCCCCGCTTGCTTGTTCCACTTTCACTTTCAGACCACTGGCCACCAAATGAGGCTGACATATTGGAAAATAATCTTTTATGGGCGAGTGGTAAATAAAAATGGAGGCATTAGCTGGGCTTTCAAATTCAAATCTACTAGTTTTGTCAGCCCCAAAACGTTTTGATTTTCCACCCAGCTGGAAGCTATTAGTGTTTTCTTAAGGCATCCCACTGACAGGGCAAACCCACCTAATGTGTGAGCTGTGGAGCTGATGTGGGGGACAGAGGACAACCACTTCTGGATGCTTTCTTAACTTTGTTCAGTTGACTGTCCAACCACAGTACAGTAAAGGCAACACCTTCAGGGGAAGCTCAGTAATTTCTTGCAGCCCAAGTATCTCTGATTGCCCGGTGCAATGGCAGCCCATCTAAGCCTGTAATGGGACCCTCAGTGCAACTTTTTCCATCACATTGTACCTAGCCTCCCTTGGTTTTTACTGCACTACCACAAAAGGCTCGAGCTACCCAAGAAAGGCACTTCTATATAAACCTTTAATTCTTTCCTTGGAAATCGAATTTAAATATTCCAATAAGATATGTGCTTATCTGTTAACTGCAGCTCTTTATGCACGCAACACAAAACATTTGCCAGATAACACTAAACATTTCCCTTAGCATTTCCTTATTGGCAAGGCTTTCTGGACTTCTGAAAAAAGACAAATGAGACATTTAAAACATACACTGCTCTGTGAAACATAGACTAATTGAGATTACCTTCACAAATCAAACACTGAGCAGCTGAAAGGTAGTCACCAAGGTGGGAAGAAAATATTCTTCGTTGTCTAAGACAAACTGTTCATGATGTTACCTCAAGTACTGGATTAAACTCATTGGAATTGAGAAAGCATTCATGTCTTTTCAGTAAAGAAAACTTGTAAGTTATATCCATATTTCAACAACGCTCCAAAGAGTATTTTTAATTATTGTTAAGAAAGGGCAGCCTTGACAGTGCATTAGAATTAACAACCTAGAGTGCCTATTGCTTTTTGATCAAAAAATGCCCCAAAATTAATTTTTGTTGAACACACAGAAATTCCAGTGACATTTCGGGTGCATTTCACATTTTAAAACAATGAAAATATACATTTAGACCTAACACAAAATAATAGTTCCATACAAAAATTAACTGACTCACAGTGGGAGGGACAACATTCAGGCTCTAAAGAATACATGCTCTTTTGCTCTTGATATACATTTTAGTAAGACCACTCATGTGGACAAACTCACATATAAGTGTACCTGCCTTGGGGTCTATTTCTTTCACTAGATCTAGGCTAAACAAGTTTTGCCTTTTATTTTTATTAAATACTGTATTTTCTATAATGTGGGTAAAGTAAATTAGAATTGACTGCTAATTTCTATCATCATTTGACTTCAAAGAAAATTACCACACCATCTGTGCACAGACACCACTCATGCACTTTAGAAAATTTGATATTGATTTGAAAATATTTCTGAAAGAAAATACCAATGATGCTGTCTCAGTCTCACTAACAGAGAAAGTACACATTCAGTGTGACCTGGAGAAGCCTGGAAGAGAATATCTGCTCCTGCCGAACTATAGCCATATTTTAAGATACAAAAAGAAGGAGAAAGGGGGAGGGCATGCAGGAAGGGGGGCAGTGAAGGAAAAAAGGGTCTCAAGCTATCAGTTGCTTTTTGACTTGAAGCTCAGGGTGTTTGTTCATTTAACATGGGTAGAGAAACTCCTTCTACTGTAGTATATTAACCTAAGTTTTGACCTCTAATCGATGACTTTTCAATGTATAGGATCTCCATAATAAAGATAATGTGGAGCATATTTGTGTGAAAGCATATCTACCACTAGTCATAAATTTTAGCCTTGCATTTTTCTCTGTAACATGTCAATATTTGTGACACTAACTAAACATACTTTATTCATTTGACAAGGATTGTTACTTCATATTGAAAACTTTTGTTTCAATGTCACCACCTCCCAGTTTTGACTGATGGTGAGTTAGTTTTGTTAAAATGCACGGGGTGATAGCGTATGCTCCAGTGAACTTTCCCTCCTCTCAGCACCAGAGACAAAAACCTGCAGCTCTGCTCTGTGCTGGCAGCCATCTGGCCAGCTTTCTCTCAATGCCTGCCCCACACCACACTGCAGGCAAAATTTCAGGGCTCTAGAGCTCTGTGGAGCTATTCATGACATACCAATTTCACATTTTCTGCTTGTATGCTTGCAACAATAAATGCTAATGAGGACTATGAATGACATTTTTAAAGACAATAAAAAGGTCTCCAAATCCCTTGCATATGGAGACACTATTTTCTAAACTTCACCTTCTGTTAGGGAGCCATTACACTCTAAAGGGAAAAAATAACCTAAGGAGAACAATGAGATGATCAAAGCATAACCGAGTCCTTAAGAATTCCAAAGAAAACAATGGTTGCAAAGCTAGCTTAATGACAGACAGATTTTATGCTGATGTACAGCACTAACACTTAAGCATAGTAAC
Organism: Anomalospiza imberbis; assembly: GCF_031753505.1. Lineage (NCBI taxonomy): Eukaryota > Metazoa > Chordata > Aves > Passeriformes > Viduidae > Anomalospiza > Anomalospiza imberbis. The sequence goes on along the minus strand of NC_089681.1, from coordinate 25,027,528 downwards.
TCTCTTTTTCAATAATACTGCTACTTCTCATTGAAGGGCTCAGAACTGGGGGGAAGGGAGGGGGGGAGGGGGAAGTCATAGCAAATCCTCCCTTTCACTGATCACATATAACTCTACAAGCCACAGACTTGGACTCAGCAATTACTAATCTCTAGATGAGTCCAAAAATACTCTAAATAAGTCCCAGAATAAACTGTAATTACTAATGGATTTGGAATGCTATGCTTTCATAGAGATCTCTGTGCTGACAAAGTGTGGCCAAGACAAATATCAAATTATACTTTCTTTCCACAAATCTGCCTATTGCAATACTATTGCTAAGAGAAAGGAAATGGAAAAGAGAAAGAGAAGAGAAGAAGAGAGAGAGAGAGAGAGAGAGAGAGAGAGAGAAAGAAAGAAAGAAAGAAAGAAAGAAAGAAAGAAAGAAAGAAAGAAAGAGAGAGAGAAAGAGAGAAAGAAAGAAAGAAAGAAGCTGCCTTTACTCTGAGAAATGTATTTTATATTAAAGACTACTTCCCATTATTAGGAAGATTAAAAACACTTCCAGAAAAATCCACCAGGTGGAGCAAATACACAGCATTACAAAACATTTATTTATGCTCGTACTGCCATTTTCAACAGGGCGAAAATGGTTTATATGCAAATATTCTTACCTATTGACCTCTCTTCTTCACTCTTTTGTCATATATTGATCAACTTGTATTTATTTACTACATTTATAATGGTACAAAACTTTTTTCAAAGGGGTGTTCACACAAATCTATTGTTCCTGACGAGCTCAGTATGAATTTGCAAACCACATCAGTCATCGGAAATATAAGGGAAATTAAAGTATTATATTGTTCAACATATATATATTATTTTTCCAACAATATAAGGATATGGTTGTGCTAGTAAAACACACTGACAAGCATTCAGAAAATAAAGCTTAGTCTTACATCAGTTAGCAAAATCTTTGCACTGGCCTCCACTGTAATGGGCAGGAAACCTGGCCATTCTGCATGTCTGGTTATGTTTTTATACAAACAGTAGTGCCCATAACATCACACCAGTGCCATTGGACAGCATGTTGGTGTTTACTATTAATGCTTTCTTTTAGCATGACATCTGTCAGGTACTGAGTAATTTCAAGAGGGCAAGTGAATGAGGACTGTAAATAAATATTTCAGCATATCTAGGACAGCTAAGTATTATTTCTCCATTTAAATTATTTGCTTTCCAGAGCCAGGTGAGAAAGTCACCTTATCATCAAGTATTTTCTGTTTCCCTGATGAATTAGGAGGTCTAATGGAACAGAGGCGCAGGGGGGCAGATTTTTACATGAAGAGAACTAAGTCCAAACAGAACAGTGGTTCTTTTATGGATGAGTTTTCTCACAGTTATAATAGGACAACCCACTGGCAGACTTAGTAATTGTTAAAATGCCAGACAGTATTACCAAATGAACTAATGCAGTTCAGCATCTGGAAACACAGCAGAACCAGTACACAGACTCATTCAACTCTTGATGATAGAAAAGCATTATCATTTGTAAGTGACAAAAGGAAGACGCTGATTTCAGTAAAACCTTTTTCTTTCCATTGTTTCCTTAGTTATACCTTCCATCACATTTTTCTCTCACTTTTCCAATCACTTTCCTCTGTTTTCTCTCTGGCATCACATCTACTCCTAAATTCATGCCTCTGGGGCCACCTTCTCACTCTGCTACACATCTCTCTTCTCCAGCCTACTATATGACCTGCCTCTGCTCCAGCTGCCTTGGACAGTTATCCTCTCCCACCTCCATCAACCTTGACAGCTAAAAGATGTTCCAGAATTCCAAGGTTTGCGTACTAACATATTAACCACAATTAGCACATAAATTGAATAGCAACAACCAGCAGTATAACACTGAGGGAAAAATACCGCGCCAGTTACATTTCCATTACAAAACTAAGCCAGAATGATATTCACCTAAAGTGCTATTAAAGGAGAACATCAACCTCCCTGGAAGCACCATGTATTGTCCTAATGTCTGTGCTTCTAGTCTGATCCAGATGAATCCCATCATACCTAAATAAAATTAAAATACAAAATCTTTGTTTCTTTAGGAACTGGGAGGAGCCTTGAGGAACACAGGCCTCTAAATATAATTTCATTTTATCTAATTGTGTTGTACTCCACACGGTACTTCATGTAGCCATTCAGAAGAGAAGCAGAAAAATACAGAGAAGCAGTAAATGTTTGGGCACAATGCAAGATGCCAGTTTTAATAAAGCCCAAACCATGTTGGGAACTATTATCCGCAAGAACTTTCCTTAAGCAAGATTATCACAGCAGAGGCTTTTGGAGATGGCCACAATAAATATTTTTTTCAAAGAGAATGCTGATTTAGAACCATTATCACCAAGGAATTTTTGAGTGGCAACCCTGGTGTAAAGACTACCATTTGTTATTTGTTATTTTCAAAGAAGCTCTAGACACCCAATGGGTAGGAGGAAAGACAATGTGGTGGTTGTTGTCACCACACATCCATGGAGAACTTTTCAATTGATTGACTGCTGGTTGAGGCAGGCAATAGTTGGCTAGAGGTCATGGACAGTTCATTGGATTATGAACTCTGCAAAAAAAAAAAAAAAAAAGGCAACTAAAACACTGGAAAAGACAGACACAACTTAGAGGACATGCAAAGGTTTAACTAACAGACAGCGCTTTCAAAGACACACATAATTTCCCTCACATGTACAAACCCTGTATATCTGTCATGTTCCATTCAGGAACATGAGACTGACCGCAATGCATAAACCATCTTTTTTTTCATCCTACAAATACAAGCAATGCTTATTTAAATTATGGCTTCTTTACAATATGATAGGACAGACATTTAAAACTACATGTCTAGGTAATCCACTTTTACTTAAAGGCACCTTTACACCAGAGTAACCATGGGATTTTGTATTGAAGAAAGGGGCCTGATTAGAAAGGTGAAGGATTATTGTACAAATTTAAGAGTTCATTAGATCACAATTATCAATCTGATAACACTGTTACAGCTCTTTTATTACACCATCCCCTGAAAATGCTTTTCAGATGGGGGATTAGTGGCACAATAGATGACAATGACTCTTTGGTCCACCTGCTCTGTAGCTGACTCCTGTCTGTGACTGCATATGCACACTGAAGTTTACCTCCCTCACTCAAATAGTCCCCAAAATCCTTACCTGCAATGTTTGCATGCAAGAAGAAAAGTATGCCCATACATCTGTATTACAAATTTCCAATAAATATTAGCAGGGAAAATCTAACTAACTGCTCAAAAGATTTCAATCTCACCTATGAAGCACCCAAAATCTCTAGCACATTAATATATATGCTGAGCCTGTGGGCATAACTCTACAGACTGGACCAAAAGCCTTCAGCATGAAAGGAAATGAAACCTTAGTTAATTTTCAGCTCTCCTTGTCTCTTCCTGCAACCACAAATATCTTTCTTGGACCAGCTTCTGCCCACAACAAAAAGAGGCAATAGTCACATGCTACACTCAGTTCTACTGGAAGCCCTTACTAATTATATTCCCTCCCTCTACTACTTGTGATTTTAAGTGATTTTAAGTTCTACAACTACTAATACCACTATGTTATAAATTCAAGTATTGAAATTGTACAAATAAGTGTAATATTCTTCACTTATCAAACAAGAAGCCATACTTTAGTTCTTCACACACACATATTAAAACAATCAAAGTAAAACAAAAACAAACTAACAAAACCAGACAAAAACCAAAACAAAACAAAAACAAACAAGACCCAAAACAACCAAACACCTATTCAAGCCCTTTGCCCATGTAAACATGCAGTATCTTTCAGCTATAGGGAGGAGCTTTATATGTTAATGAAACACTATCCATCCACGGACCCAGACCTGAACGCTGCCTGTGACCTCAACAAACAGCACCTATGAGGAGCAAGAGCTTTACAACAACTTTACAACAATTTTAAAGCAACACTTTAAAATTGAACACCAAACTGGACATCTAAGAAAATCACATGGATAAGAGAATGGAAGCACTGATAGCTGCCATTATTGTTTTAATGGACCAGAAACAAACACTAGCTTGGTTTGAATCCAGGGGACAAAGAAAAATAATTCTGCCAAGCATGCTTAAAATGACAAACTTAATATGCCAAGCATGATGATTATGTGAGAACTACAAAAAATATACCATTTTCAAAACTTTAACTGTTGCACAGAACAAAATTCACCTCAAATAATTTGCTTCTCAGAAGGTTTGATTTCTGAAAATAAGAGGTCAAGCAAGAGAAGAAAGAATCAAATAGAAGAAAAAAGACGCAAATTCGGAAGAAAAAGGGTTAATGTTTTGTTTCAGTCAGTGTATACCAATGCCAGAATTACAAGGGAAAGACTAAAAAGAGCCAATTTTTTTCTTTATTATTATTATTCTTTAAAAGAAAAAAAATCATGCCTATCTGTCACAGGGTTGTCCGGGCTGGAAGAACCGGCAGGAACCTCAAATTCCTGACCAAACCCTCTTCCACACAATGCCTCCTGAATGGAAGGAACCGAGGCCCGGCAGAGATAGCCCCCTGTCAGGAACCAGCCCTGACGTTTGCGGACAGACGGAGCTGGCCTCGCAGGATGTCAGAGCAGCAAACTGCTGATCGAGATACTGGGTTTTCACACACTCCCCGCCTGGATGTTTTGCTCTTCAGGTAATTAAACAAGGAAACGGGGCTGCTGTGTACGAGTCTGACCCCTGTGCCGCGGCTCCGCGGTTCTGCACACCAACTTCCGCACCAGCCGCCCCAAGCACGGGCAGAGCAGAGCCCTCTGCTGCTCCTGCCTCTCCTGACACCAGGCCCTGAGACAAATCCTCCTGGAAATACCTGCTGCTATTCCCTCCCTCCCCCACCCCCAGTTTACCGAGGGCTAAATTATTTGCTCTGTTCCACACACCTTGGTTTCTCATAAAAAAAGGAGGACAAAAATGAAAGAAATGGGTACTTGGGTGTAGCTGTTCTTTAGCCAGCCATTCAAAATATTAAATTTATTTGCGGGAGGGGATGAACGGACAGAAAGATGAAGCAAGGGATTCCCAAATTAATGCTTAGTTTAAGGCCATTACTCAAAAAGATCCTGAAACATACTGCCAATTTGTCCAGCCAACAGCCAGACATTCACTTACTTAGAAATAAAATTATTCTGATTTAAGCATTATTGAAGAGTCTTAGTCTTACAAGAGGACATAAATCATAGACCTAGGCATTAGAAAAATAGACCAGTGTTTTCTCTCTCTTTTTCCCCAAATTTCAAAAATGAGAAAGGGCAGGTGTTACCACCTATACTTGGCAAAAAACCCTACACAGGGCTGCTCTGTGACTGACCTAGTTTCTACACTCTTAAAAGGCTATTTAAACAAAAATTATTTTTAAAAAAGGTAACACATTCCTACTTCTTTCTCAAAAATCCACAGAATAGAATATTGGCTGAAAAGAGAAGAGCCCAGAAGAAAGAGGAGTACAAAAGCATGCCTGCTTGTCTGTGTTCAACACAAAGAACATTAAATGAAAACAACTGGCATGCTGCCAAATTCCTATACAGGCAAAGAGATTCAAATAAATTGATTTCACGCATCACACTGACCTGGGATCAGTGAGCAGTGGTACAATACACTTGCTGCTCCATGTGGGGCAAAGCCCATTAACGTTAGCAGAGACACATTACATTGAGGAGGAGCAGGGAGGGGGGGCACAGAGAGGGAACCCAAACTCTGCAAATTCAGGGGGAAAAAAATCACTTTGAAAAAGGAACTTGAACTGGAGCACTTGGTTTGAGTTTACTAATAAATATATCATATTGCAAGAGCTTGTCCTCTGCTCACCTCAAAGGTTTCAAAGACCGTATTTTCAAATTAAAATAAATACTAATGTCAAACACACACATTCCCCTTACATTCTACTTTTAACACAGTTGTTCTCAAACTCACTTATTCTCTGTAAATTTCCTGCCTTCCCCATCCGCTAGCGTTTTATATAGATTATGGGTTATTTTCTTTGTACTTCAAAAGCTGGATTATTGCCCAGGATATTCTTACTGGCTCAGAAAGCAAGCTGGAGAAATCAGCCATGCTCTCAACTGGCCCAAATAAACCTGACCTAGAGAGAAAAATGCTTTATTTGCAAGGTAGCAGTGAGCAGGGCACCAGTGTCCTTTGCAGGTCACCCATACATGCCCCACATACCAGGGAGGTGTCTCCAAAGCAGTATTTCGAATTTCACTTTCTTACTAATGTGCAGTAACCCATGTTTGCTATGGAGTCTCTCCTTGTCATCCTGGCTTTGTTTCTCATTAAGCTCTCTCACACTCCAATCAAGAGCAATGCCAGCAAGCCACAGGTGTGCACCACATGAACAGATGAAATTATGCTTGGAAGTACAATTCACTGTCTATAATACAGTTGCATACTCTTTTGAATCTGTGGTATCTTTGAAGGGGACTTTATTATTTTCACTGTACTCATTAAGATACATTGGTATGCAAACAGTTCTTCTGAAGACAAAAAAGCAATAGCAAAACAAAGATAAGGATGCTTGAAAGGGGTCACATCAGCAGAAGTAGTCATTGCTACAAGAGGCCATTGCTTCAAGGAGGCAATAAACTCAAAACACCTTTTTTTTTGCCTTTTACTCCATTTAGGCTCCAAATAGCAAGTCAAATCTTCTTCAGCACAGCAAACTCCGTATTAAGTTAAGCTCAAACAGTGTTGACTTCATCTCTTAATTACTCACTAAAATTTAAAACAAAAAAAATCATTGAAAATGTGGAGCTTCTTGGCCATTTAAGACTAAAATTTTTGAGCATGTCACAAATACATCCAGATATAGGCACCTTACCCAGTTACCTCAATTCAAGTAAATGTCAAAATGGGAATGGCCAAAGGTCTAAGAACAGTTCACCACCACTGATTACTCCTTAAGAGCTACAAAGCAGTTTTGAATTCTTCATTACCAAGGTGAAAACTATACAATATTGTTAATTCTGTAAGAGGTTTCACAGAGAGATGTGTTTATTTAAGTCTAAGGCTACAACTGATAGAACTGCACAGGGAAGGAATCATGCAGCATACAGCAACTTCACCATGGCAGAGATGTGCCTGCACCCAGACAATACAGAGAGCACAACCTGCACAACAGTGAACAGGAGGGATAAGATGCTGTTCCCTCCCTTTTATGAATACTTCAGCAACCATCCGATCAGTTGGACTTTAAAGAGATGAAGTGAATTTTAGTAATATTAATTCCCTTTATTTAAATTAATGGTATTAGAAAATAAGCCTTTCTCCCAAGTTGTAGGAAATTTCCATTATCTTGCACATGCTCTGACAGCAATAAACCACAATAAACTTCCCATCAGTATGCCAGCACTGCGTGCTTCAGGCATGACATCTTTACTTTTACATTTATTTATTTTTTTAATCCTTTATGAAGACCCATATGGCAAAAGAAACCAACCAACAGCCACCTGTACAGGGTACATTTGCACTTTGAAAAACAAGACTGTAGATAGTAAAAAGGAGAAATTAGTCAGAAGCTACACACTGCTAAATAAACAGAATCAAAACACACAAAGAAACTCTGCTAAGATCATTCCTTCTCTTCCAGTGCTGCCTGAGTACATGAACCTCCCACAAAAACATTTATCTATTTTAAATTGAGCTAGGAACTCAGGTTAGAATACAACTTCATTTTTATTAGGATTTAATTTTTTTAAAGTATGTTCATCCTGGTGCACAAAACCTCAGGCCTAGCCCTTGCCACAAGGTGATGTGCAGAGGCTCCCACTGGCTTTTTCAGCTGTTCTCCATCTCTCCACACCCCACAGGCAGAGCACCATGGGCCATGGTGTCTCAGGTGGGAATACTAGTAATATGATCAAGGCTGAGTTACCTTTAAAACTATCCAGGGCAAAGCCAAGGGTACTCAAGACACCATTCATCTTATTTTGTTACCATACTCTATCAAAATTATGTCAGGCAATATGGTCCAACACTGAGAAAGAAAATTATCCAAGTGTTGGAAAGCTCTTAGAATCAGTTTAGCAGTTTCTTGCCATCCAGACACACACCATTTTAGAAGAAAAAATGTAGTTACAGTAAAGACAGGAATGACTGTCATAGGTTATCTAGAAATTTTGTCCAGCAATAGCATATTTACTTTTCTAGTACAGTAAAAATCTTTGTGCACAAGAAGCAGAAATATCCATTCTCATTATCATCTCAATCAAATTTATCACAGATTCCCAGTTTGATGCAATGAGTTTACCACAGGATTCCACTAAATTACAAACAACCATTTTGCCAATGTGATTACAACTGTCATTTAACCTGGTTGCAAATACTATTCCAATTCACAGTTCAGAAAACTGAATGTCACTATTTCCACAACCCAGCCAAGTAATACTGACATGACATATAAAGAGCAACTATGTCATTAAAAACATAAAAAGAACCCCAAAGTTAAAAATTTCAAAAAGTTAAAGTTATTTCAAAAGTTAAATATATGTGTTTAAGATTTTAGTAAAGTCAGGACTGATGTATTTTATTAGCATTGCAGTACTCTTTCTCACTTGTATTAAACAGGGACAGCACCTTCATTGATTTAGGCAGACTCTTTGGAGCTAAAGGGAAAGATTTCTTTTTTAATTACAGTTTACAAGAAAAGGTCCAGACATTATATACACACGAATAACTTCTAAAAGGTATTCACATTATAAAATCAAGTATTTTTCTGTTCCTTACCTTGACAAAATTCAAAGTTCCCTTTTTTCCGGCAGTCACCTATCACTAAACTCAGTGCTCTCCAAGTGTTTCTTTTGACAGATATCATTCTCCACCAATCGCTCTGCTAATTTCCTCTTTCCTTTTCTGACTGGGACAGATATTATGTTCACCAGCCCAGAGATCAATCTTTTCTATTGACAACAACAAATGGGGGGGGGGGGGTAGGGGGGGAAGCATATATCACAGCCAGTTTGAAGCACCACACCCCTTCATTTACATGATAATAATACTCTTAAATAAAAAGGAAAGACAGAAACATTATTCTAAACCAAGTAACCACATTTTCTTTGCTGATATAAGGTAGTACTTTAAAACTGTATTAATTCTTCAACAAAGGTTGTTTCATCATATGCTCCGTTAAAACAGCTGACATATAGAAGGCAACATATTAAGGGCAGCCTATATTCTACCCATTAGTTAATTCTGTAAAAATGCTTGAGTTTAAATACATTTACATAATATAAAATATTACATACTTTACCTAGTTCAAGAGAAGCTCTAGAGAACCATTTATTAAATCAAAATGTTTTCTAAAAATAGAGATCTTCCAATTTACACATCACTATACTAAATTGGATTTGTAAGTCGTAACAGCAAACACGTTTAAAGAAAGGCAGATCAAAAAGCTATTGATATATTTACAAATCATCTTCCCACTTTTGAAAAGACAATTTCCCTCCCACTACAACACCTAAAAAACATGTTTGTTTGGGTTACACAAATACTCTGTATAAATCTGTATCACAGTGTTGTCAGTTTTTCCAAGGCATTAATATGCTTTTCAGGGGTTCATAATTATGTCAAGACAAAGTTTTTTCAGAGCCAAGCACACACAGTTACGTACATGCTTCAATCTGCAACAACTGTTCAAGTATTTGGGGACATCAAGTTAAGCATGCATAAGGATCCGGCTGCAGCTCATGCATCTAACCAAGAATCCAGCCCCAACCCTCTCCTGGACTGGATATTTCTGCAAAAAAATTCATTGCCCAAGGGCATTTGCAAAAGATCACATTTTTGTTTGTGCTAGAAATTGCAATCTTTCCCACAAACAAGCACCCTTCTCAAATCAAAACAAACCTTCCCAAGTTAAGGTTACAGGACAAAGGAGTTCACCAAAGTCCTTTCTTTCTTTCCAGCTGTCGTGGTCCGACGTTTCCCCAGAGTCCTGAGACAAGCCAAAATTCCACTGATTTCAGTGAAAACAAGTGGTAAGGACTGCAGGACTCTACCCAGAATTTGGCAACTGTGGGGCTCTCAAAATGACACAACTGCCTCTGGCATTTGGAAAATAACCTCCAAAATGTGGTTAGGACTCCACAGCTTGGGTACAATAACTACTTTAATAAAATTATTATTTTGTATGTAATTCTGTAGTTGTCACAATGTTCTTACATAGGCAATAAATTTACCTTTCAGTTGTGCCCCTAGCATGAATTTGGTACTTTTCAATTGCCCAGACTTTTACATAACAGTTTAAATTTCCATAAATGCATACGGCATTCTCGGAATTGTTGTTATTGTTTGATCTGATTTTTATGGTCATAAACCCATAAATCCCACCAAAACTGAAAATTTCTCCACTGACCAAGTGGCCCTATTAATTTCACTGAGATCATTCAAACATTAAGTTTTGTACCAAGTGGCAATTGCACAATCTGGCTGAAATACTGACTTATAGTGGAATACATAATATTTTGGATTTAGAGTTACACATCTGTAAAGATATATTCATGTTTTGCTAACCATTTCTAATTTGGCCACTAGAAGCAATTATGGTCAAATATGTTAAACTATGTAATATATAAAAACTAAATATTTCTGCTGAATAGCACACTCATTTTCCATAGCTGGTAAAAGATTTTAAACATCTTACTGTAAGAAACTTCTTATTAAAAAAAAAATCTGTCATCTGCTTTACAATGAAGACATCACTTAAATTTGCTACTCTTCCTTTGTTTCAGGCCCCTGTTCGTTTTTTCTATTTGCCACATTTTCCAAAGTGATGGATGCATTTTGCTATACCCATTCTACACTAATCTCCTTCTTTAAATGTATTTTTGCTTCCTGAATTGTAAACTGCTGCTGTTGTTCAAATGTACATGCAAAACTGTCTAATGTCTGAACTTCAGTGAAAGCAGAATGCCTCAGACAATTTGTAGTCTTACATGAGTGTTATAAAAAAGGATCAACATGTTGTATTACCATGGAAATTTTGAAAAACATACTTTCCCAAACAAATATTACTTTTTCTCAATGGTATGAAGTAATGAAAACCACATGTGTAAATCTGCGATCCGTGCAGTAGTTCAAGCTGCAGCTAATAGAAAATACAGAGAGTGAACTCTGCCATATAAAGGATTCTTGTTACAGAAATATAATGTGAAAACCAGATGCAGACAGAAAACCTTAATCACAGATGGGAATGTAATCACTGGCATACAGAATACTTTTTTGATCAATCTCAACCATATGAGAAATGTATTTATTTTCTAAGGAATGCAATAACTCTAGGGAGTCTTCTATTTGAATTCAGTTAACCTCATATTCAGAGTGCTTTTATCTTATATGTGTAGAGAAGGGGGATATAACCTGAGCCAAGACTTTTAGAAGAGCCATTCGCCCTGGCAAATCATTCTTGTATCAGCTTATCTTTCAAGGAATTAATAGGATGTAAAGACTACAAATATCAGGATCAGCCTCAAATGAAACGAACCATTATTGTACTTCCTAGTTACTACCAGAAATCCCTTCATCACCTAAGCACTTCCCCAGTCAAATTTTCCCTTTAATATGCCGTTCTTCAGAAATATAATGCTAAGAGCAAGCACACTGTCGCATTCAAGTTCTGTGAATCAGAACTGGAGTCCCACAGCAAAGAATCTCTCTCTATAAAAGCTGAAGAGTCATCAGTTCAAAAACAAGTTTACCTGGGGCTTCCTTCTAACTGCTGTAAGTCCCTCCACCCACACAGCTCCTGGGGGTTAGCAGGAAACAAAGGAGCACAGTACAGGGCAGCTATCCAGCTACATCAAGTGTCTAAACTGCCGACTGTCTTTACCAACTCTACCCAGGCAGGACCAAGGTAACTCCTGATAGTTTTCACTGCTGGTGACATGACTATTACAGCAGTAGCAAGTGCATCCTGTAAAATAGAGACTGATATCTCAAACTGCAATATATATTAAAATTTTAAAAAATGACCACAACCAAAACCAAAAACCACAACCAAAACCAAAAACCACAACTTGTACTAGGAAATAAAACTTAAGAAACAAAAGGCATTCAGAGATGAGGCCTCCAGGATCTTGGGTACCAGCAGTGGCAGTTTTACTTCCTGGCAGCCCCCGATCCCTGCTGCACCCACCTCCTGGATGTACCCAGTCTAGCCAAGAATACACAGCACTGCCTGACCGTCACAGTTCACAACTGAGCTTATTAAGGTAATCTAAAGTTGGCATAAATTTATTTTAAGAGTATAATTAATTAACACAAACCACCATGGCAGAGAGGGGATGACAGGAACCCTTTAACAGGCACAGTGTAGACAGATTCTCCTTCTCTGTTATAGCCTTTAAGTCCATTTGCCATCATCTCATCAGACTAACTCAGCCGAAGTTCCTGTAAAGATGCTTTCTTAATTGAATGCCTGTAATGCTAGGTGAATTTTGAAGTCTGCTACTTGTTTTTCTCCTCCCATGTTAACAACTAGCAAATGATTTGGTTCCACCACTGCAACAAAACAGTTTTTAAAGCATCTTGTCTCTTCTGAGACTTAGCTTTAAATTTCTGAGACTGCAGCACTAATAGATATCGCAGAAGTCAACATTTAACACTAAAGTAATATGGGATGGATATGCTTGTCTTATTTCTAAGCAAGCATGCCTAGATTAATAATAAACTTTGGCCAGATACATATTTTCATTTGCATGTTTTTCATATAGCATCATCATGTGTGTGTGTGTAGAGTGCTAAAAATGGAGTGAAATCTTCCAGCTGAAAACAGTTCCACGTGACAAAACAGAGAGGGATCCTGAAAACTCCTGCTTCATGTCATGTGCGAGTGTGTGTGCCTGTGTCTTTTTTTTTTTTTTTCCTCTCATCTAATTTCATCTGCGAGAGACTGTCCCTAGAGGATAAGACAAGAGAGAACCAATTATATCCAGCGGTTGGTTTCTCCAAAATGAAGGCATCTGTTCCATGCCAACGACTTCCACACGGAAGAAAAACAGAACTTTGAAGGCATCTGCGTTCATGGTTGACAGTTGCAGATCTTAGGGTCTACCGTAATTGCCCAGCTGCAAACATGATTTGGTTGCTGCTGTTGTCAGCTGATCTCCTTGCACTGAAAAGAAGGGAGCTTAAATAGCAAATAGCTGTATAAAAATCACACATTTTTCCACAATACTGACACCTTTTCCCTTCTGAAGGAGGTATTTTTCCTGGTACAATGGGTTTGATGGAAGTAAATTGCAAAATGGGTCTTAAAATAACATTTTATAAAATATTCTATTTTAAAATGCTATTCTTTAAATAATGTACCAGTCCAAGCACAATGTGTTCATTATCTACTAGCATTTCAGGATGGTATTTTCTAAGAGTGATTCAGAAACCAGTGTGATTCACCAACCACATAATCCTCAGCCCACCTTATTTAGCCAAGTAGTCTCAGTAATACCAAGAGTACACCTTAGCAGAAGCTCAGAGTTTTCACCCCAAATGCATATGGCAGATAAATAACCAGTATATTTATTACTCAACTCACATCACTTCCAAGGTGAGTAAATACTTTCTAAAAGACACTTTATAGAAACATTACTGATAATTCAAAATCTGGTTTACAGCACTGGGTGCCACATTTGCAGTGAAATAATCAGCAATGCTGTGCACCTTCACTGCTTAAAAAAATCAAGCATGCTGTTAACAAGAAGCTCATATAAAGTAGCAAAACCCCAACTAATTTTCCAAAGCAAAGGACTGAGTGCCATTTAGATATCCATGACTACTGATGGTGCAGTAGCAATAAAGACAAAACTGGTCTAAGCAGAAAATACACTGACATTCTCCATCCTCAACTCACCAGATGAAACTGGATCATAGTTTCCAGAAATATTTCATGCACCTCTTAAGTTTTTGTAGTTTGCTTACCTAGGACTTTTTATTAATATCTTGAAAGAAGGGAAACAGTGTATGATAAGGAAATACTTTTTTTTTTTTAATAGAATTATTTGTTATTCTGCTGGATTCCAGCTGCAATCTCAAACATACTCTGCAGCAACAGCATTCTGCCCTCCCAGCAAGGTAGCCATTCAGCCTAAAAAGGACAGTAAGAATTCCCGGACAGTCTCCTTTGCTTGGCACATGCCTCAAATTATGAATGCCTGAAGTAGTGAACCTGGGGGGACACAGTAGGCCTGACACTTCCTGGCCACCTCTGAATTCCCTCCAGGAAGGACAAGAGTTGGGAGTGAGGACAATTAACAGAGCCACCTGTTTCCTGTGACCTCCTAAGGGGCAGACATGGCCACTGATGACTTGCTCTGGCAGTGTCACTGAGGTCCTGCCCATCCTTCTCTTCCCAGAGAAGCCATGGAATAATAAAAACAATAGTGGCCAATAATAGCTCTGTAAGAGAGAGTGAAATTTAGGCCTGGACTTAAAAACAAATGAACAAACAAACAAACCAAAAAAAAAAAAAAAAAAAAAAAAAAAAAAAAAAAAAAAAAAGAGAATTAACATCAGAAGCTCCCCAGGTGAAGAGGGTGGGACCAATAAATCCATGAATGTGGAAGGAAAATTACACATTGATTCCTCCCCTTCTAACTACTGTAGCTGGTATTTACTGTAGACTGTGGAGTCTTCTGTCTTTCCATACGGCAACCTAATTTTCAAAAGAACCTATTGTCTATTCTCCATGTGAACTCCTCTGGAAGAAGTCTGGAGCAGGCAGCTAGTTTAAACACAATTTAAAACAGATCTTGGGATACATAAGTTGAGAATCCTGGCCCAATGGGCTCAATAGGAATCTGCAGGCATTATTATGGAAAGAATTGGCTTTTTCTCTCCTTTATATGGAAGTCTTGTCAGGTAAGTCTGTGATTTAAAACTCAAAAAGAATACCCTTGCTTTACACTGAGATGTGAGCTAACCCATTTTATTAGGGAGAGATTTAGATCGAAGTCTGAGAACCAATCTAAAAAAAGTATTCTCAAGATCATGGAGGTGAGATGGGAGCACAGAAAGCCTGAAGACTCAGCTCCTCAGACTAAAACTAAATAAACACTTTAACTAAAGAAACACTGTCTTCAGTGAGAACTAGGTATGGGAGTACCACGTAAGATCTGAGCTCCAGTATTCAATTCAATGTTTGCAAGCTCTGCTGATCCATGGAGTTGCATTAATTTATCATGGTGTACACGAAATGTGTACAACATTCAGAAACTACCTTGGGCTATTCAGTTCAGTAGGATGTTTTCCTTGTCCACCTGTAGCATACTTTAATACAGGTTGCAGCCTGCTTTTCCAGCATTAAGTGATTTGCCATCAAGCTTTAAAATAATAAATAGTAGAGTCATGAAATAGGTTTTGCTTAATGGTTCCTGGAACTCAGTGACTTCACTCACTAAAACACTTCCTATAACATTACCCTTAAATACTTTTAGCAATGTCACCATTAAAATAAAATAAAAAATCATCCTGGCAGTACCATCCACGGACAGCACACCCATAGGTGCCATTATTCCCACATCTGTTGGCAGCTTTTCCTGGCACCATTACACTTTAATGGCTCTGGCAACAAACCCCACCTGGATTTCACTGGAAGCACTCCTTTGGAGCACTCTTCCCAAATATCCTTTGCATCATTCTGTCTCCTCTGTTGCACCCTAATCATCCCATTTTCTGGCAATAGCCACACCCTCTCACTGTCAAAGCCTGAGCTGGTCTTGGGGAGTTCTCTTTCTGAACTTGTCCAATGCATGTGTGATTCAATGTTAGGATGAATTTTCCAAGAGGATATCAGGCCAATATCTTAGCTGCACAGGAAGGATGTTCACTCACATCCCAGCTTTAAAATTCTTTTTATTACATCCCAGCAGCACAACATGACCAAACCAATGGGACAGTAAAGCACAGGCACAAAACCCCATATAATCTGATGCTTCATCAGAGAGTTTGCTAAACCTTGTGACTCCCAAAAAGTATACACAGCCTTAGTCAACATACCACACAACCTCTCATGGTAACATGCAGAACCAACATTCTGATACTGTCATTATCAAAGTATAAGAAGCAAAATCCAGAAAAGGTATTCTGAAAAATAAGCAGCTGTGGGGAGAAAGTGTTGATTTTTTTTGGGAGCTAAATTGTTGGTCTTTTTTTTCTTTTATTTTCCAAGGTATTTAAAATGACACCTGGGCCACAACCAAAAGGGGTTCCTGTGGGGTCAGCATCAGAAATCAAAAAATGTAGACAGCAGATCTCCAAATAGAAGACAACACAAAAGAAAAAAGCTAGTGGTAATGCCTACTACTTATGCAAACTGCATATTAACACCCAACATGGCAGACATACAGAAGCCTCCTAGAGCTCCAAAAGCAACTACAGCCGGGTACAATTTCTAATGGTCATACAACCATCGCCTCAGATGCTTGTCTGAATTCCTGGGCTTTACTCTCAGTAGCAACTTGGCTCTCCATAAATGATACCTATTTTATTACACACCGCTGCCTGCCACCATGTGCATATTAATTCCACTCCACTAGGTGGAGTCTTCTGTCTTTCCATACGGCAACCTAATTTTCAAAAGAACCTATTATCTATCCTCCATGAACTTTGCACATTTACTTTACTATAAGCACCACAGTATACCTGTCTTGATAGACATAAAAATGGCAATGAATCAAATGCCTTCCAAAACGATTTAAAAAATCATGACTTATTCCATGAGGATCCCAAATCAGCATGTTATAATACGGGATTATGCAGGAATATTGTTGCTGTACAGTTCTATACAACACAACTGTACTTTCACAAATACTACATTCAATAAATAATACTGAGTATAAAAGCATACTCCTTAAATAAGTCACCATATCACATATGCCCAAAAACTACATATAAACAAACCCAAGTTTCAACTTCTATTAAATTCTTTTCGTGTATTCTGAAATACTTTTGAGTACCTAGGATGCCTTCCCTTTCCAGGCATCCCAAAATATGTTACAGACAACGAGAGAGAAAGTTAAAGTATTCACATTTCCATTCACAACCAGTGGAGTTAAATATGGCAACTATTCAACAGGAACAGCAAAACTGTACGCAGCATTTCTGGCAAAGATTAAGAAAACAGAACACTCCCATGAATGTGTTCAGAACACTTAGATAAGAAAATCTGGACACCCTGCATGCAGCTATAATCTTTCTTTTGGGGCTGGGCTCCACCCCAAGCCCTGTGCAAAGTACCAGAAAATCCAACAACGAAAGTAAAAAGCTCCTTGGTTTCAAAACTCTTCAGGTAGGCAGTCTCTGCTCTCACACACTGCACCAGAGCGTTTGCTCGGCAGTATCTGCGAGCAGAAAGCCCCACTTAGGCACCGAGCACAAACGCGAGGCTCCCCAAGGCTCTCACATCCCCGGGTCAGCCGAGGTAGGGCCTCCTCAGCGCCGCTCCTGCTGTTGGCAGATATCACCAGCTATTTAAGGCTACAGACATTTTGCCCCAATCGGCCATGTTTTCTGTAATATTTACTTCTCGTACATATGTCTATAACTATGTATACATCCCACAGAAGGTGAGGTTTAACAGGGTTAGCTTTGTTGGGGAAAAGAAGGTTTGGAGGAAAGGAAACAACTTTCATGTTGAGAAGATTTGAATCTAGTGACTGTCACGGGATGTAAACACTCTTCTGGGGAGGGAGGCTTTTTGTTATGTTTCAGGAGAGCACAGAGTTTTGGATAAAATCTGTATAAATAATTATCTCTCTGTCATTCAACATAAATTTATGCACATGTGTGCACACAGTTATGCTGGGGAATACAAACTATGAAGTAGACATGCCACAGACTTCTAGACAACCTACCACAAGCACGGATCTCACACAGAATCCATTCTATATTTAAATTTCAGTTTATTGAATTTTAATTATTTCTGATCTGTAGATCACTTTGAGGAAAATCCCCCAAGGTCAAAAGTGTATAAATTCAATTGCAAAACCAAACAGAAGCATCAGCAAGGCCCTTTCCCATGCAGACACCTACCAAAATATTAGTTCCTGACTACTAGATTAGATTAGAATTCAACAGCTAAAACCCATTCTAATATTAAAACCAGGTAATTCGCTACGTTGAAATAAAGCAATAAAAGCTCTCATTCTATTCTGCACCATTAGTTACATTAAGTACACAGAGCTCTATAGATTTAAACATGAATTATCCATTCTTCTTTTAGATCCTTATTTAAAAAATTAACAAACACATATCTTTACCATTAGGTTATTGTCAGGTTTTTTTTGGTGGTGTTTTTTTTTAAGAAGCATCAGTGTTATGTTTTCCAGAGATGCTTATGATAGAAAATGTATGTTCTACCAATATTATGCTTTCCAAGTCACAGAACCAACTTGGATTAACAGCTCCACAACCATGAATAGTTTTGTATATATGCATTCAAATATGACTCCATCATTTCATTTACCATGGAAAAAGTTACTCCAAAATCCCCATTAACTAAAATGTCCTTTATGATCCTAAACTTAAGATTTGCAGGTGTATCAGGAATGAAACAAGCCAAAGAATGTTGTGTAATATACTGAACATCCTTCACATTGCTCAAGGTCCTCAGTAGTAAGTAAAGCTGTATTGCTGCAATGGGGAAACAGCCACATGTCATTTTAAGATACAATCATAGTTTATTAATAAAATTATTTCAAAAGTACAAGTTAAATCCTTTTACCAACATAGTGACATTCAGCTATCCAGTGTCATTTTTCCAGTTCAAATAGATATGGTCCTAATTGCATAATGCCATTTTATCTGCTGAAGATAAAAGTGCCGATAAACAAAAATGCACATTAGGCAGGAGATTTTTCAGAATAGATTTTTTTTTCAAATAACCCACTTGCATTAACAAAAGATTGCAATGGCTTCCAAATTATAGGGTGTTATTTTTAGTGGAAGTAGTTCAATATTCATATTGGAGCAGATGTAGCAGTTTAACAAAACAGCTCTTCAAATCCTGCACAAATTGAAAACAGGAAAACTGATTGCATTTTCTCTTATCACTTTCCTTTTCTGAATTGACACTTTTGGCCTTCTGAAAATTTACACATGCCTTTCATCTCAACAGCACCTGCTGATCAAACAGAAACCTAACATTTTCAGGAAAATGGTATAAAGGACTAGTTTTCTTTTTACCATCTTAAAGGGCATCGGCAGTCCACTTGATGGCAACAATTGCTGAGTAGATGGCACACAAAATAAATTTTATATTTTCAGTCCACTTTTAAAAATTAGTTAAATCATAACGGCTCTTCTGTATTTGCTCTTTGTCTACTTTAAATTAATTTCAGTCTCTATCTCTGCATTACCCTGATGGGTTTCATTCTACAGTCAGCTAGATTTAAAGATGATGTGAAAGCCTCTGAAATAATAAACACATTTCATGCTCTGCAGACAGGGGTCTTCTTTATATATGCATTTATATGCAATCATATAAACAGATATATACAATTATGCATTCATGTGCACATATTGCACAGACATTTCTTTTTATGGTGCTTATAGCAAGGGAAAAATGTGTGTGTATGTGTATATATATAGCTATACATATATGCATGTATGTTTCATTCCACTATAGTCTCGCTGCATTGAATTCCCCAAGCAGTGTCGTTTGAACATGTTGAGGGGAGAGAAACTCAAAGGGCATTTATTTATTTCAAAGTTGTTCTTTGTTTCCTTTGCAGTCTTCAGACTGGGAGAAGGTCTAGCAGATGCTCTGGAACTTGAGCATCAAGACTGGGTTGAGAGGCTGCCATTGGTGAACATGGCGAGCATGCAAACAGCACAAACCAGAAATCCTTGGGCTCCTGCAAAAGTTAAAGGTATCAAGTCATGTATATAAAAGATGACACATAAGTACCTTGTTATCCTGTCTGCTTCTGAACCTGTAAACTCTGAAGCGCAGCAGCAGGTAACAAGGACCATCTTCCTTTGTACATAATTCTAGGTGTAATTAAAGATACTCCTGAAACCTGCTATGTGTCAGCTTCTTAACTGATAGAGCCCTTACCCCCCTGAAGTACTCTGCTGCCATCCATTACCATTCTGCTTCAGTGATAAGGTAACCTGAAGGCAGAGATGACATACAGTAATATATGTGCCACTCCAGACAGTTGGTTCATGAATTTCAGTGTTTCATCATGCTCACTGAGGCAATCGCAAACCTGAAATGTCAATATGTTCAGTCAATGGAAGTAAAATAATGGGGCTCTATTGTCTTACCCTATCGATCTGCTGCTGTCAACAAGAATACATGCGCCCCCGGCTTTAAACAAATTTTAATTAGGCTTTTAGTTACCAGATCATATCTATATATCTATCTGTGCAAACACTTGACAAAGTGAAACGGCAGTATAAATATTTCAAACTTTTAAATATAAAGGTAATTGTTTAAAGCCGTTTTCTAAAGCACCGTGTGCGCACACACGGAGCATACAATTTAATCTGGAAGAGAGCTTAAAAAGCACCACCAGAAGTCCATCCAAAACAACAAAAAAGAAAGAGCAAAGAGGCCACTTTTCCTGAAGCCCGGTGTCATCCTCTGCGGGGATTTTGGAAGTTAGGCGCCTTCACTGAAACCACTCCAGGAGTGAGCGGTGGATGCCCGGGCATGACAGGCCGGGGGCTGTCACAGGCCCCGCTGCCACCCCAGGCCGGGGCTCCTCCACCCCGTCCAGCCAGACAGCCAGACATGGCACTCTCTGTTCCTGTGGGCTGTGTTTAAACTGGGGTCCCTTAGTCACCACCTTTGTTCTGCGGCCACCTCCTCCCTCCCCGCGGCCAGCGCGGCAGGCGAGCCCCGCTCCTCTCCCCTCGGAGCTGCCCGGGGGCGGGGGGAGGCAGCACAACAAAAGGCAGATCCCGTCTCCCCGCCGGTTAATCTCTGTCCGTAAATCCCCCGCCCGCTCCGGGGGGAGATAATAAGTGGTTACATCTTCACTTCTCCCTGCGCCTATCGACTTGCGCAGCGCCGAGGGAGCCGGAGCGGGCCGGGCCGGGCCGGGCGGTGTGAGGCGGCGAGGGGTGTCCCCCCGCGGGTGGAGATTTTACCTTCCGGCGGCGGGAGGGACGAGGAGGCGCCGGCGCGGCCCGAGCTTTGTGCGCCTCACGCGCCTCGCGGCTTATCTGCGGCGCAAGGACGGAGCATCGCGGCTCCGCGGCCCCGCCGGCGCGGGGGGAGCGGCACGGCGGCGTGCATCGGGGCGATTACGGTATCAGCGCGGCCCAGATGGTGGCCGGAGGATGTGCGAGGCAGCGGGGCCGGAGCGGGGCTGGAGCCGGCCCGGGGTCCCCGGGGAGGCCGCGCCCGGCACGAGGACAGGCGCCACCTCCGCGCCGCCCACCGGGGGAGAAGGCGGCGGTGCCCAGGTCTGCGTGTGCCTGCCCTCTGGCCGGCGTCCGGCCCCGCTCCGGCCCTGGAAGTTGCCCAGCACCTCTCCGGGATAAGGACCCTGCCAGGGGTCCGCAGCGCTGGCTCCCTAAAGCTCCTCTGCCGGAGGTCGCCATCACCTCCTCTGAGGCGATCGTGCCTGTGACTGCCTCCAGCCCGGCTCTCATTTCACAGGCCATACCTGCTGCTGCAGCCCGGCTCCCCCCTCGCAGACCGTGCCTAATTCCTGCACGGAGCACGGCGGCCGCTGGCCCAGTACAGTCACAGGCTCTACGCGCTCCCAGTTTGGCCAAGTCCCTACCTAATCCAGCCTGCTTATTGTCACCGTTGCCATAAGAGCCTGAACCACTGCTGCTACAAAGTGGTGGCATCATTCACCAGAGAATGAGCGATAAGGAGAAGCAGGTCCCTACACTTCACAAGGCAGGTTCTGCGAAAACTGAGGGGCTGTTTTGTCGGGATTCATCCAAGAGCACAGGGTTAGCACGAGGCGTGGAAAGAGGAGACAGCAAAGTGGCCTGGCCTGCCTACCGTAAGCACAGGCAGCCAGCAGAATAGCTATGCCAGCACCAGGGACTCTATGCGCCCAGGTTTTAAAGTTTCTAAAATGTTTCTCCCTGGGAATCAACACTTATTTGTTAGGAAATGCATTTCCATTGCACGAAGGAGGGAGGAGGAAAATGATAGAACGCTGAAGTGAGACTGGCATTGTTCAGTGCAAAACTCCTTCCAAAATCACTCGTCCAAGATAGCAGTTTATTCCACAAGAAAAGGAATAAAGGGAATTTGACACATAATACAAAATGAAAACCAGAACCTAGATGGGGGAAGGGCATGTGTGTGAAAATCGTGTCACTGCAATGAATGTCAGATAAAAAAGGGGTCTGTCACAAATCCTCCACTAATCCAATAATGGGAAAACCTCTTGGTATCACTGAGACATAGCACAAGGTAATATTTTTTTTTCATAAACCACTCTATATGTTTAGCCTTGGAAAGACAGCAGTTGGCCAAATGTTCCTATCGCAAAACCAGGACCTTGATTTTTCAGTGAAGGCAAACTGATTTTCACATGTCAAATTTACTGTGCATTCCTCAGCCAGTATTTTTACCCTGAAGAAGGGCCACTTCTCCCTGAACTTCCTCCAGTTGTCAGTTGCGTGACAACCATATTTGGAGGTAATCAGACAGGTCATATTACAAAAGTTAGTCAACTTGTTTGAAACCTTAGCTCCTAAATTTAATGGCATGTTCTACACATTTCTAAAGAAAAGTGACTTATCAATTAATTCAACCTGCAAGGTAATACAGAGATTTCTTTCTGCATATATTATATCAAACTATTACACACAAATTGGAGACTGCTCTTTTTTTCATATTTCTGTTACAGACCTTTTCCCTGAACATATCATGCCATGATTTAGGAACTAATTTAGGATCTGCGAGATTCTCATCTTGCAGAGCCACCATGTGCATCTTATGTCTATGTTGACCATACTTTTATTACTCAAATCACAAAACTCAAAAAAAAAAAAAAAAAAAAACAATCCAGGGTCCTCCCTAATGTAAGCAGTTTGCTGTGAAAACACATTTAAAAATAAAACAATGTGTATTAATAAAACAAATACAATCAGAATACAAATGTATAACAGAAGTGGCGTTCCATAAGCACAGCTGTCTCTAAGTCCAAGCTGCAGGCTAGAAATCTTAATTTCAACTGACTCTCTCTTGTAATAATGGGTTACCTTCCTCTAAAGCAGAAAGTCCATCTGCCCCAGGCAGATAAGTTTTGAAGCATTAAAATAGATAAAAATCTAACATTTTCTTTCTTGCATTGAATATGTGAATTCTAGTGTGCTATAATGTGAGAATTCCAACATATGACCATTATGGCATAATATCTCATAGCTCAGCTTGTCATTACCTCACTTGTAATTCTTATGTTAATTATGTTCATAATTACTATAAACAGATGTGGTAGAAATTCATGTGACCTTTTACTTCAGAATGCATTTCTCACTCCACTTTTTTTTAATAATATAGGTTAAGCCACAGGAAACTATTTCTGACACAGTCTGCATGTATATGTGTACATATTTAACATGAAACCATTTCTGCCTCATATTTCAGGCAAAGGACCACCTACATGCCAGCACACTGACATGTAAGTGATGATAACTGAAAAGTCTACCCTGAAACATACCCCTAAATAACTGTGCCTACAGTGAACCTTTTTGATTAAGCCTAGCTAGAGACATCACTGAAGCCTAGGACTTAGATGGAGCACTGCATTTTTATTCAGGACCTTTGTTAATGCAGCAGTATCCTGCTTTACAACTCCAAGTACATAACAGCCATACAGCAATTTATTTTACTCACAGACAAACCATCACCGTCTGTACACAAAACACATTTACAATAAAATCACCATGGATTTCATTAAGAGAAAGGCTACTCGAATTTCATTTCTTTGGACCTAATCTATAATTAGTGTGGACAGACAGGTGCAAACCCTTCTCCTCTACAGATGGCTACTGGAAATGGTGCAAAATAGCTCCTTCTGTTTAAACAACACACAGATAACCTGCTCTGCTCTTATCACTTACAATTACCTCCATTATACTGAACTAATGTTTACTTTAATAAAATGTCCACTGTTGTCTAAACGTTATTTGGAAACTTTCATATCGATGGCAGAAAAAAAAATGAAGATGAAAGTCATTGTCTTTCAGATGAAAATTTGGAGGGGAGGAAATAAAAATAAGCTTTTAAAGAACTGGATAGAACAGACTTTGATTTTATGGCTGCTGTTCATTTTTCTTTATCCACAAAACCACACAGTCTGCTACTTCCTGATGTATTTGTGCTACCATATATTAAACTGATAAAGTTTATAGTAAGAACAGGATAACTGCATTTTAAATGCAGGTCTTTAAAAAGGAACATCTATGTGGAAAACCAAGACCCACTGCCTTAAAAGTTCAGTTTTTAAATCAATTGTTTTAGATCTCTGATGTGAAACATCATGAAGACAATGTAACCTGGAAGCCAATGTTTTAAGTATTTACACTCTCATTACTTTTACTAAATTCAGTGTCAGTTTCAACTACTTATATATTATACGTTGTTTTAAAGGCTGTATGAAAAAGAGCATGGATCAAACTACATGGATTAAGTTTTTTTTAATGTATTCAGATTAAAACAATTATCTTTTCACATTTCTTTAGCCAAGCCATGAGAAATGGCCCCTTCAGAACACCAAATTCATGTTTTATTTCAGCTATTAAGTCTTCTTGATCTCTACATGACAACTTAAGTTTCTACAGAACAAAGAACAAGACCTTCTCCTCCACCCCCCAATCTAAAAAAGTCTGAAGCTCCTGCAATAGCAACATACTGATATCCTTATTCAACTAGCTAAAGATTTAACAGTAATGGACTGTGGCAAGTGGATTTCAAAGTTGAAAATGACAATTGCAAGCCCTTTCTCCCATCACCCCCAATGCAAACACTGCAGATGCCTATTTCACCCAAAGCGTCTGGCAATGAGGAGTTTGCAGTCTGCACAGTACCTCAGTGAGGCGAGCTTCACATTAAACGCCTGTCGTCTGAAGTTCGTTTCAGAGAAGTGAGAAACAGGATTTGACAGGGAAGAATGTCCTGAACTGACTATCCACTGACCAGCACTCCAGGTGGAGCTATTTTTCTCCCCCATTATTCCAAAAACAATACTCCCTGTATAAAATTCCATGTGCACACAGGCATACATAGTGTTAAGCATACACAGATGAGAGATACCGTGTGATGTTTTACTGGTCCATTATTTAGGCATGAAACAAGTTACCGTTAAGGTGGTCAAAAATGGTAGAAGGCAGTGTTTTACTTAAAAAGATTTTGGAAACTATTTTAAAGCTCAAAGCCTTTGAAGAAAAACAACTTGTGCAGCAGTTGCCAGGAAGCAGTGACCTAACACTGCTGTCTGCATTCCATTACAAACAGAATGGTTCTTGTCTCCCTACAGCATGCTCATGGCTCAAGAACCCAGCCGCTCACCCTTCTCCAAGCACAGGACAGAAAGAAGTCCTGCTATCATCTCTTGTACCCCTCGCCTGGCTCCAGCTTGCTAGAGTCACAAACGGATTCAAGAGTCTGTTGGATTTTTGGTGGAGTTTGGTGTTTTCTTGCACTGATGCATGGCTGAGTTTCCCATGACAGCAAAGGAAAATGACTCATTAATTGAAAATAGTAGCAATTCTACTGAAGGTTCAGATATGATGAAACTGACCTTAAGAAAGTTATCAATTACCAAACATAGTTATTGTAAGTTCCCAACTGAAAACCTTCACAGCAAATCTGCAGTGAATCTCACACCTAACAAAGCCTTTGCCAACTTCATATTTTCAGACTGTATAGTTATGAATGAGCCATACTCATGTCTTTTCCTATTATCTTCCTATTGAAGGGGAGCCACAGAAACACCTAGTGCTAAAACCAGAATGCATAAACAAGATGGAGTAACTTTTTTACCATTCAGCCGAGCTGAAGGAAATTCCCTGATCGTATTGAATTTCCTAAGGAAATCAGCCCAGAATAAACTGAATGAGGTTTTCAGACTTCCCATGGAAAGGTCAAGCATCAGCTTTAACAACCATTAGAAACCAGTTTCAATCCTCTCGGCTATCCAGATTCACTAAGCCGTTAACAGAAAAGCTGAACAGAAAACCTGGACAATAGAATTCAACTCTAAAAATGTCTTTCACATCTTGCCTCAAACTGCAATTAACAAAGTTGCTTATTTAAACTTTCCATTACTTCTGTCAGAATGCAGAAATTGAGATGGAAATGTAAGGCTTCAAGGGTATAGTTAAATAAATTATACTCACCCTTAGCCCTAACATATTGTGTTTACAAATACAATAATTATGTTTCTAGTTACATGTCAATGGAAGATATTTTCTAAGTCCTTCAAAAAGCATTCAAGCATTACTGTAAGTAGGAAATAAGTCAAAACAGATTAGTAGACCAAAAATGGGGAGGGGAAAAAAATCCTGCTTTGGTCAGCAACTCGGACCACCATCAGGGGATAAATCAATTTGCAGCAGCTGTGGACAGCCATTTAAGTCTGGGGCCTGAACAGATTAATTAGGAGAAGCGATGTTAAAAGTTAAAGGGGTCAGCGTTACATTAAGCACAGGAGTACTTGCTGGAGCAAACGCTTGGCTGTACATACCAAGACTCACAAGACATTCTTCCAGTTAGCCAGGGCTGCGCCAATAGCCAAGCGTTTGGCACTTGCTGCTTTCCCAGAGACAGCCGGCAGCTCCCGCAGGCTGATTTTAAGAGACATATAGCCATTCTTGCCCAGCCCTTGCCGCGCCGTGCTGTGCCCTCACCGCGTTCAGCATTGCACAGCGCACCTTGGGGCCGCTCTGGCAAGCGAAGGCAGGCGCTTCCCGCCCGGCTACGATTGTCAGTGGAAAACTTAAGCAGCTCTTTCGGTCAGACTTGCTGCCGCGGACTCAGCAGACCGCAGCCCGCTCCCGAGCTGTCCGTGGGGCGGGAGCTGCCGGCTCCCGGGCGTCACGGGCGGGCGGCTGCAAGAGACGGATCGTCTCCCTGCCGTGATTTAGGGCATGGCCGAGGTAAGACGGGGTGGCGGGCAGAGCCTGCTGCAGATCGGAACATGGAGGGCTGCTCTGCCAGAGAAACCCGAGCGCCTTCGAGGAGTCTGTTCCCCACAGCGGCGATGCCGGAGAGCCTCCGGCTGCGGTCGGGCAGGGCGGTCCCGCCGCGCCCGGCTCCGGCTGCAACCTGGGGGGCAGGAGGGGGAGGCTGCTTCGGCCCCCCATACCCTCGCGCTCCCTCCTTTAAACTCATCAGTGAACTGAGGGAAGCAACATTTTAGCTCCTGGTTGCAGCATGAACGATTTAAGAGCTGCGTCCGATTAGGTACTTTCGGTTTCTCTCTAACATCTAGGGCAGCAGAGCACAAGAACGACAGCTAGGTCGCTATAAATTAACTGTGAAACGGAGTCACGGGTGCTCCTGCTAGCGTGGCAAATCCTTCCCTGCACTAAACCAAATTTCTCAACTTTGGCACTATCAAAAGGACTCGAACTCTGCAAAAGTCAAAGGCTTGTCTAAATGGCCGGGAATGTGGTTTTCATCCTTCTAATCTCCCTTGTCAGTGGTCGGTTACGAATTTATGGAATTGAACCCTTCAGCACAGCCAGAGGAGATGACACAGTTACATTGTATGGCAGTTTTAGAAATGCAATCCCTAACGTTAGCCTGTCGTTTTAGTAAACAAGCTACTTGCAAGACCGCGGAGCAGCTAAAGGAGACATGAACCGCCTAAAATATTTCTTTCAAAATAGTCCGAAAAGATGTTGCCAGTGCTGCACAAACCTATGATTGCAGTGAGACAACAAGCGAAACAAAACAATACCATCAGAAATATTTCAGCTACTCCAACTCACACTGGCCAACGCTAGAGCCTGGAGAGAGGGGAGGCAGGAAGGAAAAAGGCAAGTCCTAAATCCAGACAGAAATCTGACGCTTTGCTATAATATATGCCTGTGATGGTTATCTTCTGCCAAAACTGGGTTATTTGGTTTCTGAGCTCTTGAGCAGTATCCGGGGTGCTAGTTTGTAAGCCGGGGACAGAGCGTGTAAGGCTGCATGCAGCGCTAACCTGGCCCGGGCACAGCAGCAGCCCCGGTCCGCCTGGGTTAGTTACAGCCACGGGAGCCCCTCAGAGCCCGGGGAGCCCTGCGGGAGAGGAGAAAGGGAAAGAAAAGGGGCTCGGGCTCCCCCCGCCCCGGCGCGCCCTGCCCAGCCCTGCCCGCGCTCGTACTCACACTGCAGAGGACCGGAGATGCCCACCATTCGCCACGGGCTGCGAGCTGCAAATAAAAGTTCCCGTCCTGCTCGGGGGAGAGACGGCAGCCCAGGCTGCTGGAGGGGCGAGGGGGTGGGAAAGGGGAGAGCAGCGCCGCGCGGCTTCCCTTCCCAGTCCAGATGATCCACGTCCACAAAAGTCAAAACGAGCTGAGGAGAAACTCCAGCTGCTCTTCCCCCCCCACCACCCTCTCTCGCTCTTTTTTTTTTTTTAAAGGAGGATCAGCTCGAGAGAGACTACTGGTTCCACGGGAAAGGACAAGAACCAAAAATAAAGCAAAGTCTCCAAGTCGAGATAGTTAATGCCCAGGTCCTTCTCTTTGCTGCCGCCGCCGCCGCCTCAGACAAACGTGATGTGGAGCGCAGGGAGCGGCCGCTGTCAGTGGCGGGGTCTCTGCCTGTCCCCGAGCAGCCGACGCATAGCTGAGCCCGCGGCGAACCGGAGCCGAGCCGGGGGTGCGGTGCCGAGCCGAGCCCGCCGCCCGCCCGAGGCTGCGCCGCCGCCGCTCCGCTGCGCCCGGCTCCCGCTAGCAGGCAGCGCGCGAGGCAGGCAGCATACTGCCGGCAGCCGGGCCGGCCCCGCTACCCAGGTGCAGGGGGGGAGGGCTTAAAGCAGTGGGAGGTGATAGAGGTAGGAGACATCTGTGTCGTGAAGAGGTTAGTGGGGGTCAAGTATATGTTAACAATAGGCGAGCGTGGTCCCTCTCGGGCAGCCTGCCTACTCTTTCTTTCTTTCGCTCGCTTTTACTGGGTGGACATCTAACTTGCTCCCTAATGATGCCTCCCCGGCTTTAGGAGTCCAGACTGCCCTGCAGTAACCCAAGACAAACACTTTCTCTAGCCATCTGGAGAGCTCCTGGCTGCTCTGCCTGTGTCTCATCACTGTGTGAAGAGACAGCAGTGCTAGAAATCAAGCCACTCTCAGATCTACTCTCTAATCCCCTTCTGTTAGCTGATTTCCAGTCAGACTGTTTGCTTTTGCATTAGATAATAGCCTTAGAGAAAACAATTATCATTTTCTTTTTCCCTTTGTTTTTTCCTCTTTCTAAAGTACAGTATCGAGGAAGGCCTCCCTCTCTTATTTTAAAAGAAATTTATAGTCTTTCATGGCTTGAAGAACCCAGATGCAATTTCACACTTTCCTGGAAGGGGATTCTGGATTCTTCTGAAAGCAGCGACATGATCACAACTGCAGTGAAAATTAATTACTATCATCTACAATTAATAGAAGCATGCCACCGTTTGACTTCGTGTTTCATTACATAATCATTTCGGTAGGCATCCATATATTTTCCGATTCATCAGTTATTCCCTTCTATGTGTTGCAGAGAATATTATTGTCACTCACACAATCTACAGCAAGCTGGTATCTCTGCTATCATGTTGTCACCATATAAAGAAGGCGTCTCCACAAAAAAAAAAAAAAAAAATTCTTACATTTGCTTCACTGTAAAAAAGTACATGGCTTTTTTTCAGATTACAGATAATGGATTGGACTGTCAGAAATGCTGGAACATTTAGCTTCATTTTTTCCAATGTCAGATGTTAAGTAAAAGAGTGAGCATGGAATAGAACTTCTAATCAAGCTGCCTTCTTTATTCCTGTACATACACGTACAAACACGCACACACACACACATACACTATAGGCCTGATCTTGCAAATTTACAAATAGTTAATTTTAAATAGGCCTATTGAATGCAAAGTAGCATTCTGTGTGTTTATTATAAAGGCATACACATTTCCAAAAGGGGGGAAACATTTTTATCTATATTTATCTGCATATATTTATCTGTTGCTGGCTTTGGAATTTTGGTAGATTTTGAAAATATGTTTAAAATATATTTTTTTATCTGGATAAGGCTACCTTTTCTGCAGACATATCAGGATATGGAGCTTTAATGAATTGGTCAGTATCTTGTAATCCAGGGTCGAATTTGGAGTAAATTCAGCTCTACAGATCATAAATCAGGACATGTTTTGGTCTACTGTGATTTCAGTTTACAAAGATGGTGAGCAGCCACCAAGTCTGGCATTGATTTCTAATTTAAAAACTATCTGTTTTACAGAGGTCTATTTCAAAGCCAAAATTATGGGAGAATCTTTTAAAAAGTATCTTCAAATATTTAAAAATAACCTAAAGATAGCACATTTTACAAGGCTTCTTTTTTCTTCAGCAGATTTAGAAACTTTAGTTTGAAAATCTTTGTGGCATGATACTTTCATTCCAATTGTTCTATGTGTAAGGTGAAAAATAAAGAAGAGGTTTGCCAGTGGTCTCAGACCATGTTTTGATAAAGTGTCACAGACTGAACACTGACTCCTAATTCTCAGTTTACAGCTTTAAAAAAAACCCTACAATGCTTCCTCTTTGGTGTGTACATTCACTCCAAAAAAACAATCAACTTTCTAGGCATTACTGTTCAAATTAGTGGACTAGCATCAGCTTAGATTTAAAAACTCT
The DNA here is from genome assembly GCF_031753505.1 of Anomalospiza imberbis. NCBI lineage: Eukaryota > Metazoa > Chordata > Aves > Passeriformes > Viduidae > Anomalospiza > Anomalospiza imberbis. The sequence goes on along the minus strand of NC_089681.1, from coordinate 24,996,665 downwards.
GGAAAATCTAATCTGAACTATTAGCAATTTAATATCCATGAAGTTTATAGACTTCTGTGGTCTCATTTCATAATGAGAAAAATATAGAAATCACCTATTTAAACTCCCAGCTCTGGCTCATCTTATTTGACATTTCTCACTTTTCCCAGTAAGGACAAAACCTTCTCAGATAATGGAGTGTAGTAGAGAGCGTTAAATGCCAACTACTTCGTGGTAACTATATTTTTCTTAGACATGCTGGGAGAATTGACATGATTCCTAAATAACAAAAGATTGTAACCATTGAGTCTTATCATTATATTGCAAAGCTGATGCTTGAAGTCTGGCTTATTGCAAACTTCTCTTATCCATACCTTTTTCTTTTCTCTGTTTATTTCCCAGAGAAAGTAGATGTGGTTTTTGTGTGAAACAGGAAAAATAAACACATTCTTCGGAAGATGAATTCAGGTTTCAGGAAGGAAAAAAAAAAATGCAGCCTCACAGTATACCTCACAAATACTTGGTAACTTTACACCCTGCAGATTTTTTCTGCAGACTGTAGATGCCATGTCTGATTTGACATATGAAGGATTTACACTGTGTATCACTGTGTGACATTGTGTGAGAGAAAGGCTGGTTAAAGTGTAGTTGCACATGGAAGTCAGAAATATCCTGCTAGGCTGTCCAAATCTGACTATATTTTGATTATACAGAGACCGATCAAATGTTTAGAGCTGAAACATGGCTCAGTCTTTACTGTGAATAATTATACTATGGGCAGTCATCTGCACTGAAATTCTTGGAAGAGAACTTAAATATCAACTCACCTCATTGCTGTTTAAAAATAGAGACAAGTATGTCCCTCTTAATTGTCACTGCCTTGCAGCTCAGAGTGTTACATATTGTCACATGTTCCCATTCAGAGCTCATGCTCCTCAAACACTTTTCCAGTCAAACTGCAGACGTTAAGTCCATCCTTGTTTTTTCACGGATGTTCCGCTACAAATGTGTTTTCCACTTCCAAAAGCTTGCTTTCAGAATCCATGAAGTGCACAAGGATCTCGCTGTTTGCTCCTGCCGAAGCTGGATTGGGCCTTGGCATCCGGATCAGGGCTGTAGGTAGCTACCACAGCATTCTCTTGAGAAGCTCTCATTTGGATGGAGCGATGCAGTAAATATTTGTGTAAAACTAATAGATAGTCAGATAGAATGCTAAGCTGGATCATTGATAGCTTTAACTCACAAACCTTTGCCTTAACCATATCTTTCCAATTTTCCCTCTAATTTGAAAGTGTATTTTACATATTCGTGTGGGCCACGCTTCATTTTCTCCTCAGTCTGTTTGAACACGTTTTGTAGGTTGTGCAGTGCAGAGGATTGCAGCGGGATGGAGTCTGCTGCAGGATTACACCACTGTTGCATGCACTTTCTTCAGAAAATCATTTTTGGTTTAGTTGGGAGTGCAGGCTAAATCCTACTTTGACCCCTGCACAGAAAAGCAGCAAAGACATAAAGAAGTGCTGTGTTGCAGAAATGCTGCCCCCTCTCTGGGGCTTGGCAAGGGCTGGGACAGGTGAGCCACAAGTTGCTGGGTGCGCTTTGCAGCTCCACGTGTGTGGAAAACACACACCAGGATTAACACTTGATAACATGAGCAGAAAATATGCGTTAGCAGGATAGATCCCCATCCCCACCCTTTAGTATGCAAAGCATGTCCACTAGGTGATGTACATGCTGCAAGAGCTGACATATTACCTGCCTTTCTTTCTGCGCACACTATTGTTTACCCTTTAGTAGTGAGGAAAATGTAGTAAGTTCTTTCCAAATTAAAAAAAAAAAAAAAAAAGACTATCTACTTTCCAAAGGTTATAAACTCCGCTGATACACATTTTGACATCTTCTTTTCTAATGGGATAGATTTATCTCTGCTTCATGTATATTTATTCAGGATATTCCTTAATTAAATTATATGCTAAAGATACTTTTTGCTTGCTTGTTTGCCTTTTGCCATCATCATGAGTCCGAAAACCACTTTAATTTTGCAGCATTCTGAAGCACTTTGCTGAAGAATATGTGCACAGTGACAGAAAAAGGGGAGCTGGGTAATTTTGGAAAGATCACATAAACAAAATAATATATTGGCAGTCATTTGTGGGAATGGCAGCTTTGTCACTCATTTTCAGTGAAATATGTCTTCTTATTAAAGCCCAGATCTTTTCAAGAAAAAAAAACCTGCTGGTTAAATAAAGCACACCAACCAAAAAGAGAGATAAAATTATTTGAAAAGTTTCTGTTTTACAGAAGCAAACAGCTTATCTTGTCTAAATCCATTGTCTCTGGTTTAGTTATGCAAATAAATAGAGATTGAATATTCATAAAAGTAATATTTAAATGTATTTTAAAATATGAAATATTTATCTTTAGTGCTGAAATATTTTTGTCTGTACTGAAACCAAGAGAACAGATAGTGCTGAAATAATACAGGCTTAGTACTTCTTCTGTAACAAACACGAAAACACCAAAATGGAAATAACAAATTTGTTTTTCATCAAAGTGCAGGAAACATTTTGCTGTTGAGGTTCCTGGAAGCAATAAGTGCTGTATTAACTGCCACGCAGCACACACACACACACTCACACACGGGATACCTCGCCTAACAAGGGGAAACCGTTGCCCTAACACACACGCATACAGTTCCCTAACTTCCCACCTGCCGGGCAGCCACCTGCAATAAACAATAGTGATCTAATATCAGACAGTAATAAAATAAGCAGCCATGAAGCCTTTTACCTAAACACTGCTAGAAGTCCCTCAAAAGTTGAGCTGCTGGCTGAGGGACCCTTTCTTCCAAGGTGAAGGGGAGACCTCTCTTAGGACAACCTCTGAAGGCCAGCGCGATCCCTTTTTAAATATACCTACTGTTTAACTAGAGAGAGCGACCATCTGTAATGTACATAATGGTGCACAGCTACTATGAGGTAATGGATCCAAGGTGCATGATCTGTTCCAGGTTTCCTTTTGTGTATACATAGTCCCTCAGTGCTACATCTCCTAAAAAGTACAGTGACATTTTGTATATGGAAGGCTAACAACATATCTCTCTTATCTTTTTCACTGACATGTTGACAGTACATTATTCCACTTACATACATGCTTAAATTGGGAATAAAACTGCATTTCCCTGCCAGCTGTAACTAACCAATATACCAATCGTGCTCCTGTATTGAAAATCTGTCTCGTTCAGATTTCATAAAGAGAGGTGAAGTCCTCTCTTGGTATAACAGATCTCCATGTCTCCAGCTGTAAATAAAAACAAGCTGGTCTAAGCTGGGAACTCTATTAATATCATGACCTCAGTATGATGTAACTGAAACCGCATTTTCCACATCCCCCTAACCACTGTTTATATTTGCATCAAACTAAGTTAAACAAAGGTAGGATTTAAAGCTGCTGTCTTAAAAAAAAAAAAAAAAAAAAAAAAAAAACAAGGAAAATTCTCCTCTTGAAGACAACTTTTATTGTAGTGATTGCTTTAAAATCCATGTGTTTTCCATAACCTGAGATACTCTTCACAGAAGTCCAGAAATACTCTACAAGCCACCTAGAGATGTTGGCATTCTAGTTCCCTTTACATTGTGTTTACATTGTATTGTGTCTGTACTCATATGTTTTTACTGTTTGTATGTGAATCAAAAGCTTGGTCAAATATAGCCCTTCCATGGCTGTGTTAGAATTCACAAGACAGCAATTAAAAAATCAAGTACTAAGGAGGATGTAGTTCACCACTAAAGCTGAAAAATATATCTGAACATAAAGTAAATATTTTATGTTTTTAAAAAATCCTAGCAATCAAGTATCATAGTGAACAAAGATGGTATTTCAATGTTCCAAACTGCTGAGAAAAAAACTCAGCTAGATAATTGAATCTGATATTACTGCATTTGTTGGACTCTATTTAAAGCCTGGTTTATTTTTAGAAAGAAACTGACGAAATCTGGTTGTCTCAGGAATTGTTATTTGCGGATCAATAGCAACTTAAAATGTTGTCTCATATGCACATCCTTACAGGGAAGATGCTTTGATACATCACTCACTTATTATTTCTCCTTTCAGACAAACTGGAAAAGTAGAAGTAATGAAAAAAATTATGTCTTAGAGAAGAGAGAAGTATTTTTCCCCTTTCACTGGCAAAAGCTTTCTTTTTGAATACTTTTAAAGATGCAAGTTAAGAGGACATAGGAAGTAAATAAACCATAATACAGAAATATCCAGAAAGAACAAAGCATGTATGAGACCCGCTATTTATAGAAAAAAGAGGAAATAAACATAACACTTTTAACACTACACAGTGCAATGTGCAAAATTACATTTTAAAGGGAAAGTAGCAATGAGAATGTCTAAGAAAATCCACAAGATGTATGGTTAAAGAGCTAAATTCAGCCACCTTTAGTTGAATTCTGGTGTATACTACATCAGTTTGCTGGAACTTTTCTTGAAATTAGGTGCTGCTGCATGTGTCAAAACCTCATGTGACATGCCATAATAATTTATTACCTGTCTGTAGAAACAACCTGATTCTGTCTCACTGGAATAACTGACATGTTTGACCACTGGTTTCTTAGGAAAGGAGCTGAACTAGAACACTCACAAACCTTATTACTAAAAATGCTGTTATTTTCAAGTAATGCTTTTTTTTAGCTCATATTTCTTTTTTTCTTACATAATTACTTTCCTTTTAACCATGGGCAAAAAAAATAAAAATAAATGTATTGTATTTGATAGTTGTGTCCTACATAACAGAAACCAGGTAAGTCAAATTTAGAAGGCATCTTGAAAAATTTCAACACTAGAAACTAGAAACTGTCTGCAATATATAAACATATTAAAATATTGAAAGGAGTACTTTCCCTGTTTTGACTTGTTTTTTTTTCTCTGCTAGCAGTGACACAGTTTATAAACTGTGTCTTTAAATCATCCAAGAAACCCAAGAAACTGTGACTTCAGAGCTGCTTTCACCACCTACAGGATGTGCTGCAAAAGGTCCAGCTTACAGCAGCCCCAGACACTTTACAAGCATCTGAACAAGAAAGTAAGCTTTTTGAGAGGTCTCGTGTCAGAAATGAACATTTCTGATTAAATATCTTCATATCTGATATTACTGTGGTGTCTTTGAGTTTGAGGAAGGGTTTGGCTCACTGTGAGAAGGTGAGTAAGTATTTCCCTCTTCTCACAGTGAGTAATTGTTCAAATTTTACTTAATAAAGGCCTACTTCTCTTTGTAACATTTTTTGCCTGGAAGCTTTCCAGTTTTGTTTGTTTCTCTTCTCATACAGTTTTGAGGAAGCAGTGTACATCTCCCCAAGCCCCCCTTTACCTTCTCAATCCATAAACAATCTTCTAGTGAAATTTGCTACGTGACAGCAAATTGCAGTTCCTGATGAATTGTAGGCTTCAGGAATTTCAACATGAAGCCAGTTTCTCTTTTTTCTGTGTCTTCTCTGAAATTGATTCCATCAGATTTCCAGTTTCAAAGCTTGAGATTTCTGTTTATTAAATTTAGCATTCTTCATTATCTTCAAATTATCTCCTTAGTGGTATGACTGTCTCTTGATCAGCATTTCAGAGGTTAGTAACAGGGAGTGAAAAAAACTAAGGAAATCTAAAATACTTGCCCATTCAGATATATGAGAACAAGGTTTCCTAATGAGCTTGCATAAACTTTGGGATTTGTTCCAATCTTTAAAGAAGAAATTTTGAGGATTCCTAGAGTTAACATCTGTTGATCTGAACACCTTTAAGCAGAGCCGTAGAAAATGGCAGGTTTTCATCAAGTTGGTTGTTGTGTATCGGGGGTTATTCCACATCACAAAAGCTATTGAATTAGGCCTCACAGGTTTTGTATATCTTACAGAGTATCTAGCTCACATATACATATACATATACATATACATATACATATACACATACACATACACATACACATACACATACACATATATATACACACAGGTATATTGTATATAAACTTTTCAGTGTTTTACTTCTGTGTGGAATGAGTGAGAAGCAGGATAGCCACACATCTTAAAATAAAAAAAACAGAAAGAAAAGAAAAACAAGAAACCTCAAGCAACCAACAAGATATTTTTCTACTTCAGATGCTGTTTTCACTATTCTTTCCTAAAGTCTCCCATTAAATGTTGTATATGACATTTCTCTGATTTTTTTTTCCCCTAGGCATCACAAGAATTCCGATTTTATCCCCAAGGTTTTGGAGCTAGCTGCTTAGAACTTTTGTACCTACACACTGCTCTTCAACCGAGTAAATATCAGGGTCGCTCATGTTTCTTTTGTAATAACTTCACTAAAGGGCAAACTACAATTCTTAGAAAAGAGATACAGGAAACCTGAAGAGTTGTTAATTACAGGCAAGTAGTCTTAGACTTTGTCTGTCTCTGCCTGCTGAAGCCATGGATGGTCACTGATAAATGCCTGAGCTAGCGAGGATAGATCACTGAAACCTGGGTAGCAATAGGCAGCAATAGTGCAAAAGCTACATGCAATTAGTTTAACATATCTGGTTTCTGTAGTGATCCCAGTGCATCAAAAGGACGCTAACTTTGGCTTTGATGGTGATTTCAATGACAAGAGTGATCTCCATAAGTTTCCAGATGGGCTTAATGTGAACAGATTTTACAGCAGGGGAATTTGTCTGTATTTCAAATGTGTGAATGATCTCTACAGTCTAAAGAGTGCCCTATTAATAAAATGGGAATCATGGGGCTGTCATTAGACATTATCAAGACCAAGAACATGCTATATCATTCTTTTTGTGCCCATATGGTTGCCCAATATTCTCTCTCTATTGGATTGTGCTTGGTTTTGGCATCTGAAAGCTATCTGGAACAATAAGCTACAGGTTTCCAATCATGTCCATGTAATTGGAGTAGCACCATACCAAGACCATAGCTGCTGGCATCTGCTGAAACAGCTGTAGACTGAGAAATATCATAAAATGCCAGAACTGAGAATGTAGTCAATAGAGCCTTTAAACTCTCAAAAGCACACTCCTTTTCTTTATCCTGTTTATTTTCAGTGTCTGTTCTAAGCAGTTAATAAAAAATATTGGCCTTTTAAGTGAGAGTTTAAGTATGAATTTGCTTCAAATTTTATCATGTTGATGAACCACACCAGTTCTGCTATATTTTTATATGGTGGTTTTTCAAATATAGTCTTGATTTTTTTTCCACCTCCATTTAACTTCATGTCTGTCACATATCCTGACTGCCATAGCCTGTATTTCCTGCTGGTTTAGTCCAGCAGCTTACATGACCTTCACAACTTGTGTTTACTTTAATGTTGCAATGTTTCTCAAACTCCCGATAACCTATTACTATAAATACAAACTCCCTTTAGGGCTCATAGGAAGTCCTTTGGAATAACTCTGATATATTTGTGATGCCAGTCTGATGATCAAAGCAGTGTTTCTGAATGATGTCACTGTTTCAGCACTGTCATGATGAAGCAGACTTTGTCTGAGTTTCTCCCTGCATCTTGTAAGTTTTTTGGCATGTGGTTGATTGTGAATTAGATCTTCTTGCTGACAAGAAAAGAGTAATAAAACACCTTTTAAGTCTACTTGTGTGGTATTTTCACCACAACTGATGTCAAAAAAGAAACAGTTCAGGTCTGAGCTCTAATTTGTAGCTCATCCTAAAATGATTTCTTTTAAAATGTGGAAAATACAGCTTTACGCAATACTTGGCATGAGATAAACATACACCACTTCAATTGGGTTAAACAACTTTTTCCTGAATTTGACAGATTTCACCAAACTGGCATTATCTCCTCTGTTCACTGTGCAAAACCTCTTTGAAAGATTTACCTATAGTGACATTATTAGAGGGGAAGCATGATCAGAATAGGATCTTTGCCGGGATAACTGCAGCATGTGATGATTCAGGATGTGGTATGTCTCTATCCAGCTGGGCTTTTGACCACTACTGTGGGGTTCTTCAGTTTAGTCTTAGATATTTAGACTTATATAGAAAGATAAATGAAAAAGCTATTAGGGAATTTATTTTTCATTGTTCTTAATGAAGACATAAGGAATACTTTCCAGATTGCTTCCACATTTCTCCTGGGCTACATGGTAAATAATTTCAAGTTGCTCATATCCCAGACCCGTCTCACCTTTTTGCTGCTTAAAGCCAAAGAGTCCAACTGAAACTCTCAGGACCAGCCCGATCCCCATCATCAAAGCAAAGTGGAAACTACAGTCACTGTCCTCAAGGAAGTCAGGACAAGGAAACCAAAACTGCGCTTGGCAGCACTGGCTTTATATTTCATCTGCTTAGCTGTCCTCAGTTACTTCATACTGGTGATTGAGTTTTCTAATCCACAGTAAAGGTAAACCACAACTAAAAATAAGGAGGTGCCTGAGAGCATTCAATCCTTCTGCACACTTGCGAGTGAGAGCTGTCATCTTCCTTCATCTGTGTGGATGCACAGTCACCCTGGGATCTCTAGCTTGTGTATGTGCTGGTTCTGGCCCATTTCCTTGATAAAGGGCGATCAAGCCTTTCCTTCCTTCCTTCCTTCCTTCCTTCCTTCCTTCCTTCCTTCCTTCCTTCCTTCCTTCCTTCCTTCCTTCCTTCCTTCCTTCCTTCCTTCCTTCCTTCCTTCCTTCCTTCCTTCCTTCCTTCCTTCCTTCCTTCCTTCCTTCCTTCCTTCCTTCCTTCCTTCCTTCCTTCCTTCCTTCCTTCCTTCCTTCCTTCCTTCCTTCCTTCCTTCCTTCCTTCCTTCCTTCCTTCCTTCCTTCCTTCCTTCCTTCCTTCCTTCTGCCCTCCCTTTCTCTCACAGAAGATTTCATTTTTCATAAGTTATTCTTGCTGTGCCACTTATCCTACATTTTTTAAATTTACCTTGGCTTTTAACTTTAAGATTTCTGTGAGTCATGTTTGTCAGTTCTTTACAATTCTACATACCAGGCACTCTCTGATGTGTTCGTTCTTGTTGGTATCAAAGCTGCAAGGCTCTCTGTATTCATTTTGAATCGATCTAAAGACTTAACTCACATCAGAATGTGCTTATCAAACATGTTAAGGGCAACATCTTAACATCACCTTTTTTTAAAAAGACAAATTATTTATAAATAATTTCTGCTTGACTTCACATTGGATAAATTGATGTGCTAACATGTACATCACTACTCTTCACGTTAAAGTGTACTTCATCACACCTTGTGCTAAGTTTTCTGTACAGTTTCTGCTAAGTTTTTAATTTCACACATGCCATTTGATTACATTCATGTCTGGAAATCCAAAGAGCATTGCATTTTGTTAAATAATAAATTTCTGATATGATGTCATAAAACAGCACAAGAAGGAGAGAGTGCCACTCTGTTCCACAGGTGTGACTTCTAGATGCAAGTGGCTATGATGGGCACAATGTTCAGTGCGCGATTATGGTATTTCTTTAAAAACATATAATTTGGTTTACATCTCTTCCTATAATCATATTAATAATTCTGGCCTTGTGAATTAGGAAATGAAACTTGCTTCATTGTATTTGCAAGTGCTTCTCCATATTACCAAGCACTTGTACTTCCCATGAGAATCAGTGTAACAGAGAATACAAGATTTGGGAAAAGAGAAAAAGTGTCTCTTGTCTGTCATCAAAGTCATAGTTGTATTTTAATCAGAAATACGAAATGTGCTTCAGTTTATATGCCAACATATTGGTTAGAGACTGTACTAGATTCTCAGTGTCAAAGTCATAGAGATTTCAGAGCAAACCTATTTGCCAAAACTCTTAATTTCCTATATCAGCCTATATCAGGGAATACTCAGGAGTGACCCCACTGCTCTCACAGAAATGTCCTTCCAAAGCACATTCTAGTGTGAATCCACTCAGAGCAGGTGGGGCTTTTCAGCTCTGCAGTCCACAGTCAGATGGAATGGAGCCCAGTGCCCTTGCTACCACTTCTGGTTGGGGGATCCTGTTCCTTGACAGGATTTATACCTTTATAGAGGCTCAAAAAGACCATTGCCACTTTTGCTCTGCCCTGGTGGTACTCCTGGCTTTGTGGGCCCTCACTCCACTAGTTTGATAAGGAGTTCATCCAACAGTAACCTTGGTTCCCTGCTGAGAGCCAAACTTCAGCCCCTCAGCAAAGACAACTTCTCATAGCCAGATTTACACCACCCATGGCACTCACCATGCAGCAGCACCTGCAGTCACACAGAAATAGGGTGCTGATAGCAACATAGGATCAGTTGTACATGTTGAAATATGACCCAATTACAAAAAAAAAAAAAAAAAAAAAAAAAATCTTCAGAGAAAGCAACAGTAAATACATGTACAAAAATACAAGGACCAATGTCCACAGTAGGTCTTCTGGTTCTTCCCAGTAGAGGGAGTTGGGAGTTCCCTTCATTTCCCTTCATCTTTTCCTCTACTCATGTTGTGTAAGTATGGAACTTAAAATTACGACAAGAGAGAAGAAAAACTCTGTTGCCTCTTTTATTTCTGTACGTTTGCTTCCTACACAGGGTGGGTCATTCTTCCAGACTAACTCAATGTCTTTCTTGGAAAACTGGTTTCACTATTTGGATCTCATTATGCAACACTATAGGATCTGTAGCAAAAATACCACAAATCATTTCAAAGGTTTCTCACACTATCAAATAGACTATTTTTGAGTCGTGTGCTTTTTTCAACCACTCAGCAGAATTGGCAAGCACAGTTTCTTTAAAAAGGAATCAAGAATAGATCTGGTTTTGCAACTTGTAGTTCCTGATAAGAAAGAAAATGAGGGGAAATGATTCACAGGCTTTCAGGTGAGAACAAAGTGTTTATGATGGTACCATGTCATAAAGTGTATGATCACGGTATTTAACACTACAAATATTTTCTCAGATTCTCTAGTGATTATCATAGTTCTATGCTCTTACCTAGTGATTTTCACCAGTGTTCTTCATATTAAATAAAAAAGATCCAAGTGAGAAAATAGCAGCACAGTGTGAACAAGAGCCACAACACCCGGAAGGTGACCGGCAGGGGATCAGCCTCCAGCCAGTGCAGTGCTTTCAGCCCCAGGCAGCATAGCTGGCCTCCCACCCCATCCCCACCCAACAAATGCAGTCTAATGATAGCTCCCAAGGAAGAATCACGGAGGAGGAATCCAGTTCTTCTCTCAGTGACAGACTTTAATAGTCACAAGCTACCAGCTCTTCTTCCCAATGAAAGAAGATCTCAGCAAAGTTGCATACCTTCTGTAACTCCCAGTAAATCAAAACCTACTCTGCAACATGTGTGCAAGTTCATCATTGTAAGGAAAGGGCATCAACACAGAGCCATAAACCCAAAGGGATCACTGACTGCTAGGTGAAAGAACATTGTCTTTCAGATTGATCCTGTCCTGCTGTAAAATTATCAACATTGGGAAACCTCTTCAAACCTCTTCATGAGCTTAGGAACTGCAGCATCACAGAAATTAAAATGTGCACTAGGCAGAAATGGTTTCTTTCCAGGGTATTAAGCAGACAGCCTTAAAGAATTTTTAAATGAACCTCATATTAATTTGGGCTGTGGTAAATTTTAGAGTAATGCTAATTGCTTTATTATTAAAAGCCAAGAAAAGTACAGTGGTTCACATTGCTAGGTTTGAGTTTTTCCCCCCCCAAGAAAAAAATACTATGACATCTCTTATTTTTATCAACTTCCTTTTAATGTTTTTATTAACCTAGAACACAAAGGTGCATCGTAAAGTGCTCCATAGCTGTTAGTATAAAAGCATGTTGAATGTGGTCTGATACAAATACTGAAGCTTGTTACCATTAGAAGCCTCAGCTCCTTTGGCTCATAAAGAGAAACAGCAGTATTCCTTAGAAGGGTGTTATCCCAACCTGTACCCAGGCTCCATTATATACATAAAACATGGCAGCACAGCCTCCTGCTACTTTTTTCTTTTTTTATTTTTCCCTTGGTATTTTGTTCTCAGCAACACTACACAAGCACAGGATAGTCTGGTCCTGACATGCAAAATGATAAGTACCTTTCTACTTTCCCAGATTAGCTTCTCCTGCTACATTTGATGAGATTTAAATTGGTCTCAGACTATTGATGGCCTGCCCTTAATTTCTCCTGGTTATTTTTTTTTGCCTGTTACACAGTTAATATAGTACAAAGACAAACACAAAAAAAAGTTTGCCAAACCACATTCCATAAAAGTCCTACGCGTTGCTCTGGTCAGGGTCTGGCAGGCTCGGAAAACAGGCAGAGCTTACCAATAAGGGATTTTTTGGCTGCTTCAGCACATGCCTGCTCTGACAGTGGTGTGTTAGTGCTTTTCTCTTCTGACATTCTCCAAGCAAGTCCAGGCCAGTCTAACCTTGCCAGTCGGTGCATAACCTGACACCTATTTTTGTGGCACCAAATTGTGTATCACTTTCAATTTGGGTTTCTCTGGCTTTTTCCTCTTGACTGCCACTGGTTTCTTGATAATGCATCTCTTTCCTTGATGCGTTTTCTTCCCTGCAGTTTCATTTCATGGCACTGTTTTGAAACAGATGCTCTGGCTACTTGCACAGTCAGTCCTGCCAGCTTCATGATTCTTCCTTGCTGTTTTTGACTGTAACCCTCAATTTACTAAGGCCTAATTGTAAGAGATAATAGGAAAAAAGACCAGGTAGGCAAAACATAAAATATAATTTAAGACTTTCAAGCATACATTTTCTGCAGTATATTTGATTTTTCAGTAATAAGAATTTCTGGTTCCGTGCTTTTTATTCTGGATGTAATGAAAACATGTTCTTTACGTGTCTTAGTTGAAATAAAATGAGCTCTCTAGTAAGACAGAACCTCTGGGAAGGGAATTGGAAAATAATCTTCTGATCCTCATCTTCCCCTTGCTAAAGTGTTTTATTTATTTCAGGAGGATCATCATGTTTGTTTAAAGCTACATAAAGTAGTTTTAAAGGTACATAAACCTGTATTCCAAAAAAAAAAAAAAATAACAGCTTGCTTGCTTTATGTATAAAATTTATATGTAATAATAATATTACTTCAGTGAGGACACTATAGTTAGGATCTCTGAGTACCCAGATATTAATGAGGTATCACAGTATGTCATAAGTGTCTAATTTTAGGCTTCTAGTTTTGACATATCAGTGTTAATTTTTAATTCACATGAAAATTTCCCATAAATACTACAGAAAAACAAGACATTATCTATGGCAATTTAATATTTGAAAGTCCTTGCATTTCAGCATTTGTTACTCAGGTTTTTTTACTGTAAGGTGCCAGTGCATTTGGATGCAAAATGAGATGTGGTTTCCTAGAAGTGCAGTGGATTAACAAGCTTTTAGCAAAAACTCTCCACTTCATGTTTCTCCTTCTGTGATTTCCCTCTGTCTTTTAAAGAGAAGAAATTAGCTCTCTACACAACACTTCAGTCAGTGACTTCCAGGAAAACAGAATGTTATGCCAGAGAACATCATTGCTCAACAATTTGCATGGGCCATTGGAATTTATGGTCCTTAAAGTTAAAGACTGTTCATTGAGTATAAGACGATTTTTTGGTCATAAAGCCACTCAGTGGTCATAAGGCCAGTACATACAGAGCTGTGAGCATGCTTCTGTCAATTTAATACAGAGAAGGTGTACTTAACCTTGATGATTAGAGGTAACATTACCAAAAATCTCAAATGAAGAGATAAACCACTTATTAATTACCCTGGAATTAGCTTTCATGACAATATTTGTGCTAATACAGCAAAAGCAGGAAAATTAGAGGGAGACAGACTTATTTTCTAACTGGGAATTCCAAAGTTTGAGGTAGGAAGAAGGCATGCATTGGTTCTATTGGTATTAAGCTATTGTGGTCCAAGTCTGAATATTGCTGGGGAAGTTTGTTAAGACAAAATGGTTGATGTGGTGAAATAAAACCAGAGATAGCACCCAAGTTCACATATTATTCAAAAATTCCTGCACAAATACAAATTTTTAAAATTATGCTTTCTGATAGGAAAAGTCCTGTGAAATAAGAAAATACATATATATTTGCGAAATGCCATTTGTAACCCTCAATATGTCAAACTCCTGTAGGTTTCATTAAGGTGGGTCCATTTTTCAGCAAGTCTAGAGAGATTTAAGACTGCAAGAGTTTCATGCTATAAGGTTATGTATGTTCTAATAATTCAAGTAAGATGGATAGTTAAGACAGGTTGGATGGTTCTGACCTCAAACTAAGAAAGTTGTTCTTTTTTCACTGAGTTTTGGATTTCATTCACAGCTGAAACTCATGGCAAAACTCCAGGGTCCCCCTTTGTGTTTTCTTGACCTTGGGCCTGTTGTGTTAATATGTCATGTGACAGAGCAGTCTGAATGGGTTAACCTCTCAGGGTCTTACATCATTTCGTAATGGTAGCCAAATTATGAGGAGCATTACCACCCACCCATCCCAAAGTGAGATTAGAGAAGCCCTTTTTGGTGGCCAATGGAGGACAAATCTGTATGCATTAATAACAAATGAAAGTTTTACCCAAAGACTTGGTGAGTATAACCAATTGCAATGTTTGCTTAACTTTACTGTAAAACACATATTCCTGTGAGATGAAAAAAGCACATATTCCTGTGAGATGAAAAAAGCTTCTTCCTGCGTGCAGACTGCAGAATCAACAGCAGTGACTGAGCTACCCCCAACCACCATTCCCATGCATCTCAGGTGGATTGGTTGATGGTAGGGCTACAAGCCAGACAGAAAAACTGCAAGTGAGCTTGGACAGTGCTGAATGCTTTACTATGAACAGGTCACAGATTGTCACATTTTTCATGCCTTTGAAAGTCATTGCAATTTTAAAATGGACTATATTTTACTTTGAAATATTAAACAATAGAAGATGTCTGGTTCAGTTATGTGCTCTCAGATTTGAGTTGTAAATGGCCTTTTATAACCACAGACACTATTTTGATAGTCTGTAAAACTCACATACAATATGAAATATGAAGAGAGGAAAAACATAATGTCACACAATTGTACTCTGCACTCTTGCTGAAATTTCAGCTTTTCACAGAGCACCCACCATCAAACATCTAAAGATTTCTTTGGAGTCTCACAAAGGGTTAAGGCAGCTTGTTTGGCATTAGATATTTGTATAATGAGCTTTTACTAAAGTAATTAAAATTTGTTTATAATTAATACAGATGAATTGGTTTCTGCACAATAATAGTTAGGAGATTAACAAAGGCCGCATTTTGGCAACAAGACTACATTCTTTTCCAAGTGCTGTGGGACTTTATCCAATGAATGTCTGTCCAATCCGGCTGATTCTTCAGAGATGCCATATGGCACTGCTATGCATTACAATTTTTTTTCTAAAAGGCAGCCATATGACATAACTGATCTTCAAAACGTTGTCAGAAGGCATTACCTAGGTAGGCTGCGAGCTGCTTTCCAAAAACTTAGCAAGCACAGGGGCTATTAATTATGAGCAAAAGAAATGTGCACACACACGCTGGAAAGTTGGCATCCTTTCCTCTCTAGTCACAGCTGAGCATCTCTTAAACTGCTCAAGCTAGGAAAGTGAAGATGGATTTATCTTTTTTTAATTTTACACATCTTCTTCTAAAATTTTAATGCAGCAATTTCACAATCATCTTATCTCAGAAGTGTCAGCACATCTGAACCCTAATGCCCATGAACATCTTATTTTACCAGCAGCATGTGTTTTTATACTAACTCCACTGCTTTCACTGGCACATTTTCTTAGATCAAGAAATTGTTGCCTTTCCACACCCTCTCAAATCAAGATGATACATACCGTCCTTGAAGTCAGTCATATTATATAGATGATATAGAAATAGATATAGATTATATAGATATAGATTCACCTGTTACTTCTTACATCATTTTCCTTCCTGGAAAAGGACTAAAGGCCCCCATGTCTTTCATAGTGTTGTATGGATGACACCTAAAGACTTTGATTTTGGTCCTTCTTGCAACACGTGAGCTGCAGTGTCACCATGGGTGCTTCATTATCTTTTTTATTCTCTTTATTATCCCACAAGACATAGCCATGCTCATTCTCCTCTGCAAAAGCTCTCAAGTACTTCAGCTCATACTGCTCACTGTCCTAAAACCTACCCTAGGGACCTTTGTGTTCATTCTCAGGTCAGAAAAATTCTACAAACCTGGGAACATTCTATGAGTTGGTCTCCAGCGTGACCCTATTGTGACGCCTCTTCCAGTCTGCTTTCCTATGTAGACAAGCTTTTTCTCTAAAGAGGGAATAAATTTTCATGTAATTACTTAGGAGATGGAATTGCATCTAGGCATCTCTTCTCCATGTGTGCAGTCCCCCTCTTCTGGTCATTAAGACATTTGGTCATGACTGCAGTTCAATTTTCTGTGTGATTTTCTGATACTGCTTAAATATGTAGAATGTTACGCTGAATAACTCTGGTAGTAGCACACACACACCGCGTCGCTATTGTCTGCCCTGCCATATGACAGCTGCTTAGCGTGGAGATATTTCAGTGGATATACTCTGACTCCCAATTATAGATCCTGTATACTTGGAATCAAATTAAATTATAGTTGTTTTTCTCTCATACTTTCATTCCCTTCAGGTATTGTGTACCTGTGTAGACTAGTATGTTATTCTTCTGGTGATTAGCAAAAAGAAGCTTCTGCCAGGATATCAAAAGGTTATAAAAGGGATTGCAGGGGTCAGTCTTGAAAACTGGAGGCTAATGTCAAAAATCAGACACAGAAATTGTTTTGAGGTGGCTTATACTTGCACAACAGTCAGTGGCAGAGGGTTGATGTGGCGGGCGTTGTACATCTGGTTTCAGAAGTATTGACTGCTGAAGTGTTCTTTTCTAACGGGTTCTTGGAGCAGCGAATGTCTCACATGGAAACTATTCACAGTGGTACAGCTATCTGGGAGCTTGATATTTCTCGTGGTTCAGTGTGTAGGGGAGGAGTTCAGTGCAGGTAGAACAGTTTGTGACACTGATGTAAAGGATTCAGCAAGACAATGCTGAACCGAAAGACAGGAAACCATGCAGAAGGCTTTGAATAACCTTTCATTATTTGGTTTCCTAAAATGTTCAGTGACAATTCATGAGTTATCTATGTCTCATTTTGCTCTTCACACCACATTTGTGAATTCATAAATGGAAACAATTCCTTCTTTGCAGTGTTTGAAAGCCAGGATAATGATTTCTTGGAGAGACCAACCATATTGATAGGAACTGCTCTGAAGTTCATCACTTTTAATTTACTGGATATTTTCTGCACTAAGAAATGAAAACTTTCTTCCCCTGGCCCATATGTGCATTGTTCTTCCACTTTTGTGGAAGATGTGTTTTCCTTAGAGATGATTTTCCTGGTCACCTCAATGGGACACCAAACCCCTGAAATATCTGTAAAATACTGTAACATAGCGGACTGGTGGATGAAGACTGACTTTTAACCTGAATTTGCCAGCCTGAAAGAAGATGCCTGCTCAAGTCAGTTACCACTTAGAAACATAGAGTAAGGCATTTGCCAGCCTTCAGGTTGGAAGCTGGTGAAATCTATGAGCACTATGTGTTTTAATGTTTTTCTCATAATTGCAGCACATTAAAATAATGTGCAATTGTTATAATCCATGCACCTATTAATGCTTCTTGTGTGAGTTTTAGTGTGATATAACATGTGTGTGCATTCAAAGAGTGTATGTTTGGACTTTAACACCATGCTTTCTGAGGTCCAGGGAAAGCTGTGTGTTAAATGGAAGGGTTTGTGAAAATAAGAGCAGAGTAGGTGGACATTTCTACTGATCAGTGAATATTCAATAAATAATGAGTGCACACATAATTCAGGAAGTTCTGAAGTATCAGAAAAACAGAAGTGTTTTTCTGAAAAACAGAACTGTTCAAGTTAAGAACATGCCTACATTCTCTGCACTGTGGCTGCAGGTAAAATGGTGTATTTTTTGCTAGCATGAGAATATAGGAGAATTTGCTACACCCAGAATTTTCTTTCTTGTTTTGTGACACAGCTTCCTTACAAAGGGATTTCTTTAGGGGTCATACAGCAAATTGTGTTTTAAAGAATGCATATGCTTCAGAGATAAAAGCCTGAAGGGGACATGCAGATGACAGGAGAGCCAGAGAGAGAGAGCCAACAGCTGCCAGGTTCTCCAGACTCTGTGGTCAGCCAGGCCAGCCACTTTGCCTGGGAGAACAGACTGCTTTGCTGCATTGTCTTGTTTGCTCCTTGTTCTGCTTAATGTGTTTTTCTGAATCAGGTTACATCATGACTTTTAAACAGGGAGTTGTTATAACACAAAAAAATATTGACTGTAACAGCTGTTTCATAAGTGTTAAAAGTTTACCATGAAAGCATGAATTAAGGCAGATTTATGAATATGTTATTTTTAACATTTATTTGGGACAGAAACATATTTAGAATATGTGCAGCAAAACCCCTTATGTAAAGTAGTTATTTGACATACAGAAGATACACTCTCCAAAGTTTAAGAACTTGTTATTTTTCATAATACAAAAAGCAATTAGAATACATGATGAACTAATGTCCAACTATATCCTTGAGCTGAAGAGATGCTGATTCATAGAAATTAAAATATGTATTGAACTGATAAACTTTCAATTTATTTATACAATTGAAAGATACTTAAAACAACCAAGCCAAATAATTCTTAACTTCAATTTTTAATTTTTTTTTCTTGGTGCCAGGTTTCATCTTGGAGGGAACTTTTCTAGCTGATTTAAAACACCGTAAAAGAGGATTTATAATGGAAATCTCTACCCTTGCTGTAATGGCATTAGCAGGTACCAGCCTCTAACAAAAGTCCATACTTTGCCATGTTGTACTGAAAGTGTTGTGAATAGAATGCCATTATTTGAAGTGAGAGGAAATGAAATTCAATTCATCCACCTTAATAGAATAGTTTTATATTTAAGAGATAATGTCAGCAGAATAGAACATTGTCACAGGAAAATTAACTGCTGCTGCTGCTACATGAACACCAGGGCAGATGTACTTAAAATAAATATGGGGCTAAGCTGATGGTTATGTTTGAAATAGGAAATCCTGATCCTGTGACAAAGTTCTGCTATACAGACGTCTTGTTTATCCTGAAGTGTGGCAGAACCACAGGATAGGCATGCTTCTTCAGGGAAAAGCTTGCAAGATTTCCCTCCACCCCTCCCCTTCCAGTTGTTTGCTCTCTCTCCGGCTGTAATGTGCACTCCTTTCTTGGCAGTCAGTTGGTGGAGATCAGTGCATTAATCTTTGTTAAAAATTGCCTCCATCCTAATTATGGGGTGTTTAAGAGAAATTATTTCCTGTTGCAAATTTCTAGGTCTGCCTTCTTCCCAAAATACTGTCTTAGCCCAACAGCCACTGTGGGATGGGAAAATGGGTCCAGCAGGAACACAAAAGCTTTCAGCCATTAGCATTGCCTCCAAAGTCAGCAGTGATGAAGTGACAGCCCCACTGACAGATGCAGGCAGCATCACCCCACCTGGCAGTGTCTGTTGTGGCAATGATACTTTCCTCCGTTACTGACCTCTTGTTTCTGTTTGCACACACGAGTACTCTGAAAGGCAGTGTTGGAAGAAGTCCAAGGCGTGTTCCCTCAGCTCCTTTACATATGAGAATCAAGCACTGAAGCCAGGTGCAAAACTTTTCAGCCAGGTGTTGAATTCTGTCTTGGGACATTTAATCATAGTCTGAACAGCACTGGGATTTGGAGGCATATAAGCAATGTCAGTGTGATTTTAATTCTTCCACTGGTTGCCACTGTGCTTTCCCTGTGGAAGATGGAGAGAGATGCTGTGGGATCTGATACATGTTGGGGAGGGGCAGAGGTTTTCCATTCCTGCCCTCCTGGACCTGTTGCTCTCTTCATAAGATTGTTTTGAGCTTTATGAATACTGGCCAAAGAAGGGAGAAAAGCCTTTTTTTAAGCTTGGTACTTCATATATTTAATATACTATGTATAAGTAAGTCATCAAGTTGTTTCAAACAGTGTTCTCTTATTATTCAAACCCCTTTTGTGCTACATGCATCAACATGGGTCTGAATCTTTCCTAGTGCACAGAATGGTGAACAATTCCCCTGAAATACATGACTCTCACCATGTGTAGAATGGCGAAATTCAGCTGATGATGATGAACCTGGGTGAAGACAGTTTTACATTATAGATCCCATTTATTTTAAGGCCAGAAAATACCATAATGATAATCAAATCTAGTTCCTTGCATTACACACATACCAGAACTTCATTAAATAATTTCTGCGTATATAGGTCAGTAACTTGTAGCTGAGCCAGACTATATTATTTCTCTTAGGACATCCAGCCCAGGTTCCGCTTGATGAAGACTTGCCACATACCTGAGCAATTTCTGCCAATATTCAATTAAAGTCAAGTAAAATTGAACTCAAGCAAAGTAATAATTTCTAACATGATATACAGGTATTCTGATTGTTACTTTCAGCATTATGGACTCTGACAAAAATTACTTCTGTCTGTAATGATAAAAAGTTTGAATACAAATGCAAGATACTTGGAGAAACCTTTATTAACCTATACTAAGCCACAGGTATTGAATATAAAATGCTTTAAGATGCTATGTTTCCTCTGCCAAGTTGCTAACAATTTTTTGTTTGTTTGTGGACAAAGATCTTTATATCTTAATAACTACAGCAGTTTATAAATATTGCAAATACCCTGTTATTGTTTTATTTTCCCTGATTCCTAGCACTGGTTTCAAATATTCCCTGATTCAGATAGGATATATTGTGAGGGACAGTAATGGAGGAATCGCGTTAATCAGCAAGTTAAAAGCAAACAAATGAACATGGTCTTGCATACAATTTATGTCCAAATTGTAAAATTCCAGATCACAGATGCATGTCTGATGCATTAGAACTGATCATAAAGTATTTAATATAGTTAATTAAAGTACTATACCTGCATCTCAAAATACCCTTAAGATACAGATATTTGGAGGTCAGGAACATATCCTGAGAAGATATCACTGCATTTGCTATGGGTTTTTTTTTTTCACGTCTTCGAGCAACTGCTGGTGCTTAGCTTAGTCTCAGGAGCTGACTGGGTAAGATGTAGTTTTGTTCTGAACTGATAAAGCAATTGTTATTTTCTTTATTCAGACCTGAATTGTTCCACTTGACCCACAGTGCAGTACATCTAACAGCAAATCAAAGTTATGAAGAACAAAAATAGTAGAATTTAAGTGTTCTGCCTGGTAAGCTTGCACAGATCTCACTGCTCTGAGCAATGCATTTTTAGAAGTGTGGTTCGTTTGCAGTCTAACCTTTCAGACCCACTATCAAAGCGAAAATTGCCATAAATACATCACCGCGTGTAAAACAATCGGCCCTCAATCAGTTGTCAAAAACTTGAAATTACAGATAAATCAAATCTTCCTTTATCTGAGAAGCCTCCTAGATCTGTGATTCAGAGACCGGCAATTACTAGTCTACAGGACAAGAACGGTTACAAAGTTAATTACCTGTGATTATCTTACAAAAGGTTGTGATTATATAGCTGAATGACAAAAGGAGAGTGCTCATGGAGACAGAAACAGGCGGTACCATAAACTGATAAAAACAGGACCACCCGCTGTTCAATTAGAAATCGCCCACTTTAGTTTATGTTGCTATTACAGTAACACCTTCCCCATTCTCCCCATTCTCCTCAATCTCCCTGCTTTTTCTCAAAGCAAGTACTAACCTCGTGAAAGACCTACAGTTCTTCCCTTTCTCAAGGCTGTTCTCTGTCTTTAAAGTTTCGCCCTGAATATTAAAGGGTGTAAAGAGCCGACACAAGGTTCGGCGTGGAAGGGGGCAGCCAGCACAGTGCCATCTCCTCCCCCAGCTTGTTTGCGCATTTACCCTAATTTTCTAGACCTTATCATATCTTATCATATCTCCTTGACCCATCCTTTAGCCTGCTGAATAATAACAATGAGTTTCAGCTGCTGAACAGCAAATCTGAACCCTGTTCGCAGTCCCAGCCCTGCAACACTTGTGGGGCCAGTGGTGGAAATAGGAATGCAGCAACGTCTCTTAAGGATGTTTCCGAAAGGAACCCCCATGAGCATGGAGTCACACACGTGTTCCGTGATAAAACTTGTCTACAGAAAATATTATTTATGCAAGAACCGACCTTTCATTAGACACATTTCCTTAAAATTCTCACAGACATTTTGCCTTCCTCGAGATTTTTGCTTCAGTCCAGGAAGCAGGCTTTTTTCTCTCCACAACGTTTATCATTTTGGTAGTCACAGGTTCACGTATTGAAGGTGTTAACTGTTGTCTAATGGGGAAAATTATCCGTAAGCATCGAGGTGAGTCAGAACTTGCACACGCTGTGTTAGCATTCCCTCGGGTTTCCTTAACATGTGTGTGAATGAAGGTTTCATTATACAAATATTAATGGATTCCAAATGCATGTCTGTAATTTGATGGTCTTCACAACATCCTAGGGACTTCTCAGAAAGATGCCCATGGTGTTGCAATTAGGAAGGGCAGTGGAAGCTGTGTTCCTAATATTCAAGTAGAAGAGTCTCATAAATGTATTTAAATGTAACCAACTTATAAGTGACTCTCTTGTACTTAAGTTCTGAAAATATTCCAGCCAGACTCTGTGCACAGGGAATTAAATAAGCCAATATAATTAGGCCAAAAAATTCAAGATAAGACTGCATTAAGTCTAAGTGTGCAGGCTACAGCCATGTTTGAAAGCCTGTGATGGGAAAAATAAAATTTTAAGTACAATTTCAGCTCTTAAATAAGTGTCAGAGTTTTAAATTTTCTACCAACATGAGTAACTGCACATCAAGGAGGTAAATGAAGGATCCTTTCCCTTCTGGCCCAGTTTCCAGAGTACAGACACCTCACTGTTGGAGTTGTTGGCTGCATTGCTCCAGGGTAAAGACAGCGACTGTGTAAAGCTCCCAACCTTCGGATGTAAATACCCTACAAATTCAGCACTCAGATGGTTATAATTGCTCTAGTCTACCCGCTGTGCCCTCACTGTCATGCTGCTGTGCCTGATACATTTCATTTTAGTGGATGAGGATCCGAACAAATTCTTTAAAAAGCTCGTCAGCTGAGGACTGCAGAACATGCAGCACAGCTTTTGGCCCAGCATCTCCAAAAAGCAGCACTTTGTGTATGCTGGGAATACGTGGTACGTGAGGAAGGAAGCATCACTTGACACTGCTCCTCCACACTTGCCCCGTGTACCACCTTCCTGGCTGCAAAGCAAAGGGACACGACGGGGGACCTTTATCATCAGCCAGGGAAAGGGACAGGCTGAGCCAACGCTGACTCCAGCCCCGCTGCACTGTGCTCCTGCTGATTTCAGTGGGTGTTGGATGTGCATTTTTGAAGGGCAAATTTACCTCCAGCTTAATAAGCATGATAAGTCATAGATTTGCTGGGAGTAGGAGCAGAAGCCCTCCCGCATCTGTTAGCACATTATTAGCACAGCTTGTTATGGGGCCTCACGTGATGCAGCCCTGGTCGCAGGACGCAATTACAGATGAATTCCTGCTTTGCCTCCCCCACTGACTCAGCATCACAGCTGGAGCCAGCCACAGTCACATTGCAGGAGGTGAAAGGTACTCTGAATTATAGATTGCCTTTGACCTTTTTTGGTTTAAATTAAGGATATCATCCAGGAAAGTGCCTCCAGCCAGGACACTGCTTAAACATATGCTTAACTTCCACCAGGGGCTGGTGCTCATCAATGGAGATGAAACGCTTGCTTACAGTACAGTGTGTGCATAGACATACCCCGATGATGATTAAATACCTTTCAAAAGAGAAGCGTAAATGACAGTTTCCTATAAAAATGGTAACCAGCATAGCTCTTGAAATCCAGAAACACCCTCAAATTCATTAAAATATTCACTTAAAATTCAGGGCAGATATTACATTTCAGCCAAGGAGTATAGATGTATTTAAAGGGAATGCTATGAAAATTATGCATATTTTAAAAGCTAAAAGAAACAAAGACTGTTAATTGAGAAAAGAAAAACTAGATATTAGTATGCCATTGCAGAGGGATATCAATCTGAACAAACAAACTGCCTTACAAACCCCGTAAGTGGGAATTAAGGTCAACTTAGTGTCTTTTCATCAGAGTGTTTTCTATGATAACTTTGTAAGTGCTCTTAATATATAACAAATAATCTCAGGGCAAAGATCTGTTTGAAGGAGATATGATTGATGACCTATCATCCCTAATTCACTGTTTATACTCGTAGTGAGCCTATTGGGAAAATACCTCATTCATCAGGGTATTAGTGAATTCAACCAACGTATGGCACCTTTATTTTAACAAACTAAAGGAGAAAAGCTAAATGGGGGAAAATTGACAACCATCTCTGATTCTATGATAATGCAATTAGGCTGCTCCTCTCCAGAGCTTTTGCTAATTCACAAAACAGCTTCAGTCGGCAGGTCATAAATATATGATCATTTTTCACACTTTGAAAAGTAATGATGCCTTGACACGAATCAATAAATCTTGCTGAAGTCATTTATACTTTTGCATTGTGCATACAAATCAGTTTAAAAACAACTATATGTTATTTTTGACTCTTACGTAGTCTTTGTTTACCAAAAATAATTTTGCAGAGGCTTCTGTGTTCCTTGTGTACCCAAAACTCAAAATGAAATCGCTGCCTGTTTTCAGGACCCAGCAATCCTAGACCAGGTCTTATGGCTGGTAAAATCTCATGAAATTGTAAAAGGAAAGGAGGGTGAGAGGAGAATGAGGTAAAATAGCATTCTCTTTTCCTTCTCATTTGGCTTTGAACTTCCTTCTGAAAATATGTTGAGGGTTTCCCAGTAAATACTGAGATTCCCATTGCTAATTCATGCAAGTTCTCACTCTGTACCTTCAGCCGTCTCTGGGGAAAGGCAGATGTTAGGTTTGCCATTATGCACTGCAATGTTGCTAGGAGGAAGAAAAGGACAGACACAGTACAATAAGAAAGGATATCAGAGCACCAAAACTTGTCCTTTGGTCTCAGGAGAGATGCAAGAAGAACCGCACCTGATTGCTGCATAACAAGTGAACCTTGCCATCTGTTTAATTTAGTAGAAATTTTAAATCTCAATGATCTTCTTAATACAAAGTCTGTCTTCTTATAGGATTATGACATATTACACGGTTAAGGTAAGTATAGTAAACCCCCGAATATGTGTGTATGCCAGCAGGAACAATGCATGTCACTGTCCTGTGACACATGAAAGTTATCTCCTTCTGCCTTGTCTGTTTTGTGGTTAACAACTGAATAAAACCCAAATACATTCCTTATGTCATGAGTATGATAAAATTTTACCTGAGGCAGATATATGCAAGGATAACCAATAAAACTGAAATGCTAGCCACTGATTCAGTGATAAAACTGCGTTGTACAACTTAGCAAAACATAAATCATGTTGTACAGTCTCTCTATACATCCAGGAGCATACAAATTCACAAAAGCATACTTTGGTACACAAAGGAATGATCAGGAGTGATCCAGAGTAAATGTAAAGATGCACAGGCTGATAAATACTTCAGGTAGCTGCTGATGTTTGCCTTGTTGTGAAAATACCTATGTGTTGTTTTTGTACTTGCTGTGTATTCTGTCCTGTCTCAATTATTTGTTCTTTATTATGGTAACTAGCCAGTTTGCAATGCACTGTGCAACTAAGCCAAACACATACAGTACATGGATGAAAATTTAACAGTGATATAAAGTGCAAGCTCCTGTGTTTATGTAATTTATATTTCACATACTTAAGTAATAAAATAATAATATTTTAAACAAAGACAGGATATATTTTTGAATAGACATTAAATACCACATTATTAAATGGTACTTCAGTAGTAATTTTAAACAATGTTAGTTTTCAATCATATATTCTGTAACAAGTATTTTAATAAGATATTGAGGACTGTGTCTCAAACTGATGGCAATTAATATGGCTTTGCTGAAGTTAGAGGGAATTTGTCACGTGCTTTAAGTGTATGTGATTTTCTGAATCACACCCAGGAGACAATCTAGACATTATATCTCCCCCCGATGTCTGATGCTCAGCCCCATGATTTTTGAATTTCAAGGAGAAAGAAAAAGTGCCTCAATAATTGTGTCACTGGCCTGCTCACCAGAGTCATCTATTACAGGCCTGCCCAGCATCTATAACTGCATCATCTTCTGTCAACTTAATCTGGTTTCCAACACTGCTGAAGGTGTGGTATGCATTTTGTGAAGGTTTTTACAAGGAAAATATTTGGATTAATGATATAATTCAGTGGCAATTTAGTGACAGTAGGTCTCAGTAGAGTGACAATAGGATTGAAAAAGTAAACCAGTGGGATATACTTGATTGTGGCTGTTGGGCCAGCAGCAGGGAAGCTGCAGGGGTCACACTGATTGGCATTGTCACTTTCCCCATTCATCAAGTAAGGCCAGACTTCCCAAATCATTTACCAGATGGGGCAGCTCGTCAGTTTAAACACCTGATATGAAGCCATCCGTCATCTGATAACATGATCGTTGGGCTGCAGCTGGCTCGGTGCTCTGCAGCCTGAGTGCACATGTGATGGACTGGAGCCAGGGAAGCAGGCTTAGCAGTGCTGCACTCCCCTGATAGGATTTGCAGCCCTCCACTGGACCATGGAACAGGTGGAGATGGAGAGAGAATGAAAAAATTACCATGTGTTGCAGGGATTAGAGAGCACACACTTACCACTCCACTTGAATACCAATCAAAGGACAACCTTGAGCCAGACAAATTTAAGGCCATCCATGATGTAATACGGAGAATATAGATTCTTGCATATGTTGACATATCTTCATTTCCTTACAGGGTTTTGAAGGAATACTTGTCAATACTGTAATTTGCCTTTTGTTTTCTAACGTGGAAGAGAGAACAGATATACAGCCTTTTTCTACTTTCTTTTTCAAAGGACATTTAAAACTAGGAAATCTCTTAAAAAAAAAAAAGTATATTTCTACAAACTGACCACAGATCCTATAAGTTTTTCTCAGCAAGACAACAGTCTGACAAGATAGAGAGGAAGTACTGTAAATTCAAAATATGATGATTCTTACTGAAAGCCAGTCCTATTGTTCAAATTCCCCCAGTTATTGAAATACTCAGATCTTTCTGATTTCAAAGGACTTAAGTGCCTAAATGGCTCTGAGGATCTGTCTTTTAGTGCCTCTGGAGCAATACTGCAACTCCTTTCCCTGCAAGTCCTTTCCCAGACATCAGGTACCTCGACTGTGATCTCGGGTAGAATTCTGGGGGAATCATTCTGAGAGAGAGTTTCTGCTGCTGTTTTACCAGGTAGAGTAAATGGCTTTAATATGTAAAGGCAACTTCCTGAAAGTGATCTGCTTTTGTGCCCAAACAGAATATTCACCAGCCTCCCTGGGGGGCATCACAACAACAGGACTTCTTTCATAGAATTGTAGAATCATAGGATGGTTTGAGTGGAAGGGACTTTAAAGATCATCTAGTTTCAACCCCCCTGCCATAGGCAAGGTCACTTTCCACCAGCCCAGGTTGCTCAGAGCTCCATCCAACCTGGCCTGGAACACTTCCAGGGATGGGATTTCCACAGCTTCTCTGAGTAACCTGTTCCAGTGCCTCACAACTTTCTTTGCAGAAGTGTCTATCAGTTGATCCCATTTTGGTGCACACATCCTGGGGGCATTCCTTCTCCTCAGAGCACATGCCTCTGCCCTCCTCCTCTTCCTCACAGCCTGATCTCGCAGCTGCACCACAGCTCTGCTGAGTATGGAGGAACAGAAAAAGCATTTTGGTGAGCAACCTCTTGGTGAAGGGACTGGTACCCTCCTGCAGCAAGCTGTGGGCTGAATTGGGCTCCTCTGCTCCAAGGCAGGTCTCTCTCCATGCGCCTCAAATTATCACAACAGGTAAACCATGCCCTTCCCCTAATGATCCAAAGACAAATGTGCACTGAGTGCCCCTTGGTCTTCAGGATCCAATGCTGCTTCATCCAAGGAATAAGAACTCATCAACCTGTTGGAGGTGTCAGAGCTGCAGTTGGTTATTTCGGGATGGACACAAGGGAACTCGCCCCACTGGAGGATACATATGGTCAAGGACAGGATGCAAGATGTGTATTATCAGTGTATATATGTCTTTTCCCTCAAAAACAATTGCTTATGCAAAATTCTTCCCTCGACTGCGCCTTTTCCTTCCTGAAAATTGTTGCCAGTGAAAGATCTGCTTTTGTGTGAAGATTTATTTCTTTCAGTTCTGATCAGCTATTAAGACATGCCCTTGAAGCAGTTTTTGTGTTGAATTGTTCCTTTTTTTTAGTAATTTCGTTTTAGGCTTTGTTACAGTTATGTGAACTGAATTAATTAGAAGTTTAAGGTTTGGGGTATTGGGTTGGGTTTTTTGTTGTTTTGTTTTAGGTTGTTTTTTTTTTTTTTTTTTAGGGGGTTGGGTTGTTTGTTTCTTTGTTGGGGGGGTTGTTGGTTTTTTTCAAACAGAGTCAAAGATGACATTCCCACTTCACTTCTTAAAGGATTTAATCTCCCCATAGGAATTAATCTGCAATTGCAGTGTGAAATGTTTCTTTTGTGGGAAGGGCACACTATTTTGTCAAAAGCTCATTACCTAGCTGTAGACACTTAAAAGCACAGAGATACTATAATTTGTTTGAGACAAATGGAATAAGCTGTAAGGTGTTTGCTGAAAGACAAGTTAAAAGACTGTATTTTTTTTATTATACATCTTTTTTTGTCTTACCTTCATTTTTTTTAATACTCTGTCCTCGTTCTCTCTTGGATAAATTCTGCTTCTTTCTCTATTTCAATGGCTGTCTTTTTCCAAGACTGATAGTAGGGGACTAATCTCAGATATGAGGAAAGCTTAGAAAACATACAAAAATTGTATATAGAGATACAGCATTAAAAAGGTGAAAACTCATTAAAGGATCATAAGAAATAACATAAATTTTGAGAACTAGTCAGATATCTGCAGGCATACAAAAAGATCCTTCCTTCCTTCCAGCAGAGATAGCAGAAAAGTTCAGCAGAAACCTGAGAATCAATTACTGAAAAAAAATGCCCCATGGCTCATTAGCACAAATGACTCATGATACTTCAGTGATGAAACAGAAGTTCTTGAGCTGGCAATATACCTTTAAATCTGTTTCTGATGACTACTGCATTTATCTATCTATAGAATAATAATTAGCAACTTCAAACAATCACAAGGCTATTTTATGAGAGGAAGCATGACTTTATTCCCAGCATAAAAATGGAGAAGCTGAGACAGATGAAGTGACTTTATATCCCTGTGAAGATTAAGTGATGGTCAGAACATAGATTTGGTTTTAAGCTGTAAGAAAGTTTTGGTTTTGGTGTTGTTTTTCTCCCTCACTTTTAATATAGCAGCTAAATAATACACACAGGTGTACAAATGATTTGTGAAAATAATAAAAAGCAGAAAAATAAGATAGAAATGACAGAAAGTTGTAGATGGTGACAGAGGGCTATTTTCCATCTAAATTTTTATAAGTATTTAAAAGAGCATCACCTTAGTTGGTTTTTTTTTTTTTATTTTGTGTATGGGTATCTTTTGGTACCTTAATTGCCTAAATATGGTGTTACACTTATTTAGAAGCAAACAGCTGAATTAATTTCATTTCAGTCTTCTTTATTTTAATTTTTTTGTTGATAAATAAAAAAAAAAATCTCCCCAAAACCGTTAGGTATTGAAATGAAAATCCAAATTTAAGAAGCATGCAAAACAGGAAAAACATGCAAGCTTGTAACTAGATGTCTCTAAACACAAGACATCCCAGGTTTTCAAATCCATTTCTCACATTTTTCAAATCTTGAACCACCTCCCACTGAAATAAATTATTTTTTCCCCTGCTGAATCGTGAAGCTCAACCGAGTTCTTTCTATACAGCACCATGGAGAAAAGATAATAATAAAATCCAATATTAATAATACCAGTTGTCACAGATGTACAGAAAAAATTTGTAGAAGACACCCTGAACACTTAAAATTACATATTTACATGTCTTCTCTGCATCTTTAACACAGAAGTAAAATTCATGTCTTGCTGATAACCTTGGTGCTAGAATGCCACATTCTCTCTTTATTCTCCTTCCTTTTGCAGTTGGAAAAAAAAAAAAAAAAGCAGCACATTACAATCCTCATATGTAAATTCTATAAGCTTTACTGTTCTCCTCAGGTGTGCATGCCAAGTTTTCATTATGAAGGCTCCCCGCTGTGAAAAAAAGGTACATTTTCACTTTCATGTGTCTGTTCCTTTGTGGTAGAAAGGCTTGAAACATTAATGAGTAAACTAAACTAAAACTGTACAGACATTCCTGCAGGAAATTGGGTAAGGTTCTGATTCTGAGGGGAAGAAATTCAACTAGGTCAATAAAATTGTGTGATTTTGACACTGTGAAGTCAGTTGTCACTAAGGAGTTACTTGTGCTATTTTTATTCATGTTAATGGCATTTTTATGCCCTGGTGTTCTGTTTTGAAGTTTTATCCCACTGAACCAGAACACACAGAAAGGAAAGAATATTTTTAAAAAGGGCATGGAAAAGAAAAATAATTTCTTTGCAAGTTGAAGGCTGATATCTGTCATGACTTTTTTATTTCTCAAATGATTTTACTAAGTCCTCATTTCATACCACCTTGAGTTATGTGAGATGCAACATTAGTGACAAGTATGGTATCTTAATTAAACAATCATTATTTACAGCTATAAACCATTGTACAGTAGGTTAAATGGGTGTATTAGTGACAATATATCTTTAAGTCTGGCGTGTATATCAATACTCTTAGATATATATAAATTAAAAGTAATCCTTGTTTTCTCAATAAATGTTAATACTTTTTTAATTAAAAAAAAAGAAAAAGAATTTTTTGGTATAGATAGGATGTTGATGTGGCAGAGTTCACTGGAAGTCTTACAGTAAAACAGATTTAATTGATAATAGGGTATTTAAATTTTAAACTGATAAATAAATCATTTGATAAACTCATAATTTAAAAAACCCAAAACAGCCACCAAGTCTTCCTAGAAATTGTGGTTATTTTTTGAGGAAATTGCTTTGACATGAATAGCCAATGGAAAAATAAGAAATCGTTTGTCTCTTGCAAGAAGCATAAAAATTAATTTTTCAATTTCGTTATGTAACAAACTTTTTTTTCCAGCTAGATCTAAGTTTTTAGTTTTCCTAAGGATGAAGCAGAGATCCAGGCAGTGATTTAAGTAAGGAGCTTGCTGTAGACTGTTCAGTCTCACCAAACATATCTCAGCTGAGCATCATAAATTTATTCCAAAACAACCCTGGAGACTGAGATTCTTCACTCAGAATAACAATGAACTCTTGTCTAAGAAAGAAAAAAAAAAGGAAACTACTACATCAGGTACCTCAGATTCTTAAATGCTAATGAAAATAGGTTTTATTTATGTTTTTTAGAAAAGGGGAAATTCAATACAATAGTCAAGCTTTGGGACATAATAGGAAGTCAATCACCACTCCGTGTTATTCTGGCTGGTTCTGTTAGCTAGACCTGTAATAGGAACAGAAAAATGGTGGACTTTCTAAGGAGAACGGTGGTTATTGAGCTCAATGGACTGATAAGCAGCTGGGAGGTGTCAGTCTGTCCTCCTACCTCACACCCTGCTCAGTCTGCCCAAAAGCTGGTGCTCCCACCCAGCCCTCCAGCACCGCCCCAGCCTCAGGCCAACTGCTGCTGGTACCCACCAATGGCAGGACTTCCTTCCTCCACTGCAGCATCCTGCTGCCAGTCACACGGGACAAAAAATGGGGTGGCCTTCCCTTTCATTTCCCTAAATTAGGTATATATCTTGATAAGAAGGGAAATTAGACCAAACTTTCTCACCAGTCTTTCAAATGCATGCAAGGTTCCCTGTTTCTGTGTATCTCATGCAGGATCCTGTTTGTGAGAGGAGGCATTCCTGGTCACAGACATGCAAGGATCTCCCTCATAACACTGCGTATTCTGAAATGTGATAGAATCGCATCTGCTAAATATTACATTAGTACAATTTTTGATCTCAGAGTGCTTGACAAACATTTTTAATTACTCTCCATACCACCATAAGACAGCTAAGTTTAATTTTCCAAATTTCATAGATGGAGAAAGTGAAATGTAAGGGTATTAAGTGACTTGACCAGAAACCAAGTAACTCCAGGAGCTGGAAATACAGGCCCTGATGCAGGAAACTACTGGAGCAGATGCTTAACTTCCGGTATTGAAGCATTCAATACAAGGCAAACAGTTTAAGAGAAGGGCAAAATACTGCATGGAAAATTCTCCAGTCATTCCATTCTTCAGCTACTACAACAAAGGAATATTAGCCTTAACTTGCCGTCTAAAAGCTTGCAAATATCCCTTGATGCACCATACAAAAACATTGTACTCTCTATTGTCTGCTCACTTCCCCTAGATAATATTGATCCAAGTTCTGAATCTGGTGTAGTG
The DNA here is from genome assembly GCF_031753505.1 of Anomalospiza imberbis. Classification (NCBI taxonomy): domain Eukaryota; kingdom Metazoa; phylum Chordata; class Aves; order Passeriformes; family Viduidae; genus Anomalospiza; species Anomalospiza imberbis. The sequence continues at coordinate 24,964,117 of NC_089681.1, read as the reverse complement.
GGCAATAGATAGCAGACTTTGATTTTTTAAAGATTCATATCAGTGCTTGCTAAGGGAGGAGTCCATCCTTAGGCAGGCATACTGCAAGAAGTATGAAAGAGCCAACAGAATAAAAAATCAGGCAATGTCTTTAGGTGTCCCATGACTGATAGGTTGCCCATTCCTGCTCTGCCTACTTGTGTGGGCTGCTTTGCTGGTGGACAGCAGTTTTATCAGCACTCAAGATTCAGTTGGGATAAGCATTCTGACTTTATCAAAATCTGGACAGCAAATCTCCTCAGGAGATGTTTTCATCAGGTCTCTGATAAACTGTAGTGTTGGTCAGAAATACCCGATTAGCTTCTTTATTTTCTCTGCCTTTGGCAATAAATGCTAAATAGTATTAATATTTAATAAGTGTAGGTCAGACTTCTCAGTAATCAAGAGACTCAGTTCAGTCCCTGTTTGATCATCCATTTTGACCCTTGCTGTAATTCCAAATTTTAACTCGATTAATATGTCAGTACCACATTTATAAATGAAAATTTTTGAACCTGACAAGCCTTGGCTTAGAATCCTTGCATCTAGGATTCACTTCTGAGCATGTTAGTACTGAAGCACATTCCTCTGTAAATTTCTGGGACTTGAGTAATCCCTTCCAGCAGAGGCATGGAAAAGGAAATCCCTGTTTTAACAACATAGTATGCATTGCTCTAGAGCATCTTTCTGCCAGAGATCACCTCTACAATCTGTCATCTCTTATCGGCTTCAGTTTTGTTTTTCAGGAGAGACCACACCGTGGGGCATTTACCTGGGGCAGCCCTACTCTCCCCAGCCATACTGCTGATATGCTGGACGATGACCATCAGGGATGGCAGGATGATGTGAGAACCATGGCCAGTTTGCAGCACTTCAGCTCCCCTTTAATTCCTTTTTTTCTACAGCCTCTCAGGACTCAATCCACAGACAGAGGAGTCTGCATAAACAATAGCCAAATCTGCTCATGTAGTGTGCCTAGGAAGAAATATTCCTTTCTGATATTTGTATCTTCACATGAATCTTGGCACTGCTCAGAGCCAAATAAAAGGAAGCAGGCTAAAACAATGTGTGAAAATAAAAGAAATAAATATATGTACTAAGAGTAAGTAGATTTGACCATTTCCTTTTTATACTACTTACTAAATACTCTATATTGTAACTTAGATATTCGGTCATGTTAAAACTTATTTTTGAAGTTGGGTACATTGAGGTAGCCTCCTGAGTCCATCAGTTATTTAATACCAACACAAATTACTGGGGCCAGTGAAACATTAAGATCAAGGATAACTTCTTATTACATGCCTTTTGGTGGCTGTGGTTACAAGACCAGGTCCCATGATATGGGATGCTGTGCCCCAGAAGTTGAAACCATGTTGTGAGAATACAGAGGAGAGAACAGAACAGATATGCCAGCATCAAGATCACAAGCTGATAAAGTGATTTTGTAAAAATGAAAAACCACTAAATATAAAAAATGCATTAATAAATATTTTCCCTTTTCCAAAAGGTAGCATGGAGAACAATTCTGACTGCACATAATGTCAATACATTGTATTTAATACAAGGGTTTTTAAAAAAGCCAAAACCTGAATAAAGAGGATATGGGATTTCTACCAAAAGTATTGTTCCTTGTTACCCCCACCAAGATTTTAGAATTAGTAGGCTGCTTTGATCAGGACAATATTTTCTTTTCTGAAATGTTGTTTTTAAGTAACACATGTGCTTCTTTCTATGATCTTGATGTACATTGGAAAACAATAACTGCTACATACTTATTTTTAGATGATAAAGTAATTTTAGGAGGCAAGAACTATTAATACTATGCAGTGTGTACTCTTACAATAAATGTGACTTGTTTGAGACTAATTTCAAATAGCAGAACACAGTATTTGAGGAAATCTAGGTCTTTCCTGGGAAGCAATTCAGGAAATACGACCTAAAAACCATTTTTCTTGCACTTACTTTAGAAAAGAAAAATTGTAAAGTGTTAAACTTTTTCAATCTACATGTGTAAAAAAATCTTTCTCCTATAGTAAAGAGTCATCTCATTCTAGTTCTGTTCATGTAAGGTATGAGTTTGAACAGAGGAACATGCAGAATAACATACTTTATTCATTCCATCTACTTAACTGTATTCTTCTCTCCGACTAACAGCTGAAAAGTGAGTCTAATTTGCTGATGAATATAATTAGAAGCAAATGATCCATTACATTAACTTTAATGAGCTGCGGCAGGTCACTTGGTTATGGATGGCACAGTGCAAAGGTTATAGTTCAGGGCGATACTAAATTTCTGACAGTTGCCCACAAAGCTTTTATGCAGCAGACACAACGAACACCAAGTCCTGGTCACAGAAGGGACTAGATTTCATAGCCCACTGCTATCTGCTGAAGCTCTAGTTCTTCAGTTCAACAATTCATAATTATCTCATTTAACTGACAGCCACATAATAAATGCCAGCAACTTAGTGGTCTTGTAGTATCAGGATGTGAGAGCAGGCTTTTCACAACTAGCATATTTTCACGGATAAGGGTCAAAAACTCATCCCAAATTTACATTTGTTTCTCAAACATTACAGAAAAAAAAAGGTACAAATAACACACAGTCTCATCTGTATTCTCAAAAGGAGTTCAACTCACAGAAGGAATCTTAATTCCATAATATTAATATTGATAAAACTCTAGAATGTAAAATAGCCAAATGAATGACTTAAACGTATTTGGTATTCGACAGTGATGACTTTGCTTATGATGTTTTCTTTGACTTAAATCTTGCACCTCTAGAATTATATTACTGGGAGAAGCCAATTCTGTATTCATTTCTAGATAAACACTTTCATCTAGGTATTCTAGACATCCACTTTATTTTAGGGATTAAAATTGCAACAATCAGAAAACTCCTTCCGAGCCCAATCTGAGCTCTGTCAGAAGTTACCACCCAAGTGCGTCGCAGGCGCTGAGCTGAGCCGGCCGAGCACGGGATCTGCTGCCAGGGGCTCAGAGTCACGGAGCCGCCTGGTCTGGGATCACAGCTGGATCCCAGCTGGATCTGATCTGACCTAGCCGGAGCCAGTGCTCACTTCGGGTAGGGCAGGCTCAGGCTGTTCATTCTGCAGCGCACCTCCAGCAGAAGGAGGCGGGCAACTGGCGCCTGTGCGCTACCGCAGCTGTTTGCGACCAGCGCTCAGCAGCAGCCTCGCACTGCGCTGGGGACTCCTCTTTTGCAGATGCACTGTGCACTGCTCTCTAGAGTGACTGCAGATCACTATGGGGGAATAGTCATTCATGCATTTTCTTCTTTTCCCTCGGCTATCTACAAGTTGTCTTTACTGTGAAAAGGTTACATTTAATAGATGGTTGACTATTTTTAGACCGTGATGAACTGCCTAATTTGACTGCTTGTAACTCTTATTTTTGATTTGTATTTGATCACCTAGGTCATGCACCTTGAGTGGCCAACAAACACTTCAAAAAGGACAATAATGGTAGAGAAGCACAAATAACCAACAGTGAATAAGAAACATTCTTGTTCACACACAAATGCCCTTGTTTGCACATGAATGTGGGGGTTTGTATGAAAAAGACCCATTCGCCAAACATCCATGTGAAGGGAAACCCATTCAGCATGAATGTTTGTGAACACTGAATAACAAGTGGATGAACAAGCGTGAATCAAACAGCCGTTCAGACTTTGAACCAATGTTCGCAAACACTGGTTTGCATTATTCACCCAGGCCTGTGAGCAGCCATCTGTTCGATAACTGATAATGGAGATGGAAGTTGGGTTGTTGGGTAGATATGGCTCATCAGGGAGAAAATGGCTATCCATTTGCAGGATTTCTGCTTAGCCTGTTGCAGGCGTAGCCTCTGTTCCTCTTGACCTGTGATACCAGTTTATCTTCTGCCTTTCCTGCCAAAATGAGATTTTACTTCATATATAATATGAAATAAATTTGTATATGCAAATATACATTGCCACAAACACCTACAGACACACACAAATATATATATGTATATATAAATATATATATGTATATATATATGTATATACACACCATTACTGGATTTTACTTAGTATTTAAAAGAGATATTAAATTTAGGCATCTGAGTGTCTTTGTGACTAGAGTGCTTAGCAAATGTTTAAGACCTAGATATACAAAGATAAATACCTGGGCAGTGTAAAAATTTGGTTTAGGTGTCTTTAGATTTAAACCCAAATAAATTAACATTTTGCAGAGTTGTAGCCATCTGCATACAGTTGTACATCTGCGTACAATAATCGGCTCTTTGCTCATGATTTTATAATTGTAATACCAAAATCAGTATTTTCGGATATCAGGATAGACTTTGAAATAAAAGTTTTGCATCTTGAGATTCAAACAACACTTCCTCACAACTATGAACTCTTCTTCACTTCCTCACTAATATGCATTTTTCTTATCCAAGAGATGTTAACTTTGCTCCACCTTTTAAAAAACTGCTTTTATGTGAGAATAATTAAGTACAGACAACTTGTCTGGATTGGTTGGTTGCTGCAGTATATTTATTCCAGGTATTTGAATTAATAATGAGCATGGTTAGTTATACTGAGAAGTGGTAATTGCTTTTGTTCTTCATATGGCAGGTTGATAGCTATATTTCTATGCAACTGATTTAGTATAATTTATCTTAAACTCTGAAATCTTTCCTAGTGCTTCTACTGCTTTTCTAACCCCTACATAAAATATTTCTTTGGGTTAGAAAGCATCAAAATAATGTTTGCATAAAGTGCTATTTTTTATTTTTTATTTCTGACCTCAACTTCCTATAGTCTTCAGAGTGCCCTTTGTCATTCTTGGGAACAGTTGATTCTGTTTCAGGGCAAGTAGCAAAGATAGAAAAAGTCTGATATTAAATTCCAGTCAATATATTTTTATTGACTAAATTAAATTAGTTTTTATTAACTATGTTCTAGCACTTGTTTAGAATGTAACTTTTTAGTTTTATCTTTGCTATGTCCACCCTGAAGATTTCTCAAAGCTAAAAAAGCCCAAGCATACCACTCAGAAGAATGGAAATAATTATAAAAACAAACATCTAATAATAATAATGATAGCTGCACCTGTTTCCCAAACTGTAGTTTTCTAGTTTTTTGAAACTTCACTTTATCAACATAGCTATAGGCTAATTTTACCCACATAAGATTCAATATTTGCTCATTTCCAAGAGCTGGGCAATTAGGTCTCTCTGCACCAACTTTGTTCTAACATAGCAATGCTATTTGCAAACCAGTCGCAAATAGCAGTTTGCGACTAGCAGTTCTTATCTATGAATTACAACCTGAGCATGTATATATTATCACAACTCAAACAGACAAAGGAGAAACAATTAATTAAGAATTTAAATTAAAAAACCCTGAGCCTAATTTCTATTTCATTTAAAAACCCCATATCTAAAACGCATATGTATATTTTCATAGTGACAATTTCAGTAACAAATTAACAGACTCGAGTTAAGATTAGAGTTGTAGCATAGGGTGATTTTTTTAATGCCGTTGATTAAAACATATACAAAGAAGTAAGAAGCACAATCTTAGAGTGTGTTCATTCTAAATTGCAATGGTTTTGCAGTGGGCTTGAGTATGTAAGTAAGTAATGATTACCTCCCTTTTAAAATTTCTCTTGCAGAGAAGGAAGAGATAGGAGTAATAGCAGCCTTGAAGCAGCTGATGGGAAGAAGAAATAGCTTGATTTAGGAAAACAAAGACAATGCAAAGGTAATGGCTGGAACTATTACCCAGCTGATGGGTGATAAAGCAAGACAGAAACAACACTGATCAGGAGGAGATTCAGTTTTCAGCAGACCATTTAGAGGAACTGTTTTTGTAGGTGTTTTAAGAAATATTTAACATTTTTGATGAGAAGTAGACTTCTTGGTGCTCAGCCATTGAAAAAGGGGCTGATTTTCCAGTAAAACCTGAAAACTGTCAAACTGTCAAAGAAACACACCTACCCATGAAAAATGTTTATTTTCCACAATCCTGTGGTGTTTTTTTTTTTTTTTTTTTTTTGGTTTTTTTTTCCTTTTTTTTTTAATATATCTTCACAGCTTTCTAAGGCTTAAAGCATTTTGTGAAGAACACAATTCTGCAGAAGCCCCCTAGGCCCTGCTGTTTTATCGAAGGCAGTGAGGAATCAGTGATACCACTGTGTGCTGTGTGAGTACAGACTCATAGAATCATGAAGGCTGGAAAAGACCTCTATGGTCATTGAATCCAACCATCAACCCAGAACCACCATATCCACCACTACCCCATATCCCCAAGTGCCACATCCACATGCTTTTTGAACATTTCTAGGGATTGTCACTTTACCACTTCCCTGGGAAGCCTGTTACAATATTTGGCCACTCTTTCAGTGGAAAAAGAAAAAAAAAATTCTATTAGTCAATCTAACCTCCCCTGGCACAATATGAGGCCATTTCCTCTTGTTCTATTGCTTGTTATCTGGGAGAAGAGACCAACCTCAATCTCTGACTGTCAGCTCAGTTGTCTTTCAGAAGAGCAGGGGTCTACAAAGAAAAGATTAGGTGTTTGTGGTTTGACCTCTTGATAATGCTGCATTTTCAGGGAAAGTAGAAAAATCCCTTCCTAGATAAAAACATGGATAATTTCCTTTAGTATTGAGCCTGAGTGTTTCCTGTGTTTTTGTCATCTAAGAGGGTGTAAGATCTGTGCATCAAGTAATCGTTTGTTTACCTCTACTCCTGTAGTAAGCTATTTACATTTATGCAGTCTTAAAGACAAGCAATTGTGAACAAGTAGGTGTTTCCCAAAGTTTATAAAGAAAAGCTTTGAATAGCAAAACTTTTGATCCCTTTATATACAGCAAGGGGAAGCAGGGTATTTTTCTTGTGTGTCTTGTCCCCAGAGCTGGCAGAAAAGTGCCTGTCCCCAGCTGGTCTGGGGTCATGTTGCCTGGGCCGACATGAAGGCTCTGTTGTGGCAGCAAGCATCCTCAGCCAGGGAAACCTGCCAGCCCTGGGGCCAAGATGCCTGCTGAGGGTTTGCAATGTTCTCTCTGCAATAAACTTGGACTTAGTGACAGTGTTAAATAACCATTTTGTCGACTTTTCCTTGACTGCCTAGCTTTTGTGGTTTTGCTCAGGGGCCACAGCTCCTTTCTGGGATACTTTTCTAGCCTTTTCCATACCTGGCACTGGGATAATAATATTGCCTTTGATTATGGCCTTGGCTGCTCTCCAGCTCATACCCTGGAGTACATTATAAGGCTGTCTGAACCCTGTAGAGCTCAGTTCACAAAGAGGCTTGTGAATGGAAGTGCACATCTTTGAGGCTGGCCGAAAATCCACAAGAGCAAGGTGCCTTTGGTGGTATCTGCTACCCACTGCAGCCCTCCCCAGCACCACTCAGGGGATCTTCCTCCTCTCTTCATGGTTTAACCAGGAGGAGGAGTGAGAAACTAGTGCTCCCTACCACTGAGTACCCTTTAATGTAAATATTCAGTGCACATTCTGTTTGGTTTTTAATTTGAGAAAACCTGTCTAATTCAACACCTAACCCTATTCTAAGTAGAGGCAAACTTCACAGCCACTGGTTCTAGTAGCCATCACCCCAACATTACCAGGACAACAAGATGTTGTTACAGCTATAGCCAGGAGCTACTCTAAGAATTACCAGACTTGTTAACTCCTCCTCGAAAAACTACCTAGTAAGAAAAGAATACAGTAAATTATTAGATACTTATCTTTACTATGTTTAGGAACATAGATTGCCTCAGTTGTCACAGTTTCTTGCATAAGGACTGTATTAATCAACAGGTATTTGCTATCTATGTCTTTTATTTAGGACTGAGAAGAAATAGGTTTGGAGTCACTCTTTGGCACCCACAATGTAAAATTAATAATAACTTTGTTTTTTTCCTTTTACTTGCATATTTGTCAAGCTTAAATACACTAGAACCTCTTACAATTGTTCACTGACTTTAATGGGTAGTGAAAGAGGCCATAAAGACTTATATCCATACAATAGTGGAAGAAAAACAAAGCTGATTTGCTTGTGAAGTCACTCAGACCAAGGATAAAATCTGAGCAAGTTTTCCTTGGGTTGAATTTTTCTATTTCTACAAGAAAATATTTTCTGTTTTATTAGGAAGTTTGTTATTAAAGAATGACTAGAAGCACAGATGCAAAAAGGAAAGTGTCAAAACAGATATTTTATGACTGATATTTAAAATATAAAATGTGTTTTTCTCTTTTTATAACAAATACAAAACTAACACTAAAGGTTTATGTTCTTATTTCTGTGGTTAGAATCTAATTTTTTTGCTTTAGCTCTTAAGAGTCAAAACTCAAATGGATTTATTTTTCAGAAATTTGTTTAATACAAGGACCATGTTGCTAGGTATGGAACTTTCATTTAGTCAAATCATCTTCCTGAGACCTTGCCATAGAACTTCCATCTTTAGTAAACAAAAGATGTGTTTATAGATACATGTGTACTGCATGCATGTACTACATATATTATGCATGCGTATATGTACAGGTGTATATCTACACATATATTTATATTGTAAATGTATATATAGAAGATAAAAAATAAGCACATAAAAACTAATTGATTTCAAACAATGTAAACAATTAAAACCAGCTGTTGGCATTATTTCCCTATTTTCTTCAACACAGAACACTTTCTTTGTAAATCTGAAATTTGTCAGTACCATTCAGTAAAGTTCCCATGATATGCAGCTGCTGTGTCATCTATGCTACATTTATTGCAAACATAAGGCAGAAAATCTTTGGGAAAAACTGCTCTAAAACACTGTTCACTTTACAATTATGTGTGGCTTGTCAGTCTGATAAAACTATGGTCAAGTTCACAGGGGATGGTCTAGAGCTGTTGCTATCTCCCAGTAGGAGAGGACAATGTGTGCACCTCTTAGGTGCAGAGGAAAAGTTTTGTCTATGAAATCCCAGAATCCCATACTCTCAGGAGGAAAATGCTGTTCCAAAAGACATGTATGTTTTTATACCTGTCAGGTCTTCCTAGCTTGTTCTCTCCAACTCCTCTTCCTCTCCTTTCCACCTATCCAAGGGATGAGCATTCCTCCTGACTTCTTCTATTTGTCTTCTCTAAAACAGTCTTTTTTTTTTTTCTGATTCCCTTGTTTCCGTTTCCCAGCTGGTTATAGGACATGTATGAGTGTTGTTAACACATCCTGAGTGGGCTCATTTCTTTCACTCTTCTGTGAAAGCTGAAGGAAAAGCTCCTACTACTCCCACCTCTTGCACCTCTTGGACATCTCTTTTTTTTTTTTTTTTTTTTTGATGGGGGAAGTCTTAAGTCTTCCCCCTTGAGAATAGCAGTAAACAGCCCCTATTTTGTTTAGCTTAATTCTTCCCAATTCCCACTCAATGGTGCAGACAGAATGCTTTTTTTTTGACTGGTCAAGGAAGCAGTTGCTAATAGTGTTGGAAGATTTATGTTGTGTATCAAACTTCTGCCCTTCTACAACAAAAAATATAGTCTGGTATGTGCATTATTAACTGTACATGGTCATATTCTAAATCATCTTCACTCTTAACCTATATATAAGTAAATGATAGTTTTATGTCAGTGTTCATGTCAATTAAAATACAGCTTTTACTCATTCTTACTATAATCTTCTGAAGAAAAACTGAGCATGCTTTTAATTTGGCTTTAGTAAAGTTTCTTAAAATAAAATCTAGGCAGCAGTAGGATACAACAGTGAAATAGGTATATCCTTCAGGAAGCTTGTCCTCTCTCCACTTACAGTTTATTTTGTTCTGGCCTCCTGATAATGTATTTGGCTGGAGTCAAGAACATGATCAATTCAAAGTTAGTCTGGTAAAATCAATTTTGCCCACTTGGACAAATGCATTATACTAAAGAGTGAGAAAAATAAAAGCAGTGTAATAAATTCCAGAATTGACAGACTGTGCAACAAAAGCCCTTGATAGACCCTGAACAGGTGTGTGATGCCCTGTGCCTGTGGTCCCACAGCACCACGGTGTAGGTGTGACTGGAGAGCCAGGGACTGCTCAGCTGGTTACTGCAGGGTTTATCTCAGCAGGAGTCTCTGAATGATGAGCACCAGGGAAAAGCAGCAAAGAGTCTTTGGTGCTGACAATTAGATTGAAGAGCCCAGCACTGTAAAAAGAATTTTGTGCAATTTTGGCTGCTGCGTGTAGATCTTGATCTCTGCAATTTCTCACTACGCTGATTTCCATGAGATAATTTTAAAAAAATTATTTTAATTTTGACTGTTTTTTAAGGTCGTTATGTAATTTTGATTTGCTTTATCAATATTTTTTGTCTTATATTCAAGTTTTTATCACTGTTATGTTAGTAATGACTTAATGGGTTGGGTTTGTCTACTTTCCGTGACCCAGGACTTCTGAATAAGCTGGGGATAGGGAACAAAAGACAATTAAAGCAAACCAGCTCCACAAAAGATTCAAGGAGAAAAACTGAACCAAACCTAGTAATAAAGTAGCCTAAAATCTAATACCAGGCAGAGCATTTAGGAGATCTTAAGCACTGTCTGAGGAATCAGTGGTTCATTTGTAGTTGCACTTACAGCTGATATTTCATTTAGGATTTAATTGTATATCCCCCCTGTGCTTATAAATAGTGTTAGTGCCTTATTAAAGCAGATTCTGAACATTTTTCCTTGTCACCCTCCCCTCTGAACAATTTCCTGTCACTGGTATGGACTGTCATCCAGTGATACCGACTCAGACTCAAACTATTTAATTTCAAAGCCTCTTTGTGAATTGGACTGTGATGACACCCATCTAACATGTAGATGAAACCTGAAGCCCAATGACCAGGTGCATGCTCAGCAGAGTAGGGGGGGCGGGAAATTTCTGCACTGGAGTTGAGCCAAAGGGCTGCAGTGGGCATGGAGCTTCTCCTCCTGACCTGTGATGCCCAGCTCTTTGCCCCTACCAATTAATACTCACTCTTTAATATAACAAAGGCAGTAGCTTAACTGGTCTCAGAGGTTTACAACCACATGAAATTAATGCATTTTCAGCAACCTGAGTGCCACAGTTATAGAATTAAATTGTATAATGATTAACTGACTGGCCAAAGTGTAGTTCTTCAAAATATTGCCTGTGAGTGCCCCACTCCCCAACAATTTAAACCATTGTAGGACCGCCTTAGACTACACCTGACCTTGCCTAAGGCTGTGGAAATGCATAACTGCATAACAAATGCACTTCCTTCCCTCTGTGCAATCCTTATCTCTTATTTGTCTGCATTTAGGAGCTGATGTGGGGGATGTGCTTACCTTCCTCACACATCAGCACCCACCAAGATGTGCAGGGCTGTGCTAACAATGCTGCCTTGTGCTGATTCCTGCTGCTAACACTGACCTCAGAAAAATAGTTCCTGAATTCTCAGCATCAAGTGGAGAACTACTCCCCTTTCACAGGAGCTGTCCTGGAGAAAATATGAGATGCTGATAACACAGTTAGAGGGAATCTGCAGATTTACACCCAGACACTGGTCTAGTCCAAGCCTGAGAGGTGCTTTCCAAACCTTTCTGCACAATGAGAAAAATCCTGCCAGGTGGCCATGGGTGCCTGCGCTCAAGCATGTGCAGAACTATGGAGTTTCTGCTTGCACTTCCTTGGCTTTGTGTTTCCTATCTGGCAATAATGTGCTCTAGTTGAAGAGTTTTGGTTGTACTCACCAGAAGATCCAGCACCACAACCTTTCTAAGACACTAATTTCTTATTTACATTTATATTTTTTCTTTGTTCGTGGTTAATTCAGCCTCTTGGTTACTATTTAAATATTTGAGAGGGTTTTTTTAATATGCCTAATGAAACACAGCAATCCTATTTCTATTGCAGTGCAGCTGGTACAGCACGGAGGGAGGAAGAGGAAGACTTTAGCTAAATTTCTTCTCATTGAAAGTCTATAATCTTCCAGAAGAAAACAAACCTCACAGAGCATCAAACATATTTGATAAGCATATTGGACTACATAACTGATTCTGGTCATCTCAGTTTGAACAGTGTGTAATAACTTCAAGATTTGGAAGAAAAAATAAAATAATCTATAAAATACAGGACACACTTGAGATATAATATTGCTATTATAGCAGTGCAACACTGCCAGTGCTGTCATCCCAAATTGATGAGGAACATCTATCTGCAAGAGTAAGCACAACCATTAGTTGTCCAAACCAGTTCACAAGTATTTTGGGGATGTGGTATGCCTCCATTTCTGGAAGAAATGCTGATTGAAACAAGCTTGATTTTTCTGAATGTGCTAAAAGTAAAGCCTAAAATATTTGAAGTTGCTGTCTACTAGCTTCCAGAGATCAAACTATTCAAACCTTCATCATGGTGAGTAAGTGCTTTGTAATAATTTTACCTGTTCAAGGTCTATTAATTCACCAGTTTGAGGCTATGTGGGAATATTATGAAGAGGGTGTCGAGCTGAAGGACATAGAAGAGCTTTCTCTTTTATTATCCCTTTCATTATATTTATCTTTTTCTTGTAATGTTTTACATAATAGAAGGTTTAGCTGTTTGTCAGTTTGTTGTTCTGTTCTTTGGGAAACAGCAAAACAGAAAACAAAACAGATATTTTCAAAGAAAGCTGCTACCACAAAGGCCTTAAAATAATCTTGGCCATTGCTAAGATACCCCAGGCAAGCACTAATAAGAGCAGGCAAAATAATATGAAGAAAGGCTGGAGAGGACACAAGTTCTGCCAAAGCAAACAGTCAGAAAAGGAAAAACAAACACCCTCCCTCTCTGTCCCCAGAACATGTAAATTCAATTGCATTTACAAATAAATTTGCTTTGGTTATGCTTACACCTTTACATGTGTGCTTTACATGAGTGACTGTCAACATTTACTTATGTAAATACTGAAGACCTGTGATTTTGATCTTTGTATATGCAAATATTTACACTGGAATTCTTGTAGTAGGATATCACACCTCTGGAACCACCAGCTGACAGTGTTCCCTCCCACCACGTGTCACAGCCTTGGCAGAGAAAGGACAAAACCAGCCAGATAAATACTTGACTGTGGGCTTTGAATGCAGGTCAGGGCAAGCACTTCAACCCATCTGGCTTCTGTGATGCCAGAGCTGGAAAACTGCACAGCAGGAAATTTGATGATACCCTTGGAAGAGTTTATCTGGGGTGGAGAACACAGAGCTTCCCTAAATTCTTTCCTGGAAAAAAATGTGTGAGACAGATAACATTGTATTGGGAATCCTTCATTCAACTGTGCAAATTGACAAGGGAGAATCACATTTGAATTCCTCACTTTGCCCAGGTTTTTACTGAGAGGGATTTTTGGGAAAGATGTGTCTAGCTCAAAAAAGGAAACTATATCACCATTCATGGCAAATTCTAGGAACCCTCTGCATTTGTCATATAATCAAGAAAATCAAAATTGCAGGGAACTTATCTAGGTCAGTGTACATCAGATTTAGTGTGCACAAAATAGGCAAGTATTTGCAGTCCTTTCAGACAATAGAAGAAAATGCACCAAAAAAAGTAATAAATAGTTTACTGCTGCAATTAAGTGAAGGCAATTTCAGTCTTTTCACATGTAAGTCCAAAAGCAGGGATGGTACACTGCATCACTGGCTGCTTCGGAATCATGTGCTCAACATCTCAATCTGATTTCATGTGTAAAATGTTCTGGCTCACAAGCTAATTTGCTCTTTTATCATATATTGTCATGTCTTCTGTTTTCATCCATGGAGATAACATAATATCCCAAACATATATGGGCCAAAAGACTAGGAAGCAAAAAAGGGTCATGAGATCCACAGAGGAGAAGGGAGAACACAAAAAGTTATTTATTTCAGCAGTCCTTCTCTGCTGAAAATTTGGTTTATGAGCCATATGCACTCTTCTGAAAGGTCTCTTCTTATTCATATTCATTTACCTACTCCTTGACCTGGCAGTCAGCTTCATCCTTCATCCTCCCCATGTTGGAAATCTTTCCCTTTTAGCCTGGAATTTGTGTCTGATATCTTATACTGACATTTTCCCAAAGGCACAATAAACTTCCATTTGTATATTTTATGCTACTAACAATATAAATAATAATTATAATAATAAAAATATTTATATCTTCACTATTTATCCCAGATTACATTATCTCTTCAGCCCTGAAATAATGTCCTTTCATGTTAAGAATATATTTTCAGGTGCAGTGCTGCTATTTCAGCCATCGTTTCCAGGATATTTTAAGGCAGGATTTTGAAGAACATCACAGAAACTGCTAACCTGCAATGGTATCTCAGGCAATAGCCATTTTTCCAGGCTTCTAAACAGATGGTAGCCAATCCAAATTCAGCAGTGCTAGCAAGTAACACTCAATAAAACTGTAATTGATGCATATGGTACCTGCTAGGCTGTTTAAAAACTGACTCTGTGGTATTAAAAGGAAATTGTTTAAAACTCCTGATAGAACTGCACCTGATTTTTGGAGATGAAATCTGCATTTCAAGCCTTTGATCTCTCAAGAACCCCTCCGGTTTTATGTTACAGCAGCACAACTTATTTCAGCTGAACTGGAGACAAAGGAGCATGACAGGTCTTTTCCATTCTGATGAAGCTCCATGCCTGGTGTTTCACAGGAAAGACCCCGTTCAGCAGTTTGCTCTCTCTGTAACACAACACACTGTCACAGGTTGACTTGTTTGTCTGTTGCATAAGGAAGAGGATAGGAAAAGTCACAAGCACTCAGCAAGCACTCAGCTCTGCATGATTCTCTGATTAGCCCACAAAACGACCTGGGGGAAGGAGTGCTTCACCACATTATGAACCACAGTGAGATTTTAATAGAGAATGGTGAAATCCAAGCTCACTTGTTAATTTATGCAATAGGAAGTGACATTGAAAGTATTCTAAATTTATGTCTGCTAAAGAAAAAGGGATAATTGCAGTTGTCTTTTAATAGGTCATTTTAATAGATATTCTAGCAATTTGACTTCCACTCTGAAAATAAGCATCAATCAGATATCAGGGAACTGACAGATGTGTGCCAGAAGATACTGTTTTTCAAATTCATCAAAACAAGAGTTTTTCTTCCACTAAGAAAATCAATGAGATTCTTCAGTACTTAAGCTGAGTAAAAGCCTATAGGAAAGTGATGTTTAAAGGCATGCTTGCTCTGCATAGACCAGTCTTGTACAGGGATCCTAGCACTACCTCTGAATTACACCCAGCAGGGTAAGCCAGCCAGGCTCCCCACTTTTTGCTGCTTCTGAATTGGGCTTGCCTGTACAGTAGCTCTGGTTCATTGTAGTGCACTTGTAACAAGGGAAGGCACACACAGACCATGAGAGGCACACACAGATCATGAGAGGCACATGAATGGGCACAGATGGCCACAGAGGCTGCCTCACCAGAATTCCTTAGAGGAAAACCCCATGTGTAAGGGCAATCCAAACTCTCATTCTTTAAGTACTCGAGTTTCAGAAAATATGGTGACCGGACTGAGAAGGAAATTGAGAACTGTAGTGGAAGGATGACTGTTGATAGTCCTCTTTGAGAAGAAAATGAGACAATAGTGGCAAAATGAGCTGCACGGCAGTGTTTGACCATTACTGGGTACTGTGAGTATGACAAAAGACTGTTACAGGGCACGTATCTGAAGGAAGACACTGAGCAGGTATGTACAGTGACCCTCTTTTTGGTGTGAGGGACAATGTGGGGAAATGGATGATAATGCTTGTTTACATATTGGAGAAGCGACAGAAATAAAAGTGAGCTGAATGTAGGTGGCAGCTGGCATCGTCACAATCACACCATGAGAAATTATAGGCAGAGATGAGCTGTGGTGATTTTGTGGTGAAAATAAGATGACATTAGAGAAATTTCTAGGAGAGATGATGAAATCCAAATCCTGGACTGAGAAAATTTTCTAGGCACCTGACTATCATTGGGACTGTGTTTCATTTATCAGGGGGAAACAATAAGAAAAAAAAAAAGGGGGTGGGAAATTATGAGAGACCAAAAGGATTTCTCTCTCACAGAGAGATTAGAGAAGCCATGGTTTGGAGAATATCCTTCAGGTACTGTGAGTGAAATATATGCCTAGCACAATCTGAAGGGTCCAGAAAATGATCCAAGCTGAACTGGATACCTGGGTTACAAGCAAATTATAAGTGTCCAAGGTAATGAAAAAAAAAACTTGTAGAAGGTAGGCTTGGTAGAAGTATGGAAATCTCTGGTTTAGTCAGCCTGAGCTGGAAGTGACAGCCAGACATTTGTGAAAAAGTCTCTAAGAAACAGACCAATATTTTGATTTGGGATAGGCCTAAGGTAGAAAGGTATCTCCATCCATGTGTCATATGTCGTCCATGGAGTGGAAGATTTGTCATTGATCTCCATAAAGCAAGGGTTCGGTGTGAGTTTGTTATGAATTTACTGAAGCCCTGTGGAGTAAAGAAGAAAAGAAGAGAGAACCGAGTCTAGATCTTGGTGACATCTTCACAGACATCCAGAGGGAAATATCCACTGCTTTTAGAAATAAAAATCTTCACTGACATACAGCTTCCACTGACTGCACGTGAGGACAACCAAGAAGAGGAGTGGGCTTTGAGGGATGCCATTATCTCAAACTTCCAGGGGAACAGGAGGAACTGGGCATAGAGGCATCGGGTGAAAGTGGTGGGAGGTGCCATCAGAGGTCCTGGATCAGGTGCACAGCAAACTCAGATGCTGAACAGAACAGAGCCTGGGTGTGCAACTGAAGAAGCATATAGAACTAGGGATGGATGTGTCAGTTTGGTTTTAAGATGGGAAAGACTGAAATGGGTTTGCCTTGTGAGAGAAAAGAACCTTTACCAGAGAGGTAAAGAGTAATTTGGGAACCAGTTTATTCTATCATGTCCTCAAAATATTGGTTTATGCTGCTTAGAGCAAATTCTTTGTATCTTTGGTTTAAAGAGCAAGAGTGTATTTTTAACTACAGCATCTCTCAATGACTACTCCAGCGCTGGAAATGCACGGTGGTTTGAAAGTACAACTGTTTCAGCAAATGCTAGAAATTAAAACCTTTGCCTGAGACACTGCTTTGTTTACAGTAATGTGTGGTAGCCTGTAGGAAAAAAAAAAGACAACCTCTGGATACAGAGATCAGGTGTGAGCAAAGAAAGATAAAACTTTGGCAGGAATACAGAAGGCTCATAGCCTTTTACACGGTCTTACTGGTTCCAGCCGTTTGGCAGACTACACTCCACTAGCACCCCATCCTGCCAAGTGTCATAGAGTGTAAATCTCAAGAAAATTCGTGCTTTTCTTAAAGTGCTCAGTTCCATACACTAGAATATCAGCTTTCATTAAAAAACAAAAACAGTCCTCATACTTAACAAGAAAAAAAAAAAAAAAGCTTGAAAAACATTTGCAAAACACTCACAAAAACAGCATTAAAAGAGAATCATACACATACTGTTTTCTAATATCTTGTGATTTTACCTTGTGGTTTTTGCACTGTGTGTTGGCAACTCTTAATTTATAATGGGAACTTAACTAAGAGACCGCCAGGCTCTGGCTTACTGTTTACATGGAGTTTAAATTTGTGAAGTTGTGAAATACGCACTAAGGCAGTGGCTCCCAAAATGCTGATCACGCATCAGATAATGTTAAAGCGCTGCATGGCTTTACACTGTCGTTTTCACTTGCCTTCACAGCATATTCAACTAAGAGGTGGAAGATAAACCCGCCAAATGATGTGTGAAAATGTGCCGGCCATTAGGAAACTCTGAGGGTCCAAAAGGTTTACCAATCGCTATGGCAAAGGTGGAATTTTGCTGCAGTCACCTGCAGCTGTGTGTTTCCAAGCTCCTGCCCTGGACGCCCACGCAGGAGAGCCGTGGCTGTGCGGAGCAGCCCCTGACCCGCTGTGCTGGCATCGGCGCCTTTCCCCCGAGACAGAGGGCAAAACCTTTGCAGCCCGCTGCACTGCCGTGCCCTGAGAACACACCTGAGCCGCCTCTAAGGTGAATCCGGGCTGGGTTAGCCCTGGGGCACTGCAGGGGAGCGCAGTGTGGGTTTACCCACGCAGTTAGTTTTGGCCTGCTTCCCCCGTGGGGTGTCGGCCCGCTGCTGCTCGGTGTGAGCAGGGCCCAACTACGATCTCTCAGCTCTCACAGCACAATCCTAGTGCTTACTTGCCTTGCACCCCTCTGCCAGTGCACGGATTCCTTTGTTCATGGCTAGAGAGCTCTTCACGCTGGGTGTGAATGCGGGTGGAAACAGCTGGAGCCCTGGTGGGGGACGCTGTGCTAGCGCCAGCTAAAGCAGCAACGCGCTCGGCCTCAGGGCTCTCCGAGGAGCCACGGCTTGAAGCAAGGCGTGGCTGAGTGCTCACACGTGGCTGAAGTCCCTTTCGTATCTTCCGGAGCGACAAAATATTCCAAGTGACCAAAATGTAGCCGCACCTGTTACTGGAGCAATTAGCTCAGTTTTTTCTGCTGCTCAGGACACCGGTAGCATTAGAAGGAGGCTGATGATAAGGTTCTGCCTACCGTATTTGTATTTTTTGCTTCCCAGTCCCTGCATGGGAGTAAAGACCTACAAAGGACTTGGGAAGCCCCAGGTGAGGGCAAACCCAAACACGTGGGCCAGCATGTGAGCAGCCACCATGTGTGTATTTCCGAGGCTGGTGGGTACAATATCATTTAGAAGGTGTTATATCCAGGCCAGACTGCTGGAGTAAGCCACCACAGACAGTGGTGCAGAGATCAAGGCCGGGACAAGTGGCACATGTGAGCTGGGTAGTGAGGACAAGAAGGGAGACAGGCCAGGTGGCTTGGCTGACTGCAGTCTGACCTGCTGACCGTACACGGCTTTAAAGACAGTGAGTGTGAAGATCAGACTTTAAAGAGCATTTTCAGTAGCAGTCTGCCTTTGAAAATATAGATTTACTGAAATAGAAATAGTTGATAGGTATATTTCTGTTTTCACAAAACTTTCCACGGAATGAAGAAAAATGATAAATAAAACATTTTATGTGATTTCTTGATTTGGGGGTTTTATTGGCTGCTTACTTACATGACTTCCCTGGGGTTTTGCCAGCTCGATCTGTTGAGGTTTCTAGAGAGTAAGTCTCATAGCTTTCAGATAAATCAGTATTCTACTATATTGAATTTAAAATGTTTAATAGGCTGAATTTCCATTTGAGAGTAAACTAGCTTTTCATCTTATTTCAGGATGACCAATTTTTCCAAATCCCAAGACTTTTCACAAAAGTGAAATAAAGCCAGTTTTGTCTTAATAGATCACCTAAATGCTGACCTGTGTGGCTTCAGCTGCGCGTGCCTTCACAGCCAAGGTACCAGAAGAACCAGAAAAAGTGATTTATCTTCATTGGTACATAACTAAGGAAGGCATGCTGGACCTTTTCCAGCAAAGGAGTGTGGGGTGGACTACCCTGCAGCCAGCAGAAGAACAGCACAAAGCAGAGGTGGCTGGAGAAATCCTGACGTGTCTGCACATGTACGCTACTTAGTGTCTGTGCCTCTGAAGAATCCTTGCAGGGAGAAAGTGAGGGGGAAATCTTTGTAATTTATCATTCACATTTATCTTGTACTGACAAATAATAAATAGCAAGGTATGTCTGACAAAGGAGTTCAGCTTAACAGCAACCTTCTGCGGACTTGTTGTTTGGGAGGAAAAATTACTGTTATTTTAGCTATAGAACTGCTGCTACATGATGGACAGTTAGCATTATGAATTAAATAAGAAATAAATTTTAAAAAGTGTGTACTAAGGAAGACAATTTCGAGAGACATTAAACAAAAAGAAGGAATGCAGCTTGCTACCTTATAGGATGAGCACTTATTTAAAGCATTAATTTCTGCTCAGTTCAAAGCAGAGCACCCACAAATGTGCTTCCCAGACGCATTATTGATTTCTGACCTACAAATTACTCTCCTTCAAGGAGGGCTGATGTGGAACACAGACAGTGGGGGAAGAGGGCTGGAGTAGACAGGGTACTTCTCAGCTGCAATCTGCATAATGTTTAGTATTCAGTGAGTTAAAGCACGCAATGAAAGGGAACTGTCAGCGCAATCTAGAAGATATAAAGAAATGAAGGGGTGAAAAAAAGCCGTATGCTAATAATCCACTCAGTAATTAAGTGAAGATCGCTGCCAAGCGCCACTGCCACTTTCAAAGGGTAATTTGTACAGGAAATCATAGAGTCATTGTCAAATCATTTCAGGATAAAAGGAAAGTCATCAACTAAGATAAGATAAATGCTGGGTGTCTGGCAGCATGTGCCCTAGGAAATGCCTTTGCTTTTTTATATTGGAAAAAAAAATTTGCAAAAGTGGGGCTAGAAAAACTTGACATGTTGAAATGCACATTTAATAGAGGTGATATATGCATAGATGCGTTATTAAATAGGTAACTGGAACAAAAAAAATCATCTAGTGAGCCAGCTAAAGGGGAATTAACTTTCAACAATCGAATGTGACTTTTAACTTGAACCTTCGGTAAATTACAGCATACTTTATCCCACCCCCAAAAGAATCTTTTGCAATTAATGCGCTTTAATATTCCTTTCTTTTAAGTGTGGGATAATCTGTGGGAGAGCCTGTTTCCCACAAGAAAAGATTTTTCCACAGGAAGAGATTTGCAGCTTTACAACTGTTTGCCTCCCACAGATCCCTTTCAGTGTCTAAATATTGGCAAGTGCCAGCTTTTGGGCCCTGCGCGGAGCCGGGAGCGCAGTCGGCGCGGCGGAGTCGGGGTGCGACTGCTGCGAGAAGGAGCTTGGGGGCTGCACACCCCGCTCCTCTGCAAGCTGGAGTTATCTTCCGCTTGCTTAGATCAGGGTTTTAAAGTTTCCCTGTGTGCTCTGGGTGGCACTGAGTTTTCAAAGATGTCCTTTCAGTCGTTAGCATCTCGTGGTTGAGGCTTGTGCCTCTGCAGGGCGGTGCGATGGGCACGGGCTGCTGCGCTCGGCAGCGTCTGCCGGTCACCAGGGGCACAGAGGGACAGAGGGACAGAGGGACAGAGCGGCGCACTGGGGACTGCGCTCAGGACAGCGGTGATGAACTCCAGAGGAGACAGAGATTTCCCTGAGAACAGGAATTCACCCGCAGCGTCAGCTTCGGGGTGAATGTGAAATCTGCCCAGGACGACATTATAGAATGAAAACAAGAAATTTAAGCATTTGTCATTTATTATTATTTTTATAATCTCAAACTAATGAAATGTACAGAGCATAGCTCATGGGTAATCATATTTATTTCACATTATATTTAATAATACATGGACTTACTCAAGCTTTTATACCATTGTATGAGTGATTTAGACTATATTATTTTCTTTCACCACATCTTGAAATTACATAGTAAAATTAGACTAATTTCTAATGTATATAATTAACTTTGATGTAATGATATTTGAATTTTATTAAGTGCATATTCTGGCCTGCACTTGACCCATCACAGGTGTACAATTACATAGCTGATTTTATGAATCACAAGAAGGTTTGGGTTTTTTTCCAAGAAATAGTGTTTACCAGACATGGAAAAAACCTAATTTCATGTATTTTTCCAGATATACTAACTAATCTTATAAAATGTGAGCAGGAGGCTCTTCAGATGTACACTCAATTTTAATTCATGCCAATTATTTTGCACCTAATTCGGCAATCCAAACACAGAACCCAGATCTGAGAAACAACACAGACTTGTCTTGGTATTTAGCACAGAAGTCTTAACACTCAAACAGCATGAGGGCTTGTTACGTTTTGGAGAGAGTTCTGATTTTTTAAAACAGTGATAACGTTTCAGCCATCCAGATTTTTTCATCCATGACAGATATAGTATAGATCAAACAGTTCAGATCATAAATAATTCAAGTCTAATTTAATAAAAGTTAATGATCTACAATAGAAATTGCTTTAATTCTACTTTTAACTGTTTCACAACACTGTCTGAGAATGAAAAAAAGGCAGGCTGGAAATGGACTCACTAACATGCAACTCCGCATGAATTTTTAACATGCTACATTTCTCAAAGAATAAATTTCAGAGTGCTCGGAAAATGATGGTTTAAAACTTTATCCAAAGAGGCTGAGAAGAGTAACCAAAAGAAAACAAAAACCCCTGTGTCCTTCAGATCTACATTTCCTTCATTTTATTTTCCTCCTCCCAGATTGTGACACTGTTCCTCTATTTTTATTCCTTTATATTTTATCTTGTCTTATGTGAAATTAGATTTTTGAACATTTTTGTGTTTAGAAAATATCCTTTTATTGGAAGGTGAAAGTGTTTCTGAGTTATCTCACTTATATTACATTTCAAAGGGAGCCTCAGTAAAAGGACCTCCAGAATATTAATTTACTATTACATGACAAGGGATGAGCAAAAATTTGCCTTAAGATACATTATTTCATACAGTGCTATATAAACCACAAAAATAAAAGCCTCTTTACCTTTCTGTTTCAGGTCTATGCATATTTTGATCTGAATAGAGATAGAAGAGGGTCATATCTGTACTCAGCACAGAACAGTTAATCTCTAGGTATTAAAAAAAGAGAAAGAAAGAGGCCTGTTGGTGTTTCTCTTGCTAACCAAAAGTGATCTAAAATATACAACAGTGCAGTTAGACTGATAACTCACTAAAACCTCTGATGTTTGTGGATTAATTTTCCTAACACTATATTCAACATAGTTTCTGAAGGAGATGATGGCTATTAATCAAGACTCTTTCTTTCTTTCTTTTCTTTCTTTTCTTTCTTTTCTCTCTTTCTTTCTTTTCTTTCTTTTCTTTCTTTTCTTTCTTTCTTTCTTTCTTTCTTTCTTTCTTTCTTTCTTTCTTTCTTTCTTTCTTTCTTTCTTTCTTTCTTTCCTCTTTCTCTCTTTCTCTCTTTCTTTCTTTCTCTCTTTCTCGCTCTTTCTCTCGCTCTTTCTCTCTCTCTTTCTCTCTTTCTCTCTTTCCTTTCTTTTCTTTCCTTTCTTTTCTTTCCTTTCTTTTCTTTCTTTCTTTCTTTTCTTTCTTTCTTTCGGATAAACTTGGGTGAAATCTCATTCTGTGTATTTAGGCATGGTGGACCTCAAAAAAATACTTCAGGCAGTTGGATGGTTGTGTTTTCCTGTACCAACAGGTGCCCATCTACCACCATCTGTATCAGAAGCTGCTTTTGTGAGTAAGGACCAGGCATGTAAAAACGCAAACACAGTGTAAGTAGCATTTCAGTGGGAAAAAAAAAGCACCTGAATTAGGCTGTACAAACTCACAGACCTTAGTATTTAAAAGTTGTTCCACGTTCACTTGGAAATTTGGCTTCAATTATATTTTACCAATAGGGAAAATTTAGCTGAAAGTTTACGAGGTGAAATGTTGCATTTCCTGCAATAACAACGATGAGTAATTTGCGATTGTATGGCGTATCTTAACAGCTGTGATATATGTTGCTTTGAATTCATTTAGCTGTAACAATATTTGTTAATTTTTCCCTTCAGATGCCTGTTGTTGATATTTTCTAAATAAAGCCAAGGAAAAGAAAACGCCAGCATTCTGAAACGTAAAGCAATCTGTAAAATTAAAAAAGCTTTCGTACCCCCCCTTCCCCAAATGCATACCATATGCCAAAGCTACTCCTTAACTCGGAGCGACTGTTGTTACTGTAGTCATCAGTCTCTGCCAGAGCAATTACCGCCAGCCATCCGTCCTGGCTGTTCTGCAGGGGCTGCATGGCACCGGGAGAGAGCAGCCCCCGGCCTGACCCTCCCGCTCACCCGCCCCACTGCTGGGGACGGAGCCGAGGGAGGGGCCAGCGGGGCTGTGCCGCAGCCTGGGCACAGGGAGCCTCGCTGGTGTTGGCTTCGCTGGAGACTTCCCAACTGAGTGTTGGGAGCGCTCACACCCTCACAGGCAGCTGATGCCGGGTACTGAGGAGGAAAATAAAATGCCAATAAAGCCTATAAAAACGTACATCTGCCAAAAATCATCAGATGCTGGGGAACCTGGTAATGCTGAATAGCTGCTTTCAAATCCTGTCCTTTATGAGACATCTTTACTTGAAAACAATTTGCTCTTGTTTCTGCCCTTAAGAACAAGCTTATGCAGTAGGAAAAGAGAGGCCTCCAAGCCTGCATCATTGTTTCTAACCGTCCTGAGATCTTTTATTTTTCACTACCCACAGAGAGATTTTCAAACACTTGCTCATGTTTCATTTTATTAACAAATAAACTCTGTTAGAGGGAAAAGCCATACAGAATCAATTGGTAATTGAAAGGAGATGTACACATTGATTTGTACATCAATGATATGCTGCACTGATTGTTGCACATCATATAATGTTTACCGATTAGAGTTGAAATGCATTTATTGTCCCTTTCTTACCTTTTATTATTATTGCAAAATATCTTTTAGAGTAGAAGGAAACACATGATGTCTTATGGAGTCACAAAAGCAGCTCATAGACGTTTGCAGAGAAAAGAGCACAGAGCTTATACAGAAGAGAGTAAGTCTGAAACTTCAAATCTTTGAAGTTTTTCTGTGAAAAGAAAACAAAAAACCTCAAACCCAGAAAGCAGGAATAAAGCATACAGAAACTATAATGTTATTTTTGAATTCTCAGTAAGGGTTTTCTGCTCCGTTAATTACTTTTACAATACCTGGTGAGATGGCACCATGACTGGAGTGCTTAGGATACTGCAGTTGAAATAATAAAAAATCACCTGACATTTCTTAAAAGGCTTGCTTCTTTCTGAGTAGTGTTGTCTTTTATCAGCCTTCCTCGTGCCTTTATCACGTTTGTTCTCATTCAGATCAGTGAAGGCTTTCATTTCCTCAACAGTCCCCAAAGTCAGGATTTGTAGCCTGTATTCAGATTTATTTAAAATCAATGCAGTACAAAATAATTAGAGAGACAAAAAAGGTGTTGCAGGTTCTTTCGTTGCCTTAGATCATTTGACCACAAAATGATTACTGTTTTTGCCAAAGCAGCATTTAAAAATAGATAGTGATTGCATGTGTTACCTTGCATACATCCTAGCTGTACTGTATTTGCAGAATTCTGAACTTTAATACAAAGAAATACATGGGTTTTTTTTTTCAGCAACAGAAGCATCAATAAAAAAAGCCAATTAGAAGAGATGAATTTTTATTACATGCTGATGATTAAATCTACATTAATCATAAACATCCGCAGGCCACCAACAGGGCTTGTTTAATCATTTTCAACCATTTGTGTCTCTCTCTGGCTTCTATTCTGTCAGATTTTTCTACATTACTTCCATATTTGGTGTTGGGATGTTAGAAAGTGCAAGTATACTCCAGGGTAATCAGGATTTCAGGCAATATGACTCAAAAAACATTCACAAAAGAAATTTCCTTTTAGATTTCTAAACCCATGATTTGATGGGCTATGCAGTTATGTGACATTGTTTCTGGGGCTATTGTGTAAAATAGGGCACTCACTATATGCACAGGGGTTATTTCAAGTATTAGATAACTTTGAATTGGATATAGAGATAACTGTATAATTGATATAAATATAAAAGATATAATGCGAATAAAAGGTCAAGAAAGCCTCAGGTACAATGACATGGACTATCAACAGGAGAATTTTTAATGAAATTTATTTTGAGCACCAATCATAAAAAAATAAAAGGGATATACAATGTTGTCTCATTGCTAGAAGCAAGTAAATAATGCTACAGAAGAGTTCAGACCTAATTGGAAGTTGTAATAATTATAGATGATGATAAGCCAGCCACCAGAGAAATGCAATATTCAAGATCTGTTGCAACAAAAACATTGATTAACATAAGTCAGGACAAGAACGAAAACAGCTTAGAAATACAGCATATAATTTATGACCATGGGAAAAAATCAGTATCAACAATAGATATGAAGAGAAAGAAAAAATATTTAGAATTCCCCTCTCTCGTTTTTTTTTATTGATTTTGTAAAGAGCATTTAGTGAACAATTTTTTTGAAGTATGAATTACATTGAAGCTGAATGCAGCCTCCCCCTATACCCTTCCTGAACACTCACTGAAATTTCACAAGTTTTTATAGATACTGACAAGTTTTTCCACATGAAATCATAGTCCAAGTTGCCTGGTGCTGATTTTTTTTTTCTTTTTGTAACCAAACTTTTCTTTTATGAAAAAGGGGAGGTGGGGCGAAGGTAAGTAGAAGCCATTTTAGCTTTCTCTTAGATAAATTAAGCCAGCAAAAATATTCTTGGGAGATTTCTGATCAGAAAAAAATAACAGTTTCTGGGCTCTTATTCTTCAGCTATTTTTCATTCCCAGCTTGACAAAAGATATACCTATATTTCACAGTTCCACAGACTTGTGTATTTCTTCCTTGCTTTGGAAGGGTTTGGAGACTGCAGAGCCAGTGAGGATACCCCAACGGTCTGTTCTGGCCTGGGGCTGCACTCTGTCCCACAGCTGGAGCCTGCCTGCGGAGCTGCACATCCTTGTGGGGATGACTGGGGAACAACCAGGTGGCAGCTACCCCATCCCATCACCTGGATCTTCATTCCTACTATGTTGCCTTAAAGAATGAAAAGGAGATGGGAATGAACGACAGCTGCTTAGCCAAAAATTAAAATGTCTTTGGACAGACAAGGTAATTCTTTGAATATTGTAGGATTTTACAGAAGTGCCTTGCCTGTTTGTTTCTCTGGGAACACAGGTCAGACTTCAACACAAAGAATCATGTATATGGTGACTTTTGAGTGAGCTGATGTGATCACACCACCAGGAATCTCTCCTTATCTCTCCCAGATGCAAAACGAACTTCCAGTGTGCAGATTTGTAGTGGCAGAGGAGGTGTTCTCTGTTCTAATTTTAAAATCCCACCCCCATCAGTATATACTCCATCAGCAGAATATGCTGGGCTGAAATCAGCCAGCAGGAAACAATGAGCTTATATTGCTTAAGCTGGCAGTTCAGCAAAGTTCTGTGCTCCAGACTGGTCATCTCTGAATTTCCCAAGTACCTCTGTGCACGTATATCATCAGAATATTAACTGAAAACACTTCTAAAGGCAACATGGCTCATTGACCACATACCATGGCATTGCTGTCAAACAGTTATTTGTGGACCATACTTTGAGAACCACTCACTGAACCCGTCCAAAATGAAGTGTAGAAAACGCTGTAAGAAACAAAGTCAAGGAAGTAATATATTGGCAAAGAAATGGAATTTAGCCTGATCTTTTTCTGTCTCAAAATTGCAGAGATATATGATATCTCTATCAATTGCAATGCCAGTCTAAGTCAGAATATATGGTCAAGCACAAAGAAATAATTAGGAAACTGTCACAGCAGGCAAAAAGAACGTATAAGGAATAGTAAATGAAGCTAAGCTGAGATAGATTTAAAATGTCGAGAGCAATGAGAAAAGTGAAAGATTAAAGGTAGCAGCCAGTCCAACAACATGAATATGATGTAAAGCAGAACAGCTTTTAGTTAAGGTAGATCTCAGTTTCTTAACATTCTGTGAGGAAAGATTTGCAAAAGAATGGAGCAATGTGTGAAAATAAGAAACAGAAGGAGCAGAAGGAAGACAATATGGTAACACATGGTTACAGTTCCAAGACTTGAGAATATATTTCTTGTACTATATCCCTTTATGTTAAAATGCATTCTGTTTATTCTGGCTCAATGGTTCAGCTGGTATCATAGTGTAACACCCCACCACATGGTAGACCCGAGCTCAGGAGCAAGCTTGGGCCAACAGAGCTTGGGACTGTCACAGAGGTGATGCTGTTATCTTCAGCATTGGATGATGCTGCCCAGGGAAGGGATACAGCTGCGCATTTCTCTGAGAACAGCAGGAAGAAAGGAAAACAATAAGCAAAATAGGAGAAAATGCATCCCACAGGAATAAATAGACAAAAATATAGACCTCATGTAAGTTGTGCTTTCTCAATGAAGTAAGCACATTTTAACATCTTTTCTCGTTTTTTTTTTTTTTTTTTTTCAGGATTGATACAAGATGCTCACTTCTGTACTGCAAATATCACTCTTCAAAATAAATTTTGTTTTCTTCCCGAATATTTATTGCATTAGTATAGCTATAGGAAGTGGGCTGAGATGAATAGCAAAATTTTGGAGCTAAAAATGAAAGTTATAAGAAAACAAATGCTGTAAATAGAGATCTTATTAATCCCTTTCTAACCTACACATGATTAAATATCAGGACTGCATTCTCTGATGGATCTTCCCTGCCTTTGAATTTTTAGCAGTGGTTGGAAGGAAGCATAAGAGATAAATTGACAATTCCATACATCCTGTCATTTGTTTGCAGAAATCACACTTGAAACATTTTCTGTTTTATGAAGTCAAAAGTGGGATTTATCTAACTTCAGTGATCCATTGATTTAACAGTTATTATCACTTTATCACTTATTTTAGATACTGGCTCCAGAAAATACTGGCTATTTTAGATACTGGCTATTCAGACAGAAAAGCCAATGAAATTAAAACAGATACGTGATTTCCTGGTGATTATTCTCAAGCAAGAAGGAACCCTCCCCAGGAAAACAAAATGGAAGTTTTTAACTCCATGTATTTGATGCCACCGGCCTTCATGTCTCTCAAGTATACCAAATACTGTAGTCAGAAAGAAATCAAACTGATTTATTCTGTCTCTCTCGATACCAATGACACGTTGATAATGAAGAACAAGTGGTTTCCCTCTGTAAAATTCATTCCTAAGTCTGTACTGTAGTACTTCAACCTGATGAATATTTTGCAACAAATCTCACTTGGACAGAATGGTTCTGAATTGTAAATTGCTGTTTTAAAATCAGCTCTCTACCTTGCACATTGGTCAATAGCTTTTGATTTGTTCTATGAGTGGTTTGGACACAGTGTTCACACATATAAATACACATTATTCAAAAATATTTCTTATCACAGCAGTGAGATCACAGGAATAATTCTCCTGAAGAAAAAATAATGGAAAACATTGCCTTTTGAAAGCAAACCATAACTATTTTGGAAATTGCTGCTTCGTGTCACCCCCCCCCCCCCCCAAACTTAAAAATACCAAGCAGGTATCTGTGAGTTATCCCTGAATGCAGTCTGTGTAAAACATATTTAAATAACAAAAGCAAATGCAAGGTCGTAAGAAAAAGAATTTGAGAACAAAGTTATAATTAAGAACTATTTAAATTCTGAACAGGGAAATAGGTACCTTTAGCCTGAAAAAGATGGGTACGGTTGCTTTGCCAGATCTAGGACAATGCATCTTAAGGATATTGTGCCATTTCTTTTAAGCATTACTTCAAAAATGTGGGAGGAGGGAGTATCTAAAGCAAAATTGCAAATGCAACTTTTGATTGTTATGATTTATTTTTAATTATCCTTTTCTCCTTTTGTCTTAATTGGACAGAGCCAGTCTAAACTTGTTCTGTGCAATTAAGAGCAGTTACATGCATAGAAAATTGAGACCTATTTTAAATCTCATTTGGACTGACTCATAGTTCAGCTTGCTACAGGAAAATTAGAGCAAGAAAATATATTTAAAAATCTAATGAGCTTTAGTTAAAATATTCTCCACAAAATGATGTACTGGGAAGTTTTACACATTCACTTCAAATCATATCAGACAGCGGATCACGGGAAAAACATTTTGCTCTTACTAGGCTTCCACAGGAGACATCTAGGAGCATGTTATCGAATTCTCTTCCAAATCCATTCTGAAGTTTGAGCTATTTATTTCCAAGGCAACTAAACAAATATTTTCCAAATAACTCATACATGCGGCTCAGATGGGGGCTAATTCTGTACTTGGTAATTTCCTACCTCTTGCAAACACAATTGGCACCCAGTGTACAGAGCAATGCACTTTCCAATAGTTAAGGTAACAAAAACCCTGTAAGGTGAAGGCAGTGCTAAAGCACCTGCATAATACCCATTAGTGTTAATAGGGGCTTGGGAGAACATATCCAATACCTCCATAAAAGGCCTCATGCAGCTTGGAATAAATGTGCAAAACAATAATAAATTAGTGAACCAGTATGAGAATAATCGTTTGAAATGAACCCAAATCCAAATATTGGAAATTTCTGGGGTTTCATGTTACACATGGGCCTCATTTCTTAGATCCTTTGCCTAAGATGCTTGGGCAGGGGAAAAAATGCCTGAGAAATCCCATCTTCCCTCCTTGTTGCTTAATTGCTGCTGGTGGTTCAGGACACGGAGGAAGTTGCGTGTACGAGGAGCCATCATTGCATCTACTTGGAATAAAATACATCTTGCTCTCCTGACCACTGTCTGCTCTCCCCTTCAGGTGCTGCATAAACCAATGTAAAACCAGACAAAACTATTCAGAGCCATGTGTGTGCTTGAAGGCTGAACCATATGCTTTGTGATAAAGTGCCTTCGTTAACAGTTCCTAAAGATCCTTTCCAGAGACTTAAAAAACACTTGAATACAGTTATTTTATTTTTTAGATATGATTTTTTATTGGGGAGCGTACTTGCATCCTGCATTCCCCAGTGAGAAGCAGCAGTAGGAACACATAGCAAATTGAGATTTACCATTTGTCCATAAAAGTAGAAAATTTCAAATCCTTGACTCTTAAAAAGAAACTTGAATCTGCTTGATAAAATGTTTGTTCATTGCAAGTACTTTCTTGTTTCTAAACTCTCCTTTGCTTTATGGCCTTTTTTGCCAAAGTCCCATGACAAGGTTCAGTTGATAGAACAACCTTGTTCTTAAAGTGTGAATTTCCATCAAGTCAGATGAAATGTGAACTTGAACAATGGAGAGTTGGCTTCTCTCCAGTCCTAAATATAGCTATGTGAGAACTCTGTGAAACCTGCCAAGCAGTCGGCCCCACTCTTAAAGAAAATAAAGGCCTGAAATACTTAAGGTCCTCCAGTTTGCCTCATTCATTTCATGTCTTCCCACAGTTTTGAAGGTCCCTGTGAACAGTCAGACCCTGACTCTGTGCAGTTTACAGCCATTTTTTCACATTGCAGCACTATGGATATCTTCAGAGTGTCTTCCCTTAAACAGGGGCTTCTTTGTGCCCTGAGAGTTGCAATGGCAGTGGAGTGAAATTTCAAGTGAATGGTAAAATAGTAGGTAGGCAAAGCTGCTAGACCTTGGTGATGTTGAAGTCCCCTGGGACAACACGATGGCTGGTAACCAGCCAACTCCAGTAAGGAGTGTCAGAGCCCCAGGTGGGGAGGTCCAAGGTCACATCACTGCTGAGGTGTCAGCGGTGTCCAGGGAGCCATTGGGCTGCAGTGACAGGGCTGAGCTCCTCACCTGAATTTGGCTCACCAGGCACCTATGGCTGGAACTCTGAGAAAGACTATCGAGACTAAAGGAGCCTCCAGGGGGTCACCAATGGCCTTGGTGGCCAAAGGACTGTTAGTGTCACTTCTGTGGATGGTACCAGGGAGAAATTGTGCCTTGGCAATGGCAAATAGCCCCAAACACAGACCAGGGCTGTGATTTGCCCCAGTTAAGTGAAATCTGAGTGTGCAGAGTCAAGAGATGGTGAGTGGTCCATGCTTCACTTCTGCCAGGGAACATGAAGTCAATAATTAATGCTTTTTGAACTTCCCGCCAGATATCTTTCTTCAGCATTCAGCTTCTCTGGCTTTTCCTCAAGACTGGTAGAGATTTAATAAAGAATTGCCTAGTGCTATTTTTGTTCTTCCTTTTAACCTGTTCAATGCCTTTTAGCATTGTTTTTGCTTGGGCCATCCCTTTGGAGAGTTTACTGTAAAGACAGTGAGATGTAAACATGGTCTTCCTGCTAAGAGAGGTTCCACACCACCAATTAGGATTTAAATTTCAGGCCAAGATTTCAGTAGAGCTCTCCTTCTAGTTTGTGAGAGAATTAAAGCATGTGCAAAAATGTACAGAAGTTGGCTCCTGCAGACAGATTAATAATAAAAGAAAAGCATTGTGACTACTGAACATTTTAAAAGCCCTTATGAAAAAAATAGCTTATGAATAGCTTTCCAAGTAATACAGGTTATTCAAACAGCTGGCCATACATTTCTTGGGACCAGTGATGGATTATACAGGATAAGAAAATAAGAGCTGCAAGAGGTGAGGGGCTGCAGCTCCTGGAGCTGTCCTCTTGGCTCTTGCAGAGCCAGGGTGTGAGGGGAGAGGATCATGAGCATCTCCAGCAGCCTGCACTGCCATCCTGCTGCCACCCCACATGGGGTCCATGCAGCCTTTGCATGTCTCACATCTAAGAGTGCCAAGAAAAGTAAGGAAGGAAAGAGAAATGGAGAGAACAAAGAGAAAAAGACATACAGCTCCAGTTCTTCTCAGGCTCCAGGACCTATCAATGTCTAAGCAAAATAATTAATTCTTATGTACTTCTAACAGAGAGAGAGCGCATTTTGGTGTATTTGCTCTAAAGGAAACATTTCTGATGTGGAATGCAGATTCTTAGTGTGAAAAAAATGACAATTTTCTTTGAAACTAAGTATCTTTCTTCTCAATTAATTTTAATTCTTTATTTAGATTCTAATCTTAATTCTTGGGATTAACCAGGTTGCTTCAGACTTGGGAGATTAATACACAAAAAGGCTCCAGTTTGAAGTAAACACATAGACAATAACAATCTTCACATTGCCAGGGATTTTACTTGTGGCTGATGTTGGATGCAACCTCTGGATCTCAATGGTTAAAGGGTTACTTAAGCTACTGTCGTAGAAAGCTCTTAAATTTTAGGAACAGAGGAATTTAACTGAATAGACAGTTCTGCCAAACTTGCATAAACTGAACAACTGCATCTTAAAATTTATCAGTATTTTTCTGATCTTATTTCCCATGAAAAGCTGCTCCAGAAGCTCTTTGGTTTTACGGTTTGAATTTTTCCTATTTGCAGTCTAAATTTATCCTTGGCCTAATACTGTCCTTTCTTGAAATAGTTCTTATCAGTGCCTGATATTTATTCCATAGTAAATAGCACTTACATATCCTTTCAGGCTATGCTTTGATAGGATGACAAACAAAATATTTTAATTTATCTTCTTTGAGATAGGCTTTTCTTTCTTCCCACTCCCCCCATAACAGTATTGTGAAGCAGTTCCAGCCAGAACACATCAATCTTGCACATGGATGGCCACTATGGGTGTGTTGTATTTCAGATGAGGTCTTGCTGGTGCCTTGCTCAAGGGCACAAATACTTTCCTAGTGCCAGTTGAAATACTTCACATGACACATATAGGATCTCATTTGCCATTTTCCCTAGCTGCAGCATCTTTCTGGCTCAGAAAGGCAGTTCATCTTATTCATCCCTGTTTGTTTCAACTGATGAACTCAAGATTGTAGCAGGAAAACTAATTAGTCTGGGATTGCATAACCTTACATTGAAATTAAAAATGAACCCTTTTATCTGTTTATTTCTAACTTCTTGCTTCTTTGGAAAATTATGTGATTTGCTTCTTTGGGCAGATACCCCTGGTGCAGTGCTGTCTAAAAATCATCTTCAAATTATACTGACCCAAATGTTGCTAAATTTTGGAGAGACCATTTCTAGGCATAGTCCAGTTGAGCTCTTTCTGTCAAAATTTCATATTGTCTCACTTGCTGCTGATCTGAGCAAGAGCAATCAATGAGCAAGAACTCATTAAATTTTCTCATCAATTTGGTTAACCAGATAGTATTTTTTGAATAGGATGTGAGCTGGTATGGGCAGAAATCAAGCCTTTTATTATGAGATTTTGCTATGCATCACAAGGCAGTGCTCTGATCCATTGTTGGGACTTCTAAGTCACAGAAAACACCTTGTAGAACCCAAATGAGAGCATGAGAGATTTTGAAGATAATAATAAAATCCCAATACAGAGTCGAATTTTGAACATTAATCAGTATTAAAGTGAGTCAGACATCTTTAGCCAATTTGAATTTAAAACATACTAAATTTAAACACTATTTAAGAAGCAGGGATATGATTTGGGACAGTATCCAGTAAAGAACATCTTCTGGTTTTATGAAAGTACATGTCTTACTAAGAGATGCTTTCTGCAATGGAGGTGCCTTCCCTGAACTGAGATGTGAGTTACGTGTGTGGTTTCACCCAGGATCCAAAATGCCAATGCCTTTGTTCTGAAAAGTGGGATTAATTTTTTAAAAACACTAGCTACATATTTTTAAAGGCACTGAAGAATATTATCAAAATAGATTTAATGCCTCCATTTTTTTGAGTTCAGATCTGTTTAATTCTTCATCCTTTTTTAGTAAGTTCTTGAATCTTCAGTATCTTGAATTAATTTTCTTTGGCCCTTGAATCCTGAAGCTGGTTGTACATGTGCTCTATAAGACAGCTATATATATATGGTGGATATTTTGAGATATCCTGAGCACTGAAGCATTTCATCTGACCATTATATGATGAACTTGTTTGAAGTACAAACTTTCTCCCCTATAAATACAAAGTCAGTCTCAAATTCTGATTTCTGAATACAAAAAATGCCAGCATCAGAGAACTGTGCTCTCTGTTTGCAAGGGACTTCTTACAATAATTCTGCTAAAGCAGGTTTTTTTTTTTTCCTTCAGGTTAAGTATATTCCCAGCACTTTAATGAAAAATGGAAGACATCAGTTTCAGGAACAAAGGTCATTATTTTTCCTCCAAAAAGAAGTCTAAACCCAAAGTTGCAATTATGTTGTACTGGGGGCTTCTGCCTCTGCCAAACTATGTAGGCAATAGCAAGAGGTATCTCAGCCTTACACATCTACCAGAGGAGATGCATATTTAACTGAGAGACAAAAAGCTATTTTATTGCATTACTTAGGGGTAAAAAGACAAAGAATTTACTGTAAAGACAACCAGCTGTAGCTGCAGAGGCTTACACAGAGTGTACAATTGCACTGAAAACACAGTGGCAACACTTTTAAATTATGGTTAATGGTTTTAGAGAATGTCACAAACACAAAAAGTGGAGCACAGAGTATAAATGAGCCTATGCAGTCACTCTGGCTACTCTGAGAGCACATGAATTTGGTACCACACAGGGCAAAATGCTGAGGGATCAGCTAATGGAGAAATCTGTTCAGTGTATTTGGGAACAATTGGTGTTTAAAAGAAAAACCAACAGTAGCCCCATATAGATGACTGGAAATTGCTCACAGCCCAGGGTCAAAGCTGGGAAAGGTTATAGGACAGGAAGATTTACCTCAGCATTTTGCACAGGTACTTTTGCTCTTTGCTAGCACCAGTCCACCGAAGAACTACACTATTTGATGTTTTTGTTTTCAGCCAGGTTGACAGGAACATATTTGCAGTTTACAGCAGGTGCCCAGCTAAGTCAACAAAGTGCAAGCTATGCAGTAAAAAATAATATATAAAAAAGGTCACTTTGCCTGAGTATGCCGCTCCAGCAAGTTTCAGTGCCTTGCAGGGGGAATGTCTGAATCCAGTGTCTGAAGTGCTACTTTGCTCACCATACCATCAGTAAAAGCGTTGTGGTGTCTCCTGTTTAATGCATTCAGAGACTTTTCAGATGCTTGTCAGTTCTTGTCCTGATAATCATTACTACACCTGTTTCTTTGAAACAGAAAAAAAACCAGGCTATTCATTCACAACCTCCAGGTGGTCACCTTTGTGCTTGTGGCAGAAAGTCATTCTTCCTGGCAGGCTTTTCCGAATCAGAACCCTGATGTCATGTCACTTTACTGAAGAGCCTCACAACACGTCCACCTGGCCCGCCAGCAGTGATGGGGACCTGACTCCATGCCCCCTCCAATGGCTGTGACTTCCATATCTCCCTACTGAGGATGAAGGAGGTGGAATTATATATGATATAATTAACTGCAGATGATACTGCACAAGAAAAACAGCACTGGTTAAACTTGTGATTTAAACAAAAATTTAAATGCTACTCTCAGGTGCTCAATGCATTAATAGTTCTTAATTGCCTATTGTCTTTGTAGCCTTACCTGGGACCTCACCCACACCCTTTGCTGTGGCCTCTGGGTCTCCTCTCCTGTGTGCACTCAGGTACAGGGATCAAGGAGCTAATCCAATTAAAGACTAACTAGGGTGGGGAAAAGATTACTTCTCAGATGAATGAATCTCCATTCTTTGCACACTGAAGACAGCATAAGGAAAGAGGCTCAACTGTGCAGTCTTGGGAAGGATGAGAACAGACACTTATTTTGCTTCCATGCACATGACACCCTACCATTTATCTCTTGATCTTTCTGATGCAGAGCCTGGAAGAAGGATCAGTGGCAGCTTCAAAACATGAGAGACCCATAAAGGATTTCAGTATTTGGGTGAAGAGTTCACCCATTGTTAGCCTGCCATACAAACATCAGCAGAAGTGTAATAAAAGCTATTCTGTGACTTTTACTGTTTTCTGTAAGAAAAAAAAAAAGTCTAAGAATAATTTTGCTTACTTTTTTATGAGTGTGGTTTTATCATATGATGAAACTAGAATAGCGCCCACATTAGAAGGAAGCCTTTAAAGGTATTTTTGTTCATGTGGTATCAGAACAGTATTATCAGTACTCATTACTTCTGTATAATACTTCTGTGTGGACATTAAACCCTAGGAAAACCAGAAATGGACAAGACTGTGATTCTTAGAAAGCACCCCACTGAATCAAAGCAAGACATTATAGGATTTGGATCTCCCACTAAAGATGGCCTCAGTACAACATGCAGATTTATGGAAGAGGGGGAAAATTTTTCCTTTATAGGGTATGTGTTCATCCCAGTGGAGAAAGAAAGAGACAGCATTTGGTATCATGCCAGACATTGCTGTTAATCCATTCTCAGATGGATTTCCTAACAAATGTCATTTATGGAGTCATACTCTGTGTGTCCGCCTTTCTAACTGCTGACTCCAATGACTCAATTTTAGACAAATTTGATAAATGGCTAGAGGTCTCAAGTAGAGTACGAACTTACAAGTTTCATTAAAACTTTTATATATGTATATAGTTCAAATATAAAGTTGCACAAGTAATCAGATTGAGAAAAAAGAGCATATCAGCACTACTGCTAGGGGAAAAGTTGGATAGTTAACCCAGCTGTACATAATAGCAAAGAATTTACATGGAGATGTTATAAAACTGAGGAGAAGCTTAAACTGTTTGTTTTGTTTTTTTTTTTTTTTTGTGTCACTATAAATACCAGGTGAACACAAGCACTAGAAATACCCTGAACACAAGTACCAAGCAGGTTCACAAGTTTGACATCTCCAGGGGATTCCCTCTGTAGAGTAAATTTCTGTCATACCAGGGTTCTTTAAGGCACTCTACAACTGAGAAACTGGATGGGTGAGTGTTTCTCTGGTGAGTAATTTCTAAACTTCTGCAGATGCCTCTGGGTGAAATAAGTAACCAGTTGCCTAAACAGGGAGATTGAATGATAAACAGCTGAGACACTGCTGTACACTTCAACCTCTCTTAAATAGCCCCAGTAAAGACGAATACCTAAGAAGGGAGTAGTCTTAGTAGTCATATGTAAAAGGCCAGACAGAGCAAAGCTAGAAAAGGGCAAGAAGGTAGAAAAGATGGAGAATTTCCTCTTTAAGCATAAATGTTTGTTCAGCATGGCAATTGAGGGTAAAGTGCAAGTGGGAAAACCAGCGTCTTTGCCTTAGGAGCAACGCAGCATGCAAAACAATAGAATCATAGAATCCCAGGGCTTATACAGAAATCCCATCAGTCATATTTGCTGGCCTTTCTGTGCACAGAACAGACACTATCTGTGTCCAGCCAGGACTGCATGGGGCCTGTGCTGATAGAGACAGGCAGTGTTACTTCCCTGGCCACAAGTCCTCCGCAGCCCTCAGGGCTGGCAATTCAGTCTGCAATTCTTTCCTGCAAGTGCCTTGGGCCATCTAAGACAGGCATAATCTGTCACTGCAGAACTGCTTTCTCCAGAGTCTATCTGAAGTTCCTCTACTTACTAAGCTTTACAATGTGCCCTGAAGGTCAACTGACTCAGACTTCCTTGGAATGGAAATGAGGAAGGGATTTCAGGATGGACCTTCAGTAAGGAGGTGATTGCTGCAGCACCCAGGTATTTTAATTGCTGCTTGAGTAGTTCAGGTAGACCAATCAGCTCACAAAAAGTAGGAAAACAAAAAGACTTCACTTACAACAAGCAGCTGATAGTTAAGCCAGTTTGAGACAAATTTTAATGAATGTTATTTTTATTTCTTCAGACTTTAAACAGTACTTGTGCCTCCTGGAAGAAAGGAGAGAAAAAGTAATAGATTTTTTTTTTTCTTTACTAATTAACCATCTGGGACTATGGAACTATGAAAAAACTAGGAAAAATTCTGATATAAAAAATGCACGTTTTTTACCCCTGGTAAAAATGTTTCCCTTCAGGATGGAGGACCAGACTCCATTTAAAGCTAGAGGAGTTTTTAACAGTGATTTCGTGGGCTCTTGGATTTGTGTCTCAATACCACATTTTCCAAAGTATCCAGGTAGAGACAGGTGGTAAGGAGACATGTTTAGACTTCTGACCACTTTCAGTAACGTGCTGCTTGGTGAACTTCATCTGTCAAAAGTCTAGGCTGCATCCACGTTTTCCATGCAGTGTGCCAAGTCTTCTAGCACTTCGTCACCCCACTGATCTCCAGGTGCTTGTATTTCTGTTCCAGGAAAACCCAAAGCAACATCAATGCAAATGTGTGCTAGCAGTGAGAGTCCCACCATTTGTAGTGGCCCTTGGGCACCTATCCTCAAAAGGGTTAAACTGCTCCTGGAGCAATCCCCTATCTCTCCGTCCTTTGAACTGTAGAGAAAATATAGATATTTGTCTTACCCAATGATGCCATTGAGGGATCAATAGGCCAAGGCCAAAGGCAGCTGTATGACGTTCAGTAAGACAAAGTGCAGGGTCCTGCGCTTGGGTTACAACAACCCCAGGCAGGCGGGGGAAGAGTGGTTGGAAAGTGGCCCAGCACTACAGCACCTGGGTGTGCTGGTCTACAGCGTCTGAACACGAGCCAGTGTGTGCCCAGGTGGCCAAGAAGGCCAGTGGCATCCTGATGTTATAAATGAAATGCGCCAATTTATTAATTAAGGAAAATTTATTAAATGATCCAAACAGGAATTTAGAGATAAAAATCCAAAAAGCTACTATCAAAAAGGGTCAGTGCCGAGCCCGGGTATCGGCGCTGGGTGAGACACAGGTTCGACCACTGCAGCAGAGGTTCCCCTATGCTTCACGCCGACTGTTCTGTCCGAGCGATTTTTATACAGTTTTTCTTGCCTGAGGCAAAGTCCCTTTCTTCTTTTCTGGGCTGCACCTATTCATGTGGAGCTCTTTCACTGTGGCAAGTTGAACAAAACCCGTCTGGAGAGTGATGATCACCCGTGAGTTCGGTATTTGATGTATCTCCCTGATGGTTCTGGTTATCTCAATCTCGGATACTTATCTCGTGTTGGTTGGTTCCTCCGACCACCTTGATGATGCATCTCCGGGCTGGCCATGTTTATTACTTTGCAAATGAAGCCCTCCCTCCTTTGTCCAGGTCGTTTCGACCAGGTGTTGCAATCCCCATCTCTGGCTTGTGCATTTTAATTTTTTCTTAAAAACTTTCAAAGAGTATATTTTAATAGTACATGACTATATAAAATATGTGATCAATTTTATTTGCACGAATTATCATATACATACATGATACTGGCCTGTGCCAGCAATAGTGTGGCCAGCAGGACCAGGGCAGGGACTGCCCCCTGCACTGGGCACTGGTGAGGCCACACCTTGAGTGCTGTGTCCAGTTCTGGGTGTCTCAATCCAGCAAGGACATTGAGGGGCTGGAGCGTGTCCAGAGAAGGGCAATAGAGCTGCTGAAGGGTCTGGAGCACAAGTCCTGTGAGGAGCAGCTGAGGCACCTGTGGTTTTTTAGTTGGAGAAAAGGAGTCTGAGTGGGGGTGTTATCTCTCTCTACAACTGCCTGAAAGGAGGTTGTAGCCAGGAGGAGGTCAGTTCTTTCTTCCAAGTTAACAAGTGATAGGACAAGAGGAAATGGCCTCAAGTTATGCCAGGAGAGGTTTAGGTTGGATATTAGGAAAAATTTCTTCATTGACAGGGTGGTCAGGCATTGGAACAGACTGCCCAGGAAAGTGGGGGAGTCACTGTGCCTGAAAAGGCTCAAAAACCATGTAGGTATGTGTAGAGAGCATGGAACTCCAGGACGGTTTGGATGGATGAGAGATCTCTGAAGTCAGGTCATAGAAGATGTGGTTTATTAAAAGGGGTGAAAGGCCCTGCTTGGAGTTGCCAGGCGCAACTCGTGGCAGGCTCAGGGAGAGAGGGAGAGGGAGAGAGAGGGAGCGAGGGTTCCAGGTGAGGGTCCCAGGGGAAGATCCAAGAGAGCGTCCGGTCCCTCGGGCACATCTTATCAGGGGGCTTCAAGGTGGGCTGGAACAGGACTTGGGCCAATGGGGTCACAGATACCTGATACTTCAGGGGAGGGTCACAGGTGTGGGATGAACCATACATTGGGGGTGAGACAGAGCATTCCATTTGACCCTTGGACCTATCTGCAGGTAAAGGGCATTGTTTAATCAGAAGGGGAGATTGCTTTCAACCTGGCTATACTATTGTTTTCTAGTTATGAAGTAGTCAAGGTTTGTTATTTCAAATCTAGTTCTCATCTCAATGTCTGTATTTTCCAAATCTTTTGCCAGGCAATCATATTTATAAGGTTTTCCCATTTCATCTTCCCCAACAGGTATGGAGTTAGGGACACACCTAATGTAGTAGGTGTGTCTCTCTACACCTGATGGGCAGACCTGGCAGTGTTAGGAGTATGGTTGAACTTGGTGG
The DNA here is from genome assembly GCF_031753505.1 of Anomalospiza imberbis. Lineage (NCBI taxonomy): Eukaryota > Metazoa > Chordata > Aves > Passeriformes > Viduidae > Anomalospiza > Anomalospiza imberbis. The sequence goes on along the minus strand of NC_089681.1, from coordinate 24,923,312 downwards.
TTGTAGAGATTTTTTCCAGCCTTCATGATTCTATATGATTCCCACATAGACACTTCTGGAGAGGCCTGGTTAAAAAATGGGCTAGACTGGTATCCTAGGTAGCTCTAAATAACTGTTTTCCTATCACAATATTTATTGTGGAATAATTCGTCCCTTAAAATTGGAAGCTAAATAGGAGTAACATTTGTTGAAAATGATGAACACAATTTTTTCGTCCTTTTCTTTAACATGTGCTAGGATGCTCATACTAGGAACTTAGCGACAGGGCAAGGAAATGAGCTTTTAACAATGCCTTTTATTGTTACTAATTAATATTTGCCGAGGACCCTCCAACCGCACAACCTTTTGAAAAGAGGCAGGTTTCTTCATTATCAGCAGATATTTCACAGGTTATATTCAAACAGCTGAAATGTCAGTCCAATTGCTCCTATCCCAGGGTGCAAACACCCTTTACTGCATCTCAGCTCTGGGCTGTGTCATGTTGAATTTGACCTGGGGAGGTAACAATGACAAGCCAATTGTCTTTGTCCTTTCATTCTCCTTTGCTGGTGCCAACTGGAGAGCAGAACTACTGATTCACTCAAATTTGAAGAAGACAAACTACATCTTGTCTTGATGTGTGAAGAAATGCAGATTAGGGGATGGTGGGGCAGAAAAATCTGAAGATGAGGAGTGCATTTAAAGAAACTGAAACAGAGAGTGGGCTGGGGCAGCAAAGAGGAGGCTGAGAAGAAATGCAGCTAGCTGGCAAGTGGAGAACATGGAGTGGGGTAGGGGGAAGAAAGCTGAGTCTAGTTGCAGAAAAAAGAAGGCATACGGGGGCTGAGAGTTATTGAGGCTAAGGTTTTGGAGGGGAAAGAGCACCTGAAACCCAACTAAAGAAGGATGCTAAGTAAAATGAAAATTCAATTGACCAGGTAAGTGGACTATGGGAATACAAGGAGAAAGATCTGAGAATGAGAAAGACCTGATGGGTAAAACTAGAGTTCACAGGGAGACACATTTGACTCAAATGTCTGCAGAGAGAACCTGAAAAATGAGTGTTGAAAGTGGAAGTGGAAAAAGAGCCAGGAGAGGGGAAAAGAGTTAGGTGGAGCCAGGGACAAAGTGAAGGTTTTGGCTGGACATAAATGAGTAATGGGAGCATAAAGGGCACTTGGGAGTATTTTTGAGCAGACTCCTTTCTAAAGCCTCAAACAGAAGACAAGAGTTTTGACTCTTACTATTTGTCTGCCACCAATATCAGTGAAACCCAGTGGCCAAGGGATACCCACCCAGCAGTACTGTTTCTGACAGACCTGTTGTGATTGTAAGCTACTCCCTTGATGCAAAGCTTGGTGATATTCCCAGTCCTGGGATAAAGCAGAGCAGAGAATGATAGGCTGTGTGTCAGAAATGTGAGTTCTAACTTCTAATGTGCTTAGTTATAAACCTCAACAATTATACAACATATATTGAAATTGAATTAAAAAATGAAAGTTGCACATAAACTTCAAGCCATCTTCTTGAAGTCCTCTGGTTCATTCACTAATAATCTTATTTTTGCTCCAGATTATTCAGGGAATCTATTAAAAATAATTACCATTGCAGCTGATGTCTCTACAGCACATTGTCTATCTTGAGTGCTGAATAAGGCAAGGGTTCAGCAGGAAAAAAATTACAGTAAGAACATGTCACGTAGGACTGTATCACATTCAAGTGCAGGCATGCTTTAAATCAAGAATTGAAAATATGCTATAAAATGAAGGAAGTCTCCCAATATTTTTCCTAAGGAAAATTCAGTCCTGGAGACTAATTTTTTCCCTTCTAAATATTTATAAAGGTCTGTGAATGACTTCTCTCTTGGTCTTTTCCAGCTTGTAGGTTTATATTTAACTTAAAAAAACCCAAATACAACAAAATAAAATAAAAGAGTACCTGGGAGATTATTCTGCCTTATTTGCACATTCCCATAATAACACAAATGTAAGAATTTCAAGTTCTTCCTAGGTTAGCATTCATGTGCCTTATTTTTTCAACAGAAACAATGCACACATCACAGGATTCTGCAGTATTTTCTGACACTGGCTAATGATTTACTCATGAGAATCATCCCACTGTAGACACTATGATTGTTCACATAAGCGTTGCCTAGCAAAAAGAGGGCAGAGTTGGACCCTCCTGGGGTCCAGTTCTGTGTAGTTATAGAATCAGTCAAACATATGTTGAATATATGGGAGTGGGAAAAGAGAAAGCAAAATGAGTCTGTGACTTGAAAAAAAGAGCATGTTTGATTATTTTAGGTGCCCTGTGTACCTTCCTTCCATATCTGCAGTAGAGAGAATATTCTCTGGCAGCTAGCATTTATTATTTATTTTTACGCTTTAATTACTTGTGGAAATCCTTGGCTTCTGCTTGTTCAGCCAGCTCCTCTGACAGTGAAGTTTATGTGTTAAGATGTGGGAAGGGAGGGAATGGCGGGGGGGGGGGGGGAGGGAGGAAGGAAGGAAGGAAGGAAGGAATACTTTGACTGCTGGTGATATAATATTGACCATCTGCAACTTTTATACATTAGTCTGGTCCTATATGTTTTTTAAAACAAAACCCCACAGAGATATTGACTGCTTTCTTATCTAGCTGTTTTCATTACTTTCTGATCTGTCTTATTTGAGTCTTCATGATACTGGTATGGCTTGTTTATGTTCAAATTTAAGGTTTGAGTTAGAGCCAAAGTATTTGACTTACCAAAATTGCATTCATTCTTTTCTAAAACTTTGTCTTTCTCATTCCTCCCATTTCCTTTTCATCTCCACATTTCTCATTTTCTTCTTCCCTGATTTGCTGCCAGACAGTTGTTTTTTTTTTTTTTCTAGGCTACCATCTGAGTTTTCTTGGATACGTCTACTTTTTCCACCTGGCAATCCTGTCTGGGTGGAGTTCAGAGATTTTGGACAATTGTCAGGGATCTCTGGACATCTGGCAATCCATTTGAAACAGGATGGGAAATTTTATATGTGTCTCTGCCCACATGAAGATGATGCCTCCAGCACATGTAGAGGCTATTGCACAGATCACAGGAGCGCTGGCCTGCAGAGTGTGTGCTACACAGGTGGTCTTGGGGAGAATGGTAATTCCAGCCTTTTTGAGAAGACTGGAGTCACAGTGAGTCTGTTGGGCAGTGAATGTGCACTGCTGTGTCCCAGCCACAGGGCTGATTTCATGAACATATGCAGAGCTGCCTGTCCCAAACAAAGTGGGCTATTGCATAAACATCCCAATCTCTTCCATTCCCAAAATTTCTGGGCTTCTCAGTGCTCTTCCCTTTACTCAGTTCTCTCACCCTTTTCTCCCTGGGATGACAGAAGCTTGGGGATTCATGCCTCTTTTTGATACTCTTGGAATGGACAAAATGAATTTGTTATGGGAAGGCAAGAGCTCAGAGACTTCTGCCACAGCCCTTCAAGCCTGGGGAGAGGCACGGTGTTGAGTTATATTTGGGCTAATTGTGTCCCTTGATTCCTCTCAGAATTGGTGTGTCTCATATGATCATCATTATTAGTAATAGCTCCTAGGCCTTGGTGCCAGAAGAATTTTAGGTGATATTGAAACCAACTGAGCATTAAATACCTACAAGAAATATGGGCTCTTGGCTTCAGTGTTTATGATCCCCTGGTCTACAATGGGTTTACAAGTGAGGGAAGCTTTATTCACAATTCAGACACAGGGGAAGAGGAGTAGTCCAGACGAAATTCTTTCACAGGTATCACATAGCTGGACAAAGCCTCCATAATACCATCCAAAGTGCCATATATTTGACCACACTCTTACTGTTTCTCATGCTTCCTACGTTCCAAAACCTTTTTTTCTGAATGTGAGCCCTTTATCCTTGTCTGTTGGAAATCTCTGTTGATAGATCCCTGGCAGTGCCTCTTCCACAGCTAAACCTAAAATCAGAGCTCCTCAATAAATGTGAGGAAGATCAGAGTGAAACATAAAGCATTTTCTTAGAAATTTTGGATACAGCACACAAGCCAGGATTCTGGGAAAGAAACCTCTCTGTTTTGATGTGATACAGTTGATGCCTAAAACTCAAACCAAATGACTTAAATAAATTTCACAGACACTGCCAGGAAGTGTTCTAGATAGAGTAATGGTACATGGAAGATCAATATTTATTATCATTTTAACTGAAAAATTAAAAAGATTTGCCATAAAATACAAGTGCTTTGCAGCATTTTGCATGTTCAGAGCATGTCCTCTAGGGTGCTATTAATATAGTTTGTCAAGTGAATGATGCATTGTTTATGCAATTATAGAGATGCAGCCAAATCTTTTTCCTCTCCCTCTTTCCATCCTCTCAAGTGGCAGCAGCAGGTAGCTAGAGCTGATGGATCATTTTTAGGCCTCTGTGGTGCAGAATATATATTTTCAGAAGTAATCTACTAATTGGGTATGCAGACCATCTCCCAGCTGTGTCTCAGTGCCTAAGTGCAGGGAAATCCAGGCTCTCAGGTCTGGAAAGGGTAATGCAATAAAAACCTGTTATCATGTAGTAATTGAGGTCCAAGGTTTACAGCAGCATCATCAACATGATGCATTCAAATGCAAAAGGCCAGAGTGACTCAGGTTTAGGCAGGGGAATCAGAAGTTCATTAGTACTCTATGGCCTGGTGCTCTTGCTTGCTCAATGCATATTGAATTTGGAAGGGTTTAAATGCTGATTTTAAATAACTTTTCACAGTTTATTTTCCTTTAATGGATATGTTTACTGCTGTCACTTGCTGAGTTTCACCCTATGCTTGTTTTCTGTGAATATGGCAAATTCTTCCATGAACTTTCGACTTCCTGTTTCACTTGAAAGCCAAGAACTAAAACTGGAGGACCATTTACACACTTGGCACTTCAGCCAAGTTTTCCATATTTTCCTTTAAAATAATAAAGGTCTGGATTCAGGCATTTAGCTGATGACCTGCTAACTGATAGGACCTCTCCTAAAGTGTCTTGCAATAAAGATGGTCAGAAACCAAGCTTGTTTATTCACTGTAAGTGTTATGAAGGGACTTCATTATTATTCACAGAAATGTATAAAAGGGCAAGAAAAGCTTTCCAAAGACTCAAAGACCCAAGCTTTAGTCAATAACACAAGAAAAAAGCCAGAAGAATTTTGAGTTGACTTGGGTGTTATTGTGGGTTAATTGGGCAAAATGCCTTAACACCTGGGTTCTTCAAAAAGCTTACTGATAAAACTCACAATATAGCCGTTTTTCTGTGATAAAACCAGGGATATTAGCCTGGTACGTTCTGGTGTTCCAAGATAAAACTGAGCAATTACATAGGAGAGATTTTTCAAACCTTTTTGAGCCAGACTACAGACAAGGCTCACTATTTTTTCATGTACTGTATTTATTTCTGTAGATTTGTAGTAAATAATAGATTCATGACAAACAAGTAAAAGTCTGGCTCTAATTAGTTCTGCTAGAGGTGTTGTAGAGTGGAAATACCTCTTTCTGACTCTTGCACAGAAGTAGTCTAGAGTTTAAATTCTGAAAAAATTATTTGGTCCAGAACTTATTACATTTATTAATATTTGAATCAGTAATAGTCCATGGACTCTCAGAAGTTACTTTTCATTTGTTATAGAATGGAGGAAGACAATAAATCAGATTAATGTTTTTACTTTATCCAGTATTGTGTACTGCTATGAAGGAAGGAAGTTGCTGTATTTCAGTAAGTTTTTATTCAGTGAACGCATAGCAGTGCCCCCCTGAAGACAGTATTTTGACTTGTACAAAAAGTGGTGTTGTATCAGCTGGAAGGTGTTTAAAGGATTATACAGCATCCTCCATTTAGCTAAAGGATATATGTGAATTGGAGAGATCACAATAAGAATTGCCAAAGAAGATGCCAATTTCCATAACAGTAGCAATATCTCCATGCCTTCAAATTATGCTCAATAATAGTTTTAAAGTCTCTCTGCTCTTCATAGCACACACCTAACATTTTTTAAAATTATGCCCGCCTTAGCCTTTTTAGTCTCATATCTTGAAACCCACTTTATCCAGATGAATATATGATCAGCAGTAATAACAAGAAAGGATCAAGATTTATAAAACATGACAACTTTGGGAGAAATGTCCACAAATGCCAAGTGTGTGGAGCTCTAGGTCTCTGGCTACTTACACCTTTTAATAAAATAAAGCAAGAATCTTGCAAGACTTAAAGAATAGCTTGCTTTTAATCCTTTGAAAAACTTTTTACTTTTCTGTTTTTCTTTACCCACTGGGATCTAGCTATTTTCTTCAATCCTAAGTCTTTTGAAATGTTTTTTTGCTTTTCTTACACTCCCTTTAAAAGGAAGATACCACTGGGAAAACTGTATGCCTTCTGCTGAAAGTCTCGTAGCAGATGATTAATATCTGTTACTTTGATAGGGAACCTGAAACTTCAAAACCCAGGAGTTCAAGCATTTTGCTGCCAGCAGTTTGCTCTGCTCTGAAACCAGTGCCCGGGACCAGCTGAAAGACTACCTATCATCAGCATATGCTGTAGGTTGCCTACTGATTTAGTTCTGAGTAAAGAGAGGGGAGACTAAAGCAGGTAGGCACACAGGGGAGAGAGCTTTAAAAGCAGTGAGACAATAACATTGCACATAGAAGGTGAGGGGAAGGGGGTTCCTCCCCCGATCCCCACTCACTCCTTTATTTTCCCTTCCTCTGTCTGGTATCTCCTGGAGAATAACAGAGAGGAAAGACAATCTTCATTTCAAAGACAGGACAAAAATGGAGCACAGGACCTGGATTGGATGAGTTTTGTTCCTTTCCCAATTAATCTAACTAGCATGTTCACCTGGGACATTGCTGCAGCTTTTTGTTTAAAGAAAGGTATATCTGCTACATACATAGCAAAACTATCATGGCTAGAGGCACGAAGGAGATGGCAAAAAGGAGCTAGTGAATAAAAGGAAGAGAAGAAGCAGAAACTAAAGCTCAAGGAGACCTTCTTCTCTGGGTGTTCAGTGTGACAATTCTCATTATTAATATGTGAATTGCCTTCCTGACAATTGCATGCTTATTTGACAAAAACACAGGTAATTTTTCAGACATTTGATATAATCTTCAGCTCATACCCACACTACCAAAATAGTGCACTCTATCTTGACTGATGCTTTGACACACAGGGAATCATCCTCTATTTAATGGCCAAGAAAACTTGAAATCTGAGTTACAATTGTCTGCATTAGGTAAAGCTGGTATATAGATAAATACAGGCCACTGTCACCTAAGATTGCTGGTAGAATCTCTTTTCAGCTTCCAAACACTTAAGCCCTACAATGATACTACAGTTTAATGACACGGGAGCAAGAGAGAATTCAATGATGTGACAGCTAAGATCAAAATGAGCTAAACGCCTGATTGCCAATTTCAACTGGACAGTTGCCTTTTTTTTTTGCCAAGATTTTAACAATGTTTAGCAGGCATACCGCTTATGCACAAGATCTATTGTTATCTCAGCCTTTGTAGCTGCTGTTTGTTACTAGAAAACAGGCAGGTGTGAGGGATGCTGGTTTCTTGAAGTGTGCTTTCTATCTTCACTTTGAACCAAAGTTTCTAGAACTATGGTTTCTAGAGGTGGGAGAGTTAAATAACTGTATTAACTGTGTGGTATGTGCTGGTGTAGTGTGATTTTGTTATGGTTACTTTTGTGTCATGACAGATTGTCTGTGTAAGAATTATTATTCAAGGGACAGAGAAAGAATATCAAAACCATGTTTTGTTTAGCTAGTTTTTGAACCTGTGAGCTGCCCAGAATCCTCACCCTTACATTAATTTCAGTCTGAGTTAAGTGTGTTGAGGTCCTTCATGAAGGGCAGTAAAAGGCAAAAATCCCAAACAAACAAAAAATGGCCTTTAAAACTGGTAGAAATGCCTTATTTATTTTCTTTTCCTGAGCAAGGCATGAAGAGCACAGTTTGCAGCTTTCCTACTGCAACCAGCCTCCAAGATCAGCCTGCTGATTTGCAATACTGGACTCTATCCAGCATAATGAAAACAGGGAGATTATTTCTGTCTTTTTGTTTTGTTTTATTTGGTTTTTCTGTTTGGATGCAATTACTAGTGTCTTTTATTAGACTTAATTTTATTATATGTTTCCAGCTCTGGCTCTAGACCTAATTACCACTTCTGGAAAGCTACTACTGCACATAGTACACATCATATTCTTCACACCTCTGTGATTTCCTGTTCATTAAAAATGTCTAAATATTCAAGTTTCTGTCCAATTCAGACCACAATCAAATAATAGTTACCCCCTCTCCTGCCCTTAATTTCATACACAAACAAGACCAGCCCCTAATCTATTCCTGTGAATAAGGGAACTCTACTTGTTGACCAGATATGCAGTTGCTTCCTGAAGTGCTACTGTGGCCTGTGTATTAAAGGTTTGTCTACATAAACAGTTCAATTTAGATGAGCTAAAGAGAGTAAAATGATTGTGCCATGCTGTAGCAAAAATTTGCAGACTTTGAAATTTGTCTCAAGAAGAACCAACAGTTTTAGAAGAATAAGAATTTTCCTGCATGCTCTAGTACTGATATGGAACTCACCTTGCTTTAAACTCTGAAATTAAACAGTAAAATTTGACATCAAGAAAGAAGCCACCATGAAAGAGCAGAGGGAGAAGGCAAAGTAGGAAGAGACACAATAATAAAGACAGGTGCCTTTGAAGAAGGAGAAAGTTCTGTTCACTAAAAATACTGCTTCAGCAGTGCCAGAATTATTTGCTAACTTGGCAAACAGTTTCTGTTGAAAAAGTTTGGTCATGCTGACATCTTTTGTTTTCAGCATTTCCAAAGTGTTATTAAGGAGTGTGATTGCAAGACAAGTCCATAAAAACCTGAAGAGACTCTGAGGTGCTTTGCAGAATGGCAGTTTGCATCATATCCTTTTACCCCTGAGGAGATCCACCTCTGGGTGGGATACAAAGTTATTCCATTTCTTATACCCCCAAATTGTATCATTATAATTATATATTTATATGCTGTGCAGTTGTTCTACCAGCTAATAATCCAGGTGTATAATTAGCCCCTGGTGCATTTGAGGTGGCCATTCGTGCTCCTATCTCTTGCTTGAAACAGAGAAGTCTTTAAGACTCTGCACTTCTGTGGTTTCAGGACCCATCTTAAATACTGGGTAAAAGATTACAAGGGGTGATTCATGCCAGGCACTTTTTGAACAGCTAAACTGGAGATGGTGTTCAGCCACTGACATTAAGGATGTCTGGCACAGGTACCTAGCCCTGAGCTCCCACAGGGTGTCCAGTCTCCCATCATGGCCAGGGGAGATCCCCCCATTCAGTCAGCAGAATCTGGTATGGCACTTCATCTCCGCTGAGTTTCTGGCTGGTTATCTGAACTACTCTGTAGGTCTCCTTGATGATGCTGACTAGACACTTGAGGAGCTTGATGGGATTTAGACCCTTAGGGATTGACAGTTGAGAGAATTTAACCTTATTTTCCAGTGAAGTCTATTCAACTTCACAACCTGGAGTCTGTTATGGACAAGTAAATTCTTTCTCTAGTCCATTAATTAAAATATCAGCAATGAAACTTATAGCAACACTTGCAGTCTGATACTTATTAAAATAAAAAAAAAAGGCGTTAGATATTTTGTGCCTGTGTTGTTTGGCTCAGAATGGACCTGAAGGACATCTTCAAGCCATTTGTGATTATAATTTTTTGCTAATAGGAAATTTTCTATTTGCCTTTATATAAAATAGCATATTTAAAGCATCTGTTCTCACATTTTTAGTGTCAAATCAAAGATTCTGCAAGAATATACTTTTTTGACCAGGTCTGGTCCACTAACATGTGTATGTATATGTATATGTATATGTACAGCCACCTTGTGTGAATGTCAAATGTGGATATTTATGCTGGAGTGGCTAAATATACATAGTCATTAAGCAAAAAAAAAAAAAAAAAAAACCAAAAAAAACCAAAACAAAAAACAAACAAACAAAAAAACCCCAAAAAAACCACCCCAAAAAATAAAAACCAAAAACCAACAACCAACAATGACCAAATACAAACCAAATAGATTTACTTGTGTAACCTGTCTATATTTTTTGGCAATAAAATTTTCACAGTAGTGTAGATAAGTCTTTCATTTGTACCTCCATGAAAGTAATCTAGGAAGTGATCCTCTATTGTCCAGCACTCACCTCAGAGTTCATTTTTAGGAATTCTATTTACCATTCCTGTGGCAGACACACATGAAAGATCAGACACAGTCAATGATGCTTTCAGTTTATTCCACCCCAACATCAAACATCTCTGTCACAGTGACACTAGGATCATAGTTGAGTACTCATTAAAAAATAGAAAATCAGCTCAACATTGTTACTCCAATACAGATTACAGAGCCTTTGGTTGTTAAGTTTCTTGTAAATGCTAATCAATCCCAGCCTTTTAATTCTTCATCCTGGATGTTTTGTAGCCATGTGCCTGTGTATAACTGCTGTGCTTTGGGCTGAAGTACGAGCAGCAACCTTTTTATGGGTCTGTTGTTAAAACTCTAACATTGTGAGATTCATCAAACTAAGTAACACTGCTAATGTAAGAGTCTCTTCTTGCCCAATGAATGATTTATAACAAAAGAATAGACTTCTTTATTAAAAGGTTCTCATGCTCTAGAGGCTCTCATGCTCATACAGATAAGAGCTGCCACTGTTCTATTAGAAGAAATATGCTTTTCACTGTGACAAAGGAAGCAGGGAAAGTGCATCAGTCATTGGCCTACCATGATTTTCTTTCTCTTCTCTTCCCTGGAGATCAGTTTGCACAAAACTATATTCATAGTTTTACTGGTAAAGTTTTTGAATTTGGTATTTATCATTCATTTGATTCTGAAAATATTAAGGCTATGTTTTGTTATAAAACATAGTGGGGCACATTTTTGACACTATCTGATGACCTAATCTTTCAACTTCCAGTCCACATCTTGTGTACCTCAGTACTTCCAAACATTTTGAGGAATAAAACTCAAATATTTCTAACTGCAAATTGTTTGGGTCATGTGCTGAAAAGTTCAAACTGTGGGCACACAGTTTTTTCCTGAAAAAATTCTGAATTTATGTAAGAAAATTTTCTTCAGTTTGTTCTCATGAATAGAGACCCTTAAACTGTTTGTGCAGAGAGTCTATCAGCTGCTATCAGTTGCTAACAGTCTATCAGCTGCTGAGCCCACTGATTTCCTAAGCTGCAACACAGCTAACAACAACCAGCTGCTAAATATGGTCTCAATACAGCAAACCACTTTGGCATGTGTTCACTTTTGGCAGGGTGAGTATTCAGATTAAAGTCACTGAGACTTTCCATATACCTAAAGTTTGTGTGTCAGTGTCAACATGGATCAGCCCTTTCACACATTTTCCTTCATACCCACACATAGGTATTGCTGATATATGCCTCAATATGCCAGTGCACTCAGTATGCATAAGCACTCAGAACAGAAGAAATTCCTAGAAATCCTTTAACAAATGATGCAGACATTTGTGCAGTTTTCTAAGAAAAAAGGAAAGTTATTGGTGTGCTCATTTATTTATATTGCTTTAAGTATGTAACTGTAACACAGTCTCATAAAATAGGCTCCTTATGATGATGGATGGGTTCATCAGCAGTCTTCCAAGCTGCATAGGACATTTATAGATGGATTTGTGCTAGCTATTATTATGTAGTAAAACCTATACAGTAAATAATAACTGGAATGCCATACACTAGGTACAATTCAGAAATGCTTCCCACATGATTGCAAAGGTTATCATGTTGCTGGAAGACCACTCTGACAGTTATCTGATGCTTCTTCTGGGAAGCATGTAGGTCTGTGCATCTCTAAATGGAGTCAGTGTTAGAGTGCTTAGGTAATATTCACCCTGATACCCCTTCTTGTTTAGTGTAGAAGTGTCACAGCATAATTGGGAGACATTCCAGGTTTAACAATGCTCACTCCTTCTTAGTTAATAACCATGAAAATTGTCAAGCGAGCACACTGTCTACTTGCAGCCACCTTTTCCACCTTGTGTCCCAGCACTGATTACAAGACTAAGATGCATGTGAGGGAGGAGGAGAGCCTGTGCATCCCCAGCCTAACTCAGTTACACTCCCTCTGTTGAGACTGCTGTGAAAGTGTTTTATTCATTTCTCATTATGTTCTATCATATCTGTCAAGTGACTGTCACAGAAATCCATGAGACATTTTCTAGTGGAGTCCTCCCTCTCCAGGGACGAAGACTTGAGGGCAGAGAGAAAAAGGCCTGGGAAGCAGAGGCCCTCAAAGGATTTAAAGTGGAATTAAGGAGTGAGGAGCATGGAAGTGAAAAGGCTTTCCTGGGAAGAGAGCGTCAGCTTGGAAAAGTAGAGAGGCAGTGCATAATTTGGCTTAGGAAACAAAAGGATAATAAACACTCAGAATTGGGCCCTCATGTTTTATTTTTCTTGGATTCCTCTCCCAATCATTCAATACTGCTCAAACTTTGACATGAACAAAACATCTCCTCATAATGTGTCGCGATAGTGACAGCGAAGTACAGCATAAAAGTATGTGAAGGAGACAAGAAGTGCATGTTGACACATGTCTTTTGCATAAAATTTACAGGAGGAGCTTCTGTGGGAGATGACTGTTTTGGAAAAACCTACCCAGTGCTCATCATTAATGCTTTGGGTGCCCTGCACTGAGGTGCAGGCAGCAGGTTTTATGTATTTTACTTCTCTTCTAGACATTGTGATAAAAGTGGGAGTTCATACAGCGCACAAATGTAATTCTGAAATGGGCACCTCTCAAGCTGCACATTTTCTCTGTGACTGACAGTACAATTGAGACACATTTACTGCACAAAGGAAAAGTGTGAGGAGTTCTCTTCTGGCTAAGCTCACAGATTCATTATTATGTTCAGTGGTATTTATACGCAAGACTCAAAGTGCCAAAGTGCACAGAAACATACTTGAAGTGCTACTCCTCAGAAGCTGCAGTAATCACATTCTGTGAAAGTCAGAGATTAGGGGAGTCATCTGAACAATCAGCAGAGCATCTGTCTCACATATTATATACAGTTTGAAGTATCCCTCAAATTTTTTTTCTGTAAAACTAACATCAGTGTTTACCTATAAACAGACCCAGAAGTCATTTCTGACTATACTCTGCTTTGTATACAATGTTATTATATAAAGAGCTCAAGCAGCACGTCTGCCTGCCTAGATGTGTGTGTGTTCTCCTGCTCCAGCTGCCAACAACCTAAATTATTCAGCAAGCCCGGATCATGCCAAGTTTTTAGTCAACAATGAAGATCCTGCCAAAGAGCTAATAATGTTAAAAAAAAAAAAGGAAGCAATGTTTGTGACAATTAACAGAGCCTGCAGCCTGCTAAGAGAGTTGGACTCATTTGTAAAGGAAAATTTAAATGATATGCTTCATTATAAATGGTCCCATGCAACACATTGCTAATCAACCAGAGCAGCTTCTCTTTTTTCCTCCTCCCTTCCTATCAGATAAACCAAACAGCAGCATGAGCCAAAGTTCTTGGCCAGTGCTTGCTATAGCTGTAAATGTGGTGTGGTTATCTATCAGTATCATAATCGGCTCAGATCAAACTGAATAATTAGCACTAAAGTGGATGAATAGAGCCCCAGCCTCTTATCTTGTCTATTAATAATAAGTATAACTTCACAGCCAAATCAAGAGGTATGTTATTGTACCCCTGAGAGCCTGTTTGGGTAAAACCCCATGCGACCTCACCACCAGAAGCGGTGCAGATGGGACAGTGTGTGCCTGTAATGATGAACTGCCAGCTGCCAGCCCCCACTCCAACCCCACAGCTCAAAGTAGAGGTGAGAGAAGATAAACAAACCATGCACAAACATGAGACCCATTTGTAGGGACTCCTTCCCCCCCATCTTCCTTAATCACAACACCCTGATTAATAATAGTTACCTTTTATGTGCGAGAGCTTTGCAGAGAAGCAGCTAAGAATAACTGGTGTTTTTCACCCAACTCCACTACAAAATTTTAATCATGTTTTAAAGTTGAACTGGTGTGGCTACAAATTGCTAAAATCTTAGGAATAACATCCAGACACACCACTCCACTTATATTTAAACCATGGTACATACTGTATAATTATTGTGCAGTGTCCATAGTAATAATTATCATTATAATTACTCTGTACTACATTATAATATCCGCATTTTGGGATATCTAAGAATTTTAAGCCACGTCTATCTATTAGCTTAAATTCAATTTTGTTTATCTCAATGACTACAGAAGTTAACTCAAAGGAAGGTTTTCAAGTTTTGCGAGGGAATTAAGTGCTTTTACTCAGTGTTTGGGAAATGCTTACTGCAGCCGATCTGCAGTTTACTATTCACATTCACTTTGGTTTTATTGACAGAGACTACTGTAAGATGCATTGCTGTAAGCAGCCTGATTATTCAGCTCACATCAGTTGCAGAAGCAGAGTTTTATTTATCTGAGGTAGCTGAATACTTTTTATAATGTTTTCTCTGTATGGTTCGTATCTGAACTGGGATGAACCTAAACCAACATTTTAATAATAATTTATCATTAAAGAAAAATAAAAGACAAAAAATATCCCCAAATGCCAAACTCGCAATAGAGGACAGAGATACCTGCATTTAACCATGGTAAATGGACTGCACAGTTCTTTATAGACTCAAGCAGTTACCTGTGTAGCACCAAAGAAGAACAGTTACAGTGCTTTCAGAGAAGTAGATCCCAATAGGAACACTTCCAGGCTGCATTAAGGCCACATATGGGCAAATACCTGTGTATTTTTGGTGGCAAATAGCAGGAAGATTTAAAGTCAAAATAGGAGTCCTTAACAAACTGTTCAGGTTCAGCTTTGTTCTGATTTTACCTCAAATAGTCAACTGAAAACTTGTATTGGCTTCAGAGAATGTCTGACCAAGCCAGGGTTGTAGCTAGACTAACATGCCAATACCTAGTTTTATATCAAAATGGCTTTACACTAAGTTCCCATATCCACATGGGCTTGTGGGAAGTGTTAATCACTTGGAATTGGTGAAGCCAATTTCCCAAAGATGGGTTGTTAGAAAAAAGTCAGGAATACCAAGCAACCAGATTTAAAATTTATTGTTTGATGTACTTTTCATGTATACAGAAAAATGTCTGTCATTGACATTAGTGGCTTACAGTAAAATTTTTTTTAAAGGAAGGAATACCAGAGAGGACTGAGGTGTGAAAGCAGGACTTGTGGTGGAAAGCTGATCCCTGAATTATGATGCTCCACCTCTCATGACTGACAGCAGGATTAAGCTGAAATGATCCCTTTTTCAGCTTGTTGTTTTTTTGAACCCCCTTCTTTTGTGCCTTTATAATCCAAAATGAAATGCTTAGTAAAGGAAATCAAATTGTGATTTGCATGTATGCTGTCCAGCTTTGTTCTAATCTTATTCATTGTATTCAGAATGAGAAAAAGTCTGTTATTTCACATAATTCAGTCAGTCATATCTCTGAAAAGAGGAAGCTTGAATGCGTCTGAATGATGACCCAAGACGTGTGCCAGTAAAACTCTCCACCTCTTGTCACCCCTGAGATAACAGGCTGAGATTCACCACTTCTCCCATTTTGCTCCTTGCTGTTCAGCTTACTTCTTTCTGAACATCCATCTGGCATTATTGTGCTTGCTTAGCAAAATTCAGGACAAATAAAAAAAGGAAGATAATTTCTTCAAATTCTAAAGTAGCTGTTAAACTACATCTGCCCATTCAATTCAACCACCAGCAAAGACTCTGCCTCTGCCAGACATGCAGCTGTACTTGCAGCCGTGATTCAAGACTGGAAATTCATTTCCAGTCTGGAAATTCATTTCCAGACTCACTAAAAATCTACTGGAGAGACATACAATGAGTAATATTTTCTGTTTTGTATATGTATGGATTTAATATAGACAGAAACTTGGCAAAAGAACCAGCTACACATATCCAACAGCCTATCCATGTAGCCTAAGTGTTAAAATATATATGTATACACTCACAGGCATACATTTATACATTTTGAGATACATAGACTATCATATATGTGTGTATATATGTGTGTATATATATATGTATATATATATATATATATAAAAGCACATGCAATCCCTTCTAATCAGTTGGACAGTTAGTAATACCAATTCTCTCAAAATAGGAGAAGAGAAAATTATTGGGTTTTTCCTAGAGTATGTTACCTACAAGTGCAGACTCGAGTTTAGCAATCATGCTTTTGTTGCACACAGACTGTAAAATATTTATGGAGACAATGTGATTTGGGTCAAGGCATTAAATAAAGTAAAAGTTGCTTTATTCAATATGTGATGAAGAGTATTCCATATTAAAAACCAGAGGGAAAAGTGTTCAAATGAAATAATATGCTTAAAACACATTCATCTGTTCAAAGTTCATAAATGTTTTAAGAAATGCAGAAAAACAAGTCTTGAAATCCATATTTACTGTACACAACTGAAAAAACTAATAGCATTTATTTACTCCAGAGGGGGAAGTGACTAAAAATTTGTTATTTCATGATGAACAAAAAAAAAAAAGTCATTGGAAATTACCATAGTATTTATTGTCAGGCAAGTTACAATAGAGTTATAGCTCTTCTCTTGATAAATTAATAAAGCTGTTAGGTCAACATTGATCTAGACAGAAAATATTTCCTCCAAGTCTGAGAGTATTTTTGAAGCTTGAATTCTACAATATTTCTGCATTAAAATATATGGAGAATGCAAAGTGAATCTACCTGACTGTGAGACTTCTGCTTTTTAAAAAACAAAGATTTCAGAAAGACCTAATCCCATAAAAACTTAAGCAGAGGCTTCACTTTATGCATATACGAGGTGAAATGTGCCCTTCAAGTAGTGAGTTTTTAAAGGAAAGCAACTTAAATGGCCAAAGATATTAAACACTGCTGACCTGCAGGAAATTAGTCCATGTAAAATATGTGGAGAATACAATATACAGATAAGTGACTGTGCAATTCTTGCCTAATTGAGACTGAAAATAAACCATTATTTGGCTTTCATATTGAATGGATGTCAGAGGAAATCTACCCAGCCTTTAAGACCTCACCAGCTCTGGGACTTCCTACCTACCATTGTTCTCTTTCATTGTGTACACCTTAATATTCAGTTTTTTACTTCTCCTGCTGGCTTAGTCTGTCAGTCTGTCACCTTCTCTTCCTGAAGCTAAATTTCATTGTCCCTTATACAACAGGCTCATAGAACATTAGATATGCCTCTTTTTTTTCTTTTTTTTTTCCATTTCCCCTTTCAAAACTTTTTCAAAACAAAAAAAAAAAAAAAAAACCAACCAAACAAACAAAAAAAAAAAACCTGCCACAGTGCTTAAAATAGCAGCTCTGTAATTACAACTCAGAAATGAGTTGTCAAGGCTGGAAGGTGTTTCCAAGGTCCCATATATGTGCTGGACCATGTCATGATGCTTACACTCCAGGTCTGATGTCATATATGCTGTGAGCTACCACTGGAGTCAGGTGCCATGGCTTGCACAACCTGCTAAGCCATGAAGGTGCAGTAGTAGCTCATTGTATATCTAAGGCAGTTAGTTGTTGTTTTATTTGTTGTAATCTTCTAAAAATTAAGGACAAAAGAACCATGCCTTTTGTGACTTTTAAGCACTGTCAAGAGGATCTCAACATTAATTGGAACTTAATAACTAATCACAACGATTTATGAAATCTGAATGCTACTTCTGTTCATTTATACTTTTAATTAATTTATTTGGGGTATTTTGCACTGCTTATACCTTCTTCTCTGTTCATTCTTAACACATCTGACACACTGCTGCACAAGTAGAAGCAAAAATGCCACTGAACCCTCACAAAAGTCTTTGAAATAAATAGATAGGTGTTACAGAAGAAAGTAATATATCAGAAAGGAATTCAGCCTCTGTCTTGTGCAAAAAGCGAGATAAAGACATCAAACTCAATGCCCATTTGACTTTACAGTACTCCCCCAGAGAGTCACTGTCACAGAGAGAATTTTCTTGTGGCAGTTCTGTTTTTTTCCTCTATGACAAAAATCTCTTTGGTGACTTTCTAGTCTGGATAAAGGAATGGGGCACATCTTGGTGAACCTTTACCAGATACCTGCATGTAGGCAATTTGACCTATGAAGGGACGTACTGACCCTAAAGAACCATCAGCACTAAGTGATGAAATGGGAGAAACAATATTTGATTTAGATACCATATAGAAAATTTCTGATTTTACTTTTGCTTTAGTCCAAATTCTTTCTTGGTTAATGCTGTGAAAACAGTGTCTCGGTATCTTCAGAATCAGTCAGCTCCTTTTGCTTGATTCCCAGTTATTACAAAATACAGTTGTGTTGTCACATTTATTTCTACAAAAATTGTACTGTCATGAGAAAGGCAGTATTTGAAAAAGTCTATAATGAAATAAAGCCTTTACATTTTACTTTTGAAATATCCTAAGTTTGTAAGTCATATATACACTCTGTAGACTAAAACTATAGCACCAGATAAATCCCCACAAAACCAGACTGGCTATACAAGAATATTTTTGCAACAAATGGAAGAAATGGAGGAAACATACTGAAAATAAGAATGCCTTGCTAAGGAGTGTCTCTGAGGTACTTTTGAGACACAAACTGTTGTCTAAGTTCAAGATAGGCAGCAGAAATTAGTTGCTACTATGCAGAGAAGAAAACCAGTTTATTCTTTTCCTTTTCTTATGAAAGAAGACTCAAAATTCAGTAGAGTAGCCTTCCTTCTGTGTAACAGGTATAAACCGTGATGTCACTTGCTTGGAACACAGTAGATCATTCTGCTTTCAATTTCTGTGTGTCACAGACCTTGCAGCAAAATATCCCTTTTTATATGTTTAGAATAAAATTTTTGGAAAAGTTTCAAGTATTCTCTCAGCAGTTCTCTTTTCCTCAGTTTGCAAACAAAACCAAAGCCCAGACCCCTTTTCTCCATATCCCTGAAGCCTTTTTGAAGAATGACAGTTTTCTTCTTCCTCAATACCTGAAGAACCTCCAATGCAAAACACACGAAGACTTCAGATGTGGTGATGCCTCTGAGTTGGCGACCACACATCCAACGGGCTTCAGACAGATGGGACAATTCAGCAAAACTGAGAGAGCTTTGACACACGTTATCAAAAACATTGTTATACTTTTGAATTTGTGATAGGTGTAATTCATCATTATCCATTTTGCTGGAAACGATGGTGGTTTGACAATTTGTGTCAAGAGCTACACTTGACATGAGTTACCGTGAGTAACCTATACTAGATCTGAAAGCAGCCTGTCCCCAGAAAGGTTAACATATCATGGTAAACAGCCATCCATCAGTGTCCTTTATGTTCATGTCTGGGGATAACAGGGATTTCACCAACAGCACATCTTTCTTTTGATCTTGGTACCACTGATAATTGCTGTTCTTTTTGTATCCATGCTGGGTTTCATATGGATGGCAATGGTACATGTATTTCCACTATATTTATTAGTTCACCCTATGTTACCTGCTCCTGTATAAAGCTGTACTGTCTGGCTGTCAGATTTAAAGTCTGGGATGACTAATGACTTCCCACAGCTAACTGTTAGAAAGACAGAAGCTTTTTTAATTGGGGCTCCCTGTCAGCTAAAACAAATGTCTCCTCTTCACTCTCTACTGGAAGGGTGTCATCCTGAGCTCACTCATCCTGTGAACAGTCCTGTCATCTTTATTGATTCAGGACCAAGTTTGATCCTCGTGGTGGCTGAATTTCTAAGGCAGCATATAATGCTTGACTTTCAACATGCTAACATGGCACATCATGACTACTATAGAGATTCAGATATATTTTTCTTTCTTTCTTCAAGAACATGGAAACAGTGCTTTTTATGGCCTTCTTAAATAATCTGGTAAAAAGTACAGTTCTTGCAAATTTCATTGTCCACTTCATTATATTTTTCTCTTTTAAGATAAAAAAAAAATCTAAAATTTTCACTTATATATCACATTTAAAACTTCCAGCCCCTGCATGAGGTGTTAAAGTCACAAAAAACTTAACATAGAATAGTCATTAATCCAATTAAGCACATATTTAGTGCCCTCTATGCAGTGACTTTGGCTGAGTCACCATTGCAATGGTGACACCAAAGATATGGACCAATGCCAGACAAAGTCAATGACTTTGTTTTTCAGTGTTAGCAGGGAGCAGTCACTTTGCACTTTTACCTCTGCAAAGTCAGAAAGGCAGGGCCATACAGCTATGTATAATGATTCATATTCAAAGAGCAGTGATACCTGTGACTTCATTGCTATCTGCCAAATGAAAGAATTTATTTAAATTATAATTTTAAATTATATTCCTTTACTTCTTACTTATCTATTGATTTATATAATTTCAATTACACCATTTAAATATGCACAGTTGAAAATATTTTTGTTCTAAAAATAAAAACATACAAGAAATATAAAAATATAGCTACATTCATGTATAGTGACAAAGCCATATGAAGTAGATGTACTTGATTTGTAATACTGCATGGTCTAACTCAAAGAGGACACATAGGCTTTATATTACAAAGGGAGCTGAGCTGAAGACTTAAACCACTTATTTCAAAAGACTGAAATAGTCTGTCCCCTGAGAACCTTAGATACCTCTTTCACCTTATGTGCTAAACCTTGTTTTATATTCTGTAGATGCCAATCTTCTCTCTATGTCTGCTTACTGATGTTCAGCCCTGCGGGTATGCTCCTTCAGGTTTTTCTTTTTACTGAGATTTGGGAACCGTATTCTAAAGTTCAGAAGCATTACTGTAACCTTGGCCATATTTATGTTTGAACTAACTGTTTCAATGCTGCTTCTTCTGAAAGTAGACTTGTGTGAAGTAATTTTACCCAAGTAACATCTTGCCAGTTACTCGAAGCAGATAATGCCCTTACTTGAATTATCAGGGTGAGGATCATGAACACAGGATAAACTATAAAGAATGCATTAGCTGCATCAAGGTGATAGGTAACCAAACAATATAGTAAAAAGTATTTAATTTTAATTAAATCAGTGTACAGGTACAAAGGGAAAATAGGTTTATTCAAACACAATGATAAAGGTAATTTAAAATATCAATACTTAAAAAAAAAAAGCTATTGTGATCAGTTACAAAGTTGCTGTAGTGAAACCTAGTGCTTAAATATCAGTGGGATAAAATGTTCTAATAGGTATATCCTTTCACTACAGAGTTAATGTGAATCATGACTATTGGGGTTAGTCAAAGCCAGGAAAGAGCAGTGCAAATTCAGTATCTGACAGACAGAGGAACTGCCACA
This sequence comes from Anomalospiza imberbis, assembly GCF_031753505.1. NCBI lineage: Eukaryota > Metazoa > Chordata > Aves > Passeriformes > Viduidae > Anomalospiza > Anomalospiza imberbis. The sequence goes on along the minus strand of NC_089681.1, from coordinate 24,901,960 downwards.
TTAAAACATCTGAAGGCATGTGCCTTAAAATTTGGGGGCTCAGATGTGTTGAACAGATTTCTGGTTCTTTCTCAGTAAGGTGGGGAAAACTTGATCCTCTTGTCATGAAGCAGTTCTGTGGGGATGACAATGAAGGACTAATGGCACTCAGGTGGCTTAGTAGATATTCTCCCTGAGTTCATTCACTCAAGACAGTCTTGCAGCTCCAGGTGCCCATATTGGTTGGGATGAAATCAGTGCTAAGCTGGGGTGACAAACCCTGGTGTGCAGACATGAGGACTGAGGGCAGGATGCAAATACCTGTCTGGGTTAATTGGCATAAAGGCACACACCAGCCAGCACAGCCCACTTTCTGCTGACCTTTGTGTGCTTTCTAGCCCAATCTCATTTACACAACTCTTAAAAAGACCAGCTGATCTACAGCCAACCAGAAATAAAGTCTCTACATGAGAGCACTTGTGCTGTCTCAGTACTAGACTAAACAATCTGACACCCAGTTGTAATGTGTGAGTGACAGAGTCAGGAAAATAAACCACAGAGGAAAAATAGGGTCTCTGCCTCAAGGGCTGTTAGAGAGGTAGATTGTTGTTCTGCATCCAGTGCCAAAGATGTGAGTATGTATCTTATCTTTTAAATATTGCACAGCAATTCCTCTCCTTTCCCTAAAAATCTGCCTGCTGGTTAATTTCATAGATATCATCTGAAAGGCAGAGTTGCCAGCTCCATGTAACCCACCCCAAACCTAACAGCTGTACTTGTGCACATGCAGCATCGAGCCATCTGTGCAATTTAGCACAAAGCACTTACTTGACTTAGTAAAGGACAAGACAGAAAGGCTTTAGAACTGTTAAGAAACCTTTCTTCTGAGGAGTGTTTTGGCCAACTTACGCCTTGTTTCCTGGGAACCGTGCGGAAGCGAGCGTCTTGGAAGAGCCGCGAGGAAGTCTGGCTGAGCGGAGTAGCATTCCTTCTGTGGCTTGCGGTGTGTGCACACCACTGTTGGTGGAACAAATGGCAGCCATATGCTTCCTCCTGCTAGCTAGCTAGGCATATGTGACCACTGCCCTCCTTCTACCAACCCCTCTGTGTTACCACTCGAAAATCCAGCACCCCAGGAAGGACTGATCTTGTTGATGTGATCTTTGCCAGGACCCATACCTAGGAGCAAAGAAGACATGGCAAAAGCATATTCCATCTCCTTTAGTGGCTGACTTCAATCTGGCTAATTTGCCTTTGTAAGAGGAATGAGTGGGGGGTTGTTCTTTTTCTTCTTCCCTGGTGTCTGTGGATTAGAATGGAGACAGAGAATGATTCAGCAATCACTAGGGTGACAGTCAGGCTTGATGGATATATTAACACTTTTTTTTTTTTTTTTTTTTTAAGAAATAATGCAGCTCAAACATCTGACTTTCCAAAGACATGCTGATTTTAATTATGCTTTTTACTGGTACATCTCGAGTTCCATTTGGCTAGTTACGTGTTGTGATACTGGAAAATGAGAACAGTACCCAGATTGTAGTGTCACAAATTCACTCTGGGTATGGGACGTGACAGTTCATATTCTCTGCAAAGTGTCAGTTTCAAGTACCTTGAAATGAAGTTAATAAAATTATACAAAGAATTAATTGCCCAAGAAGCTTGAGCTCAAGTTGTGCTTCCATCAAGGTTTTGAATAGTGTACCCTACAGGCTGGGAAAGAAAGTAGGGTATTGATTCAGCCAGTTTTGGATTCCTTTTCTAAATAGCAATCACTTTAAAGAGTGAAATCTGGACTATTTTTTACAACATCTTAAGTATTTGAGACTATTTTCTTCATTTGTGGTCTATTCTAATTGAAACATGCCTACAGCCCTGGGCTAAAAATTAATTCAAAGCATTTTGCATTTGAGTCTTTCAAAAACAATCAATGTCTTTGAAAATGGCGAAGTAGGCCTCATTTATAAGAATACTTGTGGCTCCACCCCTGAAAACAGGTATTGCAGGAATATTCCATTTCCAATCACATGACAGTGGAAGTAAAGCTTGCTGGATGTGATCAAACTGCTGGGGAAACTGGCAACATATTTTTTAGCTACAGGGAAGAAGTGAATCAATAAAGTATATTTCAAACTGCATCTGAGACGTATACAGATGCTCTCAGTTGGCATTTTTGTTGGTGGAGTAAAAGGCTGATAGGATTAACAGAAAAATAAGTCATAACTCATGTTAAAATGAGTTCAAATAGATAGCCCTAAGAAAATAAAATCCATGGTGGCTCTTTCTCACTGAAGCCTGAGTGAACACTGTGGACTATATAATACCTATATCATAGGTATTTTTTTCAGTAAATTAACTAAAACCCTTTAAGTAGAGTGGAGTTTCAGTCACAAGGAACTCTTGATTTGCTTTTGCTTTTCAGTGGAGCCTGTCCTGCAAGGCAGTTACTGCTCAAGTTGTTATTAAAGTCACAGTTCATAAACCATGAAGATAGACATAAATACTCCCATCACTGAAATGCATAAATCAGTTTGAATTTTCTCTGAAATCAGATGCAGTTCAGACATTGAACAGTTATTTCAATGGAAAGGAGAGTTTTAATTTCTTACATAAATGAAATTAAGAGATCTAATGCTTGATTGGCAAGTGTGTAGGTGGATCTGATGACTAAAAGGAAGGAACCCCTCTTGAACGGAGAGAAAAAAGTGGGAAATGATACTTCAAAATATTTTGGCATTAGAGACAGTTAGAGATTACTCTCTAATATGGATTTCATATGTGAAATTATGGGGCTGATGAAAAGTAGTCTTCTCATACTTTATGCAAACATACTTTTTACAATGTACAAAAATCTGGGAGTATTTTGATAAATTTTCAAACCTGTGACATGGACATATTTATACATATTTTACATAACTCCCAGAGGACTATTGAAGAAACAGGGCTATGTTGTTTTTCACGCAGTGCAAACTAATAAGAGAGCAACATGTATCAGAGCAGGTATGGTCTAGGTGTATCTAAATGAACACATAAACAGAATGGAGCCAAAAAAAAAGAAGGAATAAGGGAATTTGGAGATTTTGCTTTAACTATATTATATTATGTAGGAAAGCAAAGCAGCAGTTAGTGTTAATGGGAATTCTGAAGGTGGCTAGAGCAGAACAAACAGATGGGTTCAGCTGGACATGAGGATTGCTGCAACGATATAACATACATTAATGTCTCCCGTGTTCAGGTGCAACCAAAGCTGAGATTTCACTGGCATGAACTTCCAGTTTGAATTAAACTCCTATCACATTATCTTTTGAACCCTCAAAAAGAGTATAGCTACTTTATCATCAGAGACTTCAGACCCCCCTTTTACTCAAGGTTATCTGGAAAAAAGCAGGTATTTTCCTGCTGGATGTTTGCCCCCTGGCATCTTGTCCAGTTTTGTCTTGATGTGACTGAACAGACTAAACTTCTACGTTGCAATCAACAAAACACACTAGACAATTAGTAGACATTTATTTTATTTGGAATTATACACATTTTCTCTCATAGAATAGAGTTTGTGCTTCCTATAATCAGACAAATATTGGGCTTAAAAGGAAAACACAGCAGTCTGCTGCTTTAACAGCAGAGAAGGAAAGGCTGAAAATTAATTTTGAGATAGTCTCACATGAAATGTCTGGTTGTGCTCAGAAGTAGATGTTTTGATATAGGTCAATTCAATCTACAGTGAAATAGTTTGCTTTTTCTAAGTAGAAAATCTGAAACATTTTGGTAGAACTGATTTTTTTTTTGTAGGAAACATTCCTATGAATATTTTATTTTATGCTGGAAAAGCATTCATACAAAAAAATGACCAGACAGCTCTGCCATAAATCTTGCTAGATTTAGTTGTATTTTTATTATATTTTGTTAAGTAAATACACAGGCTTTTGTAGATTAGTCTTTTTATAACCTTTACAGCTAAATTTTAACAGTGAAAGTTAGAAACTGAAGATCAAGTATCTGTTCAGTAAATTGAATTTCATATACATTATATGTGGAAACTAGCATGTTCCAAGAATTTTCTCTATTCTCTTGTCTCAGCTTTTGATAATCTTCTGAAAAGATCTGGGGCTCTATCTTTCTGCCATTCCTAGGAGGAATGAGAGCTAATACAAATGGATTGATCCTGAGAGCAAAGTTAGAAGATTAAGAAAACAGGTAACAATCTTAGCCATCCACTCTCTTTGCCTCAAGAAGCCACTTTGCCTCAAGCAGCCACTTTACAGACCATTGCAAACTCACTCATAATCTATAAAATGCAGATATCCATCACTTTTACTAGGTAGTGTCTGTACCAATAGCTGGGATAAAATTAGATTACATGTGGGTTGCTGACTTCTCACTATAAGTCCACAGCCGTAAGAGCAGTTAGAGGAGCTCTGTGGGATAAAACATTCACACACTTACGGACCCACGAGACTTTATTAAATTTAATCATTCAGAAATGCTATGAGCAGTTATATGAAAAATTAGAACCTGGCATCATGCACAGATGAACAGATATTTCTCTATTCTTTCAAATTTTCTCTGTGATCTGCATGGGAAAGGGAAGGTTTCTTAAATCTCCCTGAAGTTATGAAAGAAAAAGAGAAAAGATGAACTAATTTAAAATCCATCCCAAGGGAAAGTTCTTGGCCCTGGTGAGTTTAAAGAAGATTTCTATAAAACCTTTTTCTTAGCCTTCTTCATTCATTTACTTGACATGCTTTTTTCCTTGAGGGATTCAGGTGCATTCACTTCTGCCACTCCTGGTGCACACACTTAATTGTTCAGATTACAGAAATGACATCTCCCGTAAGCTGATTTTATTCATCCACAATGATAACAAACCTGTAAAAAAGTTTGAGCTTGGTCAATACCACATGAGCTAAGAAGTGATGATCTTGGCCAGAGTGTTGATTTTCACAATTAGCTGTGCTGAACACTGCATTCCCAGCTGGTGGATTTCCTATTGCATTTATCAGAGCCTGCAGTGGTTTGAGCTGGAGAAAAGGAGGTTCAGGGGAACCATATCACTCTCTACAACTACCTGAAAGGAGGATGTAGCAAGATGGGGGGGTCTGCCTCTTCTCCCAGCAACAAGAGAGAAGATGACTGAAGTCAAGCTTCTCAAGGGGAGATTCAGGTTGGACATTAGGAGGAATTTCTTCATGGAATGGGTTGTGAAACATTGGAATGGATTGTCCAGGGAGGTGGTGGAGTCACCATCCCTGAAGGGGTTCAAGAAATTACTGGATGTGGCTCGCAGTGCCGTGGTTCAGTTGACAAAGTGGAGATGAGCCAAAGGTCAGACTCAGCAATCTCAGAGGTCTTTTCCAACCAAATGGATTCTGTGATTTTGTGATTCTGAGCTCAGTGTTTGCTCTGGGAAGCACAGCTGGTAGGAACATTGTCTTCTCAGCGCTGAGATGAGTAGGTGTATTATCTTCTCTCCAAAGAGAGAAGATTCAACTACAAACAGTTATGCAGTAGTGTGGTACCCAAAAGTATCCAGTTCTTAGTATTCTGGGAATTGGATGAGGACTTTGATGCATCCAAAGTCTGAGGGAAACCTTAGACCTTTCATTTTGTGCAAGGAAGAATGCACTTGATATTTTATGGTATTTAAATCCTAGGATCTATTTTCCTAAGAACAGTTTTATGTTGTAATGATTTTAATTTTACAGACTCACTGGGAAAGTGATTTTGCATTTTACAGCTTCTATTTGTCTTCTCAATCATACGTTTTACAGATTAAAATAAGAACAGAAGACTGATACTTGTGCAGGCAGGGCATATTACAATATCCTTCTTTACACAAATAGATTAGTGACAAATCCTAAAATCTCAGTCAACTCTACCAGCAATTTTAATTCTTCTCCTAATAGCTTTTGATAAATACTTCTGAAAAATGAACTCTAAGGTACTTCATCTGAGTGTTCCAGAGTTCGGAGATCTTAGTGTCAGATACCAAAGAGGGCCCATTAAACTACATTTACAAAACAAGTAAAGTATGTAAGTGAGTTCTTTGCGAGATAAAGGCACTGCAGCTTTGACATATGGAAAGTGAGATTTCTAGTAAGTGCCGTTTGGAGTGATGATCCTATTAGCAAGCCCATAGCTTTATAACAACTAAGTTGTATCATATGAAAAGTCACACTTTGCTAAATCAGATAGTTTGCACTTGCTTGTTTTTAATCAGTTTGTGAGGAGCTTGCAATCTCTGCATTAACTGTGTAAATTAGGAAATGCTACAGCAATGCTTGAACAGAAAGTTTTCAGGATTTTCCAAAGTGCATCTATTACCTCAATTAACCATAAGCGTGTGTTCTGGCATTGTGCTTCAACAGATATTCCTATTGAACGTGCTACTTTGCTGATAAAATGGGATTTTTATTTTAGAAAATAAATTTTAAACAGAAGATACCATGTAGATTTACTAATGACTTAACTATCCAAAAACACATCCTCGATAAATTCCAATTTGGGTTATATATTTGCTGCTTAGTTAAAGTTAACCTATGTTTATAATTAGATACACTGGGATACTCCAGTGGAATAACTTGAGGTCAGTTGGAATTATATTAATTTATACCAATGAGGATCTGGCTCAATACTTTTCTTTACTTCTTGCCCTAGGACCTCACTAGGGAGGCTATTAATAGAGTGGCAACATCACAAGGGAAAGGAAATGGGGAAAGGGGAAATTGGATAAGTCTTTAGAATAAATTTAATCCAATCAAGACTACAGACAATGTCAGAAATGAAATTCTAGTCATGCAGTTGCTTGTGTACACTCACCACGAGACAAAGTTCTTAATTTTTCACAGTAGCACTTTCTATATTCAGCTTTTTGCCATGTTTCTGGCAGTTGGTGTATTATGCTTACAGTGCATCATTCAGGTAAATTCTTTCCTATTATTTTTATGTATCCTTTTGTTCATCCATCTGGATTGATTTGCATCCCCTCTTAGACTCTAGGCCAGGGGACCAGGAAAGTCACTTAGTCCTGTGCCTGAGTGGCACCAAGTGAACACAGGATGAGATGGGGCATGACAAGCAAAGCCACAGCTATGTTCATCAGTGCTTAGGGCAGACCCTGCTCCACTGGGCTTGTTTCACCTCCTGCTGAAAACCCATCACAGCCTTCCACTCCCTGCTGCTGGAGCAGGAGAGGAGGAGACAGTGAGGCATGGGGGACTTTCCTCCTCTTCAGGGCTGTCTCACCCTGCTGTGTCTTTGAACACACCCACATATGCATGTACACACAAACTCAAATTACACCTGAATTTTCTGAATTCTTTGAAAGGGAATTTGGAAACAATGGAACATGATTTAAGTTACTGCTTGCTTGCTTGAAGTAGATCTCAGATCTACTACCACGTTGGCTTCCTCCAAGTCTGTAATGGCTCATGGAGAAGGACAGTAGGCACTACCAGCTTGATTTTCAGCTGCTCAAAAGTGCCAGCAAACCTTGTTCAAAACCATGCCTTTATGTCTCATGTACATAAATGTAAAATGTTTGTTTTTTCTGTCAGTCAAAGTCCAAATAATATTATTGATTCTAATGACAATAAAAAACTTTATAAATGCATCTTTCTGTGTCAATATGAGTAGAATACTTAAATGAGTTAATTTAAGTGTGTTTACTACATGATTTATTTTCAGAAAAAAAAATCTACAGAGAGAAGATATTACATGGCTTTCATTTGCATTTATTTTATAATTGCAGTATTTGACATCAGATATAAATCTTTTCATATGTACTGGTAAATACTGTCATTATGTTTTAAAAGGGGGAATCTTTACAGGAGTGTACTTAAACACAGAGTTATTGTATCACATCTTCAATCAAAGCTGTGGACACTAATACTGCTTTTAGGATGACTTCTTTGTTTGTGCTATACATAATTTTTATGCATTGTGATCTGGCAATGGACATGATGTTAATGACAATATACTTTCCATTAGGCAAGCAGTACAGTTGGATCCAGCCTGATTTATAAAACAACAACACAACAACACTAGTTAGGGCATTGTATTCTACTTGCCAGATGGTTAACTCCCATGGGTTAATGAGTATACCCAAATTCTAGATGATTTAAGATGTCCTGCGGATATTTCCTTGGGTACGAGGATTGCTGGCTGTTAATTTACATGTGTACTGTATTTTTCCCTCTCTCTATTGGTCTCATGAGGATTCTGAATTTCTTTTTCTCCATAAAATGCTAATAAGCCATATTTAACACCTTCCCCTTTTGCTGCTCTGACCATCAAAACATTGTTTTCAGATTTCAAACACTTCATCTATTAGACCAAATTAGTTCCTTACAAAGAACCAGGAATGGAAATTTGTATATATATACAGATACAGTCTCTCTCTCTCAAACACATATATTCATAAATACATGTGTATATGTATACATATATATATATATATATATATATATATATATATATATATACATAATACATACACTCTCTTTCCTTCTCACCTTGTGCATACTATTTTCATAAGTGCATTTTGCTGGAATTTCTCATTATTTCAACACAAGAAAATAGCTGAGCATATTAACAAATTTTAGCCAACTCTAAAAGTCTAAACTATTGATTAGTCTGGAATAAATCGGCACTTTATTTTATACCAAAGAAAAAGTCTATGTTTGTGTGTCACAGAGGGTTGTTATCATTCTTGACAGCTGAAATCTCTGAAAATAATTTCTCTATAGTGGTGTTACCTCTGATTCTGCCTAACTGGCACACATTCACCTTGAGAGAGAGGAGTTTGAGAAACAACATGAAAGGCTTCCATCTAGAGGGAAAAGACATGATTTAAGGACAGTTGTTTTATTCTTGCACATGGGGGTAAAAAAAAAGGTGAGTAGAAATTGCAAGGCAGTATGTCAGAATTTCAATGTTAACTGAAATAGAGATAGGACAAGCTGTTTTATCAACATAACTGGCCATCAGCCTAGTTCTGCTTCCTAGCCTCTATGTATTATTAGGTCACCTTATACCCCTCATGTACATTCAAAAGATGCAGAGGATTAGGTACTGGGAAAGCTGAGGAGGGACTGTTGGCAAATGAAAAGAGAGAGCAGGGAATGAGGAACAGCTCTTTTGCACAGAAATATTAATGCTGATGTTTTGAAATAGCTCACAGTTGTGTTCCTTGTGGCATCAATTGCTAGCATTGTTTTGTGGAAGATACTCTAAGATTTTGTGGAAGATTCTCTAATGGAAAGTTCTTTTCTGATTCTCTTTTACCTGTGTAAGGGACACAAATTCCCTTTTGCCTATATAGAGGTTGAGTCATCATTTTTTAAAAGCCCTATTAAACTCTAAAGATAAACAATATACTGAGGCAAAAAGTTGCACAAGGTCAGCACATATATTGTATAAATAATTTCTTTTTGGTTTAGATAAAGTGCTTTTTCTCTACGACTTTTTTTGATCTTTCCCCATTTTTGTTAAAATGGTATTTTAATTTACTTTTTCCTTTTCAATTCACTCATTAGAGCATTTTATTTGTCTCTTTTAATCCACTCATTTTCTGTATGTAGCTCAGAACCATTTTTGTACATCTCCTCAGACCTGAGTGTTTGTGCAATGCTGTCCAAGCACTGCATGTTGCTGCTGTTTCTACCACTCACAGCAGCAACAACAAACCTGGTATTTACAGAAGACTCTCCACCCTCTTAGAGATATCCACTGACTTCTGCATTCTTTCTATCACTTCTTCCTCTTAGAATGGCAAAAGTTCCGAATGAGATTTCATATGAGGGAAAGCCACCATAACGGCAAAGAAAAAAACCCTATTTTGTGGCCTTCTATATGCATATTCTCCTCTTTTTTTTTCTACCATAACTGTACTAAACCAGAAAGTTTTCCTTGAACTATTAATTTAAACTTTTTTTCCCCCTGAGTCACCACAGTTAATTTCAAAACCAGCATTGTGAATGAAGTAGATGATTTCTTCCCATCAGCATCACTTGATGAGAATTCTGTTTCCCTACAGTAAAACTGAGGTACCTGGAAATACCATCCAAGTATTTCAACAGCACATAAACCAAAAGTACAGGGCCATTAGAAAATGAGAAATGCAGCTGACCTTCATCAGCTTATTTATATACCATTTCATATAGAGACATCTCCAAGCCAATTTGGATTCACTGCTGAATTGAGTAGTTGCTGTTCAGAAATTCTGTCATCATATCCCAACTTGGTTTTCAAGCTGGGATAATGTGACAGGGACACAGTGTGTGCCCTGCCCTGCTCAAGGGAGGAAGGGGCTGGCAGGGTAAGTTGCCATTCCATCCTCTCCACCTCCTGAAGCATATCAGTAATCTGAGTCAAAGACAAGGAGTGTTGAAGACAGAAAACATGGAGGCACTTCTGCCCTGCTGCCTGTGAGAATCTGAGAGCAGAATGCTGGCATGCACAAGGTGCTGAGCCAACCACAGTGCCCTGCGTGCCTGCATTCACACCAGCCTGGGTCAAGAATCTGCAAGACATCTTTTGTCTGGCTCCTACTCCAGTTTTAGAAACCTGCTTCCCTGACTGTGAAAGCCTTATTTCCAGACCTGGGTGAAATGATCAGAATCCATGACCTAGACCTCTGCAGCTAATTTGTACCATGGAGATACCTTCCATGGAAAGGCCTTCTGAGGCTGGAGATCAGCCTCAGATACCTGCACAGACCTCTAGAAGAGTGCTGAGCCAGGCAAACACGGTTCACTCTGCAGGTATGTGCACTTCACTTTTACCAGCTTCCTTGCCTCATTGTTTGCTTCATTTGGAGCACTGCCCTCTTTCTTCAAAGCACACATTACAATGGCACCTCATGCTCCATGTACCTGTTTGGAGACCTAAAAGTCTGGATGCTGCAAACAAGTTTGATGTCACGGACTGAGGCCACAGTCACCACGACCAACCACACAGTTATGGGACAACATCAAAGCAGAAATACACAGCAATATTGTCAGCAAAATGCCTGAGGGCTCACAGTGACAAACCACCAGCATTACAGGGGCTTTGTTTCCAGCTCTGCCCAGTCTGTCTCAGCTTTTTACATATCCACAGATGCTGCCAAGTCTGATCCCAGGGAAGTAACTCTCTCATAGTTGTGGTGGGAGGTAACTGTGGCTACTGTATTACATCTTCTCTGGGAACAAATAGGCTGAATGTCGTTGGTTCTCGATAATGAACATCCTGACTGGTTTCTTACTGACAGGATAGCTGGCAACAGGAAGATGGGGAAGCCAGCTCAGGGCTCCTTAATTCACATACCCCTGGTAACCAGACAAGACATGAAAGTGTAAATTTTATATGTAGCCTATTTTCTGCTTATGGAGTAAGTTTTCAAGATTAATCTCTTAACACTAAAAAACATTAAAAAATCCTGACAAGAATCTCATTACAAAAGCACCTAATTCTATCCTTGTGTACAAAATCTAGTGATAATACAGTTAAGAAACCTATAGTATAGTGGGCAAAGAAACAAGCAGCAAACAAGAAAAGTATAGACTAAGTGAGCCAATACATGGAAAGAGTTACGGGCTGAATGCCCATCTATGGAAATCTAATCAGCATGGGCTGAATATGACTCTGCCACCCAAACAGAGCATTATAGGATGCCAGCTGCATCTGCTTCCCCTCCTAGTTATTCCTATTTTTGAGCATAAACCAAGCTCTTAGGGAGTAACTTGTAATAGCATACCCAAATAAGCAATGCTGTGAGAGGTGTTGTAAACCTTTAAATTGCCATTAGCTAATCAAAATCATTGTTCAGTGACCATTATATTTTATTAAATGACCACTGAATTAGAATGTTCTTACTGATTTTCAATTACAATGTAGAATAATTTCCAAGACTCAAGAGCACCCATTAGCAGCACTGGGACCACTGAAACCTCCGTTACCAGGAGGAAATTCAGTGCTTAAGAAACTAAGTTAATTTCTTCTTGTAGATGATTACTTCTAGCCAGGCATATTTCAAAAAAGGTTTCCTAGCAGTAACTAATACAGTACATACAAGGGTGTGACCTTCCTCTTCTACTTTTGAAAACTCCCATCTCTTCTGTTTGAGAAGGGGTAAAGGGGAGCAACACAAAACACACAGGTGGAAGGGCAGAAATTCTTCCTCCATGAATGGATAATGCCAGAGGCGAGGAGGATTACAACACCTCCCACCTTGAAGTGGATGCTTCTCTGGCACAGGAGCACCTCAAGAAATAAAATATTTTTAGAAAGGTTGAGCCATGACAAATCTGATATGTAATGTGAAAATGCCTTTCAATTTCTATAATTAAAAATGTAACAGTAACAAACATTTGTGAAGTCTTCCTGCAGTAATAGAGGAGAGGGATTTTGTGATTTACATAACTATGGGGAGCATCTTTACAGAAGAGTAAAACACATTCTATGTGTATGTGTGCTCCTGCAGAGAAACCTCTTTTCACTTCGTATACTGGTGAAGGTAAAACAATGAATAGCCAGGTAGCAACGAGTTAATTCTCCCAAAGAAACAGAAGCACGTAGTTAAATACTACATCACAAATTACCATTTTTATGTCACCACCTCACCATGACTTTAGCACTAACCTATCTCTATCTTCATACTCTCATTAGGATATAATGCATATTCATGGTCCTGATTATATAGCCACTTTCTTGACTTGTTTTAATTGTGCATAAAGACATTGTGACAGGAGACCTGACCTTTTCAAGATCATTTTCTCTCCATTACTTTTCACAAAGCTATTAACTTGTCGCCTTCCATAAGATTGCAATAATTTATTTCCCATTAATAAAAAAATTCCTGGTGCCATGCAAATTAAAATTTATTCAGCAAATAGAATTCTTAGGATTATTTTCTAATGGCTTTATATACTTCCAGTTTAGGAAGAAAAATAATATTAATGGATACAGGCTGAGTGGATAATTGCATACATTGGAGAAAAATGAATATACAACTGGTACTGTGGCTTACTGCACACCAATTACCCAGAAGAGTTCCTTTACTCCCTTTTTCAATAAATATATTAAATAATTTATTGGGGATATCATTATAATCTTGAAATTATTCCCATTATATAAAGGGCTTGGCAACCTGATGCACAAACAACAAATGTTGGTGTTAGAAAATCCACACTAAGTAAAAGTGCTTGTAAGTGTAAATGAAACTAAGGGGAGGAATAACTTTGACAAGGTTGCAACAGAACTGCAATAGAATTAGAGAAGGGTTTCATGGTGGAGTGGTAGACAGAGTTTGTATTTCTCAACATTTTTCCAAAAGGAATGAATTATGCGGAAATTGCATAACATGCTAATGACACAAAGGCTTAGGTTTTCTGAGAACTTTTCAGTCTTGTGCACTTGATAAAAATCTTAATATAATAGGCAAACCAGAACATCATAATTCAGCATTATTTATTTCCTTTTTATTACAGCTGAAAGTATGATATGCCCATAAACTGATTTACATAAGTTCCAATTGGGGAAAATAGCTCACGTATGTTTGAAGCTATGTATTAGCGATATACAGCAACTGCTGCACCAACAGATATTTCAGTGTTTAGAAGCTGGCACAAAAACTGCAAACCACGTAATAGCAGCCAGTTCAAGTCCCTGACCATCTACAAGGGAGTGATGACAATAAAACTCAGTGAAATCTTGTTGGAACACTTCAAGGCTGTAGAAAAAAGAAGCCATTAAACTTTTTACTACAAAGTCACAGAGAAGTGAGCTGAAAGAGGAACCCTTGGTTACCTGCTCCCTCTGCCAAACAACTCACAGTAGCTCCCACTCCAGTGCAACTGTAAGCACTTGCTCAGAAATCTTTTAAAAACTGCTATGTGTGCTATGCATTGAGTAGCTTGGCTAAATGTAGGACAGCAAGGTATTTAATTCATTAGCAAGTTGGATTATAATAGGGAAATATGGAGAGTTGCATGGAAAGACATGCAAGGAGAAAGAAGGAATGGTTGGGGAGGGAAAGTAGGGTTGAGTACAAACCACTGCAAGAACAAGCCCTGGAAGAAAAAGCTCTAAATGCCCTTCTAAATGTTCTTCTGCCTGCAAGTTCATGGTAAGGATTAAGTGATGAAACTATGCAATGTCCCCAGTCCTTTAAATATGCAAAACTAGTTGCCATGTGGACCATTAAGTGCTGCTTTAAAAGAATCAAATTGCAAATAATTTCAAAAATCCAATTTAATTTTGTAATTTGTCTCAATGCAAGGAAAAAAACCCAGAAAATCTGCTGGGGTTTTTTTGGTTGGCTTATACTTGTTAAAATCCCACATTCTCTTTTCCTGCCTTAATGTAACTAAATGAGTTTGTTAGCCCAAAACTCATGGTTTATCCCAGAGCATAGGTGCTCTGACACACTTTAAATTCACAGTCAGAATTAATTTAGACATTTTATACACCTGCAAATCTCCTAAGGAAGTGTTCATAGTATAACATGAATGGCAAACATTCAGTAATAGAAAAAGCATTCAAATCTATTGCAGCTTTATCAAATCTATTCCTTTCCTCACACAAATTACTTTCACAAGTCCACAGTGGTCATTACTGCTCCCTGAATACTTACCAACAGTAACCACAGTGATGTGCATAAGCACTGCAGAAAATTAATTACTGCTTGTCTTTCATACTATTGAAGCCTCTTTCCTATTAGTAGGGTATCAGTACCTTTTACTTTAGAAGGTGATAAAGAAGGGTTTAAATGTGCAAACAAGTGAAAGTTGAATAATAGGACAAGGTAATTTCTAATGAAAAAGTTATTGTAACCTTCTCTGTTAATAGGTCTTTGCTAATAAGGACTAGATTTGTACTGATGCTGAAGGTGTCTAGAAAGATTTGGCATTTCCTTCTGCAATTGCCTGCATGTAGCTGCAAGACCTATCATGAAACAGTTACATTAGGGATTTCAGTGGAAGTTGGAATAATTTAATTGGCAATTTAATTTTGTGTTTGTATTTGAAAAATTACAGATTTAGGACTCTGGGAGAAAGTGCTAGCCATGAAATGATGTTCTTCTTAATGAAAAAAGATGAGTGAACATGAACATTTTTATTTGCTTTCACAAAACACTGTAAGGGATTCTCAAAAAGCCTTAAATCAAACACTGAAATATTTACTTCAGTGAAAAAAAACCAACCCAAACCAACAAAAACCCCAAAATCAAACCTCAATCTGTTTACACAGAGGATTCTTTCAATTTCACTTTTGTAGGAAAAAAAGCAATTTTATCAAAAGCATTTGTTAGAGGGCTTTATATCATACACCACTGTCCACTGACCCATGATGTCCTCTGCTAACATTTAAAGCAGCAAAACACGCTGGACCACGTTTGTATTTGGGACAACTTTGCAGCAGTGTTGAAATAAACAGAGATACACTGGGGCTTAACTGGGTCTAGTTTGCCTGCCACAAACCCAACAGCTTAATTTTCCAGCAGCCAACATTATTCCACAATTATTACAAGAATATAGCTCTTACTAAACCATTGCATCACTTGTGTTTCCCCACAATGATGCTCACTTACCATTAAATTGCGCTCTGCAGCATTGCAAAGATCTTCATCTCTTGGCCTAATTCAATGGTCTACGCAAATGTGACAAGTACCTATTTCACAAGGCAATATGCTGTAAAGGTGGGGATTTGCTCCCCTTTGCAGATGGGGATATTCTGTAGCTTCCCACACAACTCAATCCAAATGCACAATATGGATGTTTTATCTTTCACAACAGGAACCTTCTGTTCACAGATATGTCAACATTCCTGAGAATATTTCTGAATTTTGCAGGATGGGACCTTACCTGAATACCAGATAGTTTGTCCTGTGAGAGTGATACAATACAGAGAGGAAACTCAGCTCTCCCCAAAGCCCCAGTATTCTATATGGTTATCAAATCTAAGAACTTAGGAATCATTGCTGCTTATTAACATGAGTATGAGTCTCAGCTTTTACTTTGACTGAGCCAAGATTTATTTGAGTCTTGATTTTCCAGCAAATAATTTATACGCATATTTTACACATAACTATATAGCAAGATATGGTATCTTACATACAAAGCTGATGTTATTTTCTCATTTGGTATGAAGCAGAAGCTTATATCTGTAAATAATACTGTGCCACATTTTTTAAGTTGCCTCTCCTCAATGTTTGCAAAAATACAAATATGCACTTTAAAAAAAAAAACAGGGCACAACTAGGAGGATACATATAGGTGTAGAACTGATGCACCCAGTATCTTTTATAATGTTCTGATGCACCATATCAAAGATTTGTCCTTAAAAGCAAGCATATTATCAAGTGAGAAAGTAGACTTACATTGCAATTATTTTCCTATTAGCTGCTGCCCATTGCTCCTGACAGGTATAAATTAGATCTCGCCAGGTTGCCTACAGATTAATGAGTTCCAAAACTGGCATTTAATTGTTTGGGAGTAAGAGGCAGAAAAGGAAGCTATCTGCAAAAAAAATCTTTATCCACCTGTGATTAGAAGATATTCTCCTTTCTTTCTGCCTTTCCTTTCTCCCCTGGCATCGCTTGGGTGATAACTGACACTTCTATCAGAGGATTCCTTTCGACGCAGCAGAAACTTGCAGCTGAGGCAAGGCCAGAATTAATAATCTGCGTGAGCAAACACACAGCTGCTGTTTGTGGAGAGAGATTCTATTAACGAACAGTGAATTCTCATAATTAGCTGAGCGGTTTCTGCAGCTGCCTGCCTGACCCCAGACTACACAAATTGTGGGTGGTGTTCAGCCTCTAAATCAATCTTACCTAATTACTATAAGCATGTTCCTCCAGTCCTAATGACTGGGGGGGTAGGGGGAGTGGGTATGGGGAGGAATAGACATTTCCTTACCCATTCAAATGTTCCTCTTATTAGATTCTCCTTTGTGCCTAAATTCGTATTTTTTCTATTAGCATTTCTAAGGGTATACAGGTGTGGTTACAAATCAGAAGCACAGAAGTATAATTCATGTCCTACAACCATGTGCCAGTGTGCGTCTGCTTTGCAAACAGTAGCAAAATATGTGCTTGTTGGAAGCATCTGCCTTGCTTCAATTCACAAAACATAATTTAAAACACACATGTCTGTCTGGATTCAAAGCCTTTTCTCTGCCCTACTTCCCCTCCCCCCCAAATTAATGTGACAAATAAAATGGAAAATGGTGAATGGTTGGGCCTTCGTCTGGTCTCAAGCACGGTTACTACTGTCTTGTCACGTGGCGCCCAAGCAGACAGGCGAATTTGTCACTCGGGAAAGAAAGGGATGATTTCCCTGACGGCCCCTTGCTCAGCGAGGGGCTTCGTCTTCCCAAGCGGGGCGGAGCAGGGAGCCAAGGGGCTCTCCTGCACGGTGGAGTTAAACCTGGGGCTCCTCCACCTGTGGCCGTGCAGCCGGAGCGCAGCTGCCGCCCGAGGTCCCCGCACGGCCTCGTTCTGCGGGAGAGGCCGGGGCCCGCCCCGCGTCCCGGCGGCAGAGCCGCTCCTCGGCAGCTTTTATTTCTGGTGGGGGAAACTAGTTACTGTTGCCGACGAAATTAGATATGTGTGTTGTGACTCCCTAAAAATCAGTCTCCAGAAGAAAATTCCCTTACCCATCCCCATCCTTTGTCTGATTACATACCCTTTGGCACTTGTCTGACATCGCTCCTCCCTGATGGTAAAATACACTCTTCGCTTCCTGGGAGGCCCAGGTCTTCAGCTTCTCCTTTAATGTCTTTTTAAGGGTTTCACTTGTTATCTGTTTCTTCCATCAGAGTTGGCAGCACCCAGAAGATCTGAGTTCTGGGCTCCTTTTTTATTTTAGCTCAAAATTGGATCCAGGGCAAGTCATTAAGGGCCTGAGAATGAGCTAGCTGAGTCTGATTCAGTGTTGACCTAGGCAGTAATTGGATATGGTTAATGGGAAATCAGACATTTGCTGTAATTTTGAGATTAATTAATTTAGGAATGAATGCACAGACAGCAAGTTCGAGTGAAGCTTTAAGGATGACTGGAAATATTAACTCTCAGGAGTTTGTTTTGTAGAGGTCCAAATATTACAGAAATTACCAGCTTTCTAAGAAGAATTTTTTGAGAGGGCAACGTCTCCCAAGTTATTTTATACATATTTAAGATGATATCTTTGCTATGATTCTAAATCTCACAGGTTTGTTTGTTAATGACCAGATTTTCACCTGCTGGTCAATGGCAACCTTGCTGTCTAGGGTAAAACTCAAACAACAACATTATAGCAGTGCAGAATTCAGATTCATGAAAACCACCAGGGAGGGGCAAGAGGAAGGGACAGCTTGTAGGGCAACCAAATTATATAGAGATATAGGAAAAATACATTTTTCACAGCACTGCCTCTTGTGATATTTAAGTATTTGTCAGTCAACAAAATCTCAAATGGATTCATTACTCATATTGTTTATAAATTGCTTTATAATATTTTTTCCTTATAAACTGTTAGAAAATCTGAGAACATCCAATAATTTAAATTTGAGTTTTAGATTTGATTTTTCACTTTCACAATTATTTTTGTTTCTTTATTGATTGATTCCTCTTTGAACTGGCAGCCCGAATTTCAAATATTTCAATGTTAAGAACCAGAACATTACTGGAAATTAATTTGTCTGAAGCAATTAGAAGCTGTGGTGTATAATTTCATCTTCCCAAGTTCATGTCATGGCTAGTAAAGCTTCTGAATATTTATACAAAGTGGAAGCTGTAGGTCCACAACAACATCAAATCTATTTCACAGGAAGACTTGTATTTCTGAGAATATTTTCTAAGGAAGGAATGATTAAAATAATTTCCTGTGACATGTATTGAAAAGAATTAAAATATATTATACTGTCAACATGTCTTCTCCAGATAAAGGGAATGAACTGAATTTTATATGTGGAATCTTTCTTGGAATCAATGTGAAAAAACCACTTTTTGCCCAGTCAAATGCAATGCTTCAGGTTCTTCATATTCATAATAGGAAATTTCATGTCATGTAACTTAATGTTTAATTCTTTAGTGACACTTGTACCAGGTAATACGACACCAGAAATCCAAAATCAAATATGCCTGGGCCCTGAGCTAGCAGATTAACAACATAAAAACCAGTCTGTATCCTGCACAGCAACAGCCCAGCTGGATTTGGCCCTTAGGTCATCTTACTTGCATACAACAAACCCCATTGACAATAATGCTCTTAGTCTTTCAAGCACAGCCTCATATACAAAATTTGGTTGTAATAGTGTATAGAGGGGTTAGGAGGCAGCTTCAGTGGGTAAACAATAAATGGAGACATAATGCCTGTATGTTTTCTGCTCATGTCAGTAATACACAATAGAAGTTATTTCTGTCTGTTTAACTTATAGGCTTCTTATAATATTAACAATAAAGCACTGCCTGAAATATGTTCTGAAGATGCACATCTCTTGCAACCTATTGCATATACAGAATGCAGTACAATAAATCTTCACAATAAATCATTTAAAAAAAGAGCATGTTGGTCCAAATAAGCAAGCAAGACCCCAGTTTCTAACAGGGGAAAGAACAATCTTTTTCTGTTAAATTCGTGTAATAAATATATTGCATTTCCTCTGTCAGTCAAGAGAAAGTCACAATGTGTTTTGATCCTGTCTTATAATGGAAAACTAGAACAAAACAGTCTTTCAGAACTCCCCCAACAATTTGTTTTCATAGGCAAGGTAGTGCAGGGTATTCTCATGACAAAGCCTAGCCAGTAAATAAGGATTTGTGGCAGCAATAAGCAACTCATTCTGTATCTGCAGTCAATAGATCCATTGAATGTACAAAATAGAGTAGCTATGGATACAAATTAAAAAAAAAACAACAGTGACAACAGAAATTGTCTGTCTAGGTATATGACATTAACTAAAGCTCCTGAAAATTATTCATCCCTTCCTACCTTTGCCAAGGGGGAAGCTCTTTTGCTCTTCACATACAGTCTGGTCCAGCATCCCTTCAAATCATTTGCCATCTTTTTATCTAAGGCCCACATGCTCATAAATATCAAAAAGTCTTGTTTTCTCTTAAGTTTTTAAAACTTTACTCTCTTCAGAAGGAAACCCAGAAAACAAACAAATACTGTCTCCCTTCAGAAGAGTTGTCTTTCAGCCAGGGTCCAAAGGGAAGCGATAGCTCTGCGCAAGGGCAGAGAGACATGACATGTGCATGAAACACACCTCCATCTCCAGAAATAACAATTCCAGCTCACGAAACAAAGCAGCTCAAGTTTTACAAAGCCTGGATACTGCAGTCTTTATCATATTTTCTTCAAAGAATGGGAAGAATTTTCCCATTCTTTTTTTTTCTCTTGATCAAAGCTAGCCAAAAAAAAAAAATCCAATGCAATCTGACCTTAAGGAAATCCCCTGGGGAGACAGACTAGTGCCCCTCTCCTAAGGATGTGCAGTCTGAAAATCTGGGAAAACAAAAACAACAAACCAGCATAATTTTTTGACAATGGAATAATGCACTGGCTAGTTGTTATGCTTTATGTCATTCTCATCCTGTAGGCAGACCAGAAGTGGTGGTCAGAGCCCTAGGAGTTCCTTAGCAAGCAGACAGGGGCTCAGGTAGCAGCAGCTGCTCATTTTTCTGAACTGAACCTTACTACTGAACCAGAAGTGCAGTATTGTGTGAAATGAACTTTGTTTTCTCAAAGGATGCCTTTCAATCAGAATATTTGAACATCAAAGCTGAATTCTCTCATGGTAATATCTACTTTGAGAATATATATACTTCATGCAAATTGTTTTAAACAGAATGCTATGAACAATATGCTCATGGGGCTAGAAATACTAAAACCATTAGATTTTTTTATTGGGGGATATTTGCAACATTTTGCTTATCAATTTACCTTACTTGTTACATGGTCACATATTTTCTAATGTGTAGCTGAAACAACATACAAATTCCAATCTCTCTTTTTCTAAATATCTCATTACAAACCTTTACTATTTAAAGTGTGCAATTATAGAAGTTTTAAACAAAAAGAATGTATTAATGAATACTCAACTCTACATACATGCTGTACTTTATCCATCCAGCTGTGGCTGGATAACAAAGTTACTACAGCCACCTGAACAAATAGCAGTGGGAAAATCTGTAATTTTGAATTCCTCATAGAGGATCAATCATGTCTTAGAGCACCTCAGAGAGGCAAGGAATTCTCGATGTTTTAATCACACTTTCCTCTATCTTTGCCATAGAAACTCAGGAGATTGCAGGTCCAACCCCAAATCCTGAAGTTCTGAATCAGCCATGGTGTTTTCTGCCATTCTTTGCTGCTTCATGATTCCACTGGTATGTTCCCTTTCTGCAGGCAGCTCACCCCCTTCAAAATGTGTTTATAAATGAGTGTCCCAACAGTCAGATCAATGAGAGCGTATTTCAAAGCAGATAGATCTGCACACATCTATATTCTTGTCCCTGCTCTTAAGAGAAATTGAAATATGTTCAATTCAAACTGCATGTGTAGCAGTACCATCTTTAGGTACATTTGAACTCTTAACAACCTGCCCCTAAACCTCCATTATAGCAAAGTCTCAACACATACTTGGCTCAAAAAGGTAAAAGGAGATATTTTTCTATAGGATTCATATTTCAGCAGTTTGTTGGTCTGTGGCCTCAGTCCTGTAAAAGGTTGCATGTGTGACACAGAGAATAAAATACAGACACAGTAAGTGAGACACATTGTTGTGCCAGTGCACAGACCCAGAAATGCACAGTGCCAAAGTAAGGTGTGGCAGGAAGGGACCTCAGAACTTGTTCTGTCACTCAGTCCCAAGGCAGGAGCAGCTCTACCTAGAGCATCCCTGGCAGGTGTTTTACATAACCTACCCCAAAACCTGCACCACAGACTTCTCAGATTCCTCTGCTAGTTCAAGCACTAGAAAATTCTTCCTAATGTCTAATCTGACTCTTCAATGTCATTATTTCAACTCTTGTCCTGTCTCTGTCACATATGTGAGTACCAGAATTTCCCTCAAACTGCCCCCAGCAAAAATAACACAAATCCTTTCAGCCTTTTCTTCCAAGTAATTTTTTTTCTAAGATTTTATAATTTTTTTCTAACTCTTGCACCAAGATGCCTTCACTGCTCTAGCAAAGGGAATAGTCAAAGCACTTCAGCTGTCTCCCCATACATATACTCTGATTTGCAAAACTCAATAAGATATGTTTGCTTTTTCTGCAGTAGTTGAACAGTGTTCACTCACATTGTTTGTAAACCAGTGCCATCCCTAGAGCATTTCCTGCAGAACTACTGCAAATCAGGTGTTCCTGACAAAGCCACACCGACAATTTCCTGTACTTCTGTTTTTTCTGTAGTCTGCAAAACAAGTAATTTTGTAACATGAATCTAGAGTTCTGTAAGAACTGAAGTTGAGATGATGGTTTACATATAACAGGCACCAGCTACCCCTATTTGCTGCTATTTTGACAATATCCCTCCCTGTTTCTAAAGCTACAACCAGAGCTTATGTTTTTTCTTCTAAATTTTTAAGTATCCTAGTGTGAAGCCCATCAGACTCAGCTTATCTGAAAGCATCTAATGAGTAGTCTCATCAACTCCAATGAGATGCATGTGCAAAGTTAAGCCTGTACTCAAGTGCTTTCCTGGATCGGGGCCAGAAAGCTCAGCACTTTACAGGCCAAAGCTGTGTTAGGTTTTCATGATTGGCAGTGGAAATACAAGACTACCCAAAAAGGATGTGCCCACACCTTGCATGACTCAGGTGCAGTGTAAGAGCACAAAGGTTATAGAGCAGTGTATTGTATTTCCCTAAGAGAAAATATGAAGTTGTTTTCAGATCAAGAGGAATGCCCAGACCCACTATGATTAGAACAAAAATGAAGCCTCTATGTGACCTATTAGCTCATAATTGCTACTGATATAGCAGCCTTTTCATGCATCTCCAGTGTGCAAAGACCCCGTTAAGAAATGAAAGAAAATAAACTACCACAACAGCACTTTTGTGCAATAATTTGGGCAATAAGCAAGTAAAAGAATTGTGGTTTTGAAAGGACTACTCTTTGTGGGAAGTCCTTAGATTTCTGGACCATTTAATTCAAGACCCATACTTGCTGCAAAGGCAACAGAATCCAAGTGTAAATTTTAATAATTGCAACAGTGATTACTTTTGGTTCTTGGCAGTTCATTACTGACTGCACAATTCCAGAGGCTCTCATTAAATGGTCCATGGAATGAATCAGGCATGGAATTAACCTATTTTGAGTTCCCTGAAGCTTATGTCCCATGAAGGAGTATTCACATACCTCTCTTGGGGCCAATCCCGAAAGCCCTTCCTCATACGAGTAATCCTTACCCACACCAGACTGCTCTTGACTCCAGTGCCAGCATGTGTGCTAGCAGAGGCTGTGCTTGTGAGTAATCATTTGCAGGACTGGGTGCGTGGTTTTCATGTTCCATTTGACAAAAGCAAATTACTTGCGGGCACAGTCCCAAGTCTACATGAAAAATTACACTTACTTGTTTAAAAAGAAACAGCATTTCTGTTACATTCTTCCTTCCTTTCTAATTGCAAGCACATTTGTGCTCTGTCCTAACGGAGGCAAATGCCGGCGAGATTGGGAGCAGTGGTTGTGAATCATTATTAACTGCACAGCACTGTTCAGATGCCAGCTGTGATGATCCGTGGTCTGTCTGCTAGAATTCCCCAGGGAAAAAACATCTGGGAAGGGGTAAAGCTGAGCAGAGGGCTAATAACTATCAAGAATCCCTTTCTCTTTTTTAAAGCTTCCCTTCTCAGATGTCTTGCTTAAACAAAAAGAAAATACATTCCCTCCCCCCAACCCCATTGTTTCTTTTAGTCTAAAGCCTGCAAAGATGCAGAGTCCTGCAGTGTTTCATCTCTTCCTTTCTGGACAAAGTTGGTGACAGACTCAGGAGGTATTAGTGTGCTGTCACCTGGTGTTGTCCCAGTGTGGTCCACACCTTTATAGGCTGTTCATGGCGCTGCTCACAGACAGTGGGTGCTGGAAGGTGCACAATGGGCACAGACACGATGTCTTTGGTACAAATAGATTCAGAGCTGAGCCAGTGTAACCAAAATCAAAAGATATCTTAACATGCACTGTCTGAACAGGCTCCTCTACTTTGCTGTGAATAATCTGCATGTGTCTTCTCAACACTTTTAATGCAAGACCTTTGGAAGCCAATCTTAAAACTGTGACAGGAATATTGTACAGTAATATTATCTCTATGACGAACAAAGTCAATGCTTTAAAGATAAGCTGATTACTGATTTGTTTCCTTCTATGCCTGTTTTGGTCAACACCTGATTAAGACCTGACAAAATTCTCAGATTTTTCTCATATGAATAATATAACAAAAACCTCCTCTATTTCTGTCAGATGAGTGGATTAGCTAGAGTGAATGAAAGTTTTGAGTCATTTAAAGAAGTCTATAAAGTCTATTCAGAGAGTGGAGTATTTCTTTTTCTCTTTCTTTTTCTTTTTCTTTTTCTTTTTCTTTTTCTTTTTCTTTTTCTTTTTCTTTTTCTTTTTCTTTTTTTTCTTTTTTTTTTTCTTTTTTCTTTTCCTTTCTTTCTTTTTTTTTTTCCTTCCTATGGTATATGGACAGGTGTGGAGTTAAAATAGAAAACAGCTGGTGTTATCCTAATCCTTCTTCTAATCCTTCAACAGTAACGGGTCTGGGACAGCAATGTCTCCAGTTTATCTTAGTGGAAACATCATGTTGAGCCAGATACTATAAAGACTTTTTTCTGGAAAATTATGACTCAGATGATACTGGAAAAGTAATTTTCATAATTTAAATTTAGATTTCAAAAAAATAAAAGATTGGGGGCTAATCTTCCAAGGCATCTCTCCCATACTTGGTCCTTAGCCCTGAGAGTAGAAAATCATTACTCAAAACTTGCAGACCCGGTTATTTCACTTGGATATCTGAGGTGACATGAGGATTTTGAAGACAATTAACAAAGGTGCTGAATTGCTGAAACCCTTGCATAGGCAGTACCAAGGTGAAGCTTTTGCCCCACTTTTGGGATACGCAATTCAGTTGCCTGCTGACACTGAAGACGTGGCATTGATTGACTGCTGGTAAGCCCAGCAGAGAAGCTGCCACTTATCTTTCTGTATTAAACCTTATCAGAGATTTTTTTGAGCACTTAATTTTTGTAAAGCTTTTAAAACACTTCAAGCATTTGAGGACTCACAGCATGTAAAGCATAGGAAAAAAAACTGTCATGTAAGCAGAATGCCAGGGATAGTGCAAGGGTCTCTCTGCATAGAATTACATGTGTCTTCCCAAATGCATGAAACCAGAGCACAGGGACCTCCTGGTGATTGCTCCAGGTTCAGCAAAGGTACTTTTTAACTCCTTCAGAAACTTGCAAGGTTCATCCTAGCATTGGCTGGCTTTTCTTCCCTCAGACTGTAGACTGAAAGGCTGTCCCAGGCTCCATTGTTTTTATTAGCTGGAATTTATGCATATGCTCTTTCTCTCATGGACATGGAGATAGTGTTCATGTCATAAATAACTAGAAAGCAGGCGCAAAATCAATATTGGAAAGCTGAGGCTTAAAATGTGGTATAACGTTTTAATGATCCCATGTAGGGCAATAAAGAGCTCTGGCACTGAACCGGGGACAAGGTAACCAGAAACTTGGCTCCTCCAAAAGAGCAAGGTGCTCAAAACAACTGACACTGTAGCAGAAGACAATCAAAACCAGATTGAGATTCACTGAGATGCAGCAATAGCTCTGTCAAGCCCAGTCATGCACACAGCCAGCCCCCTAAACAACCTCTGGGTATCACTTTTGTTGGAGTGCAGCCACCAGCTGCTCTGAGCCAACAGCGACCCCACTGCGAGGCTCCACTGCTGACCTCCAATGCTTTAATTCCTCTGCATGCATATTTTAACATTATTACAAAAGGTTTCATTTACAATTCACAGCCTGAGCAACAATGAGTACATTTCATGGAGGTCAGCCTCAACCATTCCTGCTAGTGATGGAATTATAGTTTAAACAGCTGGAGCATGGTCCCAGGAGGGACACTGGGATATGGTTCCTTTACAGCAGAATAAATCCGTCAGGCATATTTCATGTGTCCGATAACATTAATAGATATCAGGGTCTTTTAATATTTAATGAACTCACTTCGAGGTTGTTTACTAGAGAAGGAGCAATCACAAAGGTGATCACAGTCTTTTGATCTCTAATGACAACAGCAAAACCCAAATCTCAGCCAATGGGGTCAGCCTCCCTCTCTCCCCATGCCCTCCTGCTGCCCCTGTGAGCCCTATCAGAAGCTACCTTATTCACGACCTGTTTCAGCTTCAGAATGTGCAAGGGTGTTTTTAGCTTTGTGGTTCAAAAGTTAATAATTTCCATGTTTCCCACAATTTAATAGAGATGCCAGAAACTGTCAAATGGCTTTCAGTTTAGTGATGGAGAAAACGGGAAAGGAAAGACAACTTGCAGAGGCATAAAGCAAATAGTGTAGTGCTAAGAGGAGCCAGAATGAGCCTGGGTGTGCTAATGAATGTTGTGTCCATTAGCACAGAGATATCACTGAATGTGAGCTTTGGCAGTGACTCTCTTTACTAATGGCCTTTGGTCTTAATATTGCCATCATATGTTTCCTTTTTAATTTTGCTATAATACCCAGTTTATTAGAGATTTGAGGATTTCAGCTGGATAGCAGCTTGATTTTCTTTCTTCCCTCTATTTCACGTCCTTATTTTTAACATACTTTATCCAATTTGGTTAGACTGGGGACCAGAAGGAACTCTTTATAGAGGAGATATGCAGTGACATCTACCTCTTATCCAGAGGTTTTAGATACATCTTCCGTGGCAGGGGATTTTTGCAAGCATTTAGGATTAATTTTCTTCTTATTACAGCAAGTGTGAAGTCACAGACTTTGGCAGGTGAAAGATGTGCAACCTGGTTCTCAGCAGGATATCCCCAATCAGTTTGAAGAGAAGCATAAGAGACATGGGTTGTGCTCCTGCAGAATAAGAAATAGAAACTGGAGCTCACCTACTCTGGAACCACTGCAGTAGGGTAAGCCTGCGAGTTTTCACATGCAGATTCATGGCCTATGCTCACTTAGATGTACAAACCTATGATGTGAGTCATCCCAGGGACATCCCTGGCCTTGGCCAAGGCAAATATAAAGAATTTAGACCTGGTGTGTTAAGGAAAGAGAAGGAAGGAGCAACCACCTCCACATGAGATATCAGCAAGAGCCACGTGTCTTTGTGATCACCAGAGTGCAGTGGACCTGAATTCAAACTGAACAGGTGCAGAGACAGGGCATTAGTAGGATAAGTGGAAGCAGAAAGCCTTTTGTATGGGCAGAAACAAGTTGCTTCCCCTTTCTAATAACCTAAGAAACAAAAACCTTAGGGGAACAGGATTGCTTTCTGCGCTCTTCTGTCGCTGTTGAGGCAGGGGCAGAAATGAAGAGACTCCATCTTCAGAAGGCAAAGAATGAACTTTATTAACAAGTAGCATTCCTCTTTTATAGCCGGGATGGCTAAGGTAAAATATGATTGGTCTCAACGTGAAAACCTTTCACACCACTGGTGCACTATGAATAGCACATGGTGGTAGAACATATCTATAAACAATATGAACAGAAAGAGAGATAATAATTGTTTTTCATTCCTTCTCCTAACTTTCCCAGGCTAGGCCTGGGAGAATTCTTTCTTTTCTCTTTAACTGAACTGAGAATATCCACACTCTTGGAGGTGAGAGATGGACAGTCAAGATGTAGAAAAAATGTTTTCAGCTGGAAGATGCTATTGAATGCTGAATAGAGAGTCCATGAATGAATAGATTTGGAAATTAAAAGAAGATTAAAGGTTAAAAGTATGTAAAGGAGTGAGGAGCTGGAATAAGAAGTAGTAAGAGTGAAATCATAGCTTGCTTTCAGATGAACATTGATACATTTATATCACTTACATAAGTAATTGTATCATTGCCTGCAGTAAAAATTTGGATTTCATAGTCTTAGAGATGTTTTTGTCTTGTGAACAAATGTAGATTTGGGAGCTGTGTCCATGTTCCATGCATCTTGCCTCCCTTCACTCAAAATCTTTATTAATAACTACTGAGTTACAAACGAGTTAGCCCAGGGTGGCAGACTTCATTCATAATTTTCTTACTTCATTTGTCAGCATTCATCAGAACAGGCTGCAGCTCTGGGTGAAAAACTTTAAGCAGATAACCCAGGGTTACCAGTTTAGAAGAATGAGTTGCTGTGAAAATTGGTGAACTATGCAGAGAAACACATTGCATGTGAAATCCATTAGGATTGTTCACTTGCAGGTTTTGCTTTTTTTCCCCCTCCCTGTTACTGTTTAGTTTTCAGATTTTCTGTTCCTTAAAAAAGTGGAGAAGTAAGCAGATGGTGGATTTCCTAAGAGCCAGGGATGCTCTACTGATGAAGTGCTGTCATTCTTCGTGAGAAAATCACCACCAGCCTTCACCTTTTAAAAGAAATCATTTTCAGGTAGAAGCACATTTAAAATAATTTCAATCAAAGCACTAAACCAGAAGCAGATGTTCAGATATGACTTAGGAATATTTAACTACTTTGGCAATGAATGCACACAGATTGTTTTTAACAGACACTGGGTACCTCTCCATGCCTGTCCCCTTTTCCTTTTGCCTGTTAATGACAAATGGTTAAATAAAAGGCTCAGCTGCAGTTTCATTAAATGACATATATAAAGAACAGGTAAAAAAATACCTGCTTGTTAGAAGAAATGATTTATATTTCCAAAAGGATCTCATATCAGATGCTGATATTTGAGATGTGCCTGCAAAGGAGCTTCCATTGAAACATCTTATTGTACAGAATATATAATGGCAAGAAAAAAACCCAGTTGTTCCTTTTTCTTTCTTCTCCATTTTTTCTCCAAAACTTTCTAATTAATATGCTTTAGAAATACCAAAAAAAAAAAAAAAAAAAAAAAAAAACCCAAAAAAAACCCCAAAAAAAACCCACCCCAAAACACAAAAAAACCCCTTGAAGGACAAAGGACCAGAGACCTCTCTTTGGAAACAGAATCTGCTCTGGAACAAAAATTGAAAGCAATAAAATCTGAAACTAATTTCCAGATGGAATAAATTGGTTCCAGGATTTCTTGAGATTTTGGCCAACATACTGCAGCTGAAACTGAACTCACTAATTTTACCAAGGGAAAATGTCTCAACAGGGACACACTTCCCTTGAGACTGTCTGCTGCCTGTGCAGTTCTGTTTAGACTCAGCTGTTTCTCCCTGTCTCCAAAGGCAGGGCACACATCTCACCCAGACTGTCACCAGCACCCTCTTGGGGTTTCTGCCCGACAAGTCTTGACTTCCCTGCCTCGCTTCAGACTCACCTAAACAGTCCCTGAACCCTGTCAGCCTCCAAAGCTGGGCAGCCAGGCAAGTTTTATCTGATTGGAGCAGGGTGAGTCTGGTTTATTTATTGTTTAATTAAGTGTAATATCCTTGACAAGGTGCCTTATTGACATTGTAGCAAATTAAAGACCTTATTATGTGACAAACACTGTCATCACTCAAGCAAAACTTAGTTCAGAGGGGAATTTTGTTGGAGAAAGGACCACAGTGTTTGAACTCACTGTTTATCTGAATATATCCATGGCAGCATATGGAAAAGTATTCTGGGGTTAAAATAGGATATTTTTCTCCCCATTTTACCCATTGCCCCTTTGCCAAGATTGCCAACATTGACGGTCCTTGTGATACAGATGTCTCTCCAGAAGAGAAATCCCTTCTTTTTCTCAAGGTCAGGTGTTCAGACATGGTGGTACATGGCTGCATCTGTGTTTGAACCTATGATATGTAAGATATGGAAGGTTCTGGTTATCTAGTCAATGCAGAGTACTTATTTTTAAAAGAAAAAGCCCTCATTAAATACAGCAATATTTCCATGCCATGGAATTACAGATCTTTCTCCTTTCCAAGAAAAGAGGGGGGAAGGCCTTCTTAAAGCCTTTAAAAACAATAAAAACTGTTTGTTTAATAAGTGCTCTTTTGCAAGCTTGCCAACAGCACAAACCATATTATCCAGAACAGTCATCTGTTTAGGGTTTCCAATGTTAAATAAAACCTCAACCAAACACAAATGTGAGAATAGGCTGAAAATACTGCACACACTGGCAGCTTATTCTCCAGCACACAGGACTGGAGCCCAAGGATAGCTTATTGTATAACCTGGAAGGTCTCTATCAACCATCACTAGCATTCAGTTCCTGCCTATATGCATGCACCATGATTTGTTTTACATGTTATATTGAAAATGAAGGGGAAATGTACTTGTTTCTAGCCAAACCATCTACCTATGTTATTTACAATCTCTGTGTCCCAGGTTTTGAGGTTTTGGCTAATACAAGGTGGTTCTAGGGAAGATGTGTGCTAGGCAGTGAGGGAGTACAGGTTCACTAATGCCCCATAGGCCTGTAGAATCACAAGTGGGTTTACAAATGTTTGGCCAAGGCTGAAGAAAGGTTAGAGAGTGACAGGTTGTGTCTTGGGAATTTTGCATGTTCTGTAGCTCAAGGTAGTTTATAGAGCAATCTGTCTCAGTGGAAAACATTCTACTTGGCTCAGAGTAGGTGCTTCTCATGCCACTCTAGAGAAGGGCTAGTTAGAGCTGAGACTATCTACCAGTGAGCATCTCCTGCTATTCCTGGTTTTGCATATTTTTGAAATTCAACTAAAAACTGCCTTTTAAATATCTTTATCATATCCCAGTGGAGATTATTTTAATTCATTCCCTGCATAGCAATGAAAACCAGAGGTGACAGTCTTTTTATCTTGATGAACTAGCCCCACCTCACACTGTAGCCATATCACCGTGGCACAGCAGCCCTCCCAGAGCGCAGAAGGGCTCTCACTCCACAGTGCTGGCATTCCTACCCATGCATTATTTCTTGCTGGAGTAGAAGGAGGTTTTCTGTCTCCTGAGACCCTCTTGCCTCTGCTAGACCTACCTGCAGACTCCATCACAGAGCAATTCCTGGGAAGAGGCATAGCAGTCAGCTGGGGAGAAACCCTGTATGCTCTCCTCCTCCTCCTCCTCACCTGCCAAGAGATACTGAATAGGAAGGATTCTGCCTCTGACAGCGTTTGACAGCCCTGATCAATAGCTGTTGTTTAAAAAATATACTAATGAAATTACAGTTTTCTGGTAACAATGCTGTCTCCTCAAACAAGAACCTACAGAATAAGGTCCCATCTGCAGCCCCCTTTCCCCTTGTAAAATAAAGTAAGAAAGGAGATTTGGATGCTTTGTATTCTTAGAGGACCAAATATCACACCACTCTGGAATGAGCCATAAAAGCTATGGGGTTTATTCACCCGCAAAACCCATTATTTTCCAAACAGAATGGCAGAGGTTAGGGCAATATACATGTCACTAGGAAGCAAGAAGTTTGTTTACCTTGCTGAATATACATACAATTGTTCCCAGTTTAATGGGTTTGTGTTAAAATGTTACCCACAATATATTTTTTTTTCATTTTCTTCCATCAACCATATTACAGACTGATTTTTTTTTCCACTGGTGAGTGCAAAGGTGATACAATGATCCACAATTTTCCCTCAAACATGCCATCCATATTTTATTAACCAAGTAAATTATTTAAACACATTCATTAACACACATGCCTCCTCTTATACACATGCCACACATTTCTGCCAGTGCAGTCTACCTAGATGTAATGAGATGCTCTTCTCAGGATCTTTTTGCCCAATCAGACTGTAATTAAGCCTATGAAGATGCAGGTAAATGTGCAAGATGCCTGTTTAATTAAAAACGAAAATGAGGGTTTAAGTATCAATTTGTGTTCTATTCAATTACCTGAAAGATTCGTAAAGCAACTTTACCTTTCAGTACCTTTAATTAAAAAAAAAAAAAAAAGAAAAAGGAAAAGAAGAAAGAAAAGAAGAAGGGCAGCACAAAACTGAAAATAAGCCACCCTAAATTCAGACTTCCATATGGTATGGCTACTTCTACATTCAGGAGAAACAGAAAATCCCATGAAAAAAAAAGTTTGCATCAAATCATGGAGGGAAAAAACCTAACCAAAACAAAACACATTGCTGTCAGAACACAGCAGACTGAGTCAATGTATAGCTTGCATATGGAAACAATGACATGATTGTTTACTCACTGGTTTAATGATATTCACTTTCTCTTAATGGCAATGTTGAAAATGTGAATGCCAGATGTTAAGCCTACAGCACAGAAGCGATGAACACTGTAAAGTCTATAGAAAGGAATTTATCCTGACATCAAAATATAGTGTAACTCTTCAGTTTATTAATGCTGTGAGTGGGTGTTTTTTTAAATTTATAAAAAGAAATAGTTTCATGTTTGCCATTTAAATTTCCATATTTTATAACACTTCAGCAACAAATTTACATATTTCCTGGAATCTGCAGATATAAAAGCGGTAAAACACTCCAGGCATTATTAGATAGTAGATTATAACCCATTACTATTGTTTCAATTAGCAATGTAAAAGTGACCTGCAGTGTTCAGATGACCCACTAATGGATTTAAATGCTTTCAAATATTAATGCAGGTTTTCTAAAGATGAATCCCAAACCCATTATTCCTGGAATAACCGTGAGCTGAAAAGCTGGCAATGATTGTGCATTATGTGGAAAGGCTCATGGTTAATTAAATGAATACCTAGCATTACACTGTTCACTTTAGTGCTACAAAATTATTTCTCATTGATTTTTACATTCTGAGCCTGTGATTCAATTTACTTCTGCAATTTGTGTTGTTGTGTCAATAAAACAGAACTGCTTGAAGATGGAAGCATTAGAGAGGGATACATACATTAAGGCCCGATGAAAACCGTAGTTTTCCTATTTTTTTGCTCTGCTGAAATATCACTTGTAGGCATCACTTAGTTATGTATTATTAATACAATTTTTGTTTGTTTCCAGCTGCTTTTTCATAATTTTTTTATTCAGGAGCTGGAATGTTAGTGATTACTTAAGGGTGAGTAGCTAATTTTTTCAGTAACAAGTTCTCCTACTATCAAGAACAAAAGCACCATCAACACAAGTCTGTTATTTCATGTTAAATGGACTAGAAGGATTCAATTCATCAAAGCAATCATGCTGGAGATCCAAGGAGTTGTAGTTTGGCAAATTCATGAAGCTGAAATTTTAAGTTATCAAAATTGGTAATTCTGAGAATTGAATGCAGAATCAGAATCATTGCTGCATGGTTTTTGGGAAATGCTCATTCTCTTCGGTGCACAAAACTGCCTGGAAAAAGGGGAACAAAGTCTTTCCATGCAGATGCCCACAGAGAAAATCTGATGCTAGTAAGACCTTTTGTGCATTGTAACATTTCACTGCTGGTTTTCTGGATACTTTTATCCAGAAAGATAAAGAGGGGCTTGTGTGCTACTTCTGCACATTTTCTATGACTGAGTTGATAAGTTTCTCAAGGATCTTTGGTTTTGACCATCTGTGAGTATTTGTAGAACACATGTATTTTGTAGCACCTGAAAATATTTTAAATTCATCCCCTTCATGCTTGTCTTATGCTTTGTATAAGGTGAATGCAGTAACATTTTCCTTTTCTCTTGGGACTTTAAGTAAATTTGTCCTCCAGAGTCAGAAAGAATTGACAATGAGCACTGCATGTCAAATTCGAAGCCCTCTGCAGCCCTAGTCAGATAGGGAACAGGCTCCACAATGAGTTTGGCTAATAGCAAGATCTTCACAGAACTGCACTTTTAGATCTACTTCTGTTACATTGCACCTTAATGAGTCATCATTCATTTGTGGTCATTATTATTATCATCCAGTTTTTTGAGTGAGTGAGTGTGAATCTCAATTTTCTTACATTGGGAAAAATGAAGAATAATTCCATGACAGCCAGTGCAACTGTAATGATGTAAAACCAGTGTAGGTGAGAAGATATTCAGGCCCACACTGTTCATTGTGTGACACAGTCCTGTGATCACTTACTTGCATTAGTAATGCTGTCTTCAGGAAGTTCACTGAGTTCAATTGGATTATTTGCATGAGTAACTATCCCCTCATGTGTGTGCACCCTATTTTCATATGTTTAATGCTTCCAAAAGGGAAACTAACTATAAACCAGCATTGTGAAGAAACAGAAGATAATAAAGCGTCATAATAAATGTGTAAAAATTGAATTGAATTAGAAATATTAAAAAATACACAAAAAATCAAGGAGAAGAAATTTGGTTTTGCTTTAGGGCACTGCTTTTCAGAAACCAGAAGGTGTGGCAGAAAATCCTATTCGAAGTTAGGGTCATTATAAGCTCAGATAATTAAATGGCTAGGGAGCTGTTTTGTGTTCACCAACTAGGACAATGCATTCTGAACTAAATGTGTAGCCTCACTTAGAGCATTAGCCATTACTTGAACCTTGACCATGAGCACTCAGTGTGACAGTAACCAGTTTTGCATCCAGAGAGAGCTAAATGAGGATGCATGTTTGTGATATGGTTTAGACAATTTTTATGACTGCTGAAAATATCAGAAGGTTTGCAACTGGCTTAACTGGAAAAAGATGTGGCTTTCATTACTAAAGGTAAGCAGTCCTGAACATAATGACAGTTTTCCTGCAAAATGGGATCATTCTGCCAGGATTCTTACAAAGGAATAATTTCATGCTATGTTATGATCTGTAGGTAAATATTACTTATGTACATTGTATTTTTAGTTGATGAAAATGTCATTTATTCATTAAAATGTTAAAAAAAAGACTCTCTAGCCACTCTATTGCTGTACTGAATTCATTCTCATTTTATCACTCTCTGGAATGCCATTTCCTTTTCCTTCTACTTAACAGAAAAAATGTAAATACTATTATTTTCCCCTTGATGTGTTGTCCATTATGCTATACAGTACAGTGAATATGCCCCAACAGTTTGGCTTGTAGAAAGTTGCTTCCTGAACCTGAAGTGAAGAAAGCCAGCTGTGCTGTAGTAGCACATCCCTCAGCTGCAAGGAGGTGGTGGTGGATGGGAGATGCTGTTTCAGGAACTTTCATGGCACAGAGACTCTCATCCCTTCACAGATGGGATCTCAAAGACAAAAGTCACATTAATATCTGTTTTCACTAAGTGAGAAGTACAGGGTTTGGATTCAGCAAATTTGGATTGGGAGGCCTGACTATGACTGATAAAAGTTCCAAAAACAAATCAAAGGGAGGAATTCAGGCACCTAAGCAGTGTCAAGATGAACTTAGGGAGTATATGAGCAAGCCATCACAGTTTCCCAACTCCCAGGGCACCTGCTGTATGCAGGTAAATGCTCTTACAGTCATGGCCTTCTTCTTATTATTTTGAGTCAAGGAAATTTTCATTCCTTTCCATTGAGTGGTTTAACTTCAACAAACAGGACCTCAAACATAGGTCACCTGCACCTACAAGCTGGTGTACTGAGCATCAGGCTCTCCCTCTGCAGTCGTCCTTTAGCCAACATTTGCACAGGACTGTGCCACAGTCCACCTTGAAAGAATGACCAAGACACTGTTTTCCTGGAGGGGATTTTAGATTTTTAATATGGGTCTTCATTAGATATGTAAAAGAGGACTGAAATGAAGCATCTGACTCAAAGAAAAAAAAAAAACAAACAAACAAACAGTGGTTTTGGATGTCCCTCTGTCTCTGAAGATATTCCCTGAAGAGAAAGATATTTCTCTTGTCAAGATATTCTGCCCCCACTGTCTACTTCTCATGGATCTAACACTCCAGCTGGAAGCTGTTGTGTGGGGACCTTAGGCCAGTACCTGTGTGTCTGGTTTTGGGCTTTACTGGTTACCACAAGTCAGTAGAGATGATGGACACCCATTGCCCTCCAGCGTGGATAGGAAATAGGGAGGGAAGAGGATTTTTTCTCCTCTGGCTGTGCATACAGAGGAGATGTCTTCTAACCTGCTTTCTTTGGCATTGCTATTAGCAGAGAGGGACACCAAAATCCTATGCAGGTTCCTTCACTCCTGCTTTATAGATGCTGTAGTCCCTGTTCAGACTTTGTGCAACTTCATCTCACTCAAGTCTCCTACACTGAATTTCAAAAAGTTGGAAAGGATGATCTAACTATAAGAATTTAATACTGACCATCTTTCTTGGATTTTTTTTTCTTTTGGGGGGGGGTAGGGTGCTGGATGTTTGTTTGTTTAGCAGTAGATATTCCTTCTGATATTCCTTCACAAATTCCTGCATTTCCTACCCATTGTTTTAAAAAGAGAATTTTACCAAGGTGAAACAACAGAATTTTGTCCCTTTTTTAGATATGCATGCGCTGTGATTACAAGCATTCAAGACTAAATTACATGAACAGAAAAACAAATATCCTGTGTAAAAGCTATTCTGTAAAAGCTATATAGTCTAATTAGAAAGACAGAAACAAAAATCATTATGGCAATAAAGAATTAGAACACAATAAAGAATGTAGATTTCAGAAATTTATTGTAGTGTACCAACACCATGTATGGATTATACAGCTGTGAGAAAGTAATTTGGAGAAATATTTACTTACCAATACATTAAGTGTAACTGTTTCAGAATATCCTTTAGAATTCTGTATTTTTAATAAAAAATAAAGAGAACTTTGTTGTTTGGACAGAGGACGTAGGGAATTTTACAGATTAGGAAACTCAGATAGCAGTAACATGTCCAAGATTTATTATTAAGGTGGAAAAATGTAACTGAATTTGGAAGAAATTCTGGGGAAAAAAAAAAGGAAAAGTACAATATGAAAGTTTTTTTTATACTAAGATAAAAAAATCTGAAATGGCATTTTATGCAAAGCTTGAAGCGAATTCAGATCCTTTGTTATGGTTCATGTATTTTCAGCTTCCCACATTTAATCATAACAGGCTCCTTGTGGTTTAATTATGATCAGAGTTCTGAAGATGATTCAACCACTTGCACCGAGAATTTGACTTGCATTGATCAGAAAAAAAATTATCTCCAAGTCTTAATTAACCATTTAACTGAAAAACATTCCTTTCCTGAGACACTGCTTTATGCTGTGATAAACGAAAGATGTGTAAACTCTGGATCATAACCTGGGAAATACATAAAATAGCTGCTTAAAGGCTGTAAATAAGATTGCAATTAAATATGTTGGTATGAATTTAACCCCTTTGTATACAAGTTTTACATGGGCTTCATTTGAGACTGAACCAGATTTGGGGAAGAAGCAGTGAATAAATGCTGTACACGTTTAGTAGAACTCCGATGTGGATATTTGCTATAGGGCAGTCTTTCCTGAGAAAATAAGTTTGAGTTTTTCAGAAAGGCTCAAGGTGCACTGAATTCTGTGTGTCCAGAGGGAGGTAGTTGCTGAATTCTTGTGAAAATCCCATTCCCTGTTCATGAAAAGTATTGACTACAGCATCAGTGAGAATGCAAACCCTCTAGGTATTCTAATTTGCCCTTAGTATTTCAGCCTAAAATGAAGAAAGTCTTTTAGCTGGGACAAATTTCACAGTCACAAGAACAGATCCTAAGACAGCTTACACTTCTAGCTCAATGACCAGTTTTATGACTTGATAGAAACAAGTGCATCTAAATTTTGCCCTTCACAGAAAAAGTTTTTTCCCCACTTATGTAATATAATAAAGAAAGTGTCAAGATGATTGAATCTATTTCTAAGATCATCACTCGCATTGAAAAACCTGATTGAATAGATTACTTGAAAAGTGAGATATATATACCTCAACAACGAAAAAATGCATAAAACTCTTCCATTTGACAATTAAATTCTAGTTCACTTGATAATTTCAACTTCAAGTCAGACTAGATTAGGAGATAATAGAAACATACCTGCTTACTCACATCAGGAAATTCAGTAAATAAAAGCAAGTAATTTACATAAACATTGGATGAGCTCACACATGCATTGACCCAAACTTCATATTAAATAGAAGGGCATATAGATGCACAGTACAGAACTATAAAACTGAAAAATCTGTTCTTATTTGTATGCTATTAGAATGAAGCTTTTAAAAAAGATTGCTGCTTCTGCTAGTGACTAAACCTTAACACTGGACAAGAATTCCTGTGTATGCTAAGATCTGTTCTTTGTTAACCTTTAATTTTTTCAATTATTAGTCTTGTTAAAGATTGTCCAACAGAACGAATCCAGAGCATTTTGTAGTCAGAAGTAGCTGCTGGACATCATCACAAATTCCCACCTCTGTGGAACTCTCAAGGTGTCAAGTTGTAACGACTTAATCAAGGACAGATATTGAAATCCTAAAAAATCATGCATGCCTTTGAAAGAAGGCTTAGAAATATGCATTTAGGAAGAACATGCAAAATTTGACACCATTCCAGAAAATATTTTTTAACTTAAAAATGAAATAAAAGTCAGCTGAAAATTTGCATTGAAATTAGTGTGCAGCAACCTTGTTTGAGATAAGATTAAACTGCTGCAATGCTGAAATTTGTTGTTGATAAGGAAGCTTAAATGTATTACACTATGCTGTATTTTGCCTTCCTTTCACTCAGAGAGTGTATTCATTATAATAAATTCACACTTTACTATGTAAAATTCATTCGTATAGCCAGAAGCTTATAAAAAGAATATAGACTAAAGAGCAAGTTGCATAATGAGATCTAATCTATGTAAAATAAGTCCCAGAAGAAATGTCCTTTACTTTGATCATATCCCTTGAAACAAGATCCCCTGCTGGAAACCACAATAAAATGAGAGCTTGGGAAACTCGCCTGGCAAGCAAGTTAGGTTTTTAAAAACAAAAGCTCGCCAAGCCCACCGACCTCATGATCCCAGACAAAACGTAATTAAGGCTAATAAAATCGTTCAGACTCCCTGAGGCTTAATGGGAGAATAAAGATTTTTGGGGCTCGCGGTAGGAATCCTGAGCTCTCCTCTCTGCCTCTGTGCAGCCGAAAACCTCAGCTTGCTGCCATATGCAGGAAAAGACCCTAAGTCCATCCAGAGGCAGCTGGCCATGGGGAGATCCTTCTACAGCACACACATGTGCACAGAGAGAGAGACACACACACCCCCCCATCAGAGCCCTTCTGGGTTCCAGAGGACTTTAGTGCTGGCTGATGCCTCTGATGTGCAGGGACAATTTCCGAGTTTTCTTTGCCACTGCACCTCTGATGTGCAGGGACAATTTCCGAGTTTTCTTTGCCACCAGCACGGTGGGTGACTCACCACCGTTGGGAGATTATAACGTTAAATTAATTTTTTAAAGTGCTTTGCTCTTGCAGGATGAAAGGTGTTATGCAAATATAAAATGTCCTTATCATGAACTAAGAACTTAGACGGACACATTGCAGTGGCCATCAGTGTAAACTACCAGCAAATAGCACCCTGTGCCTGAAGGGGAAATGCAAACAAAACCAATCATTTCTTCAGCAATTGTATTTCCTTTATATTGTACTTCAGTCCTTGAAACTAAGAATCACTTTAGTCACAAGATATATAAATCATTGCCTATCAGGGAAATACTAACATATTAAAAAGGAAATTAAATCATTAATGTAGAAATGTATTATTTTCTTCCTGATGTGGCAGGCAGCCTGAGAGTATTATTACAGAAACACACTACTTGAGCACCCTCAATGCACCCTCCAAAGTAATCGCAGATGCTGGGTGTGCAGCAAGACCAGGGGTGAAGATGGGAGGGCCTCTACATCCAAAGTAAAGGTGTTGGAAACAAAGGACTCGCTTTCCTGCACATGGAGAAGAGTGCAATCAATTTTTTTTTTGTTTTCTGTAGTAATGGCGAGCTGAATTACTTTCCAGTCACGTGTCTGCTGTGCCTTGCACTCAGGACAGATCTGAGGCAAGTGATTTGTCCTGCTGTCCTGGTTAGGCTGAACTGGTCAAATTTCCTGCTGTTTTCTCACCGTGGTGTCCCAGCATGCTTGGATAAATCCTACTCAAAAGCTGAGCACAGCAGCAGTTTTAGTCTGTCTCTCTCCTTCCTCTGACCATCATGAGCTCTGTGTATGATGAAGGTGTTTTCCAGCAGTGAGTTAGCCATTGCCCAAGCTCGCAGTGAAACTTGAACTTCCTCATGTGCCAGTGAACTGGTCCAGGTGCTGCCTAAAATGTGCCACTACCCCAAGCCCCAAAGACATCAGGGATGACAACCAGCTTCTGGGGCCAGCTGGAGTCAGGGAACACAGAAGCTGGGGAAGCCACCTTGGTTTGGCCCACAAAACATTCATATTTTATGAATAACATTTCATAATGCTTGCCTCTTGTTTTGGTCCATTTTGGGGCAGCTGCTCTCTGGTCAGCAGCTGACCATCCACAGATACATCTTATGGTGTTGGAAGGTGACTGGCAGCACCTCCTGTGTCCTGCTGGGATCAGAACCAGAGTACGTGGTGCTGGGGCAAGAGAAACCCACTGGCCCCACCACTCCCCACCCTTCCCCAGAATTACTCCCCACCATCCCAAAGGGACCAGCACTGTATTGTCAACCTTTCAATAAGCCAGCCTGCCCCTGTCTTTTCCCTGTCCTTTCCCTACCCCCTTAGAGCAGAGGAGCAGGGTAGCCACAAAGGAACACAGAAAAGGTCTTTGCTGTCTCTCTGCCACCAGTACACATGGGCAACATGTTCTGTCCATTGTGCTGAGATGATGAAAAGTAATAATTGTTTCAGTATTTCTCTTAATAGCTCTTTTCCCCACTTGGCTTCATCTCATATATACACTAACCAGTTTACAAATATTACTATCAAGGTTGAGTTATGGAAAGTTTATCTAATGTATGACTTGCTTTAAAGACTGTTAGAAGAATTACTTCTGCATAATAAAACCTCGGGAATACAAAAGTGATCTTAAGAAATGCAGTATGACTGCTGTGTGGTTTCCCATTGCCTTTGTAGTTTCTGAGACACTATAACATTATTTAATTAGCTAAAATTTCCTCTCTCTTGAGGATGGAAACTCAATGAAATGTCAACAATGCTGTCAGTCTGCTTCAGGCTAAATTCATTACACAAAGACTCTCGATAAAAATAGTCCAAGACAGATTATTTTGTTGCAAAACATAGGCCCACACAACTTATGCCTCAGAAAGCAGATGTGGAATTCACACAAGTGCTGCATTTTGAGGGTTAATGGGACTGTTAAGGTCCACCAGGCAATTACAGATGTTATGTGCTTTCACTGTTCTATTTTCAACCAGTAAAAAGAAAAGGACTAAATCCTGTCAATGATTTCTCAGAGACTGATGAGGGATATTCTTAGATCGGTCAAGGGCTGATATGAAATCTGTATCTTTGCTTTAAAAATTCACCTTTTCCCATCACTGAGAGAGTGAGCAGAGATTGCATTTTAAGAAAAACCTGACGAAGAGCAAAGAAAAAAATAGTTTCATTTAATCTGAATTATAATTGATATTTCAGAATACATGTGCTCATTACTAAGCATAATAAAATTTGGCATTTTCTATTGTCAGAGGATTTATAAAGGCTAAATTTCTTGATTTATTTAAATAGACAGATAGGAAAGAGCAAACTACAAAAACAAGTGCTATATACTGAAGGCATGTGAATTACCTCCTTCCCAAGGATAATGCAAATTAGAAGTATGTAAAGCTTTGTCTGCACCTGGGATCTTTAATGAGGATAAAGAAAAATCAGACGGAGATTCTCCTGGGAAAAGAGAGGATCGTTATTTGAATAACCTGCAGTGAATTCTAATCAATGCAACGTGACTTTGAAAATGAATATGGTTTTTCAACCTGCTGTACATGAGCCATAATATTAATCATAACTTCATGGTACAGTAAAGCCCATGACAAATGGTTATTCAGTGGACTAACAAAAAGACCATTCATAGTAGGAGGAAGGTAAGGGCATATATAGAGTAATTTACTTTTGTTTTGTTTGCAACAAAAGCACTAGATATATTGTTTGCAAAAGTCTAAATATATACATATACCTATGCATGTATGTGAACATAGACATGTGTGTGCACACACTTGTACCCACATGTGTGTGCTCCCAGTTTAGCACATAAGCATAAAATAGGTTCATTTTCCTTCAGGAGCAACATGAGCAAGCATTGTCTGATCTTGTTATTCTTCAAAGAGTATTATTTAGTACTACAGTAGCCAACACAAAGCTTGACATAATTTTTTTGAAACAGGGTTTTCTGGATGTTTTAGTCACGTATCTTCCAGTGTTTGAAGCCTCTACTGTGCCTGTAAAAGGCTGGAGGTAATTTGTGTCTTCTTTCCACTACTAAGCTTTGTTCACTCTCCTGTATGCGGAGAAAGGGTTTAACATAAAGCATGGTTCACTGGCTGCAATGTAGAAACACCATGCTCATTTATTTACCTAGAGCACAGAACAGAACTTTTATGTATTTTTTCCATCTCCAGAATTAAAATCAATAAACTTTTTGACATTTTCACTATTAACATGTTGATATCAGCAAAACAAGCTGTGTCAAAAACCAGACTTTCAAAGAAACCCCTCTGAGGGAAATCAGAGGCATTTTGCAATGTTTTTTAAAGGGTGAGTGCATGTTTTAGCCAGAGGGTTATTTTTGTGGGATACAGTGAAGTAAATATATCTTGTTTTGCTGATGTGATGTGATGAGGATGTTCATATATAAGCAGTAAAATGTGACAAGCTGTGCCATAAAATGCTATGCACCAACATGTGTGATGAGATGCTTTTTCTTCCCCACTCTATCTCTCACTTGCAAGTGGCATTTGTCACCTTTGCCTGTGGGTGGATCCTCACTTGAGTTCTGGCCAGCAGGGAACTCCAGTGGGGTGACCCAGCCAGCACCATGGAGGGGTTAGGGTTGTGTGGGGATGGTGACCGTGTCTGAACAACACGTGTGTAACCAGATTAATAGATTCACATGTGTACTGAAGTACAACTGCTGCCTGCGGCAGCCCTCAGGCAAAAGCTCAAGAAGAGCATAAGGGCCTGGAAGGTTAAGCTCAAGACCTGTCAGTCTGGGGTAAGAAGCAGACTGTAGAGCAAAAGGCCTTCCACTGCAACACCTTGCCACCCAACCTTGGACACTCAGACTGATAGCACACACCTATCATGTATCAGTGATCTGGGGGAAGAGAGGCTGACTTTCTTATACCTAAAAAATCAGTAGCACAAAAAATAAAAAAAGATCAGATCTATGAAAGAGGGACTCATGGCTACCTAGCTGAGCATGTCCTCAGAGTGCAAAAAAAGAACAAAATCCCTGGATGGAAATACTATGGGACATCTAGCAGATGCAGCATCCCAAAATCTATCTTTGTAGTACTATTTCTTTTGTAAAATCATGCTTAAAAAAAAAAAAAACAAAACCAAAAACAAGGAGTCACAAGGTAATTTGGATCTGTTGAAGGAAAGTGGTGGTTGCAGAGCAGCTCAAGCTGGCTAGCTTCCCAAAGCAAAGGGTAAGGAGTGATTTGATCAGAGTGCGTAAATATCTTTTGGGGCAGGAGATTACTTCAAGAACAAAGGTGTTTAACATAAGAGTCATCTAGAAAAGAGTTGAATTTTTAGTACTTGAAATTTTGAAAAGAAGACTGGATAGCTTTGTAGAGAAGATGCCAGAGTTCCTTTGAACAATGTGGGTGTGGTGTAAGAAATGTTTGGTGAAATTTTATATTCTCTGTTAATGAAGTAGTCAAAACTATGCACAGGTTCTTTTAGGACTGTTTCTGCCTTTGCCCATGAATACTGGCCAGTTTGATGCATGCTCTGTTTTAAGAGATATCATGGTGTTCCCACAGACTTGGTCTTTCCAGAAGATTTCTGATGAAGGATGATGAAACGTGGGAATAAGTCATTCAGTGGTTGCACAGAAGTACCATCACCAGAATCTTCCAGTACTTCTCTTGCCATTATCCTTGGTCCTTGGTTTGAACCTGAAGCTAGGCTGTTACAGCTTGCTGCAGCATCTGAGAAGACAGGGTTTTGGTGTTGATGTGCTTTATTTTACAAGGTTCCTGATTTAGTTGCATTTCATGATGTGAACTTGAGCCGTTGGTTTTCTAATGCTTATTTTTTCTTATGTAAGACTGTCTATAATAAGAGAATAAATAGCTGAAGTGGTAGAATAAGCTGCTCTCACACTCCTCTTGAAGATGTTTGAAGCAGCAATGTCAGACCGTCTTCTTGCTATGGTGATAGTCCTAAGCCTCTCCTAAGTTAGTCAGATCTGAAACCTGAAATCACTAGGACTAAACATTCACTGTTGGGGCTCAAACTGACTGTCCCATTTTCATATTCCCTGTCTTGGAAGAAAAGTTTGGATATAATAACTATAATAAGTGTACTAACTAATGCCATTAAAAAGACTCTAAGATGATTAAACT
The DNA here is from genome assembly GCF_031753505.1 of Anomalospiza imberbis. Lineage (NCBI taxonomy): Eukaryota > Metazoa > Chordata > Aves > Passeriformes > Viduidae > Anomalospiza > Anomalospiza imberbis. The sequence goes on along the minus strand of NC_089681.1, from coordinate 24,857,580 downwards.
ATGATGCTCACAAACTTGGATCTACCTAAGCCTAAATATCTGAAATGTTGATCTAAATTTTTTTTTGTTTGTTTTTAACTATGCCATATCTTGGGATGCTTATGGTACACATAAAAACAACTGATCTTTGGTTATGTGTGTCTTGAATATATAACTATATAATTAAAATGGTCTTGTTTCTTACTGTTAGTTTTACCTAAACCATTTGGGAAAGCTCCATTAGGAATTAGATTTGGGTTGTTGAAAACTACTGATATTTAGAAGAAAGAATAGTATGAGTTGTGCATATCTATCAATCTATATATCTTAATTTGTGCTAGTGGATTTATCTTCAATAAACTGAAGAGTTTCCTGCAAGAAATTTATTTTCAAAGCAGGTTTAAATGTATCAGTTTGAGAATGATCCCAGGAAGTGCTTTCTATGTATCTGCGCGTGTCCATCTTAAAAGTGAGAATCAGCACAGAATGAAAATTCATTGAAAATTCAACATTTATTCAACAAGGAATAAAAATTTGAGCCCAGGGAAGTCATAGATAGTGTAGATACTGAATTTAGTGGAGTCAGCATCACCCATGAGTATTGGTTGCATTTTCATTCTATTTGAATGTCATAGGAGATGCTGAAATTACACAAAGAGGAGTACAACCACTCCCACATAACAGAGGGGGCAGAGAAGAAGGAAAGTTCACCTTCAGTCACCAGAGAGGAGATATACTTTAAACTTCTTTTGCTCATATTTCATAGTGATTTAAAATGCATAAATATTTTTCCAAATTCCTTGAACAGGTGTAGCTATAGATTCACAGAATAACAGAATCACAGGATTCTTGACTTTGTAAGGGACCTCTAGAGGTCAGCTGGTCTAGTCCCTAAAGACAATCACCTAGATCTAGTTGCCCAAAACCATGTATTCAGCCCTCTAACGGATGTGCCAGTATTCAGCCTAGTTAGCAAGTACCCTTGATTCAGAGGGAAAAAAAATCTTGAAAAGCTTTAGAATGCAGAGATGATCTAGTACCTTTTGACCAAGCCATTCTACATTCTAACTTGGTTGTTTCTTTGAACTCATTTCAGATGCTCTTCCTTCTTTCACCACTGCAACAGATCTGCAGCTTCTGCTTCTGGCACTCAGATCTGGTACCAGAAAACCAGACATCAGAGCAGAGGTTATAGCAGCCGAAGTCCTACTTAGCACTGCTCAAGCTTCAGCCCTGCAACTGTTCTCTGGTATTGCTTTTAACTTTGTCCATTTTAAGATGCCATGGTGTGTGTGTGCTCCAAAAAATTTACATAAAAGTGGAAGAAAACTGTGATACCTATTTTTTTTTTTTTGTTTCTCCACCATGAAACACTGTTAGTTTAGGCACAGAAGCAAAATTAGAAATGATTATAGGAATAGGATGTTGGACATGGACATGGAAGTAGGCTGATAATCTACATCCTGGTAAAATGAGATACCAAGGGTGTCCCAGTTTCTCCTTCTATTAAAAGAAATGGCTTTTCGTAAATGTTGTTCAGATAGCTTGATAATTGCAGCATGAAATGGAAAACAAACTGCCGTTGATAAGAGATATGGTCCTGTTCCTGTTAACGACAGAAAACTGGCAGGATCAGACCCAAAAGAAAGAGTAATACAAAGATTGTATGTCTGATTTCAGTCACATAGAAGGATTATTGATTTATCCAAGGGTTACTGAAATGAAGATCTGGCTCATGGTTCAGGTGAAGATGGGAGGAAAGTGATTACTGCTTTATTACAGGCCTTCCCTGTAGATATGGGGTGTGGAAATAATCAGGGCTGATCTTACAGGGAGTGCAGCAGATGCACAGCATCTGGTCTCTGGTCTCCAAGGCTACATCTATACTAGTAAACTAAACAGGCTTAGGACATGTTTAAGCACTGCTTCATGAGATCTATACTGTTTAACCCTTCCCCCTGTCTCTGGAGTTTGGCTCTTGCCAAACAGCACTATGCAGGTGCACAGGTCAGTAACTGCTCCCCAAACACAGTGGGGACAAACCCCCTTTGTTCTAGGGGAGAAGAGGGTGAGACAGGAGCATCATGAGCTGAGCTGAGCAGTACAGGGCTTGAGGTCAGAGGATGTGCCATCATTCATTCAATTTATTTCAGAAAGAGTCTCCTGACAGCTACTTTCTGACCATGCTTAAGGCATCTCTTCACTTTCTCATTTTCTCTTGAAACAAAACACATAGCCAAAGTATTTTTCCCAAAGAAAGAAACACATACTTAAACAATTTCTCCTTCTAATCGTATGAATGAAGAACAATTTTCATCCCAGCTCTGGTCGCTGTATGTGTAAGAAAACTCTTGTCTACAGCTGAAGTCCTATACCCCAAAGGAAAATTCATTCAAGTCTAGTCTTTAGCCGGCCAATGACAAATTTCCCTGCATCCAGTGCCCAACATGGACTTGGCCACTCTTTGTTCCCTGATACACAGTGCCAGGACAATATGAGTTTTCCTCTGAAATGTGTATCACATTCATGCTCTGACTTCAGTGAGCCAGACCTTACCACTGGCCTCCTGAAATCCAAATTTATAACTCTGGGGGTGGGTGGGCTTAGCTTTTTATTATTATATAATATAATTTGGTCTTGTTATATTTCGCTGTAGACACCAAGAATCTCCCATGTTGAATAGACTAGTAAAAGGGAAGCCTCTCGTGGGTTTCTTAGATTTTTTTTTTGGCTCTTCTTCTTTTTGGGGTTAATTTAATCAAATTTTTAAAAGGGATAATTAGATTTTTACAACTTTTTTACAGAGGCAAGAATTTAAATCTATTTCCACTTTGAAGAAATTTGGAAGGTACCCAAGACTTCCTTTCAAAGTAACATCATCAAATAATTTTCTTGTGTATCTGAGATTTAACATTTCAGATTCTGTCCCCTGCACCTTTTATTGTTCCTATTTACAGTGCACCTGAAACACATTGTGTAATTGGCAGAGAGCCCAGATTTTCCATTTAAGAACAGTTTGATGATTTCACTTTTTCTTTCTCTCTCTCTTTTTTTTTTTTTTTGGAAACAGCAGGTGCTCTACATTGTAAACAATGCCAGTCACCATAATATTATTAGCTTTTGCATTTTTATTACATTTTTGCCTCCCTACATATTTTAAACTTCATTGCAAGGCATTTTTGGCACCCACTCAGAAAGCTTCTTATTTCATAAGGAAGATGGATACTAGTGAACATAGTGCTTTGTTGTCATTTATAATTAGAAACTGTAAGATTTACTTAAGCATTAAACCACCCAATATTTGCAGGTTTGTTTCTCATTTTCTGTGTGATACATCCACATCTGTCCCAGGCAGCCATTAATTCCCTTTTCTGTAATATGGATTTTTCAAACATTTAACCCTTCTCTTTGTATGGCATCAAAGTAATCTTTTATAACATTGCTTTTCTCCTCCCTGTCACCTTGCCTAAGATCCTGTAAACTGCATTTCAGATTTTTCACAGTTTGATGGGTCAATAGCCTGAACTGACATAGCCCAGTGGTTCTGCAATTACTCTTGTTGTGTACTGAGAGTTTATATTCCATTGGTTATTAAAAATGTGTGCAAACAAATGGAGTTGAAGAAAAACAAATCAGAAATTCATTTTAAAGAAATCTTGAAAAAAATCAGCAGAAGGAGCAGATGAATACGCCAGAAATGCAAATAATGCAAGGCAAGAATTGTCTTTGTGTACAGTTTTTTTTTTTTTTTTAATGTGTGTTTTCACATGATTTCTAGATAGAGGACATATCACTTTAAAACAGATTTAGGCAAATGTCATGCGCAATAAATATTTATTGTTAGAAATATTTGTGGTTTCAATGAAGTCTTCATTAGCAAACAAAGGGGAAAAAAATCAAGCTATTTTCATGTTTATACAGCAAGGATGTCTTTTGCTAAACTGCATTTTGAGCTACATTTTTTTTCCAGATCAATTCAATAAGAGAAAGCCCAACAGAGAACAGATGCAATATAAGAGCAATAAAGGGAAGTAAAAAAAATTAAAAATCCTTTGTTCTCCCTGCAGTACATCCGTAAATCTATTAGTGTTATTTTCCTTTCTTCTCTTTTTTGCATCCCAAGCCAGATCTCAAGTTCTCTGAAGCAATCCTTAATCAAGCTCCCCAAAGGCCTACGACTGCATGCAGCAATTTCTCCCCTGCTCTCAGCACAGATGTTTCGAGCACATTCCATTACACCTACATGCCATTACAGCTAATGGCTTATTCTGATGAAGAAAGCTGCTTTCTGCTCAGTGCAGCAAAGGGGAAAATAGCCTCCTGTACAGTTCGTACACTGCAACAATGAAATGTGGGGGCAGGTGGTACAACAGAACTCTCTAATGTTAATTACATACTGTATTACCCCCAAATTTGGCTGGTCATTAATTATGCTAATTTACCTTCCTGAAAATTAGCACCACTCATGTGAACATTTGAGCAGTTTTTAGCAAAATGTACTACGGAATAGTGGTTTGTAAACTCAAACCTTTTGAAGCACCTGAACACAGGATCCCAGTGGCTGCCAGGCGTGGCGTGGAAGGGGGACACAGCTGGTGGGCGAGGGACCCGCCAGCAACAGTGGCCCTGTTACACTCTGCTTTGTGACCCCAAATGCCTTGTGCCTACCTGCTCCCTGCCTCAGTTTCTCTCTGTGGAAAAGTATATCTACGTCTTAGACAGGCTGAATCTCCTCATGTTTGAAGAGCAGCATTTGATTCATCAGCAACTAAAGGACGAGGATCTTTTCTGCAGCAGAACACTGAGCTTCAGATTCCTGGGAAAGCTGGAGATGTCAGATAAATGATCAGAATGTTTTTCTCAGGCAAAGAACATTTATCCATTTTTAATTAAAAAAAACCCCTCAAACCAGTCAAGACCTTCCTTTGGAATAAAGAAGGAAAATGGAATATCTAAGGATTTCTGTGATTCTATAGTGAATGTAGATAAATGACCTGCTAGAGAGGATGGGGTTGCAACTGCAAAGCTTAGAGAGAAAAAATTTCTTCTAACTACTTAAAACTGTCCAGGCAACTCTGTAATTATTTTTATATATATTTAGATTACATTAGGTTTCTACAAAGAGTGGTATAGTAGCTTCAAGTGTGCCTATAGCTATAGATTGATTTTTTTTAACTGTTCATAAAAAATTAATCTCTGTCTTCTTCCAACAAAACCTAAGATTTTATCATATTGATTATGGGCCTAACAAAGTAAGGTATCAGATTAAGATTCAATTTGTTTTCCTATGAATTAAATACATTAAATCACTTTTTACTCAGGTTGAAATTGATTGAGTTTCAGAGTTAAACAAAATATCTTCTCTACATTGTGAACTGTCTCCATTTCTTCCTCAAGGCTGCTGTTTTCTTCTATCCATCTCCAAGAAGCCATCATCATATTAACATAGATGACAATCTGGCAAGGAGGTGCTGATCAAAGATAAATTTCACACTCGCACTTCGCATTTTCTAATTACACCATCTGTGTCAGACTCTTTCGTGGCAGTTCTGCCCAATCTGTCAAATGCTGCATGCCTATGGGAATGCAGAGGAGCTGAGAAAATCGCCTCCATTTCCCCCACCAGCCGATCCATCACCCCAATCGGAGCTGGGTGGATATATTAGTCTAATTGGTACTGGAATGAAGGTTCCAGACTGCATATGAGATGAGGTGTTTGGGGGATGCAAGACATGAGATTTACAATTTGAATCATATTACAAGGCTTGCCCCAGCTTGTTTCATAGCAAGCTGAGAGCAAGCCATGCATGCAATATCAGCATGTGGAGGTGGAAAAAAAAAAAGGAATAAAGAAATGAGGAATATTTAAAAACAAATAATGAATGAGAAGGTGATTCCTTTCATTAATTTTGGCTTCTTCCAGACATACTAAATGTAAGTGATTACCAATAAGTTCAGATGAAATGAATTTATCCTTGTATTAGAATGTAAGAAAAATAAACATAAAGCATTATATGCCTTGAACTACCAGTGATGGCTAGGTATATTCTAATCAAGTCCTGATCTATTAAATCCAACAGCTCTATCAAAATAAGGATGCTCCTTTTACACCAGAAGTGTATTACTTCCTATCCATGAGGCATAAGATTAAGGCACAGAAGGTGAAAAGTTGCAGCTCTTCTAGGAAGGCTGACATTTAAAATTATCTACTTTATGGGTCAACTTTTTTCTGAGAAATTAATCTCAACCTTGAACCTGTGTGTAAAATATTGCAGACTGCTATTGCTGGGTGCAATCATATCTGGTGTAGTAACTCTGATTCCCTGTGCAATCACATTTGAAAGTGAAAATGAGCTGCACTTCTGGGTGCATGAATAATGGTGTGCTTGTTTACTCTGGGGTCTGCAAACCCCCCAAAAAGGAAAGTGTAAAAAATGCTGTGACAAAAGAAAGTCTGGTAGTGCAGTAATGCAGGCTACATGCAGAAATTGTGACCCACACCTAGGATACATGTTCTTTTGTGATGTCTTAGTACATTTGTACACACACTATTGATTAAAAACTTCACACTTCTTTTTCATCTAGACAAAACACACATGATGGAGACATACTCAAGTTCATCTCACACATCTGTGATGAAGTCTGGGTTTGAACTCAGGTTCTCATCCTTTTTGGGTGTTGCCTTCAGCATAAAATAGGTCTAACTAGGGGTTATTTAATGCTTTTATATTTCAAAGGGGAGGGAGCAAAAAATTATACACCAATTGAAGACCTCTATTTTCAGATATGAATTTCTGTAGGATGAAAGAAGCAAGATGCAAACACATTATCAAGCACACTTTTTGTGCTCCTACCTTTGGTTTATTTAGTACAGTGCCAAAGGCGTCACTGATGTAAGAATGTTGTTGGTCGGCAGCCTCCGCAAAGCAACGCTACTGGAGTGCGATACTTTTAACACCCTTTTCTGCATTCAGAGTGGGCTGAGGAAAGAGCTGTTCAAATATTCATAAAGGACAGAAGACAAATATTTGGCAACTCCCAACATTTCAGTGCTAAATCATTTAGTAAACACAGGCTAACAGCATTAACACAAGATCAGACAAAACTGCCCAGCACCACTCAGGGCTAGGTCAGCTGAAAGTAACCTTAATGCTGTAAATCAAGATTTTACTGCTACATATTTGACTGAACTTGTGTCTTTACTTGAACTTTTGAATTTTTCCATTTCAAAGAAATGTATAAGACAGCCTCAAGGTGGAATATGCCAGAATGACTCCACTTCAGAGGCACAATCAATGAACAGCAATTATCTCAGACATATTTGAGCTTTTTATAGACAAAGACCTTTGTCTGGGTGGGTGCTGTGTAACATAATGTGTCTGCACAGGCTACTTCTCTTTCCCCTGTGCATTTTAATTACACTAGCAATTTTTTCCCCCAAATAGCTATGAACAGAATTTCAATTACACTTATTCATGAGTGTGCAATGCTCATCTCTGCTTCTGTAAGCCTTGCATATGGGCTTTGAAGAGGAGACTAGGAGCTGCTGAGAGGCAGGCTGGTGTCTGTGCTGGGGATGGAACAAGCACCCGCTGATGCTCCTCAATTAGAGAAGAGTCCGCAGCCCCCACAAACACACTTTGCAAGGGGTTCACAACCAGTAAAGGCTGCCTCATGATTTGTTACAAACCTCAAGGTTTGTTACACACCTCAAGGTGTTCCATGTGGGTCTCTGTGGGGTCTCATGAGGGTCTCTCAGGCTGCAGAGCAGGGTGGTCTTCACTAAGTGTCCACCGGACCCCATGCATTAGTGCTGGTGGGAGGATGATTAATGTGCTGAGGAGCAGCCATTCTCTGCCAGGTCAACAAGCTTATTGGTCCTATTATGTGGAAAGGATTGTATAGTAATAGTAAAAAAAAGCTAAGTGGGTACCCAAAAGTATCATGGTCAGAATTCAATGTCTGTCACACTGCATTACACTATGCCTATTCCTCCATGTGTTCTCCAGAGCTCTCTGCACAACCCTAGAATAACAGACTTACAGAACCCCTAAGGGTAGAAAAGACCTCCTACATAACTGAGTCTAAAATTTCACTGAGCACCACCATGTCAACTAATCCATTGCACTAAGTGCCTCATCCAGTTATTTCTTGAACAGTTACAGACATGGTGACCCCACCACTTCCCTCGGCAGCCTGTTTCAATGCTTAACAACCCTTTCAGCCCCTCCTGATGTTCAACCTGAACCTTCCCTGGCACAGCCTGAGGCCTCTTCCTGTTGCCTGGTTGCTAGTTGCCTGGGAGAAGAGACCAACCCCCACCTGGCTGCAACCTGCTCTCAGGCACCTGTAGAGAGCAATTGGGTCCTCCCTGAGCCTCCTTTTCTCCAGGCTAAACAACCTCAACTCCTTCAGCCACACTTCATTAGATTTAGTCTCCGGACCCTTCCCCAGCTCTGTTGCTCTTCTCTGGACACACTACAGCACCTCAATGTCCTTTTTGTAGTGAGGAGCCCTTAACTGGACACAGCACTTGAGGCACAGCCTCACCAGTGCTGCTGATTACAGAAGGACAATCCCTGCCCTGGTCCTGCTGGCCACACTATTGCTGATACAGGCCAAGATGTCATTGGCCTTCTTGGCCACCTGGGCCCACACTGGCTTATGTTCATCCAGTGTTGATCAGCACCCCCATGTCCTTTTCTCTGGGCCACTCTCTAGCTGCTCTGCCCCAAGCCTGTAGTGCTGCCTGGGGTTCTTGCAACTCAGGTGCAGGACTTGGCCTTATTGAACCTCATACTGTTGCTCTTAGCCCATCAATCCAGCGTCTCCAGATCCCTCTGCAGAGCCTTCCTACCAGCAGGTCAACAGTCCCAGCCAACTTAGTGTCGCCAGCAAACTCACTGAGGATGCACTCAATCCCCTGGTCCAGACCATCAATACAGTTATTAAACAAACTGGCCCCAATACTGAGCCTTGGGGAGCACCACTGTGACTGGCTGCCAACAGCATGTAGCACCCCTTATGACCACCCTCTGTGTCTGGCCATCCAGCCAGTTTTTAACCCAGAGTGCACCTGAGCAAGCCCTGGGATGTCAACTTCTCCTAATATCACCCTGTCTTTCCTCAGGGCTGACCCTATGTCAAAGGCTGTCACCCATCTCTGGCACTGAGCGCACATACCTGTGGTCAGGCAGAAAAGGTTTGGCCTGAACTCACTCTGCAGCACTCCCTCTCTGCAGGGCCCTGCTCAAGTCTCACTTCTTCTCCTGTCACCAAGTTCCAGAAAATATGTGGGGGTTTCTTCCCTTTGAGACAGACATTGCTATCTTGGGTTACCCTTGGCCAATGGTTCAAAAATTATTGATGATGGGCAGGCAGACAAAGTCAGTGCAGTTGTGAAATGATGAGGAAAAATCACCTACTGATAGAAAAAATCAGATAAAAAACCCTCTTGCTGGAGAACTGCATGACAGTATTTACAAGGTGAGAGTATATCAGAGAAACTGGTAAGAATGTAACCATCATAAACAGCACCAGTTAAACACCGCAGGGTGAAGCTGCGCCAGGGCGCATAAGTAAAGAGCAACTGTTTGTGAAGTGGGAGAAACTGTAACTGCCTTTTGTATGAAAGGTGTCTGTGCAGCCAAGGACATATTGATGTGCCTGGAAAATCCCCCTTTTTTCCTGCGAGGAAGCCCAGGCACAAACTGTCTGCAGTAGGAACGCCAATGAACCTTCAGGCAAGCCTTTCAAAACTAAATAAACACAAAAGAAGAGATTTGCTTGGCTGCTCGCTTTTTTTTTTTTTTTTTTTTTTTTTTTTTTTTTTTTTTAATTGCAAAGCCTGTACCTGTGTGGGATTTTTGTTGTTGTTTTTGTTGTTTTTGTTTTTATTTTTTTTTAACAAAATCAGGAGGAAAGGCCCTGGTGTCATCAGAGTGTTGATATCCCATCACTGACATCCTTCCCCAAAGCCATGGGTGGTATATGGGTGGTATATGGGAGGTATCCTGATTTCCTGAAAATACATTATGTTCTTCTCCAGAGAATGGAAAGCAGATTTATTCCTTCTGTGAACTTGGAACAATCTGCTCAGACAAGTGACAGAAAAAGCAATTTCTACCATTTTCTCTTGCTACCCAGGCTGAAGGCTCAATCATTCATGTGTTTTCTGAAGGATCACTGGCAATCCTCATCCCTTCCAACTGCCTGAGCCCAGGTGAGTCCATGGTTTTGCACAGGTGTCATTAAGGACTGTCTCTGAATACAATGGGCAATGAGGCAAATGAGCTCTAAAAGGACTTTGTTGTTGGTGATGATGACAGGTAAGAGAGAACAAGGACTTGCAATTAGAGAAATCACTTTATATTTGTAAATCAAACACACCTGACATGAAAATCACTGGCACAAGAGACTTGGCTGTTCTGTGCAGCTCTTGCAGGCTCCTTTCAAAGCAGGGCTATGCTTTCAACAGAGACAGACAGGTTTTTAGAGCTCATACAGCTTCAGTCAGTAAGTGTATGCATCATTGTGGCTGAATAAATAAATATCCACTAAAGGAACCTGGTTCAGAAGAGTAAAATAATTAAGAAACATGGAAAACATTACTGTCCATATTCAATTAACAGCCAAAGTATTGTTAGAAAGATGGATCAATCTGGAGTGATCTGACTAAAAGCAAAAGTTTAGATAACTTGTCTGATAATGGCATGAGCATATCCCATAAATGCCCAGCAATTCCATATCATTAAGCCTTCAAGGACAAGCCTGATTGATGGCAATGTACCTGCAGGAAACAGCTCAGATGGAAAAACTCCAATGTGTGCCAGCAAAGTAATTACCTGGGATGGTGACTATGCTCTGTGGTCAGATAGGAACAGGACAGATAATGCAGTGCTCCGAGCATTGCCCTGGTTCCTTCTGCTGAGAGGCAGCTCCATGCACCAGCTACTGAGGCACAGGAGGTACCTTTCTCACTCCTTCTTTACTTATTCTACTGAGTCTTCAAGGTCACTGTGTCTGTCCCATTTCAGTATATTTGCAGTACCTTTATGTGGCAAGCAAACACTGTGCCCATCTTTATGTTTTGTGTAGCACAATATGAACTGTTCCAAATATAGGCAAATTTCAGATGGACCAGACATTTGAAGCTAAAGGGTTGCCATGTCCCATCTGTAGGAGCACATGAGTTGTTTAACAGTTAACAATCACCAGCAATGAATCTTTCATCCTTATTTTTTTAAATCTCTGTCTCCTGTTACCATTCAGCATAAGGACTAAAAATAAGTATGTCACAATCATGTAACCCAATCCAAGTAATCAAGCACTCCTATTTCAGTAATGCGCTTTATGTAAAAATATTTCAAGAATAAAGATTATTTTTGATCTCTCGAATGCTGAAATGTAATATTTACACTTACAAAAGTAATACGTGGGACAAGAATTCATCAAGTGAATCATCCTTCTCAGCTTCCTAACAAATGAAGGCAGTATCTTTGCCCTCATGAGAAGAATTCAGCTTATGGGGAGGAAGGTAAGGGTACAGAAATGTAAAAGACCAACAAATCTATGTCTTGGTGGTGTCCTGTTCCAAAGCACACAAGCTGAGCAGCCCTCACCAACAACCAACTCAGGTCAGCTTCATTTTCAATAAAGTACATAAAAACAAGGGAACAAAGTACAGAGACCTATACAGGATTTACACTGAACTTTTGACAGATTAGGGTTTTTTTCTTTAAATCTCACCTCTGTCCCTTGACTTACTAGAGTACTTCTGTATCCAAGGTTAGGTCTAAATTACACCCCAAGTCTGACAATGGGTTTGGAAATCCAGCAAGGCTTATCTAGAGGTTCCCAGTACCACTGAGACTTTTTTAGGCTAAAGAAAGAAGATACCTCTGTTACAGTCCTTTGTCAGAGGTGACTCCTGTTCCAGAAGCTTAAAAATTTGGCTTAAGTTAGTCTGAGCTTCAAGGCATAAGAAAGTCTTTTCCTATCATGTGCCTCATACATGCAGAATTTAAAATTAAAGGAAAGGGCCTGCTCTTGATCTAAACCATTTTACTTGTTTTTAATTTGACTACCTCTTAGTCTTCTCAAACACAATGTTTACATTTAAATTGTTGACAGAAGTCCCTTCCTGCTGGTTTTACTGGAAGTGGGATGTCTCCCAAGGAAGACATCAATACACCTTTACTTTATGGGCTACCTATCTGTCCCTTAAACTGTGACAGAAAGTAAAAGCTGGCCACATTCAAGATGTTGATTTTCTGTCTTGGATCCATACCTAAAAAATTAGCACACAGATTGAATAAACAAATTAAGAACCAGTAATTTTAATTGCTATTATTTACAGGATACAGAATATACTCATGTGAGTATTTTGCTTCAGAAGATTATTTTTTGGGAAGAATCAGTCATATATTTCTTAGCTATGTTCTTAGTTATGGCAAAAATAAAAAATTAGCAAAACAATTCTAAGCTTACTTAAGCAAATTCAGACAATGGTGACAATTTTGTCATGAATTCTACATTTACAGGTCACAGGTGACAATCAAGGACTGCCACACAAGGCTAACAAAAATAGCTAAGGCTCCATCTTGGACCTTGCTGATCCATGCAGTTACTACATGTGGTGACTTAACCAGAAATCTGGAATTTCAGGAATCCTTTCATGAAGAAAAAGAGAGGTAGTTACCTTTTGCTTCAAAAGCAGAGACAACACTGAAAGAGCCAGATGTCATGTGAAGAATTAGTTGGGAATGTGAAAGAGATGGTGAGTGGGGCAGAGTATTTTGAATCAGTTTTACAAAATTCAAGGTCAGTTCAACGCTCCAAGATAATTCAACAAATAAAGCATGCAGTAAAAGAAGTATAGATTATGTTCTGCCTCCTTTAAAAGCCATAGCAAAATGCCCACTGGGTTTATATGTCACTGAATTTGACATCCCTCATATTCACAGATACTTCATGTAAGACTCTTCATACAAGTACTGAGTTGATTTCTGCTATACTGTAGGTGCTGCCTGCTTCAGGAGAAGTCCAATCATTGTCTGAGTAAACATACAAAGTTTAGCCCATAACAGGCACAGTGCTTTCCACTGAGGTGTAGCAGGTTATCTTGAGCATTAATACCAGTATCTACTTAGTCACTCCAGGAAAAGTAAGCAATTGAAACACAAAGAGTGTTTTCGTGAGTGAATTTTAAGGGTAAAAATGTTGCAGAAAATTTTCATGTACCTGTTTCAATGTTTTCATCTGTCAGTGTTTGTCATCCTACTTCTTTGCCTTTCATTTTCAGTGGCAAAATAGAGTGTGTAAAAGAAAAGCCAGAATGTACTGTTCTTAAAGGTACAACATACAAATGAATTTACAGTGTTTTACTTTTCCTTTTAGAACCATCTATATTTCTCAGATTCCCCTTGATTGGCTTGCCATTTGGTAAAGCAATTATGCTACTGTTATTTATTGTTAAAAATAAAATAATTCCAACTCCAGAAGCCTTAAATTATTAGTGTACAGAGAAAGATTGAAGTTCAGTCTAGACCTCTATACAGAATTTTTGGGTTTTTTTACACTTAAAAAAAGCATGAAAACTGCTCAGAAAATCTGGAAACATGGAAAGGTGATGGTATCTTTTTTCTATGACTGAAGGGAAATTATACAGCTACATTTGATATTTTTCTGGTAAGATTTTTGATGATGACATTTGGTTCTTCATTCCTGTGAGTTTACATATTCCATGTTAAAGATCCTTAATCCTTCAAGGCAATCAAGATAATATTAAATTAAAATAATGAGTTTTTCATAATGGAAAAGAACATCCAAGGAAGCATTTCATTTGTAGTATTTGAAGGAGAGGAGCAATCTGTTTAATGCCTTGACACTGATAAAATGGGGACAAACAAATTCCATGGAACAGTTCACATGACTTGTTACTTACATCCTTAAAAGTTTTTGGGATGGGCCTCTAGAACGTGACTGGATTTCACTGCACTAAAATCATCAGGAACCATAAAATCATAAAATATTTCAGCAGTGATGTCAAGACAATGACCATTATACTGAAAGTTTTTTTCCATGTTATTCTCATTATTTTTCCTTGTGACAGATTTTTTTAAGGCTATTTATTGTTAACACATGGTTAAGTGTGAGTTATTAATATTGTGCATATATATGTATATGATTCCTGTGTTATTGCCCAACATAACTAAGATTTCAGTGGAAAGACAGACTTGGAATTTCAAATATTGAATTCCAGATGTCTTCTCAGTAGACCTTTTCTACACAAAGATGTATTATGCATTTATAGTTTACTACCTGGAGAGAAAAGAACTAATAGAGGGGTTGCACGTGTCCAGTTTCTATGTCAAGCTCAGCTGAGGAAATCAGTTCATACCACAGCTGGTCCAAAATCTATCACACTTTTACATTTTTGGCAGGATGTCACCTTAGGCACTGTAAATGGTGTATGTGTGCTATATAATTATATTGTCCATGGATTTAAGCACCTGTGTTGCATATTTCATTACATTTTCTTGGCCTGCTTATTAGGACTACATTTTACATTTCTAATAATACAATTCAAATTCTACCAAATATGAAACACTGACTTTCAAGCAGAGCTAAATGAAGCTTAAGTAATTTAACATGAACCAATGAAAGACAAAAGAATTACTTCACTCATAGGCAAGGTCATGAGGTTCCTCTTGCTGCTCTTTCACCTGCATTTTCTTTCTTTCTGTTTGTAGAAAAATTTGAAGCAGAGAGATGTAATTTCTATCCATTTATTTACTGACAATACAACAGAAAACTCATTCCTCTTTTTGGAAATAAAGTGTTAATGGGACATTTGCAGGAAATCACAATGAGCTTGGAATCTTTTGTGGAATCAAATCAGAGTTCATACAACAAATATCACGTGTATTTTGTTGTTTCTAAACATCAATTGGCCGTATAAAAAGTGTAATAGAAAAATTAAAAATTTGTGATTACAATGACACAGAGCGTGTGCCAACAACTCTGTGGATGGCTTTTTATCTCATTCCCTTAGTGAAAACAGTTAACTAGGCACTGGTGAGATATTCTGTAACTGCGCAACAAAAAGCTGGCACAACTGCCAAGTGTGGCATGCCAGATGTGTGAATACATTCTGGAGAGCAGTATCAGCAGCTCCAACAGAAAGCCATAGCCATTAATCTAGAGACCTCTGGGAGTTCAGGATCGTGCTGTAAAACCTAGACCCTGCCAAGACTGCATCAGATAAAGCCATCAATGCATTGTAAAAAAGACACAAAACCTATTTCATGGGCTGCACTGATCAAGCAATTACAATCATTGACTACATTAAGCAAAGAAACAGCGGGGTGCCCTATAAAATTGACTGCCAACTTGAATAATCAATAGACTCCATGTAGAGTAAATTAAATAACTGAAAAACTATTTGGAAAAGCTGAAGTTAAAAAGCCAATCTGTAATCCCTCATCCATGGAAAAACAATCTTGCATCCAAAAGATTCTTTTGCTTGCTTTCAATGTTGTCACTGGGAAATACAGCAACAGCAAATGAAGAAATTCTTTAACTCTCTCATTCACCAGTTAATAATTGTTCATTTAACCCAGGCATTCATAATCAATGTATGCATTAGTATCATACGTCCCACCCTGCCAGGCTTCAAACACAGTCCTAAATTGCAGGGCTAATACTCAGAACAAGGGAACCCACAGAAATTGTATGTACTCTGGGAGGCTTAAAATGATATACTTTCCCTATTACAAGGCACACTCAATTTGGGCTGACTTTCCTGATTATTTCCAATGTAAACCATTTATAGCAATAGCCATAATTTTGTAATTGATAGTAGAATAGGTTGGAAATGTTACAACAGAGATTTTTTTTTTCAAAGGTGATGATTCATCAGAAACAAAGGTCGTGGAAACAGAAAGCATTGACTCAACAGCTTTTTTCATCCAGGAGGGTGGTTAAGAGAGAACTTCCCCTCCCTTCTCACTGCAAACATGTGCAGGTGGAAATGATGTGCTCCTTCACCAAAGCTGCCCATCAAGTCAGCAGCTGGAGCCTCTGCTGGCCTTACAGCACATCTCCAGGAGAGAAATCTGAATCCAGCTGCTGAGCACTATCCTGGATTTTCTCCCTTCTGGACCTCAAATGCTTTTCTGAGAAATATTAACAGCTTTTGAGTTTTAAATGTAAAGAAGTCTAACAGATTCTGGTTTGCTTTATTTTTCCAAAATTTTTCAAAATTCTAAGAAGTTTTCAGGTTTGCCTAAATGTCTGTACAGGAGCAGCCTGCAATGGTGCTGTGGAGCAGTTCCTGTAGATCTGCAGCCCCCTGCAAACTGCTGGATAGGATCTGTCTTTTGCTGCCTGCACTGCAATGGAGCTAATCCAGGCAAGGCTTTGGACAAAGGACTGCTGACTGCAGGATCATGGGTGTTTCTTTTGAGGCTGATACTTGCACCGTAGCACTGGGACAGCCAGGGACGTATTGCAAAACCCAAATTACCATGCTCTAGCAGATACCATTCACATTGTTAGGACTTCCAGGGCACATATGCCTGCAGGGAGAGGAGCCAAATATTGGCACCTGAAGACTACCAGTATCTAAGGGTGCTCATTACTTTGTGCCTCATTACTAAGTGGAGCACCAACCTGAGCAAAAGCTGAGTGTGAGATTTTAACTGCTGTCCAAAATGGCCCAAGGACAATTTCACATGTCCACAGGTTTGATTGTATTACCTGAATTAGGTTCAACACTTGGCAAGAAATATATATTGCAGACAAGACATACCCCCAAAAGAACAGTTCAATGGTATTAGGCCACTCCATATATCAAGAAAAAGGGACACATGTAAGACCACATTTATTTGTTAGTGGCAAACAATCTGCTTTTATATCTAAGAGAAAAAGAGTACTTTTCAATTATTAAAGCAAAACAAAAAATACCTCTTTTAAAAAAATGTGCCTTTTCATGCCTATGCAAATTTTCGCAGTTTTCATTCCCTTGTTTTGAAAGAAAAGTCCCTTTCTCCAGTGAAAATATATTCTTTCTTGGGAAAAAAAAAGCCTTCTGTTTTCAGTCTACCAAACTAGGAAATATCAAAGGCAAAGCTGCAACATATTTTGCTTTTCAGAGAATCTGAAGAAATGTGATTTAGCAGTTTTTCCAGTGGTGCAAATATTTTTTACTCACCTCACACTAACATGTTTTTTTTGTATGTGGATAAATTAACACGTAAGCAAGGGTGTTAGGCTCTTTACCTATGTTAATAGAATGAGCTGGGTTCTCCACTGGCAAATGTTTTCTTATTTTTTTAGCTGAAATGTAATGTAGAATTTAGGATTCTTTCAGTCTGGTCTGCAGATTAAAGAAAAACAGAAGAAAAATTGAAATTAACTCTTCACTGTACACAGTTTGTGCATTGGTTGAAAAAGTACTAGAATTTATGCAGTACATAATCAGAATACATCTTGGAGCTGTCATCATTACTGAAAAAGAGGTTTATAAATTAAAGCACCTGGGAAATCTATAGGGCATTAATTTATTATTTGTGGGAGTTTTATACAAGCATTTTTCTTTCTTGGTACAGAATAAATGAGTTGACGATAAACAGACCGGGATAACATTACGCTCTTTTTCACCTGCTTAAAAAAGCTGGAGACAAAACCCCTGAAAATGTGCGTTATAAGTGAACTCACAGCCACTACATAGCAAACAAAATGAAATATGATGAACTAAAAGTGATCATCTGTCACAATAACATTTTCCAACTTGTCTGCTGATTAGATGGTAATGCTGCCCATAAAAGCGAAGGAGGGGGGGAACCACTGCTGAGAACCTGATAAAACATCCTACTGAACCCTATTGTATTTACTACTTATTAGATTCTGAACTCAAATAGATCTTGATTGTTGAGAGCTTGGGTATTTAAAAGCCTTAAGATCATCAATTACATTACTCATAATTTCCACATCTGCCTGTTCCTCAGCAATTCAGAAGGAGAGAGAGATAGCTGTTAAAAGAGTATTTCTGCAACTTGATTACTATGAGTCTGTTACAATGTGCACTTGAAATGCCTTTAAGGATTTGAACTGAACTGTAATTTGCAGATTTCTGGAACTCCTACGTGGATCACTTTTTGGTGATAGTGAAAATCAAATGAGTGGAGATGGTCCAAATTACCTGGAAAAAAACCAGGTTCTTATCCACTCAAAGGAACCCCTACAAGCCTGCCAAAAGCACAATAAATGCACTCTTCTTTCCTGTGTTGTCTAGAAAGGGAAAATGTATTTCAAATTAAACAGAAGCCCTGATTAGCGTGGTTATTATGAAGCTAAACAGCAAGAAGATTACGTTTGCAGAAACCATTTACAGGCTACAGGGAATGTCACTTCCCTGTTGTGGCATGCTTCTTAAAATGAATATTTTTAACAAAACTTTTGTTTTTTTTCGAAGCACTGACAATCTGATCCTACTTTCCATTAAAGTTAAAGAAGAACTGCCCATCATCTCTTGTGGGAGCTGGATTACACTAATGGAGTGTACTTTTCTCATTCACAAGCATCCAAATCCATGCCAAGCAAAGACAGTACAAGGTGTTCTTACTCTGAGATCAACCTGACTCTAGGAACAGAAATATGCTCTTGAGTAACTCTACCAGCTGCTCCTTCATGTGCTGTGGAAGGAGGCAGGCATGTGCAAAATGGATCAATCAAATAAAGCACTGCCATGGCAATAATGTGCAGGCACTCTTAGAGATTGCACAGAAATAAATACATAAAGGCATTTTCAGAAATTATTCTTTCAAAGGGCAAATGTAGAATATGCAGCTTCCTTAGCTGCCAGAGTTTCAACATAACTTGCTTCTCACAGAGAGAAAAATGCTCTCATTGCTGCTTCACAGAAGGTGTCTTTAGGGAAGTCCATAAAACTCTAGTTAATATAACTTTTTTAGAATTTACTTTGTTTATAGAACCTGGTTGTTACTAACTCCTAATGTTATCTTCTGGAAAGAGGGGAGTCTTGTTTTAAAGTTTCCCCTCCGTACTTATCCTTCATTAAACAGACTCTAGAGGATTTACATACAAAAGGCTAAATGTTGGAATTAAGGCTCCAAACATCCAGAGATGGGCAACTTGGAATCAGAAATGGGTTTCCCAAGGAAGAAAAGATGAAAAAAAGCTAAGGAGAAGGAAGGGCAAAGGAAAGAATGGGCATAATAGTGGAAGCTATAAAGTCACAAAGACAGAGTATAAAGATGATGGAAGGGGCCGTAGCAGGAGAGAGATGACAAGGAAATGCACACATTGCTAAAGTAACAGAAGATATGACCAGGAAGAACAGCAGTTCTCAGGAAACACTTTCACAGTCCTTTGATAAATGTAAGCAAGGATGTTGGGGCAAAAAGAAAGATAACCATCAGACTCTATTTTGAATTATTGTTCAAAAATCTATTTTGCAAAACCCTGAAAACAAGTATGCTGGTGACATGAAGACTTAGGACTGCCTTATCCAAGGCACCTGCAGGAATATACAATAGGGAAATGTCACTTCTGTCGAGGTGGTAGGGCAGATTCTGCTTTCACCTCATTGCAGTAGGCAGATGTACGACTTACACTGGTGGATGTGAAAGGTGAGGCAAGCTTTTCGTTCTTCCTCCTGAAGAAACATGCCAGTTCAAACAAAATGCAGCGCTGCTTGTCCTGCCCTACATCAAAGAAAGGCTTTGTGCTGCAATGCATTCTCTAAAAGTGACCCACAGAACTCTTACCCCAGAACACGGTTTTGTTATACTAATTTGGGGTTTAATTATACTCCCTTATGATTATACAAAAAGACTGAGCCCTCCAATTTCATACAGTACAAAAAGGCAGCATTTTGTATCTTTCAATGGCTTAATTGAGGTTGCTTCTTTGGGTCATCTATGTGTGTGTGATGTTCTACCTCTCAGTGATTCCCCATTGATTTGTGTACATTGGATTAAATGGTTAGTATTAGCACCAGTGCAACAACTTAGGTTTTCTCAGGCAAAGTGGAGCTGATGGTGAATGTTTTCTACTGGATACATCACTACTACAGCACTTCTGTGGATTTTTCCAAGTGCTATTTATAAATAACTGTATTTACATTCTGCTTCTTTCTGTGCACAGCTCTTGCTACAGATTTAGTTATCAACTTTCTGGGAAGCCTAAAAGCATGGAAACGTGTTTCCCTTCTAACTATAGAAATTTTGGGAAAATGGAAAATAACAGCACTGAACTGTACACTGAAGCTAAGTAATAATTTCTCATATAACTTAAAAAAACCCACTATCAAATGCATTTACTAAGTAAATATGAAATGAGTATATTGCCAAAAATACTTTGGATTAGAGGTGAAGCTGTTCTATGCATAAATGTAGCTACATTACAAAATGTAAGATATCTTAAAGTGCTGAAAATGGATGTAATTAATACTTTTCTCTTAAAAACTGAAATAGATGTAAAGAGATACTTAGAATGAGACTTACCTTTCTTCATCTCCCTACTCTAAACATTAAGACAGAAATTTAGGTTAATTGTCTGGGGTGTCTGTACTTCATAGACAAAAAGGATCCACCAGAAGCTGGATCATCTTATGCCCAAAACCCATCTCAGATCAATGAAATGAATCACCTTTCAGAGGTCTTATTCTTTCCATCAACCATAGCAAATGCCCTGGACCACGCAATCCAATGTTCCAATGCCTGCAGTTAGGTGTAGTTCTTGCTACACAGAAGGGAATTGCATTCCTCAGTCTAGAGAAAAAAAAAATTAAAATAAGCTGGATAATTCCTATATATAGCTAAGATACTATAGTTCAGTCTACTCAACATGGGATTAAAGACCAATAATAAACATGGCCTATAATGTACAGATCCACGCAGAATGAGCCCCCACAACTATTCTAAATATACCCCATCTAAAATATTTTGAAAAATACAGTTTCAGACTTTAAGATTTGTCTTCCCACTCTAAGAGAAAACACCAAATTAAAATGTTAATTTAATTATTGTATATTTATATCATTGTGTTAGAACTTAGATTTTATCTAGTGTGATTTTTGTCGTGAATTTAAAATGTATGGTGAGCTGTTTTCCTGAACTTTTTCATAAACTCATATCTTCTCAGATTCTTTATTATTTACACAAACTTTTTAACAGTTCTCTCTATTCTTGCATATTTTATGCCATTTGTTGTTGTGATTTCTTAACAATGAGGACAGAATCTTCACAGTCACTCCATTTACATACTATAAATCCTTTTGTACTGCAAAGAATATGTAGATGCATACAGACCATAGGATTTCCTTAAATCAACTCAGATTAGAAAGAAAATATATCTGCTGAACAAGTATAACAAACTTCTTGCAGATCCACAAATTCCCTATCTCTCTTGCAACAGCAGTGCAAGAAAAAGTTTCTGAGAAAGTGATTGATACAGGTCTCAACAATAAAATAAAATCAGGTTTACACAAGGAAATATAAAAGCCTTCAATCAGACATGTGTAACTGCACACTGAAAATACACTCCTAGAAAATTCAAAATATAACACCATATATCCATTGCAGATAAACCTTTGCTAATGTTATGGCAATAGGAAAATTAATTGCTCAATTAAAAATAAAATTACAAAAAAACAATGTTCACATAATCTAGAAGGCAATAACTAGTAGAAAAGTGTGTGATACAGTGCACAAAGAACTGTCCAAATGGACATTAAGGAAAGGTGGAAAGCTGGTTTTTGGAGCTAAGCTGCTGGATAGATGGATGTCAGCATGGGATGTTACGGAATCAGTAGATTTTGTCATATTTTCAATCTGTCTGATGAATCTGGCCTAAATTGTTTCAGTGATTAACAGAAGGAGTTAGTTAGGGATCCTGGGGGGTTAGTTGGCAGGGTAGATTTTGGATTAATTCACATTCATGTCCAGGTAAATGCCTGAAGATTGATTACCACAATATTGATAATGGGCAGTGATGTAGACATAGCCTAAAAGAAAGAAACAAATAACATAAAAATAAAACCCTCTTTTTATTTCATTCAGTCTCTTCAGCCTCCTTTTCAACTAGCTGCACAATAGAGTCATTATCACACTCCATGTATGATCAAAGGATGTTTTTTAAGCCTATCATTGTTTGAAAAACTTTGTTTGGAATCCATGGTTTATGTAAAGACATTAGCTTCTTGCCCTCCAAATCTCTTGAGTGACATCTCTTGAGAGATG
The DNA here is from genome assembly GCF_031753505.1 of Anomalospiza imberbis. NCBI lineage: Eukaryota > Metazoa > Chordata > Aves > Passeriformes > Viduidae > Anomalospiza > Anomalospiza imberbis. The sequence continues at coordinate 24,835,333 of NC_089681.1, read as the reverse complement.
CTGAGAAAACCCCCTTGGACCAAAGCACAGCAAATGCCATGCCCAATCCCTCTGAACATGAACCACAGCACCTAGAGTTCAGGAATGTGCAGTATTGTTATATGTTCAAAGCTGGTTAAACACCATTCATCCTAAAAGGGAAGTACATTTTGCAAAGGAGAAGATGCCTCAATATCTAAGTCTTTGTCAAAACTTTAGAAAAGAGTTATTATATATCCACCTCTATGCAGAGCTCAGATGCAGAAAAGATCATATTTCTGAGTAAATAACAGACCTATTCTGCAAAGGTGTTCAAGGCAATGACAAGTCGCGGTGCCATCCCCAGTAACTATGAAATTGCCACTGGAAGCTACTATTTCATAGCTGTTCCTCCTGTTGTAGAAACCAATATAAAGAGGGGAAAATAAGTCAATTTGCAGAAAGCCTTGTGCATTATTTTGCTTAGTAAAAGAAGCAGCAGATCTGTTTCTGTTTGAAGAAGTCAGCTGCGCTGCAGGAGCACGCGCCCCTCTGTCACCAGCCTTGGGGGCACTGTTCTAATAGGGCTAAGATACAGACCTCATAAAATCAAGTATAAACAACTTCTTTCAGTACCATCTAAATCTTATGTTGAGATCAAATAGCCAAATTAACTATTCAGAAAGGTCTCATGGTCAAAATATTAATTGAAATTTCAAGGATATTGTTTTTTAAAAAAGGAAGAGAATTAAATAGATGACGAGATACTTATACAGCAACATTCAAAAGTATGTCAATGTAAAGCAACATTAAAGAAGAATTTTTAATTGATAGGCACATAATCTCCATGCTCTGAAGGAAATCAGTGCACCCAGCATGAAACATATGAGTTTTACAAACATAATTTCAATTTTTTTTATTACCTACGAGCATTAGGATATACTTCCTTGACTCTATAATAATTGCTTGCAGTTAATTACAAATGAAACAGAAGTGCTGGTAATATTAGACTTGCACCCTGCATAAAGCTAGAAATTACTGCTATTACTCTTATTTGCTAAGAATATTGGGTCATGGATGCTAATTAGCAGTTCACAGCCCCCTACAGGAAAAAACTCATTATTATGAAAATCTGTCGTGGTAGCCAAAGCCACCACCCATGTCACTGTGAATATTTTTGTCAGAGCAATTATAGGTATAACAAAACTTAAGATTTACTTTTGTATCCAGAAAATTATGAAGGTTAAAAATACAGCAGGCTAATCTAAAAATTGATTGCCATATCAAGGAAAGTGTTTCTGAACTATTTCATCTTAGTAAAATCTGACTATATATTGGGTAGAATGACAGCAAATTTTTTTTAGTATGTACACAAGCATAATTTCTTTCAAACATACATAAAATGCAAGAAAAGCCTCTCCATTGCCAAGTAAAAAAGCAAAGTAAAATGAGACTTAAGCAGCTAACTGAAATGAATTTTGCAAGGTCATATACCTAGAGCAATGAACAAGATTTATTAATCATCAGTAATTTGGGGGGAACATTCTATTTTCCTGTAAATGAGGACCCAATTCAGGAGAGAAAAAAAAGACTTGTTTACCCAAGTCTTCTGCAGGGTTTATTTGAAAAATAGAAGCAGAAAACATTGTTTTGTGTGATTTATTGAACCTCTCTTTCCACAGCACAAAAAGACGACTTTGAATGCTTGAGGGGAAGGTGAGTAAAAGAGCAGCTAATTGTAGTGCCAGGCTGAATTCTGCTTGTTTACTAAAAAGGAAAAATGGAAATGCCACACTGGGATGAAGCAGTGGTTTAGGAGTGGTTCTAAGTCACAGAAGGGTGAGGGGGCTCTCATCCCTTCTCATTTCAGCCATGTAAAACCAGGTAGTCAGCATAAAGTGCCTGAACTCCTCATGTTGGCTAAAACAGAGGGAGGTATAACCACCAGCCCAGAGCAACCCCTCTGATGTCTACAGAGTGACCCTAAAACATAAGTACAGGAGAGAAGTTAAACATTCCACAGCTAGGAAGAAACCAATCTCAGCTGTAAATAACCTAAAAATACAAATCCATCCAGAGTTAGATACACTCAGCTACTTATTGCTATATTGAGTACAGCAAAAGGATGAAGGAAAAATGGGAATTTGAATGACACATAAATACTGTTTTAAGACAAAGAGAGGGACCACATGAATTGTGCTGTGTTTTAAGGAAAAGTGGTTTCTCAAAATCATATTTTACCTTGTCTACATTAGGCTGAATTTTGATTTCAATATCACTATCTGGATTTCTATCAGTGTAAAGGAAAATGGGACTTGACTACTAATGCAACCCCACTGCTCACCTACTAATGAAAAGGAGTTTTCCTTTCATCAGAGGGGATTACATTAGTTAAAAAGAACAATGCATAATTTGAAGACCTCTAACAGCACCTAGAAAGAGAAAAAAAATCCTGTTTTCTAACTGAGAAATGAAGTTCTCTGTGCAGAGAATTTGCAATGCATATATGCTGGCTCCTTGCTAATCCCGTGAAACTCTGGTATGAAACCTGGAACTATAAATAAAAGCAACAAAATTCCATCTTACCCAAATATTGCAGGTCTCATTTGAAAAATGGGAGATCTGTGTGAGCAGACAGAGATGGGGATTCATGTATTAGGAATGCATGAAACAGATACAAGGACTGCATTATAAAGAGTTAAAAATGTTTTTATCAGAAATTTAAGAAAATGCAACTACCCTGTGGTAGGTCTCTTTCCCTGGCCAGTTGAAGCTGCCTACTACATGTTACCCTGTTCTACCAGTGTACTTTGGCTACAACCTCTTTTGGACACACATTCGATGCTATTGCTTAGATAATGAACATGACAGTGAATTAACAAGATGAATTGAGAGGTGCAGTTTAGCAGGTTTATGGGAAACAATTGAACTCTAGAGACAAGTGGATTTTTTACATTGCTGTAATCTTCCCTTATGCAATCACCCTTCATTTGGATGAGGGGGAATTTGGTAAAATTAGGTCCTAAATTATTACTAGCAGTGGGGCTTTTGTCTGACAGCCAAGGTGAAATGTCACTCTAATTCAGGCAATGCAAAGCCAAGCTATAGGTCTAACCAGCGGCCACTGAGTGTACGACAGGGTGTGGATCACAGTGCTCAAAAATGAGAAGGCAGTGGAAATCCTGTGTATATTTAGTGATCTTATGCAAAACCAAGCTTTTTCAGGAATCATTTGGGCAGACTCAAGGTTGGGGCTGGTTGCTAACACTCTGTGATTTTGGGGAAGACCATCAGTGGCCCACCCCCGCCATCCTTGTAGACATAGACAGTGTGCAGAGAAGCACAGCTCTGCATGCACCTGGCTTGCACCAGGGATGGAGTATGAGTGTAACTCCTATTGTGTTTACAGCACACCATTCTTTGTTTTCCATATCAGAAAATGCCCTGGGCTGGCCAGCTGAAGTGGGCGATGTTAAGAAAATGTCTATTCTTTCCTACAAGTTACCAGTGTCACAGCTTGATTCCAGAAAGATGAATGTTTATGTTTCTACATTAAAATGGGAAAATTTACGCTACTTAGTATTGCATCTTAGCAAAGTATAAACTAACAGTGACATATGACACTATGACAAAGGTAGAAACAAAATATTGTCCAAAAATCTGTGACAAATTCCATCCTGATATGAATTGTTATTACTACAATATCAAATCAGAATTGCTTTCAAACCTCTGGGCTAGGCCTCCTGTATATTATTCAAAGCATCTCTCTACTGAATCCTCGAAGACATTCAGCTAAGAATCAGTACTGCTCATTGTAAAGTAGAGCTATTAACATGTCTCTTGCTTTCACCTGTAGATCTCTTTATAAAGATATGTACATGTCATTATCACCTTTTTATAAATCCCATTGCTAAAATCAAATTACATTAGTATGCATGCGACCGTTTCTCGCCTAGTGCATGCAATATGGTTCTAATACATTGGAGACTGGAGGTCTGCTGATTTACCTCCCACAAATTTCTTACCAAGATTCATTAATATTAGAATTCTTAACCCAAGTTAATTGATTTTCATGTAATTCAGGCTAGGTAAAAAGTCTGCTAAGACTAGTGTGTGTACTTCACAAATGCTTGTTGCTCCATGAATTCATGTTGTATTCTATGTAATTATCTCAGAATTTCCCTTTTTTTCTCAGATACACAGAAGAGGTCACAGTAGAGTACAGAATTTTGGATCTAAAGAATTTTGAAGGTCATCTGGAGTGAAGAAAATAAGGAGTTTGTCTTCATTTTTTCTATGTATTTGTGTTCATTATTATGACGGATACATACGAAACCCTTGAAAATTTTCCGGGGCCAAAACACATCCTTAACAAGTGAAGGAAATGGTGGGGTTTTGCCAATTGTAAAGAAATGTAATGCTAAAAATCCATGTCTTGTCTACCCTAGAGGACAGCATGTTAGCTGCAGAACTAGTCAGATAGTTATCTCCCAAGAGAATGAAGAAATCTGAGCAACTCAGAAACCAGATGTTTTTAGCTATATTCTCTAGATTCTTTACTTTTCTTGACACTCATTTAACTCCACTAACAAATGAACTCTGAAGAGAAATGATGTCTTTGTTAAAGATTCAATATCCCTCAAGAGCTCCAAATAAGCATCTGAAATTCCCCAAGAAAATTCTTCCACAAACAAAAAGTTAATTACATTTTAGTGGGTATCTCTGGGTGAAGGCTACTTTCCTGCCATGCATTGACAATGAAAGTGAATTGAAGGTTTTTGGAATTTCAGTGATTTGATTGATGTGTTCATTAGTTCACTTCTTCAAAGTGAGGAAGAATCAAGTTATAAATATTTTATTAATAGTTTGTATTTTTCCTGATGTCATTTTTCTATTGTTACTTTGTTTGATTGACTGGTACCTCATGGCTTCAGATACCAAAGTCCTTTTTTATCCTGGTTACAAATGAGGTTTGAGTGTTCACACAGTTGAGATGTGTTTCTTCCTGCTTGAAAATTTTGAACTGTTTGGCCATTTTCAATCAAAATGGGTGGAGTCATGTTTCAAAGAATTTGTTTTAAAACAGCTTCCAGAAAATTAGGTGGCCAGGTAGGAAAGAGAGTCCCTATTTATTGTCTACTGCAGGAAGGGTGGGAGGATGAGCTCTTCCTTTTTCACACAGAGAATTCACACCAAGTTCACACAGAAAACACAGACAAGGATTTGCAAAAAGCAGCACCTGATTAGACAACAGAGAAGCGTGAAGGATGCACACCTGTAGGAAACCAAGCTCTGCTAGCTCTGACACACATCAACCTGTTTTGGGAAAGAAATTCCCACATTACATGGGTAACAACATAGCAGTTTATATGCTCATCACTGACACAGCTCAGGCTTATTTAAAAGCTACTTCTCAGATAACAGCCATGTAGTTCCCACCTTAGACTTCCCACCCAGAAACTCTGGCCAGGATGAAAGAATATCAGCTGGTATTTGCACAGTGTGTGAAGTTCCCATGTGGTAACCCATGCCTATGGGTGAAGATTCCACTTAAACATGGAATAATGCCAATTACCATCCCCTCTGCCACAGCTCAGTTTAGTTTGCAACCACAAACTCACATGGTCTCTCCCTGCAACCTGGTGACAGTCTTCAGGTTAATGTATCATTAGGGTGACCTGGCAGTTCCCCTTCCAATCTCACCTGATGATTGCTGAAACATTAGCTACAAAGCAGACAGGAAGACTTCATTTACTCCCCAGGAAAGGCCCAGCTTTGGGCCATGGCAAAATGTACTGCTGCTGCCTGTGTCTATAGAGAGGACCATGTCTGCCTCATTCAATCACTGAATTTCCCTTTCCAAACATTTCCTCCCTTTTTTTTTTTTTCCCTCTCTTTCCCAGAAAGAAGTGCCTTGGCATCCAGAAGGATGAAGAGAAGAATGCTTGTGTACAGGTAGCTGCAGAAAAGGCACCCAGAAAGAGACTTCACTGTCTAGGAAGGGTGAAGGTGATGAGTTTGAGCAAAGGAACAGAAGTAAAGGGACAATGATATCCAGGAATACTGGAGCAACATTAATATCTACAGGAATCAGAGCCCTGATGTTCTAGGAATGGTACAAACTTACAGAAGGAATAATCTCTACCTTCTCTCATCTTCATGTAAATGCAAGGGATATTATTTAGATAATAGTCACCTCGTGTTCTGCACCAATTAACTGACTCTTTTAATTGGCTAGCCTAGGAATGCTTGGCATTTGACTGGAACATCTACAAGGCTAGAGCCAGAAACTCTCAACTGGGGACATTCTGGAGGGGTCTCCCCTCAGACCACTCAGCATAGATTTTCTCCCGTTTTCTGAGCAAGAGGCTTGGAGAAGGTTCCATCCTTGTGCCAGGCACTGAACAGCTTACTAAGTATCAGGAGTAGGAGATGTCAGTAAAAATCCCCTATTCTCCAGTCCAGAGTCTGACTGAGAGAAATGCTTCAATGTGTGTTTTCAGTAAAACAGAGAAAGACAATGTGCAGTGCAGGAGTGAAGTCTTGCTGTGGTGGATCTCTGTGAGGGAAGAGATGTTTCCTAAATATAACTTCTTTTTCTTGAAAAACGCAGAGAATTGAGGGGAGGAGAAGAGGGTAAAGGGGAAGAGGAGCTACTGGTTTTCCCTTTAAAGATGTTAATAAGATCATGTTTTAATGTTGCATTTTGAAATAAGAGGATTCCCTTTTAATTCTAAAAATGTGCCATGAAAATGCCACCACTATTTATTGCATAGCATTAGCAAAGACTTTACATCTCCTATTTCACAAATGAAAATATTATTTATTATCCACCACTCTTTCAATGGTGTTATGCTGAAATTGAAATCTATGACTCTTCTACCAGCTTAAGCCCACATCCTTCACTTTCTTAAGGATCATGGAAAAAAAGAAAGGCACTAGTGTAAAATACTTTATCAGATGCTGACCTTCTGGCAGGAAGTCAGAATCATCTTGTGGGAAAATGAATAACTCCTAGCTCTCAGTCTCATTTTTCCTGATGCTGTCCTACCTCCATGCTTTTGCTATGCTTTTATTTCATGCAGGACTTGCAGAGGATATCAGGCGTCCATTGCATTTATTCCCTTATGTTTTTACAGATACATGTATAAATATACATACATAAACCCTCAAATCTAATAATTAGTTCTCCTTATGGTAGCTTGAGCACTTGTTCCAACTCAGTCTGCTGAAATCATTAAAAAAGTCTCTCTGCCAAGTGAAGCCATGTTTAGTGAAAAACTTTTCCTAATATATCTAAAACAAAACATACACTGAAAGTACTTAAGCCTGAATGAAGTCTCCAAACGCTAAAAGAGAAGAATCATCCAGAAGAAAACAAGTCCTCGATTTTATTTTATCACAATGTATCGTTTTTCTCCTTGGTGTATGAAAGTCTCATCAGAGACTTAAATCAGATTTATAGGTTTCCCACAACTGTATAAGCAAGTGAGCAGCACTAAAGCAGACCCTGTCTAGCTCAGGACAGCAATTACATTGCTATGCCTCTACAACTGTAGAGGAATAGGAACTTAGTGTAAAGTCATTATCAGACACATATTACAAATTCAATGTGTTGCACATAAAATATGTATGATTTCGTCTTACTGTATATCATGTATCAAAATATAATGTGTTTTTGAGGCACAAATGAATTCAAAATGAAATATTTTATTGAAAAAACACACAGCTTTCCTGATATAGGTAAGTGGAATTTAAAATTGAAAATGTTTCACAACCATCCGTTAAAGCGCATTTTGAAACATTCTTAGAATCCAGATTTCCTGCCAGTGAAATGAAGTAGAGTTAAATATCCCAAGCAGGAAGCTTGCCTGATAGACACTATCTACCAGTAGAAATTTTTATGATATGAAAAGATGATACTTTGCAAGGAAAACACTCACAACCTCAATCTCAAAGAGAACAGATAGTCTGTAAAAACCTGCAAGGTTGTTGTTTTTTTTTAATGGAAGTACAAGTCCGTAAGAGAGGGGATGATGGGAAATGAAAAGGACACAGACTTGGAAAAGTTTGATCAATATTTTGTGTTTGTGAGGGTGTTTTTTTGTTTTTATTAAAATTAAAATATTTGGAGGGCTGATCTGTTTTTGTTTTTCTTCCCATTCTTGCAGAGTCTGGGAGGGGGGAGAGCAGTCATTCACACCATGTACAGGATTAGTGGATGCCCATTTCATGCTACACCTTCAGGCAGAAATCGCACTGGAAGCTGGGCTGCAGGGAGCTGACAGAACCATGAGTGAGCACAGGTAATGCCTCAGCTGCCGTATTTTATCCTGAGGGCTGCACTAGCACTCATTACAAACAGATACAACTGCTGAAAAGGGAGATCTGTGCCTCTTGTAAAGTTGGAATTAAAAATCTAATCCAGAGAAGACACATATGTTGCCCAAGGAAAATCCTTATCCCAAAAGCAAATGCAAATATGGTCTGAAAGATATTTCTTATGAGCGGGCTCTACCATCCATCTCTGTTGTGTAGGAGAAGCATGCAGAAGAGAAAATAATCAGAAATTAGTCTGAGACAAGTAGAAACAAGAATAATTAAAGTGGCCACAAGTGAATGGCAGAAACTAGAAATAGAAAAGTGCATTTTCGCATATCTGCCCCTTCCAGTCACTGAATCAGAGAGTATCTCAAGTAGGAAGGGACCCATGAAGATCTCAAGTCCAGCTCCCTGCTCTTCACAGGATTACCTGAAACGAAACCATATGGCTAAGAGCATCATCCAGATGCCCTTTGAATTATGAAAAAAGGTTGAACCATATGAACAATATCAAATATTTCTACCAAGTTGTTCCAAACATGAAATGTTTACCACAGCAATCCCACAGCTCTGTTCTCCCAGTCCACAGTGCAGGTGTATTTCTGGGGTTACCTGTGAGTCTGAGTCCCCCTCAGTGCTCTCATAGATGGATAAGCACACAGCCACTTGCCTGCCCCTTCTTGGAGTGAACTGCTTAATGATGGATCCATAACCCAAGCACATTTGTCCTCTATCAGTTTGGGAAAGACTTTGAGTATTATATTTTGTGAAATACACCAGTTGACTTACCAGGACCTGTGTGTGTCTGCCGAAGAAAGAGTGCTGCCTAAGTGCAAAGAAAGTTAATTTTTTACAGAATAATTAATAGCAATTTACTTAGTGTATCTATATACTTGCAAAAATAGAAACTGCATTTGAAGTGCTTCTATTGGTTTGAGAGTGCCTGCTTTAACAAGTGCTTTTCCTTTCCTGGGCAGGAAGATTTTGCAGATGGGAATCTTAGATGAAAAAACATGGCCACTGAGCAGTATTTGCCTACACTGACTTGTAGGTGAAGATTTATGAGTCAATTGTGTTTTAATGATAAACACATAGTTTTACATTGCTTGACAGAAGTAAGACAGGCTCTGCATTGCACAGAGCCCAGCCGTGTTTGCTCAGCCAAACACTGACCGAAAGTCTTCCTCGGTAAAAGTAGGAAAACCCACTTTGCCTTGCTATCTCCAGTTCAGAAGCTAATAATTTGTGTTTCTGAGCACTTTGCAACCCACACTCCAAAACTTATTCAGGAAACCTCAGATTGTCATTGTTCAGTGCCTTTGCAGGATATATCAAACCCTTTAGTATGACTACAACTCAGAAAGAACTTGAGTTACAGCATCATGTGAAGCCAGGCAGGAGTACAGCTCTCACAAGGGGCAAGAATCCTATTAGGAAGACTGTGACATGTAGCTGAAAAAAACCAAGATAAAAATGTGAGTAAACATTTTCCATGAGAAGGGACTCCCATCCTGCCAGAAATGTGTTTGAAGGGAGAAGCAAATGTACACCCATTTACAGTGTTGGCTGCTTGAGCTTCTCTGTAGATCCACCTTAAAATGCAATTTTTTTTCATTCCCTTAAAGCTGCACATCCCAGCTGGCATGTCCCAGTCCTATAAACGTCTCAATATAATACACCATCATTGTCTGATGTATGGGCTTCCATTTGGTGCACCATGTCCAAAGAATATTTCTTCATGCTTGAATGACTCATGTATGAGGAGATTAATCTCTCTGGGGGAGAAATTGGTGTCTCTCCTATGGAAGCAAGTTGCTATGTGCACATTAACTGCTGATCTCACTCATGTTCTTAATATTCAGGGTACAGCTTCTATCTGCTATAAAAATCCTTTTGTCTTTCCACAACTTGCTGTGCTTTTCCAGCTCTGCTTGCAAAACAAAAGGAAAAATTTTAAATTAATCATTAAAATAGTACAGTGAAATAACATACTATTAATTTTAACTTGTAATTCTGTTTGCCATTCATTCTAGGTGCCGGGTAGTTTTACTCACACTTTTCTTTAGCCTGTAGCTCTTAACAAGAGGATGCAAATAACTGGCTTTATTAAGTGAAGAGGGCATCTGTTTTGATTTAGATCAGCTCCCCAGATTCTCAAAGAGACAAGGTTTAAGCCTATACCATTTTGATTGCTGGCAAGAAAATATTTAACAGGCAGCTTCTGTCTTTGAGAGGAATGAAAGCACAACATGCACGTATCACTTGATGTACATTATCACTTTCTTGTTGGCTAAGAACTAAACTTTATGTTCCAAATGTTTTCATCAATATGAATACTTCTTGTGAGCTTACTTATTCCTTGCTTGTTTCAAACTCCACTTTTGCATCCAGTGAGCAATAATAGAAAGCAATAAATACATTAGCACTACAAGTAAATTTGCAAATACCTTAATTCATACTATAAACTGCAGTTTGAAAGATCAAGCAATGTGTCTCCCCAGAAAGGAGACCTTATCCAAGCAATTATATTTATATTCAGAGGCTTAGTTTGATTCAGCTTTGTCTTTTATTGAAACTTATCAAAAACCCACAGCCAGTGCCAGTAAGCAATCTAGAGCTATTAATTAGTACACCCATGTTTTTGCCACAACAAACATTTTAATTTGTCCTCTAAACAGTGTTCATGATATCAGCCCTTTACTCCTGTTTTATTTCTGTCTGTGTGATATACGTTACACATGAGAGAGTCCTACGTCCATATGTCCACAAACTGCAGCGGACATATGGCAGCACACAGAAAAGCGGTCTTTTACATTTTGCATACTATTATCATGGAGGCATTACAGCATCCCTTTATGTCATGTTGCTGTTTAGGCAAGTTTGTGTCATGTATTTGAACCTTCTCAGCTGGCTTGATTTATTCTAATTGTAGGCATTGGGTTAGTCTATTTGTAACAAGCAGTGTGCGGAAATTGCCCCAGTAATGACTCCTGCAACAAACGTAATTTATTTAGCTGATTACAAAGAAATGTTGGATATGCTTCAAGAAGAGAACAATAAAATGTTAGACATTTATTGAATGTTATTTGTCATTAGTTCTCTATCTAATGAAAGAATGTATATATGACTGAAAGGTTGCCAAAGACAATGGAAAAAACAGCCCACAGGAAGGATTTATGTTTTATTTTTAATTCTAGAAAGTGGAGTAATCTCATGAAAAATCTATTGAAAAAATTATGCCCATTAAAGAAGCCCTTGCAAAACAAACTGCAGGCATTTCATATAAACAAGGTTTATATGAAGAGATATATGCAGGTACCCACTTTCAGGCATTCAGAATATTCTCTCACTGAATTCTCTCTTCTCTCAATGAATTCTTCCCAGCCAGCTCAAACCAGACACCATTGTTTGGAATAACACTAATAGATGCTGACAGGCCAAGCTCAGAAGAGATTCTTGTATGAGCATGGGACTTATTTGATGTATATCCACAGAACCTCTTGTCCAACCCTTGTGGTCTCACTGTTAATATTTTCCATGCTTTTTTTTCCCCAATCTTTTTCTCAAAATGTTCTAAGAAAAAGTGATAAATACGAAAACCAAGAGAAGAGATTATAACTGCACTGGATGTATCTTGTAATGAGATAAGGTCTAAGAACTCGCTTCAGACCAGCTGTCCAAAAGCATGGACCATCCACTCCAGCCCACTGAATGGGCTCTCTTTCAAGCACCTTCCAAGGTCTGCTCCATTTTAAGGAATCAGTTACTGCTGGAGGTGTCTGTGTCTCTCCAATATATATGGAGAGAATATAGGTAGGAGGCAGATTAGGTAGCCACATGACTAATACTGCCATTTTACTTGGCTGATATCAGGCAAGAGTGACTACATTCTTAGGTTGAAGTTTCCTCCAGACAGAAAGTATACTGCAGAAGAAAATGGAGCCTCTCATTTGCTGTAAAGCTTTACATAAGTCTTTTCATCTAATGTTTCAAGGACCATAGGCCATACTGCCTTTCCATCCCTCTAGTAGGTTCTCCTCTGTTGTACATTCTGCACACAGAGCTGACAACAGATTCCATGTTGCTGCACAATGTACTGGCTGCCAGCATTTCCCAGAGCCAGCACCAGCTGATAGTGCTCAGGGTTCATTGTGCCTTGAGCTGGTTCTCCCACTCTCTGCCTGACATAATTTGTGCAACACAAAATTGAGCACGGTGAAAGAAAGACAACAGATTCTTTGGGCACAGAAAAGCAACGCTAGGTATAAAGTCAGCTCCTGTCAGTCTAAACCAGCTTCTTCTGACATCATGGTAGAGATCTAGCAAGAGCAGGTAGAGACTGGCAAGAGCAGACCCTTCTCTTGGTATTTGACTGATTGCTGTCAGATGCAAAAATACATTTGCAGTTTTATAAATAACAATAAGGCAATATAAAGGCTCAAACAGCACCAATAATTTCTCTATAAAGACTTGGGGGACGAAAAGCCAAAGGCTAAATCTCTTCTTCAGTTGTCCTGAGCAAAGCTAAGTCATTTTGCTGTTTCCAGTGCTGGGAGAAGTTGGATTAGCATCACCACACACCTCCTTTCCAAAAGATGGCACAGTGGAGAAAGGTCTGAGAGCCTTAATAGTGTTAGCGCCCTGTGCAGACAGACAGACTGACGACAGCTGTGTGCCTCCCACATTGTGGCTACCTACTTGTAGAAGGTATAACCAATCTGGTTTCCTCAGGGTAAGCAATAAAGGTTCTGAATATAAAGGTTAAGTAATAAACACAAAGCAGAGGGAAACTATTCCCTCAATTCTTGAATAAAACATTCCAAGAAAGTGCAGCACTAATGGATTTGAAAAAATAAGCACAAAGTAGCAATGTAGCACCATGTCTCCTCAAGTGCACAGAACATCACGCACATTGACTGGTTTAAATTTTATGCAGTTTCACCCCACATATTTCAGATGAGAGAAGTACTGCCCTTCAGTTCTACATTTCCTTGTAGCAGCAGGTACAAGGGGCTGCTCTTTTCCTTGCATTCATTAAGCACCTTCCTAAAAAATAAACTAAGTGTGTATTAAAACCACTTTTCATGTGCCCAGCTACAATAGCTACGTGCCAACAAGTATTCCTTTTCTTTCTCTCCCCAAACTGTTAGTGTAGGCAAAAATGTGAGTGCTAAACTAATTTCCAATTTAAGTATAAAATTCCTTCCAGGATGCATTTCTTGGCTGAGATGGAGAATGCAGGTCCCCCAGTTCCATTCAGTTCCAGTGACTATACTGGCCCAAAGGTTTTTACTTCTCCCAGGCTCCAAGTCTATGGTATGGGAACAAAAAAGCATGACAGCTAGAAGGTAGAAGGATAAGTGATCAGGAACAAACACAGGGCTTGTTAATTTAGAGAACCAATTCTGTATCTCTAGTCCTCAATTGAGGACAGCACATGGCTGTCTGCTACATCCCTTATTCCTAGGGGACTGGACTTTATCTTGGTGGAATGTGAACTTACAGGCCCACTGAATTTGAAAAGCACACAGCTTCACCTGTGCTATCCAAGCGATATTCAGGCCACCCAGCAAGGTCATAGCTCCAGTGGGTCTGACATGACAACACACCTACCTAAGGATCTGACCCAGACTACCTGTTTGGTTTCTCTAGGCAATCCACATGCTTTAGTTAGGAGAGATTTGAGGTTTATTTTTTAAAACCTATCATGATTTTAGCTGCCTGCTTCTAAAATGTGAGGAATACCACAGTGCAAAACAACCACAATAGCAAAAGGACTCTAAGGCTAAGAACAAAAAGGGAAGTTCTGCCTGAATCTGATATCCCTACTTTTAAAAAATAACTAAAAAATGGAAAATCCTTCCTGTAGCAGACTGAGCACAGCATATATGCCAGAAGGATCCATAATGCTTTGGGAGTATGGGACAAAACAGGCTGTTTTATCTTCTGTCACATTATAAAAGTGAATTTGTGCACAGTTGCAAGTACAGAACATACAAATATGAAGAGCAACAAACAGCACACTCTCAGGTCCAAGCTTATTCCTCTCTTTTCACAAGCCCATGGCTCCTACTTCATGTTCCAAAAGACCTGAATCAGGAGCCTGGTTTTGTTGCAGCATTCATTACCTGTACAGGTGAGGAGGGAGGCAGAGGAGAGAGGCAGACAAGGGAGATTTAGGGGAAGTAGGCTTACGGGCTTGCTCATAACCAGTCATTCCTCATTGTCAGGTTTTTAGATGACTCCTTATGAACTCCAGCTTGGACCAGTGAAAGTTTTCCTTACCTAGGTCGGTACCTGTAGCCCACACCTCTTTTAATCAAAATTATTTAAATGACTGAAGCTTCCAGTTCTCATCTCCTGCTCTGCCCACCACAAATCAGCAGAACACTCCTTGTCTTGGTCTCCTCTGGGAATTCCCATTTCTATAGTTTTGTATGTCATCTTCTCACCTCACCTTCTGCTGTCTTCTCCTGTATCTCTCCACACCTTTATCAGTGAGATTCCCTTCACTGCTGCTACCCTCATCTCATGGATGGGCACTGGTGGGAGGTATGGGCAAACCCACAGCACACAGCAGGTGAGAGCAGATTGCCAACAGGCCTCCACAACCTGGTTCTCATCCCCATCCTGACCCCCAGGAAATGCTCAACACCCTGAAGGCCAAACGCCTCCAGCATTGAAGGCAGGGCAGTGCTTTCCCAGGCTCTGCAGAGCGCAGGGGGAAAGGCAGTGCTGCAGTGTAATCAGAGGGCAACGACCTCACAGCTGCAAACTGCAACCTTTTAGAAAGTGTTTAATGCAGTCTTTATGGCAGCCATTATTTTTACAGTGTTTTCACTTTGGGAAAGAAAACAGAGTAAATGTTTACAACAGCTTAACTAAATAAGTTCAACAGGTGAGGTGTGGCCCTCACCTGGGCCAGTACAGCCCACCCAGCAGCTCATAACCCTCAGTGTCTGGAAATAAAAAGGGTTGTTGAAAATGGACCTTCACTCGGAAAGGAAAAAGTTTCTTTCCCTGCTTCAGTTTTTGTTTGTTTCTTTAAGTAACAGACTGTTTCAGAAAAATAAACACACAGAAGGGCTCAGGGCAAAGATACATTTTGTATACAGCTTTAATGAAAACATGTTTTTCTTGTTAACACCTTGTTATATCCTAAAATCACAATACAGAAAAAACTGTGAATAAGGCTGTGTGCATAGACATCTCAGATTTTTAATGAAATTCAGAAACCAACATAGCTTCCCCCACACGCTCGTCGCTACCGCCGTATCGGCAGCTCTTGGTGGGCATGACCCTGGCCGAGTGCTACCTGCGCTCTCTCCCTGCACACACTGAGCTGCAAGGGCTGCTCAAGCACAGGTCTGCGCTACTGAACTTCTCACCACGCTGAAAAGTGCAGGCATGAGATACAACTGTCAGACACAGGCCCAGAGCCACAACCACAGGCTCTAATTTTTCATTACAGCTCACTTTCGCAGTTTAACAGACAGGCTGCTGTCATATAAGCCAAAAGCAATCGTCCATAGACTGGCCAAAATATCAGAATTTCTCTGCACAGCCTCTCTGAGTTTGGGGTCGATTTTTGCCTCACCACATTATGACTAATACCTCGTCAAACACACACTATCAGAAGCTTGTATCTGAGCAGCTTCATAAGGCCCTTTAGTACTTAACATAGTGTGTTCCACCCAGGAGATAATATTTCTGTTTCAAAAGATGTTAGCTACTTCTTTCCAAAAAATTTCATAATTTAATTCCCTGCTGAAACACCTCAGCTGGAGCTGCTGGGTTGTAGAAGTTAGATGGGATTCAGGAGACAACAGCTGCCACACAGAGCTGGAGAGAATATGCCTTTTTCTTAAAAAAAAAAAAAAAAAAAAAAAAGGTAATACTTTTCTCTGATAATGACCCCAAAGTGACTCTGTTCCCTGGTAATGATCCAGAGCCCCATGTTTCTGCAGTCTGCTGGGCCACCATGAAAGAGCAGCACATTGCTGTAATGAGTGATGGCAGTGAGAGAAAAGATCTTGGGACAATGCTGATGATGGAAAGTGGGCACTGGTTGTTCTGCAGGTAATGAAATCTTACTTGTAACAAGGAGATAAGAAAAGACGGTACTGGAAATTGTCAGTGTTTGAACTCTGAAACTCAGTGGGAGGGAAAAGATACAGTTTTTGTGAAATACCTTTTTCTCAGGAGATTCAGAGAAAAATCCATGCTTTGGGGCATCTGAATGTTCACTCAGATCAACTCTTAAAGAAAAAGCTTGAATTCCCTCATATATTTAGTGGCAAGAGGGGGCCCTAAAGCAGGATTTAGACACACTTTATACCACATTATTAATACCAAGAAGTCATAAAAGACCTTTATTGTTACTGCAAATCGGACTTTGAATCCCAACCGAGTACAAAAACTGAGTCTGCACTAGAATATCAAACCCAGACTTTGGTAAAGTTCAGAAATGAATCTCCCTTTAAAACTATTACTGAGTTTAGAAAATAGATCAGTCATCTGACATGTGAGCTGCAATTCCCATTAGCTTTGGGGAAATTCTCCTATTGATCTGGACTCCTAGCATAACTTAACTTCTGCATAATAATTACTGCCCTTGGAACATCACTACTTTATTATTTGTAAGGACAAAAGAAAACTGCTGCAGATTTTATAGGAATAAAGTTTTTTTTGTTTCTCAAAAGGGTACAGGCCTATCAAACCTAGGAGAGAGAATAGCCTCCAGTACAGATGGGTAGGTATGAGATGCCCACTCACTCCTGCTACTACTTCAGTGCAGCTACAGTAGCATTATTTTTAGCAGAGCAGGTGTAGAAAAGGGTGGCTTTGAGGGAAATAAAAAAAAAACAAAACAAAAACAAACAAAAAAAGAGAATTATTTATGCAAGTTAAATCAAAATATGCCCCATATAAATGTTTAATCAGGTTTTCACCAACTTCTCTCCATATGCTCTCCTTTGCTCAACAGCAGATTTCTAATGGAATCACTAAATATAGTTTAATAGCTTTGTATTATGCAATTCAATTTCTGTTTACAGAGTTTTTTTATTCAAAGCAGCTTCAGTAAAATAAGCACTAAAATCTCTCAGAGTTAATATGTAAAGAAAAGTAGTAAAAACTATTGAAGGATTTGCCTTCTGCAGCCTATTTGTCGCAGACAAGTGTTACAGGAGGTGAAGTCACGTGATGTACACAAGTACAATCAATGCACATTGGGACAGAATAAAGCCTTTGTCACATTTGAGAAATACAAGTTGTATTTATCAGACAACTTGCTGGGACAGCCAAAAGAGAGGGCACTGGCTCTTTACTCTAGAAGATACTGAAAGAGCTTCCACTGCTCCTTTTTTTTTCTCCTTTTTTTTTTTTTTTTTCATTTTTGAAAAGCATTCAGTTGAAATGAGAGACAGTTTGGGACTTATTAACCCCAGCTTGTTCAGTTACCAGCTTTTACCCTACAGGGCCATCTTTTTAGGAGTGCCTATGAAATAAAAGCCAGTATCGTGGGTGGACTGCCAATCATCACCAGCAATAGCAGCTCCTCAGGCAAACCAAAATACCTACGGAGCTCTTCTTCCTTTTCCAGCACACCAAAAGGTTGATACACAAGTGCTCACTCTCCCTCTCCCCAAACTTAGCAATTTAATACCCCCAGCTTTCCCTCAGCACTAGCCACTCTGTTTCTTGTCTTGCTTTTTATACAAAGCAGCTGGTCCCTGCAGATTAACAGAGCCCAGCTGGTCTCCAGCCACTTAACCCCTTCTGAGCTATTTCCACAACCCCACAAAGGAAAACAGCATTGTCAGCTTTCCAGGACTCTCCCAGGGCTTGCAATAAGAGCATCCCTACCAGCAAAGACAGTATAGGCTTTAATCTGTGGAGAATAGCTTGCCATGGTCTGAAAAGACTTTTATATAGTGTAGTAAGCCTAACTTTTTATAGAGCTTAGAGACAAGGATGTGAAAGAATTGAGTAGACTTGAAAACAATAATGGCATACACAAGTGTGTTAAGGATTTATAGATATTATTTATAATTTGTTGAGTTTGGTGTGGCATGATCTCTGCCCTATAACTACCTTAATTATTTTGTAAAATACGCTACTGGTATGCTGTCACTTTTCAAGCATGTTGTGTAGTGGTTAAAAAATAATTAGACAGAGCTCTATATTCAAAAGGATTTATTCTTAGAGCTTGTAAAATCCTCAGAAACATGAGGTCAATATGATATAGGTATTTGTGATGGCTGAAGTATTTACTACCTGCTGGAGAAAATCACAAAAATTAAACATGAGTAGTTCAGTTGAAAATATCCATATATGAATTTAGCTATATTTGCAGTGAGAATTTATTTGGAAATTTTACACTGAGTATTTTTTTCACCATTCTAAACTTCTGAATAATAATTTAAAATTAGGAGTCAAGGTGTTTGAATAAAATATATTTGAGGAGAAGCCTTCCCTCTTGCAACATAAAGTGATTTTTGATATCTTTAACTGCAGAGCAACTACCAATACCTTGCAAAAATGAAAAAGGGATAATGGAGTTTAAAGAATTGAGACTATGAATTTAAGAATTTAATCTAATTATAGATCCAGTCACCTGTTGTCTCCCATTCCTTCAGGTTGGTTTCAATTAATGAAGTTACTTCTCCATCACTGTAGCCAACTCTCGCTCCCACCAAAGAATTTCCTCTTTGGAAGGCTGTTGTACCCTTTCCTGGCAATTCTGGTGTGAGACTGCAATCTGCTTAATATTAGTCATATTGTCTTCCAAATGAACCCTCTAAAGGACACTCAGGGTTCATGTAACTCCAACTAGAGCTGTTCTCCAGTTCCCTAAATAGGCACCCAGACAAGTCTGGATGCCACCACTCATCTTTCCAGACATTATGTAGTTCAACTATTGCTTTGATGGAAACACTTCTTGTTGCATCTGTATCTCCCTTCCCCAGCCATGGGAGGAACTGAGGCTGACCGCAAGAAACAAGCAACTGCTTGTAGCTCAGCCCAGCCATTAAGAATTTCTGAAAACAAAGGTGTAGAGCAATAAGCCACCCTTTTATCCCACTTCAAAGGGAGGTGCTCTTTCTCATCTTTGGTGCATTTTAGCAGCTCTTTTTCGTGGGCCTCCATCAGGCTGTCTTGTATCCTCTAGACCAGAAGGCTTCTTCTAAGCTTATATGAGCCAATATTTTTTCCACATGGGAGTCATGAAATTCATTGCTTCATGATGTGCTTCTGATCCTGGAAAGCCCCAGAGCTACAAGAGATGGAGACAGCTGTTAGTCTAGCAGAAACTGCCAGGTTCGCAAAGCCCTTGCAAGAGACCCAGAACATCAGCAGAATTAAAGGGCCCTGGGGGAAGAGCAGACCTTACATCAAGTCAGACCAAAAGCAGAGCAAAAGGGGAAACAGGAAGGGAGAACAGCTAAAAAGTCTAAATCTGAGCCAAGAAGATCAGCTGGAGAGCTGCTTGTTTATGCAAGGGTGATAGGTGAGGTGGTCTAGGGCTGGACTAAAGCAAGTGTGAGGCAGAAGAGTCAAGCTGGGAAGGAAAGGATTGAATACAGATATGTATAAAATGAGAAGGTAGTACAGAGCATAAACTTTAGAAGCTAAGATAAATATTAGAAATTGAGTATTATTTTCATTTTGAGTCCACTCCCTCTTGTGCTGCTCGTAAGTAAACTAACAGATGAATATGTGATGTTGCTCCAAGTGCAGGGACCATGTTCTTAGCATAAAAGAGCCTGGGGTTTTTTTGGTGGGGAGAGGAGCAGGATTGAGCATGAAGGACTTCAAAAATCCTAGTCTGATCATTCTGCCTCTACTTCTGAATAGAAAACCAAAATAATGTGGAGCCAGCGCAGTCTCCATTCATTGATGCCCTGAGAAACAACTGCTGCAAAGGCAGGGACAGTGTGTTTTAGTGGCTGAGAGACCCTGCCACTTGCTGGAGAGCCTAAAATCAAACTGCCCACTGCTTCCTACACCCGGTAATCAATCATCTCCTAGTCTTGGGTCATTTTTCATCCCATAATATTCAGATCAAAGCATTCTTACCATACCATCCCTTTCCAGAGTGTAATGTAAAAAGGTTAATAGTTGAAAGTCACCAGCCTCCATCTCTCAGCACCTTGCCTGTGCCCTGCCCTGTACAGTGCAGCTGGTGCGGGGCTGGGGCGCAGCCTCCCTCTCGCCCAGCGAGCAGATGCGCCGGGCCCGCTGCTGCCATCAGGGTGCACCTGTTGGGCTGCCACCATCTGCTCGCCAAAATGGGAATGAGCCACACCCAGCGCCGGCTGGCCGGCTGGGGACAGCCTAATCTCCTCCTCACAGGCTTCAGACCAGCAGCCACAGCATGGGCCACACAAAGGTCGCCTGCATAAAGGCGCCAACCGCTCGGCTCAGCCTTGGGGGGCACCTAATCCCTGGCCATGGCGGGGGGCTGCCGCCTGTGCTGACAAGAAAGGACTCTAAATTAATCCAGAGAGCTATTACCTGACAAGAAAGCGTCCTGTGAACTGCCCTTTTTTAAAAAAAGAAAGAAAGGTATTAAGTTAACATGTATACTAATATTAAGTAAATTAAGCCACAGTGGTATTTTTGAAGACTATTTAGTGATGTGTAAGTGTTGTAAAGACACCGCCAGTGCTGGTCCTTACTAATGGGGATGACTTGTAAGCTGCATAGGCTGAATGCTTGCTTTGGAAACTGGAGACTCTGTTCAGCACACGCCACAGCCGGCTCCTGTAAAGAATTACCTGACTTGCTGGTGTGAGTCCCAGCAGCCGGTGTCAGCACTTTCCAAAAAATTCACTCTATCTGGAACCTGTCACCAAAGTGCTTAAAAATGCCTTTATTATCAAATTTATAGGAAAGCAAGAAATACATGAAACATAGGCAGGATTTATGTAAAAAATAAAGGTTATTTCTGAAACTTCACATTCCAATCTCTTAGCCACAATGAAATACTGCAGAAACCAGGGCATATAATTGCATGACCTATTCAGGCTCTGTTTCAATGTTCATTTTTGACGTGTTTACCAGCATTCTATTTATCACCGAGGCAATAAAAGGGATGAAAAGACAACCTGTCAACACTAACCCTTGTCCTGAGCCCTTCTTGCAGAGCACCCTAATTTCCATTAGGCCACAGTAGCAGCAGCATCAGAAGCTGACTTCTTTATGAAGCAGATCTGAACATTTTCTGAGTGTTTTTCTCCATTTAATGAAGAAAGTTGGCACCTTACTCTTTCTTAGGGAACCCCCTGGTTCCACAGTATTCTGGGATTTCTTTCTATAACAGCTAAAACTCTCCAACATTCCATGCTGCTAATGCACCAGCTCACACTGTGCCAGGCAGGATTGCTGGTCCAGATCTGCACAGGTGATGCTGGAAACTGAGAGCAAGACTGGTTTTCACCCAACCTCCCTCCTTACAAGCAGTGAGAAGCAAGATCCCCTGTGCCTGAACCCTTAAGCGCAGATACCGTCTGTGTTCCACCAGGGCTCTGTACTGTTTGTTTGCTTTTTTGTCCACCTGTGTATTTATGCCTGAGGGCTACAGAGTGAGCTCTCAGAGACAGACTCATTTTTGTTATGGGTCACTGCACTACAATGGGACTACTTTTTTTTTTTTTTTGCACAGTTCACATCAGGTACATTAATAGAGATATAGCAAAATAAAATAATAATGACAATATTGTAAGAGCTGCTCATCGCCCTTAGGCTATGAAGCCAGAGAGAATTATGAATTATTTTGTTATAGTATATATTCCAGGAAAATATTAGACATTTCATCACTTGAAATGTTTTAATTTAGAATTGATAAAGCAGTAGAGAATAGGGTAATGATTTTACCTCTGGAGGGATTAGGACTTTTCTATCTTCAAATTTGCAGCAGCTATCTGAAGGCAAACACTGAATAGAAATATATTAAATTACTGTGAGCAATCCAAATTTTTTAAGGAAGTTAAATATTAAGATATATAAA
Organism: Anomalospiza imberbis; assembly: GCF_031753505.1. Taxonomy (NCBI): domain Eukaryota; kingdom Metazoa; phylum Chordata; class Aves; order Passeriformes; family Viduidae; genus Anomalospiza; species Anomalospiza imberbis. Next base: position 24,813,039 of record NC_089681.1, on the reverse strand, counting down.
TAAATGACAAGTTTGTCCTTTAAAATATGCACAAGGTAATTCAGAGAAAATGTTAGAACAAGTCCATCTGCTAAATTAGTTGCAAGATACTGGTGGCTACTTTTCCATTTACACTAATGATGAGAAATGTAAAAGGCCAGCTTCATAATTCAGGATGTTCATTTCAAGAGGTTCCAAGAACACTTATGCTAAATGTGTCTGTCTACCTAATCAGGCAGTTTCTTCTTTCCTTTAAAGACTGAAACACAATTATAGAACCTGTAGTCCCAATTTTTAATTTCCCTGGCCCCATAGTAATATATATTTCAATGTAAGGAAAGTTGGAAGATGATAGAGTTGAATTAACACCTTTAAACTAAGCATATTGCATTCTCTTAAATCAATGGTTTCACTTGTGCCCTCAAGCAATATGTGATTTGTAAATTTGAGACATGCTACCTTTAGGCAGTAAGCAATCTCTTTAAAAACACTAAAGTAGGCAACATATGGAGGCACTGTGCAATATGAAATTGTTCTAAAGATACAAGTTTCCTGCCTCAGTGGTACAAGCCCAATTTTAAATAAAACATAGTATCATATGGTTCCTGCTCAAACACTGCAGTAAAAAAAAGCTGGCTATATGGTCATCCTCTAAACGACAGAGGGAACAGTTTACACACGCACACTTGGATACCCACTGTCTACAAACACGCTGTTACCCACTACCTTTCAATATTGTAAATACTGAAATATGACAGCTTGTGTATTTGCACAGCCTTATAAGCGCATGGATTTCTCTCTTCTTATTTTTATTTTTGGTTGAATCACACAAACAAAACCACGGGTATTTTTTGTTGTCAACTTATATGTGTGTCTCATAAAACACACATTCTATGTTCACATTTTCCTATTGCAGAGACCAGCTGGGTCACATTAGTCATGTCAAAGCATGTCAAGGACTATAACATGTAATTCAGTCCAATGTTACGGTGAAGGTGAATCTGTTCCATTACCCATGCAGAGAAGGGATAGTTGTATTTTAGCTTGGGGACACGACTTTTTACTTAAGTCTGCTCTTATTGACAAATGTACGTATAAATTCCCAAAACATAGCATAACTATTTTTTTTTCCATTGGTCACAAGGATAGGAAAGAAATCAGAAGAGGGAAACATGTTTTATTGTTAGTCATCAATTATCTGATCTAGCAGCTGAACAATTGATTTGAAAAGACATAGGACTAGACTTGGAAAAGAAATTATTACTGTGCTGGTATGTACATGGCCAGAGTCCAACTTCTCTTCCAATTTTTGGCATTACAAAAGCTGTACAATTACTTTGGTCTGTAATTTAACCTAGCATATACTGTACTTCACTCTTCCAGTCTGGAAAATGAAGAACTCTTCTTCAGGAATTATTTTCTTGTAAAATAGGGGCAAAGAAGTTTATATGAAGGCTTTGTACACTTCTGTCTTGTCTCTGTAGACATTGCACATTCTCCTTCCCACAGGTGGACTTCAAGAAGGGAAATCTGAATGTTCTGGCCACTAACTGGCTCTGATCAGTCATGAATTACACAGGCCTCTTGTCTTGATTGGGTTGTCTCTCAGGCTCAGGGTCCTACAGTGGTTTTTTATGGCAATCTATGAAAATCTATGAGCTGTATGTTGTTGGTATGAAAGCAGCAAAAGAGCCATTGTGAGCATGGATTTCTTCTACATAGGAATTCTACAGATTGTATGCCACATTATTGATGGTGCCAGATTTGTCAGTTGCCCTCAGCCATAGATACTGGAAAGGAAAGTAGTGCTGTGCACCTTTGGAAAGCATGGAATTGGATTAATCACGACCTCCTAGAGGATGTATCAGCTTATTCCTGTGGTAAACACATTCTTTACAAACAAATGACCTCTAAGCTAGTCCTTTGAAACTGTAAATTTAAAGGTGCTTAGACATTTAATATTCATTGACGTCAATGTATTTAGACAAATTCCTTTAAGATTCTGACTCTTATCCTTGTGACTATGAAAGAGTTAGGGCATAGTTTGCTTTTATCTGGTCTCCATCCCTATTTGATCACCTTCTTCAGGGATTCAACAGTGACAAATTACAGAAACAATGAAAAGTCACAGATGGACTAGAAGTGTCTAGTTAATTCAGGGAAGTTTTTTTTTTTTTTCTCCTGGTGAAAAGAAGCTCTGAATCCTGCTGCACTGGGTGTTTGTCTGTGCCCCCAGGACAGCAGAACATCACTGCACATTGGCATGCCTCTTCTGTTGCAGGGGGACTCCTCAGGGCAAACCAGTGATGTAGTGGCCTCATCTTGTCTAGACCATTGTGCCACTTAGAATATTTAGGACAATTACATCAGTTCTGTGGTGGTATTTGACCCAGAAATAATTATATTGGTTTTATTTAACCTTCTTTTCCTGGGCACCATCTACATTCAAAACACCTTGAGACATGCCTTGATGAGGACTGCAACCTCTTCCTTTCTGGATTCCAAGTCAAGTATGAAAAGCAAAACTACCTTTTCCATCACAGGTTTATATGTGGGTCATTTTGCTGTGCATCTTCCCTGTTTTGAAAATTTCCACAGGATATGAGTTAGTGTGCATTCTTACCCAATATTTTTCATCTGCTGCTTCTACTTTTGCATGTCAGTAGTTGTATTAATATGTTGTGTAATCATTGCATTTCTGACTTCTAACTGGATTTTTGGAAAGACAGATGGAGTCCTTTCACACAACAAGGTATAGCTGTGCTGAAGTGTAATGAGCTGGGAGCTGTTACAGGAGATATTGATCTTACTCCAGTTTTTTACTTGTTATGGCACTAATTGTCTCAGGGTTGTTTACCTGATAAACAGAAGAATGAGATTACACATGTGGACTGTAGTCAAAGCAATGATGCCAGGTAAATATTTTGTCACTACTATTAATAATGGCAATTATGGAGTTCACTTCAGCAAAAGCAAATGCATGTAAGACCTTACAAAAGACACATTTGCAACCTGAAAAATTCAAGAATAAGTGCAAGTTAGACCTCATATTTCAGAGAAGCCAGAAAACAACAACATGATGTGACTTTTTTCCATGATTTTGTTTCAACAGTGAAATGCTTCTCTTCATGGGATGCACTAAAATGCTGTACAGTGGAACAGACAAATACAAGGTAATTAAGAGTTACATTATGATCCTTATTGAAATGGGATAGCTTTATTGTGCTTTGACTCCTGATTTTTCTTTCTAAATAAAGATTTTTTATAGAAAAAACGCTGGTAACATAACAATGCTCAGTGATATAAGAGAGTCAAGTTTCAGTTTTAGTTTCCAGGGCCCTTTTGTCAAGAATTGAAATCCAAAATGAATTTTTGCTACCTTGCAAAACTTGGACTGTAATTCGGTTTATTTTTAAACTAATTAGAGATTCATTCCACACTGCCAATCTAGTATTTGGGTACAAGTCTTTGGAAAAGTTCCAAAAAAGTGACACTCAGTTACCACGGTTACACCCACAAGTGTATCAAGTCTACCTGGAAATGATCATCCACAAGCTTAACTGGTCCCCTGCGCATACAAATGCTGTGACCTGTGAATACAATGCATTATAATGATGTACATAAACTATGTTTGCTCTGAATAAAATGAGATGAAAGGATGCATACAGGATTGTAAAAATCCTGGTAATACTGTCAGACAAGGCACATTGTGACAACTCTCCTCTTGGTCCTGCCCCCTTCTGCTCCCACCCATCGCAACCAGGTGGAACATTTTACCTATTTGATTGTACTAGCAAGACACGTGAGATGTTTGATTAGGTTCTCAAAACTTCATAACAGGTTAGCCTGCACTTACATTTTCACAACAGGAACAGGTAATATTTGTGGTATTCCTTGGCAGCAGATAAGACCCAGGTGAAACATGGCAATTTTAAATATATATTTTTATCAGAATGCTGGGACTGCTGAAATGGGAAAATAAAAAAAAAACACAGAGATTTTTTTAATATTGCAATAGGTACACATAAAATTTGCATGCACTTTTATTCAGAAGTAGCTTTAACAGAAGTACTTTTCAGTACAGAAAATATTCCTAATCCCGTACAGAATCGGCCTAAAGATCCAAGGTATGCATATATCTGTGTGGAGACTACAGAGCAAAGACTATGTGATAGATTTGGCAAGTCTCTCTTTTTTGTCTTTGCCTAATGCAAACAGGATTCCACATGTGATCTTTTTTCCAGACCTCTCATAAATACAAAGCAGAGGAAATGTTCTCATGAACCCCTGCAAAGAGAAGCCATCAAACTTCACCTCTGAGTTGTAAAACAGTATCATATGCTTCAGGTACTATGATAAAATCCCACTTGCAAATGGCCTTGTGCTGTCTGGGTTTCATAAATCAGATTGCAGGACAATAGAAATTTAACGTAGAAGGAGCCTGATAAACCATCCTGTTCACCTCATTTCCACTGCCGCATGTTTTAGGCTGTTTTGTCAGCCTTTGTTTCAAATGGGCCAAGTGGTGAGGCTTTCATAATATCCCTTACAATTTTATTCCATACTTTAATACATCTCATTGTCTGGGAATTTCCTCCTCTCTTACAGCTTGAAGTTTGTCTGCTTTAATTTCAGCCAATCATTTCTTGCAATATCCCCTCTGTGCTAGGCATAAATATTTAATCTTTCACTTGAGGTTTGAATCGTTTCAACAACAGTCGAAAGGAATTGAGCATGTGCATGAATAACAGAAATATCTAGAATTGTTATAGCTAAAAACAATGTGGATTTTGGAAAGGAGATGAAAGCTATGTTCGAGAATGTCGACCAACTTCTTACTACCAGAAATTATAAAATTACTTTCTTGAGTGTGGAGTTCATCTTGTCTGACTGTTCTGATCTTTTGCAGGTCTCCCTGTTCCCAGCACCTGCTATTGACCATCCTTGGGGACAGAGTGCTTGGAGTATTCTGAGAATTTGGGGTTCACAAGAACTTCAAAGCCTGTGACTGTCTGGTAATTCCCTCATTCTTAAAACAGGGAAAATGTGAATTTCACAGCAATACAAAACATAGATCCTAGAAGTTTTTCGGTGATCACCAGTAACCCTTATTCATTGTGTCTGGATTCATGGGGATTAAAGGAGGGAAAAGCATTTAAAGACCATTCTGCCATTCTGTAATAATTTTCTCTGCTTAAAGCATGAACATTTTCTACTATTTGTATCTGCAAAGGTCTGCCCCTAACTTCAGTCAGTGCCAGCTGAAGCCAGAACCTTGACACATACTTGCTGACTACTCTGAGCACTAGAAACTTGTGGTGTCTTTCCGCACTTGAAATTCTTCCCCACTCTCCACAGTCCCTAATAATATCCTGGACATGTACCGTCATCTTTATTCATGAGAGTGCAGATGCAGCCAAATTAGTGGCAGCAAAGCACATTTTACACAGTAGAAAATACAATCTGTCTTCTTTTTAATTTTTTTTAATAAAAAAGTTTTATTCAAAAAAAAATCAGACAGTAAGATTTAAATTCAGCACCACCCATTGCAAGAGTCTGTTTAAAAATGCACAGCTGGCTTGATGATGAGTGACAAATCAAAAGTCAGAGTGAAACTTCCCAATCATCTGAGCCCTTGCCACCCGATTAGCAGAAGAAAAACAGGGCAGATGGAGGGAGACGCAGCAGTTCGGAGGGAACAGATGGCCACTACGAACTTGATATATGAAATTAATAACACTTTCTCAAATACAATTAGTAGCAGGAATACATTACCTGAATTTTCATAACTGTGAGCAAGCTGACATTAAATGAGGTTTTTCAGATTAACAGTCAATATAACATTGATATTTGGAGAGAAATAAAAAATTATATGGAAAGTAATAAGGACCTTTCTGATTTTTGTGCTATAACTGATTATGAGTGCCCAGCTGTACAAAGCCTGCATGATTCTATAGTTTGAAACTCCCCAGATATGTGCTTTCATGATTAACTCATTTATTTCTTAAACCAAAGACAGGCAACATGAGGTTTCACACCGACTCTCACTGTGTCTCACTGTGTCATGAGAATCCATCTTACGGTGAAGGTTTCTTCGGTCCTTACAGACAAGGGCTTATAAAAATCTGGAATAAAATTTTTGGAAGATAAGATTGGTTTTGGAAAACTAAACCAAGATGTCTTACCATGGTGTATTTCCACACCTTCTGATTTGAAACCAGGTCCATTTAATTTGTCTTTAATTGGGCATCCAACACAATTAGTCTGCTTTGAGAACACTGATTCCTTCTTTTATAGATAGTCTGTGTTGAGGGGATGGGATTCAGAACAAGAACAAGGGAAAACATGTAATGCATTTCAAAGCCTGGCTCAAGGCTTGGAAAGAAACAGCATTATAACACTGCACATAAGCCAGCTCAGTGGATTGCATGGACACATGTCTGGGTGATGGGGTGACAAGGACCTTGCTTGGTTCCCTACAGGTCCTGGCATACCTAGGAGGATGATTAAGTAGGTGTTTCTTTAATCATATGTACTAACACTTTTTCATAAACTAGAGGCAGTAGAATCAGCCGTGAGGTCATTTTCTCAGCTTAGAAGAAAGTGTCGCAAAAACAATTAATTAAAACAAATGCCGGAACTCTCCTAAGGAAACAGAAGTAAAAATTACTGTTTTCAAGTTAAAACTGTCTGTTGTTTTCAAGTTAAAACAGGCTTTTTTAGAGTATGAGCACACACGTACATACACCTACCAAAGAAAGCCTTTTATTTTTCCTAATATGCAATTTTTTACTGCAATGCAACAGCTGTCCCCAGAGAGCCTTACATTTGGTGTTGAACCCTTCTGTCATTCATACTGGCTTTCGAAACTTAAATTCAGAGATATAAAAAGGATATTCTTGAAATTCAAGAGAGTATTGGAAGTGCAAGAGTTACTGTATAAACATTTTCCTGAAATGGTCTGAAATAAAAAATGGCATTTTCAGTCTACAGGGATTAAATAGCTTTTTTCTGTATGGAACTCCCATAAAAGTCCTAAGAAACCTTTTAAGCCCTCGCTACTAGATACCTGGGATGATATGGAAATGTAGTTGAGTTTCTTCCTTTCATTGTCTCACATTTATCACTTCTTTCTCCCTTTCCTCTCTGTTGTTATTTTCTTTATTGTTGCTCCTCAGCCATAGTCGACAGATGCAAATGTAATTTGTTTATGAATCACAGCACATATTTATGTGAATATACCATATGAATATGCTTGCAGTATGATTTCAGCTGGGTGAATACTGCAAAAGATGATTTGCAAACACTGCTATGAATAAAGGGCATGATACAAAGCTCATTGCAATCCATGGGATGACTCCTGTTGGCTTCCAGGAGTCTGGCTCAAGCTCCAAGCCAAGACTTTCCATTCAAAGGAATACTTGCTTGCTGATTGTCTGTTGTTCATGTTTATCCAGGCAGAGCTTTGTTTGTGCAAATACTGGGACAAAGCTTCTACTCAGGGTAACGCACATTTCTGCACAAATACATGAATTTTCCCTATGACTACATATGGTCATATGGAAGTGTTATCAACACAAGAATCTATGAGTAATCATTTTTGATAATGATTTCAATGAACTATGGAGAGTTCAGTAGTCAGAGACACATGTATTTTATCTAGTTTTTCAAACAAAGATTTTTCTGTCCCAAACAGAGCTGTCAGTCCAAGAGTGGGACACAGTAGTACTGTGTCTGGAACAAACAGGTAGAGCTTGGACTCATGTCATGCTGCCTGAAAGCAATAGCACATTTGGCTTCAACAAAGGCAGGTTCAAGATTGTTCTTAGCACTGTAACTTAAAAAAATGCTGAAAATAGAAATGAACTTGGGCTTTAGGTTTCAGAGTTTTTAAGCATTTTCTTACTACTTTAAATTGCACTTCTGCAAGGTGTCATTTCGATGGATGTTAAGCTCACAGGACCTTATAGAATTGGGTTTGGGTCACTGCCAGAGAGCATAGCTGTTATTGTTTGGTCTTGTATTCATAGACAATGTCTATTGTCTTTACCCAGATAAGCAGGTTTTGGCCAGAAGTACCATTTCTCACACCAGACACACAACAACATGATTGGCATCTGACTCTAATGAACAGTAATGAGAAAAAGTGTTCCAACAACAGAATGAAAATGCCTTTTAGTGCAAATGTTAAAGCATCTCTCTTTTGATTTCCACTGCCAACATTTAAGTTGCAGAATTTGGTAATGTTTATTCTTCAATTCTAGAAACTCTTTGCAACTGCCTTCAGTCTTGTCTTTTTCACTTTCTTGCATGGCAGAAAATATCTTCAAATGATGATGCAAACTGGCACCAAACAAAATCTTTCTATGTATTTAAACTTTTGCTGTTCACTTGACTCAGCGACCCGATGGTATTGTCCAGAACTGCATTAACCAGTTCCAGGCAGTGGAGACAAAAATTCCTTTCATTCATCAACAGATAAGGAGTTTTGACAACTATCCCTTGGGAGCAAGAGAGGGAAAAAAAAAAAAAAAGGGAAAAAAAAACCAACCAAGAAGAGATTACAATGTAATAATGTAAAAAACAGAGTCAAAGAGCCAAAGAAAGACTGGAGGAAGCTGTAGGGCTGCCTGGGCAGACAGGGGGACTGCTATCAGAATTGAACAAGAGAAAATCCAGATCCCCCTTCCACTCCTCTACCTGTTTCTTCTCAATGTCACTATCAGTGCACACAGTGATATAAAACAGGTCCAACAAGTATTCCAGTAACTCCTCAGGACCACCAGGGCAAAACCAAAAACATTCAGGGCTTGACACTTAACCAAGGCAACATGCCAAGCTTATCACATGTGAAAAAGCCTTGTAGAGGAAAATAATCATCTTCATGTTCACAGGGTCTGGGTGTTAACTCTCCAAAGACTCTCCTGTATTTTCCACTCCTTTGACTATTGCAGATGAGGAGGTTATTTGCACGGAAATTTAAACCTCTGAATAGATTATTGTTAACTACAGAGCATGGGAATGAGCCAGAGATTTCTCTTTTGTATCTTAGTACTGATTATAAACAGGGCACTTGTTACTGCAGAGTCTTGCATAGCAAGATGGCCCAAAGGATGGTCAACTTTTTGCTGCGAACCAGAAACCACTCAAGGAGCTGAGGAGGGGACTGCAGTTCCACTTTCTCACAGCCTTCAGAGTTTCACTTTTTCCTTTTTTTTGCAGCGGAAAAATAAATTTTTCAATAACATAAAAATGGCTTGTGTCAACAAACTGTAGTGACCCCAAACCAGAAATTGGGCCTCTGCCCAGCTGACTGCCAACATTTGCTTAATGTCTTTCTTCACCTCTTACGCCTGGAGGCTATGAGTCCAATTCCAACATGTTTGGTAGTGACACCTCACTGAAAATGTTCTTTTTGGCTCCTACCTGAGAGGAGGCAGAGGACTGGTTAGCAGCAAACAAGGAAGACCTAAATTCAAGTTCCTGTTCTGCCAGATTCAGAGTATGAAATATGAGTCATTCATTACTCTACCCTCCTGAGACATTACTAGGACATCCATTTGTTCTCCTCTCCCCACATCACCCAGAGTTCTGTTGCAGCTTAGTGTTGTACCACTGGTTATTGCTCATGATGAAAGAATAAAGCTTGTTGATGAGCCTTTTTTAGGAATAAATCAGGGCATACTTTCAGTTTAGCATCTGAAATTGTTTGAAGGTAGCATGCAGTTCATTTGCACCTGAAGATGCATGATCCTGTGTGATGCTGAAGGCTTTTGATCTTCAGCCCTTAATCACAAATAAGTGTTAAGCATTAATCAATGCTAATTACAAATATCATACTCATACACATATAGCCATTCAAGAAAAATATCACTAATTTTAATTGGAGGCTCCCAAACATATTAAAATTGTGTCTTTTTTTCTTTCAGTGAACACTACTTTATTTCTCCTCATTAGATTCCTGCCACCTGTATCTTAAGTTCCCCTCCAATGTAATTCATAATTCCCCTTGCATTTACTTTCTTTTGAGCGAGGACTTGAATCTCTGAAATGCTGTATATGTGCTAAGCACTTGCTGAATACTTAGCTCTCCACAATTCAGTGATGCTCAGCTTCACAGAGTATCGAATATTATGGTATTTGGGAAATCATTATAATTAAGGAGAAAACTCAGAAATACTGTTTAAGGCACAAATTTTTACACTTCCATCTGCATTGTGGCTGGCCAAGTGGAAGAGGTGAAGGTAAAGAGGTGGAGGTAAAGACAAGCATAGTGTTTGCATAATCTGAGAAAAACTTACTGAGACTTCTTTCTGAAGGGATTATGGGAGTTGCATACATTATTTCTACCTGATGCTGGAGGGACATTGAAAGATTAATTTAATCAGCATCTAACATCAGCGGATTTGAGAGCACAAACTTTAATTTCTCACTGGAATAAAATGGAATGACACTGACAATTACAAATAAAAGAGATACAGATTCTGCCCCTGCTAAAAACATCAATTGCTTCAAAGTACTTTTTGGTATTGTCAGTTAAAAGTCAATAAATGAAAAGAGAAAGCCTAATGAGTAAGTTTATGACCAATGGGAACATCAACAAGCATCTGCTGATGAGAGCCTAGTAGAATTAGTGCTGAAGAAATATGACTTGGTTTACTACCTGTAGGATCTCTGTTACACTGGCAACATGCCTTTATGAAATGTTATTTTTCCTGCAGGTAAAGAAAACATTAGTTAGGAAATACATACTTTGACTGTTATTTTTCTTACCAATCTATTAGAGAGGCTGCAAATGCTGAGGGCATTGTGATGGCTCTGTAGAGACCATCTTGGTTTCTTACTCACATCATGTAGCCTTTAAGCTAAAGTGCCACAGCTGGAACCTGGAAATAGCTGTATTGTTCACATGTCTAATAACCATGGGTTTGCAATAGTGTATTATGTAGGTAAATAAATACTATGGTCCTAACAGGTAAGTCTGCAAAATGAATGAAACTGATGGTTCTGTAGGTCAGAAACAAAAGCATTAAATCCTCATTGTTTCCTTCTGACTGGGGTCCTTTTTACCTCATTTCTCTATCTGGGGTTTCCATCGATGGTAAGTACTCTCTATGGAGTGCTCCTTTTCCTGGAGCTAGTCTACGGATTTCTTTTCTGACCTTACGCTTTCTCTCCTTGTCTCTCCGAAGAACTTGCTTTCCTGTGTTCCACTTTTCTGGCCCATCTGCTGCCCTCCCACACATGGCAGAGGGCAACAGATGGGTGATAATCATGCGGAAAAAGGCAAATGGAGGCCATGCGGAGGGGAAATGCAGCTCTGTGGCATTGTGCCCTGGCAACACAAAGCCACCACTAGTCATCCACTGCACACACACCGTGAATCCGTCAGTGACAACTAAGGCGTGTGGCTGGCTGGAATAGGAGCAGTTTGGGACACTGCCAGTGCTGGGTGGCTGGTTTCCACTGGTAAGCATTGTCACTTATGGTACAGCACTTCTAAGGAGTAAGTTTAGCACACCTTGTCCACCTCTTCAAGAAAGGCTCATCTCCACTTTTGATATGAGGGCAAGATGATATTTCATGGTATCTCATTTAGGGCTCCTCTAGGCTGCAGACATAAAGCTAATTTGTGGTGTAAGACCAGTGAGCTCTGATGCTGGATGGAAGGAGGCATGCACATAGCAATAGCCAACACGTTTGCACAGGTCTGAATCCACAGCAGCTCATCTGCTTCCGATGACAGCTTGCTAGGACGTGTAAAGTCACTGGCAGGAGATGACAGAAGAAATGGACTTTGCAATGTCAATCAGCCATAGATGAATGTGAGCTATCAATATGACCCAGAAGAAAAACAACAACATAAAAAAAGGAAGAGGCAAATATTGTATGAGGGTATTATCATGTTTAAAACAGCAGAAAGGATATCTCTCTGGTATGTTGGTGCATGGCTACCTCAAAAAGGCAAATAAGAATAAAAAGATTTGCATATAAGGTCAATTGGTTTATTGCAGCACAAAGACCATGGACTTGATAGTCTTAAGGTTTCTTTCCAGTGCAATGTAACTCACATCTCTAGGAAATACACACAGTCCCATTAGCAAAGACTACCTTTCCTAAAGAAATGAAGTCTACCTAAGTTACAGTTCCATCAATCAGTCTTAAATATTTTAAAAAGTTTTAATTGCTTACAGAGCTGTACAACCTTACAACAGATACAGAAATACTAACAGGTTGAACCTTAATATTCTGCATCAATTTCTTTAAGAAGTGTAACTTTTCTACTATGTTATGAAATGGTATGTCATTGTCACCAGTGACAGGACTTGAGGAAATGGCCTGAAGTTGTGCCAGGGGAGGTTTAGGTAGAATATTATGGAAAGGTTCTTCACCCAGAAGGTGGTTGGGTACCCTTGGAACAGGCTCCACAGGGAAGTGATCACATCATCAGCCTGACTGAGCTCAAGAAGCATTTGGACAATGCTCTCAGACACATGGTATGACTCTTGGGTTGTCCAGGGCAGGGCCAGGATTTGGACTTGATGATCCTTGTGGGTCCCTTCCAACTCAGCTTGTTCAGTGATTGTGTGACATCCCATGTGTTAACTAGCAATATACAAATGGGGTAAATATGCCAAGCAGTTGTGCATATTGTATTACCTTATGTTTGAGAAGCCAAATGAACAGAGAAGTTCCGAACTGCTCCCTTCCAGCAGTGAAACGTTCACGGAATAATGCCAATGCTGCTAGATAGATAGGCAATATCATTGGGAAAATTGCAAATAAAAACTCTTGACTGTTCAGACGGTACACACAACCTTCAAAACCTTTCTTGTTCTTAAAAACGATATTTACTATTCTTGTTTCTGTCCTATAGAAAGTACTTGTTCATATTTCGACCATATACATATATATACACTGTATATTTGAAGAGTTCATTTTTCCATTGCTTTTTCCCCCATACTTTCTCATATTTTACCTTTCAGTTACCAACCTTTTAATAACAGTATTTGAACAGCAAAGAAGATATTTCAAGAGGATTTTAGAAAAATTACTTTAAAATTATGCTTTCCAAGGCCTTGGATCTACAACAAATAAGTAATACTATGGTTCCCAGATAGTTTCTACCTACAGTAAGATGCTCCAAAGTGAAATAAAAATGTATAAAATGAGACAGTGGAAGGAAAATACACATAGATGCTAATGACAAATGATTATGCTAAGAGATAAATAGTTTGTTAAGAGATAATTATGACCTAGTCTGAAAGTTCTGTAAGGCCATTTCATAATAAACAGTATCAATAGGATTCTACCATTGTCCTGTGCAGAATCAAGGTAAGGATGAGCAGTACCAAATCTATATTGGTTTTGGAGGGTTGGCAAGGTAAAACTAACTTAATTTTTTAATTTCCTTGCCAGCCATTTCTTGTCCAAAAAGTAAACCCTTTGCATTCCATATTATTTTCCAAGAATAAAAGCTTTGGATGTTTAGTTTGGCTAAATTAGAGAAGTTGACGACCTGTTTGTAGAAAAACAAGACATTCTTGCAGATGGAAGTCCTGAGCTATGATAAAGAATTCTAAAAGCAATTTTGTTTGGTGCAGAGAGTGAAGTAGGCAAAATACAGACACAAGAAACCTCTTTGTGGACATTTTGAGAGTAGGGTAGATGAAATGGAATAAAAATCTATAAATGTTCTCATCTCCAGTTTCATAATAAATAGCAAAAGCATCATATCTTGAATTCTGCAGAAATGTACAGAACAGCATTGATTACTGTAAAAGGAAGAGCCTTGTGCTAGCAAAGAGATGGATGAGGTTCTTTATATGCTCTTGAAGATGAGTGTCCCATAAAACCGGAAATTTGCAGTGTGTATATGGCCGTTCTTATATACAAAATGGTCTTTCAGCAAATGAATTATGATGTGTCAAAATGACTCATAGGGACTTTGCCACAGTGAAGTGTGTTTGAGAAAATTGCTGCCACAGAGTAAATATTTTTTATGTTGATTAACAGTAACACAGCTGGCCTCTGACTTTGCAAATTTAATGGAAATTTCAGGGTTAACAAATGAAACGAATCCTCCCTTACTCTCTCCTTGTTTTACTTTCTCACACATGCAAAAATGCACACCAAGTTTGCACAAAAAATCTCTTATTTTGTTGCTAATGAGAAACATCCATGCAAATCAACATAGCTGCACTACACAGATACCAAAGAAAAGTACAGAGGTTTTAGGAGACTTATTCCTTCCAAAAAACCACATTATAGTGAACTGCACTGCTGTATCACAATTAATAATCTGCCTTATCACTATTAAAATTGTGCATGATAATAAAAAAATGCAAATAAATAAAAGAGACATTGGGGGGAAGACTGATTCCCAAGAGAAAGGAAATCAATTAATCAGAAATGTTCCTGAGCTCTATAACCCAGCACTTGAGAGGAGGGAAAGGCCCTCGCTTTGGTGTATGGCCTTATCAGCTCTGCTCATAGAAAATTTCACTTTAAATCTTGCAAGGTCAAACTTCTTTTGCAGGTGTCTGGGTCCTCTTTTTATCAGCCAGACTGGAAGGTTCCTACTTTAAGTGATTATTTTGCTTGGTTTTCTTCCCTGCACTGCCCTTGTTTACACTCCTGTGCAAATGGTGGGGTTGGGCAGGGCTCCTGCAACTGCTTTGCAAATTTCCACTGTTGTAATTGCAGATTCATCACCTTTAAGTGTGCATATTCTGCCATAAAGGGGACTTAATCCCACAGAGGATCATTCTCAGGTCCTCAAGCACTTTAGTTGCAAACAGTGCTGGGAGATGAAGATGTAGGTAGTAGCTCTGCAGTTTTGAGCAGGGATATGACTTCATCCTGCTTGTCAAGGAATTCCTGGGGAGTGGGGGTGGATGGTGTGTGTGTCATTTTCAACTCTGATTCCTCTCATCCCTTAATGCTGTCCAGGTTCATTAAAACACCTGAAGAAAATTATGTATTTCCAGAGGCAATATAAAAAGGAATCTACCTGCTGAAGCCAGTGAAAAAATAGAGCAGGGGAGTGCTTACAAAAGCAAAAAGAAATCTTACAAAAGGCAAAACAAATTACAAATAAATATATGGTTAGAGAAATAAAACAGCACACCTCTTTTCTGAGACACCAGGCTAGAACACAACCCTCGCAGCATGTTTTAGCGTGGTGGGCATTAATCAAAATACTTCCTATTATTTTCTTTTCTTCCTCCTGCTCCACCTCCCCATACTTTTATTTTCCTTAGAACAGTTCTATAATAGCCACTTATTTTAACTTCTAGAAAAAAGGTTTATAGAGTGCAGGGAAATTTGATTTGAAAATTCAATCAATTCTATATCCAGGAAAAATAGATAATAGTGATTGTAGAACCAATAGATACCATTGACTTGTTGAAATTAATCCATTCTACTAATGCTGACCTCTTCCTAGATCAAAGGAAAGGTTGGATAATTACATTTTTTTTCCATTCATACAATTACATTTTGTTTGCAAGTTTCTTGAGGTTCAGTTTGCAAAGGCTTTAGAGGGAGTTCTGTGTGCCTTACTTGCCCACTCTTCCTGAGACAAAATTAAGCAAATTTTTCACATGATGAGATTATGTTGGCTTCTATGCAATTTTCATGCAGAAGTCACAGGAATGCTCTGTGCATTTGGTATACCTAAACTCTATAACACTCGTCTTTGATGGTGGAGCAGACTCAACGTCTTTCAACATTGGCACAGCAGAAATTTGAGAATGTTCAGGATACTCCCCACATGAAAAATGGTCCACAGAAGGTGATGGAGAGCAGCATCAGAGAGTTGGGCTGCCTGGTCCTTTTTGCTGATAAGATCACAGTAGGGGCAGCTGATGACGCCTCAAGGAGCCAAAACAGGAGACACCCGACTCTTCTTCCTCTGGCAACAGCAGCAAACCTGACTGTGAATTCAGCTATGAAACAGTTAAAGATAGATTGCTCTCCTGAATAGGAATGCCCTGGGTACTCTTCTGAATCCATAATATAATGAAAACTCACTGGCCAAAACCTAATTTGAAGCTCTAAGGTTTGAACTATGAATGAAAAGTTATACATGAAAGCACACAGGAAATAAATGAAAAACAAAACAAAACAAAACAAAACAGTAACATTGTCCTATAAATAGTGCTTGGCAAACAAAAAGTACAATCTATTATGATATGATAGTCTCCATTTGTCTGGAGATATGACTTCCAGTTATTATGGTTTACATGTTCTTAGAAACATCTATATTTAGGTCTATCCAAGAAAACAAGTGGCATTTGTAGCAAAGGAAGAGCATAAATAGCCTAACTGGTTTTACTGGAGTCGGATATTAGTCTAGTAGGACCACTACAGAGCAAAGCCTCGCCTTTCATATGAAGTGTAAGATCAAGTTCTGTGAATGTAACTTCATAAACCCTGTGTTTCAGTGATTTTCCTTCTGTGTCAAGCCCTTAATTATTTTCCAGATTAATTTCAAATGTGAATGAAATATCCTAGAGGCATCTTTAATCAAATATGATGGCACCTTTATGATTTTCTTAGCTGATAGAAAAAGTCTGATTTCTGTTGAATCTCAGCCCTTCCTCAATCTTGAACCCAAACCCAGTTTCTAGGTAAGTCAGACTCACACTTTTTCCTGTTTTGATAATTGTGGCACAAAGAAGCCAGGAAATCCTACTGTTAAACACAGGGGAAGATTATGAAAAATCGTAGAAGCATCTCAAACCCTTTGTCATTTATAGATTTCACTCTCGTGGAAGTGTTTCTAAGGGTGTTGGTTTGATCCATGAGAAGCACTCATGTACATCCCCACCACAGCATGGATAATTTGTACACACATCTCCCACTTGTGCTCGTAGGATAAATCCACATCACCTCCTTCAGACATACAAAAATCAAAGCAGTATGCTCCACATCTTCCCTTCCAAGAGCAGAAGACAATATTCATCTGTGTGTATGTATGCATCTGGTTATTTAGGTGCTTTTCTGCCTGTCTGGTTACAAAACCAGAGCTGATGAAGTACAGTGTACTCCAGATTTTTTTTTTCTTTTTCTTTTCAGTCCATTCCTCTTTTAAACTTACAAAATAAAAAATAATTATCCCAGGAGAATGTTATATCTGTGTAATTTTTTCCACTGTATCGATAATTACTGTATTTCACATGCTCCTTTTAATTACTTAATGTCAGAGATTAAAATTCAACAGCTTCTCTCAAAGAGAAAGTGTTTTAATATCTGAAGTGCTGCTCCTGTAAATTGGCATCTGAAAGATAGGCTAAAAAAGGGGCATAAATAGGAACATTCCCATCCTTCCTAACTGACTGCAATACCAATGAGCTCCACCGACTTTACACAGACCTCCCACATTCTTGATAGGATGTTTTCTAGCAGAGTGATCCACAAATATTATCATTCAATGACAATACAGTTTTATCAAGGTACGTCTCAATCCACAGGATACAAGCCCCACACAACAGACAGAAAATTTGGCGCAGCGATGCGCACACTGCGTGTGTTACTTACTGGTTATTGCAGTGGTCATACCGAGTCCCGTATGGCGTTACATTAACGAATGGCATGCAAGCACCTTCTGTTGAAACATCTGCGACAGGGAAATTTCAGGCATTTTTCCAGATATTTTTTTGTGCTCTCAACCAAATTTTCATTAGGGCTATAAAACCTGGCAGGCAGCATTGTTGTGTATGATTTTTTAATAAACTGGGACATGCCTTTGTTAGAGGAGTGAAGAAAAGGGCTCTTTAGAGACTTCTTCCTATTACAAAAAGTTCAGAAAACATATGACAGCTCACCAAACCATGTCTCCTAACTTTTTTTCTGTCTCCTCCAAGACTAAGATTTCCTGCTTCTTTAGATGTATACAAAGGTTTACAGGTTTTGAAATGAAACCAAAAATGTAGATTTTTTTTATCTATCAGATTAAATGATTCCAACGGTTGCATTACTAGCGAATGTGTTCAAAGAAAGAGCACATAGCTAACATAGATTTTTAGCATCTTTTTGATGCCTGCTGCCAGGAATCTCATAAAGGATTTTCACTTACTTAACAGAGAAGGTTCCTTAGAAAAAAAAAAGAAGAAAGGAAAGCAAATGCACACGTGCCAATCAGATCTCATAAACAATGCAAACCCAGAACATAGCCTTACTCCTTTTTCTTTCTCTTTTCCAGAAACATGCCATTGCCTGCTCTCCCTTCTCTGCTCCCCTGCAAGACAATAGTCACCAGGCACAAACTGAAGTTCCATTTTGCAATTCTCCCTGCCACACTATGAACACTAATGCAGAACAAACATTCTTGGCAGTAAATATGTACATTATCATTATGCAAATAGCTATGTTATCATTATAACAAAATGATGATGTTCTTTACTAAGTCTATATTCCCTTTCCAAGAATATTATGTAGTTTGAAGTATAATTTCCATTATGCCACTGGGGCTGAAAAACAATTCAGTTCAACAATAATTAGTATACTGTATATAACAAAATGTTTACCATGGAAAATGATGATGTGCAATCCTAAATCTTTTTGGACAAACAAACAAATGCAGTTTTACATATTAGTGTTCAGCCTGAGTAACCAACAGAAAGCATTTGCAGACTAATATCCATTCCCACATCCAAGGTGAGCATCATATTGACATTTTATACCAACAACACCATGAGCAATAACATTTTAAATTGTATGAGGTGAATGATCTACTGTTAGCATGAAGGTGACTTCATTTCTGAACCTTAAATGAACTAGAAATGACTGCATGTCACAGGCTGCTGACACTGTTAACAGTGTTTACATGAAGTCCATTGCTCAAACGTAGGTATGTATATCAGCATGGCAAAACCCAAATCCTTAGGTTTTAATAATTCAAAAAGTTCTTGTGATCAAAGAGCAAGGCAAAGCCAACTCTTAAGTCCAGCTGCTGTAAGCTACTTGTACATACCTACATGCTCCATGCTCTTACCTGAGAATCCAAGATATGTGTGTCCTAGACTGAGGTAAAATAAGTGCTGACTTCTTACAGAACAAACAGAATTGCTGGCATAAGTAAAATTGGATGAAAGTGTTAATATTTTCACAGCTTCTTTTGAGATGAGTAAATGCAAATACTTGTCTCTCATTTTCCCTGAAAAAGTGGATTAGTTATTTAGAAGTATGTAAATGCATTCAAAATGTCTTCAGTTTCTTCTCATTCCTTTGAATGCTGCTTTGAACTGAAAAATCAATTTTCAGAAAGGAAGATATGCCAATTAGAATTAAAAAAAAAACAAAACAGAAGAAAAGAAACTAATTTATAAATAATAAAATATATAATGGCCACTTTCCCACTGTTCTGCTGCCCACTTCTATCACATACCACATTGGAATTGTGAAAATATTGTATGAAAATATGCATGTGACTCTCAGCATTCTTCATTATGCACCAGCTCCTTTCAGAAACCTTTTCCTGGGAAAAATTAGATAAGAAGGATAGCCTTTGAGGACTCTCACGGAGACTGTGCACGTTGATTTCTCTTTTCCCAATGCCAATAATGAGATAATTGTTTTGCATCTTCAGGCAAATATTGTGGAAGCATAACAAACTACAAACTACTTTTCCCTCTCACTTCTGTTCCCTTTTTATTTCAAAGTGTCTGATATGCTTGTGTTCACCACACATATTTGTAAAGTGCTTCTGCACAGGATGCAAGCACACATTGTCACTGAGTGGTTTTCTTCTCTGACATCTGGAAGCAGCTGCAGATGGGCTGCCCAGTATCACCAGCCAGGCAGGACCAGCACATGTCCTGGCCAGTGCATTGGATCAGCAGTTCCCAGCCAGGTCCTGCCTGTGAAGCCAAACCAGTTGAGAGGAGGAAGCAGCAGGGAAGAATTTCCTTATCCCTTGGATGTTTGTTTCAATTTTGTTTCAAACTGATCAATCCATACAAAAGTCTAATTTCTTACTGATCCTCTCTAAACTTAAGCCTCCTCAGCAAAGTGTATTACAAAATGAGACTGTGGCTGCTATAGGAGAAATATTTCTCTTTTAGACCTGTTGTTTAGTAGCACCACTGGATTCCCTGTATTCTTCTATTGAGCTCCCTGTTTATATTCTCTGAAATATCCATGATTCATGCACCTCTTCCATATCATCTGAACATTTTTTTAAGCTGAAAAGTCCTCCTCTGTTCAGTCTCTTTGCACATGAAAGCCATACCATACCTACGGATATCTGCTACCCTTGCCTAGGATACCTTTCCTACTTCCTACCACACCTGCTGCACACAATGTAAGATATAATATACTACTGATTTATAAGATAATCCACTGATATTTTCAGTCATTTTCCACTACAAGTGGAAAAGAAAATTCAGTTTCACATAGGCAGCCACAGCTTGAACTGTGCAAATAATTGACTGGGAGAGTTGCTGGTCAAGTAGAAACAAGTAATCTAAATGAAAAATTCATTGCAAGTCAAGGGGAAGCAAACAACATCAAAAAATAACATATTTCTGCAAAGCAAACAAACTAGTTCCAAAAAGCCCTATCATTTCCAGATGAGATGAAAAACTTTCTTTTATTCTAAGGACTTCAACTGTTTTTAAAGAAAACTTATGGAAAAGTTACCCCAAAAAGTTACTTAAAAAAAAAAAAAAGGCAAAACAGGTGGCTGGAGTGAATCATGAAAAGAAGGAGCAATGCGAGCAAATAGATATAAGCAGGACTTTTTAAATCAGACCAGAATGCTCTAGGTTTCCCTCTCTAATCTAAGCACCACTATCAATATATTTGATATCCTTTTTGCTTTGGTATAGCCAGCTAGGACGTACCTGGAAGATTTCCACTGATATTTAGCATTAGGAGTCGAGATCATCAAAGCCAGCACTGGGCTGCTCACACAATATTCTGGTGCTGGAACTCAGACCACTTCTTATTCCTGTAAGATTTAAATATAGCGCTTGGACAAAATCATCAAAGACAGCATCAGCCACAAACACAAGAGTATCTATCTGTTGGCCAAGTGTTTCCAAGACAAAGAATGAGAAGAGGAGGTATCATGGTGGACTTGAAACAAAGCAAACAGAGTGCAAGGAGATCAGTTACTCAGACTGTTGCTGTAATGTGGACAATAACTGTCCAAGTGTTGAAGCTTCTCATTTCTTCCATGTGAAAAATGCAGCTGCTGAAAGAGATGGAGACAGCAGTTTCATGTAGGTAGATGCATCCTATAGTTGTCTAATAGAACAATGATTTAATGTAGCCCAAGCCAAAACTGAAAGCTTTAAAGAGTGGGAACAATTAATTCTCAAAAAATACATCCATGGAACAAGAGGGCACTACCATAATTCTGAAGTCTTAAACTTTCTGGAGTTAGTACTTCTGTTTCTCCAGCTGGTGATATTTTCTCAATTTTGCATCTGGCAAAGGTATCTCTCCTCTCTTCAGATAGGTCAAGAATTGTGTTGAAGAAAAGATTTAAGGGTCTGAGAAGACTTTGCAGATTTTCTGAAGAATCCAACATTTTCCAGCCAGTAGCTAGGAGGAAGATGTTCGAAGTTTTTCTGTTTTTAATGGATCTTGGTTATTTGCCCTAGGCCTAACAGAAGCTGCCTTAAGACCAACTTTCCAAAAACTGGTGACACATTATGGAGGAGGAGTGTCATGGTGGAGCTGTGCTTTGTTGAAGATCACATGTCTGGGTTACAATACATGGTTAATTTTTTAAATGAATAGCACATAAAATGTTGTGGTGCAGACAAGGGGATCTCTTGATATCTGTATTTTGCATGCCCCTTGGTGAAAAGAAGAAAATGCACATTCCTCTCCCACTGAATGCAGGCAGCCCTGCAGATTGATTTTGGTCCATGCCATGAGGTTAATGCACAGCTTGATCTGTACTGACATGAAAATACCATCTGCATAACCCCGGCTTGCATTGCTGGGAGAAGAGAAGATACAGGACTCAGCAGCTGGTCTCAGCTACTCTGGGAAAATGTTCGTCTCCAGACCAAGTTTGGATCCAGCCATATCTGGCAAAAGTATTATAACTATATCACATGCATACTCCAGAGAAATCTTAGGAAGCTTAATGGAAGTTCAGTTCATATGTTGAGGCTGTTACATGAAAAGCATCAGGAAAAGCATAAACTGTTCCTATTTCAAAATTGTTCAGGGAAATAGTATATGATCTAACTTCACAGGACTGTCATGAGTTACTCAAATATTCCTAACTTAACATACATAATTCAGAAGAAGAAATTTTCTTTCTCTTTGGTTAATATCAAAGTAATTATTTTCACCCCTGAGCTGTGCAACAGAAAGCTGACTTCCATTTTGGTGAGCAGGACACAATACTGAATCTTGCCATAAGCATGCAAGCACAATGATCTGTTTTGTGCATTACACAAAGAAGGACTACACTCAATCTCCTGAACTTTCTGACAGCAAGAGTGCAATTTTGAAACAGTGCTTGTCCCAGCAGAAAAAAACCTTTCTGTTTCAGGCCCTTTCCCAAAGGCATCCCCTCAGCTTCAGGGAGCGCCTGCTCCTCGTGGTGCCCAGTGCCTGGGCGGGCATTGGGGCACTATGCCCAGCAGGGTTGGCTCTACCTCCCACCCCTGCGCACACGCGGCTGCGGCGAGATTGCGAGGTGACATGGTCAGCCTGATGAAGTACACAAAAGCTTTTGGCACTGCATATCTGCAATATCATGGACAGTCAAGGAGGCGCCTGTTATAAAAATACACAGTGAAACACAACTGGAGGACTGCTCTTTCTCAAAGGCTAACGTAATGCATTCCTTCTGTTTAGGCTCATTTTCCAGCCTTTCACATTCTTTGTGAACAAGAGTTATAAAACAAGCCTGATGCAGTCCAATTATTTTTACTTTGAAGGCCATTAATCAAGATTGACTAAGAAAATGAAGACAGCTAAGCAAAATTTCATATGTGACTAGAGTGAGATTAAAATAAAACCAGATGGGGATGGACAGAGACGTTAAGCTGCTTTCTCTCCCCCTTCCCTCCCCTTTTTTTTACTTTTTTGACTCATGTAATAAATGTCTTTTACAAATTACAGCACTCTTATTTTCTTACAGTAAATCAAATTGGGTCATAATGTACAAGTGGTCTCATTGCTGAAATGTCAAAAATAGAACCCGCCTTGTTCTTCCAAAGCAATTCTTCAAATCTAAAACAGCAGTGTGGCCTGACAGTCTATAAACCATCTACCTGGATGCAGATCCCTTTTAAGGTAACTGTCTGTAGCTGATATAAGTATTTCACAAGCAACCAACATGAGCCATACGCCGAGATCTATAGCATGCAGTCAGTTGCAGGGGTCTGAATCAGAAGGTCTTACATACATTGCATTTCTACAATTTTCAGGGAGTTTATGGAACCAGGACTTTTTTTTCTAAAGATCAAACAACTTTGAGGTAATGCCAACCAGTAGGCCTATAAAACTTCTAAAAAAGCTTGCATTATTATACAAAACCCCTTTTTAACTGATTAGATAAAAGCCAGTGTACACACTGAGGAGCTTCTTTAGAGATTTCAGGACACAGCAAGGAAAACACAAATCACAAGGACAGGTAAAGACCCAGAACGATGGTCACATATCACGAAGATTTTTTTTTATAAAGTGACTATTTCAAATCATCTTAGGTAAGAAGATGAAACAATCACGTACACATGCCCTTTATGAAAAAAAATATTGGACGAAAAGAAGGGAAAATTTTTCAAAGCATTTTTAGACCACAATGTAAAATAACCCCTGCTTTGGAACCAGATTTTGAACATATATGTACTGGTAAGTAAGTTCATTTATAGCAGTTCTGAACTATCCAGAAGCATATTTGACTAAACACAACTATCTCACTGCCAAGGGAAAAAAACAGTCAACCCACCAAACAAAAATCCCAAACAAGTAGTTAATCAGTATCTCATACGGGGAGTCTGAGACATACTAATTTTGCAGAAAGGTTAGCTGGTACAGTCCAACAGAGAGGCTACATCCCCAAATTCTACTGTCCTTGAAATGTTGATTGGGTCAGAGATTGTCCCTTATCCCTATGAGAACATCTTGTTTTTAAGAAGGGAAGATCATGTGCACATGACTTGAAATTTTATAAGTTCTAGAGTGAATTATTTCTTTCCCAGTCTCTTTCATGCATCACCTGTCCTAATGACTATAAACGCATAGTTTCTTCTACCCATTCACTATAATGTTGCAGAACTAAGCCTGGAAGGCATCTCAAGGGATCATTTAGGCCATCCTCTCCACCAAGTCAGGATCAGCTGCTCCTAAATTATTCTTGACAGACGTTTGTCCAACCTGTTTATCAGGCCTCGTAGAGTGAAGTTTGTACAGGCTTCCTACCCAATCAATTCTGATACTATCACAGAAAAGATTTCCTCGTGTTTACCCTTAATCTCTTTTCCTGAAGCCTGCTACTTCTTTTGGACATTCACAACAGTTTATTACTTTCTTCTTTGCAGCTACCTTTTAAACATTTGAAGACTTATCATATACCCTTTCAGTTTGCCTCTTTCTAGACTAAACAACCTCACTGCCTTGAGTCTTTCCTCACAGGTCATGTCTTCCAGACCCTCAATCACTCATGCTTGTCTCCTTGGACTCTTTCCAACTGATTCACATCTTTCTTAAAATGCAATGCCCCAACTTGGACCCAGTGCTCCAGATGAGGTGAGAAAGCAGAAGGACTATTTCATGTTTCTTACATATGCCAACATTGTTTATACAACCCAGTATGATATTTGGGGGTTTGGTAACAGCCTGACCTTCCTCACTCATGTTCCTTCTGTGTTTGCTCTGGCTCCCAGCTCCTTCACTGAAGAAAAACTAATTTGTAATTCACCCCACCCCCTTGCAGCCCCTATCAAAGCCCAAGCTCACTGCCTGCTCTTCCACTCTGCATTGCATCCTCTCTGCTTTAGTCCATTGCCCCAGTTTTCCAAGGTCATTTTCATCCTCCAAAGCCTTTGCAGTCCATCCTGACTTGGTATCATGTGCAGTCTCCTACCTGGGTTTTTAACTAAAATAAATAAAAGAGCTGGGCCCAATAAAAGGTTGAAGTGTCTACCTTTCTGGTCAGATAGCAAACTGGTGGTAACTACTTTTTGTGTACAGTTTCCCACACAGTTACATTCTGACAATGTATCCTTCACTTATTTTTATTAAACATCATGTGGGACAGTGTCAAAAAATCTTAACGAAGTCAAGATGCATGACACCTACTTCTTTGCTTTATCAAGAAGTCCTATTAACCTTAATTCCTTCTGTAGTGTTATCTGGCAAGTTTTGTTTCCTTCCACCTGGTAATTTATTGCTCTGCTATCTTGTAGGAGCCTCGTTAGATGTTTGCATTTATTTTCTGCAGAGAAAATGAGTCTTACTGACTTTTAATTCTGTTAGTCCATCTTTCTTGATTTTTAAGTGAAAATTACTTTCATACACTGTTTTTGTTTCTATATTTGACTTTTTAAAAAAGAAACTTATGTTTCTAAGAGTAGCAGAATATTTTAAAGCAATAGCCTACTCCATATAGTCTTGAAGACCTTATTCTCTTTGTGCTATATCTTCCCATTCCTGCTTGGGTCTCCTGTCACAATTTATTTGTTTATCTCTTTCCTCATGGTACTTGCTCCATCCCAGCCTATTTTCTCCTTCAGTTCTTTCTTGCTGTCCCTTTTCTGACTGATAAATGGAAGCGTAGTTCAACAATATTCAAGTGCAATATAAGCTTTTGAACCCAAGGTATTTGTGGTGCTTTAATATAAAGGTTAATTCACCTAATTCCTGATTTTCACATTCAAATACCCTTATGAACAGTAGATCACACGACTATCTCTGGGGGGAGAGCTGCTTAGGAGCATAAAAAAGCTGTGCACTCTGCCTTGTCTTTTCTCAGATCAAAGAGATTTGAGTGGTGCTGATAGCAGCTTTCAAAAGATGTTACTAGTGACAAAATTCAGTAACTGTCTTCCTAGAAGCTTGTTTATCTCTCTCACATTCCCCTTCTTAATTTAGTTAAACATATACCTAGGTCAACCTTCCATTGTCTGTTGCCCTTGATAATGCCTTTACTCGCCTCATTTCCCATGTCTCACTTGCTGAGGAATAAAAATGCAGATGTATCATTATTATAGTGTACAGAGAGGAATGAAAGAAAATCAGAGACCTGTTTTGACCTCTGCAAAGCCATAGAGTTTTAGAAGGGTGGTTTTGTGGCATTGGATTTTAGATAGCATCCACCCTGAAAAAACAAAGCAAGCAAAATATAATTTTGAAATTATAAAGCAAACAATGACTTAAACTTCCCCATTTACTTGCAGGTCCTTTTGAACTAATACTATTCATCTGAGCATGTGGCTCTGTATTTCATTGTGTCCATTTTATATGGGGCTTTTTGAGAAGCTGAGACTTTCCTGAAACAATAGCATTGGAAGATGTCTGAATCAGCTGCAATGAAAGCACGCACCCTGCCATAGCTCTGCTTAGCAGCACAAGCAGAAGCCAAGATCTGCTTCTCCAGCTATGCCAGTTTCCTACCACCTTCCCAGTCTTTGCTCTCACATCTGTTTTTTCAGCTCTCTCTGATGCTTCCAGACACAAACTACCTTTTTTTTCCTCCTAAGTGCCTTGATGAATAAAGCAGCAAATACAACCTCTCACTGAAGGAAAGTGTTTATCTATTTTTGTAAATAACAGCTGTGTGGATTTGGTGAATGTTCATTTCAACACATTCTTATGGAAAGCTGCAAGTATTTATATATTAAAACAAAAAAAAAAACAAAACAAAACAAAACAAAAAAAACCACCACCTTTATTAACCTGGTCTACTTGTTATGCTGATCTGCTATGGACTTTCTTTGAAGTTAATGGAAATCCGGTAGATCCCTTCTATTTCCAGTTCTGTGGAACTGGCTCACCAGCAGAATAGAGCCAGCATCACTGGAATGCTGCCGTAGCACCTCACTGCTTTTGGAACATCAAAATGGTAAAAACTTCATTCTCCAGGTGAGTATCTTCAGCTTGAGCCCAGATATTTCAGGATTCAGCTATCACATATCTTTTTTCAAAACAGGAGAAAGATTAATCCATTTTCTTACATTCTTCACAGAAGTTCAGCATCTCTCCCCTGTTGCACCCGACCTTAGGTTATCAGAGCACTGCACAGGAGGTGCATTGCCATGCTCTGCTAAAAACATTGGTGGTCTGAGGCTTTCCAGATGCCTTACAGAATTCAACCTGTTCCCTAGACAGCAACACCTGCTTGTGAACTCTGCTTCCCTGCTCAGGTGTTTTCTTTGTCACATGTACCATTAATGATCTGCAGATGGGCTGAACTGCTGGCTAGTTCATCACTCCAAGGCTTGACTCAGGGAGGAAAGACTTAATACAGATGGGATTTAACCTGCAGTGTGTTGCACAGGCTGTCCGTTCGAAATTATTGCCCACTAGTATAGAGTGAAAAAACATTTTCCACAGTGTTTGGTGAGACACATTGACACTGCAACACACTGGTAAGCAACTGAGAAAATAAATAGTCTGTATTTGCTAGTATTCACTGAAAATTTATGACAGAACAGACAAAGCCTCCTGATCCTGCTCTTTTGCATGGTCGAGGCTAAAGATACTCTCTTGCCTACTCACCAGACACATTTTATAGCCCAAGCAGTGCAACTCAGTGAGGTGTTTCAGGCAATGCTAATGAAGTGGAATTTATGGCAAAGGTTGAAAGACGGAATAACAAAGCAGGTAATTTGCTCTAAGAAGTGCAGGGCTTGTGGTCTGTTTCCATTCCCAGAGGTAAGGTGAGGAAGGAAAACCTAATGGGTAATACATAAGAGTCTCAAGACTTGAGCTTGATTCAAAGTGGTGCTTTAAACTTCTCAAGCAAGCCACATATTTTTGCTTCCTTGTCTCAGTGAGCAGCTGTAGGTTAAGATCATGCATGGTGGAAATGAGCAGTGTGGAAAATCCTGACATGGAAAAACACCTCAAGAGGAAGCTGTGAAGTTATTTCCTGGTAGTTTGGGGCTGCATGGAACATAAGCCTGTATTTAATCTCAAGTGCTTGCATCAGACTGTTGTGTGAACTTTTCAAAGATCCTCTGTTGAGTCCACGTTACAGTGTTAATACAGTGTTTCAACAGCATCCAGGCATGTCTACTAGGACAGAAATCTGCCTTCAGACTTGTCATGCTCTGTTTCTCATCAGCCTTTCACCCCACATCCTCTCTGCGATAGCCCCATACTGTATAAAGGACTGGGCTTTGCTACCTGTGGTCTCATCTGTTCCAAAGACCACGTCATAACTATGTCTTAACTCATGTGTCCAGGGTTTCTTGCTAGCAGAGCAGGAAAGCTGGGCTATGTGGTTTCCTAGGGGGACACTTCTAGTAGTCAGGCAGTGCCATCATCAATTCCAGTCAGGAATCCAGTCACCTGCCCTTTCAGCACATGATATGATAATATCACACCATTTTGATATGGTCATAGTACAGCTTTTAAAACACTTCTAAGAAGTATATTTAAATGACATTTTATCTGCTACTCTTTTAGGCTACCTCAAACCTTCAACGACACCATCAGGCAATAGCTGTGCTCCTGAGGCAGATTTTGATGGCTGCCCATACAGAACAGTCATCTCTATTTGCTCCAGATTAGTAACAGTAAATAAAGAACAGTTTCTGGAGCCCTTCTAGTTCTGAACTCTACCTTGACTCCTTGTATTGTGTCAAACATGTATTTGCTGAACTTAGTGCCTTATTTCTTCCATCACCAGTTACTGATACCATTGTTTATGATTATGGCTATTATATTTAGTTACAATGAAGAGTTGAATTTGACTCCTTAGTGTAGTGAAGACCTTATTGTAAAGAAAAATGAGGGGTTTTTATCTGCAATCACTACCTATTTGGAATAAACTCTGAAGGAATTAATTCTGTTCTCTTCTAGATGGGTGAATTCACATAAAGAAAAAGAAAAAAGAAATATTATCTCTTGTAGGGAGGTAATGCTTCACTTTAGGATAAAGGATAAAAAGGATTATGGGATTTTAAAAATAATTTCTTTCTTCCCTCCTGGGCTACCCTTGTTTTTTCTATGGTATCATTCCTAGAATATCTAGGCTGCACGCAGTGTTGAAGTGTAATTTTATTTCATTACAGTCACACAAAGTAATATATGCATATTACAGTTCTAGTTGGGAAGGGTATGGCCAGAGCCTTACCTGGCTGCTGTAAATACTTCTGTCATATCAAACAAATCCCATACCAAAGAAATCATATCAAAATCTTTTTCATGCTGTAGAAGACAATGACCCATCCCACACTAAATTCACTATTTTCAGTAATTTGGCATAATAATGAACTCTCCAGAGCACACAGCTCATTTCTAGTGTCTTTGTGCACATTTCAGTTGTTGTTCAAATATCTGACTTCTAGCATGAACCCACAGCAAAGAAGGCACTCCAAAGACTTTGATGTCTGACACTTTTTTCTCAAATCTTACTGTTTTACTGAATGCTTTCACATATCTTGTGGGTCTGTTTAGGGCTTTTCCCCACAAATATCTAAATTACAAAAATTACAAAAATTACTTATTTGAAAGCCAAGTATCTGCAGAAGTGACAATTTGAAAAGTTTGATACAGTATGTGGCTGGAATGAGCACATTTTGCCTACCACTGTACTTGAGGCATGCCAACTTCTCTAACTAAAAGCACAGAGACAAATAGGTGGGTTTTAACATCTGATGGCCTGTGGTTCCTCAGCCTGAACCATACAGTCAAATGTTGGTTACAGCTCCACTGACAGGGAGGAAACCTCAGAACAGATCTGTAGCAAGGTGTGAATTCGTGCCTCTGGTCTAGGGTACAGTAGTTAAGGCAGTTCACTAACACCTCTACACACTGTAAGAATATTAATTAGTATTTTCAGTCTGAGGAAACAACACTTTTGAATTAGATCTACTTCTTGATCTTCACCACCCTAAGAGAACTTTTGCTCCATTGGACTGTTTTGGAGTAATTAATGTCTGAGATTAAAGTGAGAAAGTGAACTGCATATGACTATATCCAAAGAACAAGGAAAAGAGCAAGCATCTGGAAAAAATCAAGTTCACTCCTGCTTAGATTATTCCAAAACAAGATTCTTAAAAGTTTTATTGGGCACCTGAGAAATGTCTCACAGTCAGGTTTTTCACCTGGTGGAAAATGTTGGAGGTGCCAGTTCCAGAATAGCCATCAAATCTATCACACCTACTTATTTTCTTGTTCTGTAGGCAAGTACTGGACTGATATTTCTAGAGGCCTCTCCTATTTGCTACAGCTTTCATTGTGTTCTGTGCTTTGTGGCCCCACATTTTCATCAGGGCCTATTTCATCTCTGCAGTACTGACATTAGCTAAGTTGTCTATGTGAGGCAAACTATGGACCATCCAGGCACCTGAGCAGGTTAGAGATCTGTGTTCTATCTCTGTGCTTCATTGGGATTTCAAATACTAGAGAGCTCAGTAACATACACTGACTGCCTAAGAACTTCTTTCATTTTAAAATACTATGCCTCAGAAGCTACTGTGATGTTAGTTGCTAGAAGCCACTTTATTTTTGTCAGATCTGCAGATTGAGTCTGTCTGCCTTAGCTTAGAAAGTTGAACTCCCCCAACCCACTCCCCTCGTGCCCCCCAGTCCCCCACACAGCCATTTCCATCTTGGGCAGGAAAATTAGTGCCAAAATGCTCATCAACCTATCAGTTTACCACCAACCTCATCCCCTTTAGCACATACTGTCCTGACCAAAGACATCTTCACAAGTACCAGACCCTGGCTTGCAGAGTTAGTCTTCTCGTTTTATGCTAGTTTCTGTTGGGC
Source organism: Anomalospiza imberbis (assembly GCF_031753505.1). Taxonomy (NCBI): domain Eukaryota; kingdom Metazoa; phylum Chordata; class Aves; order Passeriformes; family Viduidae; genus Anomalospiza; species Anomalospiza imberbis. Next base: position 24,782,142 of record NC_089681.1, on the reverse strand, counting down.
ATCGAGGTCTTTTTGTTTTACAATTCAGCTGAGACTCTTGAAGGCCGACATAAAGAACACTTTTAAGACAAGCATTCTGGCTTGGCAGCCTCTATTCCCACTGAAGCAAAAGTGAATTTTACAGGTTTTACTGAAGACACAGCTACACCAAGAACAAATATGTCCAAGCACCTCACTCCAGCTGTCTTGTCTTGTACGTGAATGTTCTTCCCTTTAAAGAATATGCTTAAGGCGACTACACATATATGTACAGGGATTATCTCCTGTGACATCTGTGACATCTAAGATGAATGAATAGTGGGTACTTAAATTGAAATTCAAGAAAGCATTGAATGAGTCAGAGCAATTAATTCAAGGTCTGCCAGACCAGTTAGCCTATGACCCCTTAAACACTCAAAGAGAAGTAGACACAACATTTGAGTTAAATAATTATAATGGCAGTCTTACTACTTCCATTGATTCTAGAGGGAGCCAGGTTCTGTTAGTCTAGGGAAGAAATCTAAATCAATCATTGTCCTCTAAAACAGAGACACTGATGTATACAATCCCAAAAGATTCCTTCATCAGTTTGAAAAGTATGTGGATCAAGTTCGCACCTCCTTTACACCCCTGGCAGACACGCTGGGTCCCATGAGATTTTACAGCTATGATAGAAAAAAATTCAAAACACTGAGTCATAAAGACCACATCTGCATCTCTTTCCTTCTGCCTTCTCCCTCTTCCACATTTTCTTTGCATTCTGTTTTGAGATGCTTTGAATATATACACATGAAAATTGCATGGGGATTGTTCTGTTCACCTAATTAATTTTAGCATTGTAAATTAAAAAAAAAAACTTTAAAATGTAAAAATTTATGTTGAACTAGGAAACTGCTTTTCATTTCTTATACATTTTCATAAAAGTTTTTTGTTTGTTAGTTTTTTGTAGCTTGGATTTTTTTTGTCTCCAGGAGAGCACGTTCTATATACAAATTGGTACAACAAACCCAAGCAGATCCACAGGCAATCATTTAAGGGAAAATGTTTGCCTTATACATATTCAATGACAAACCAAAGTGTTCCTGTATAACAGCTACATAATATATATTTCAATAAATTATTTAAGTGCATATTTATGTAGAGGATCTGAACAGCACTAAGAGCACCTTTCTGATGCATGGATGGGTATTCTAGTCTGGAGGAGAAATCAAAACTGATTTTGCTAAGTAATTTTCTGGTAGACCAGGGCTGCAAGTGTCATCACTTCACACCCTCTCCCAAGGACAGTTAGCTTCAAAGCTACTGATGGATTGAGGCTGCCCTGTGTGCTGCCAGGACACTCCTTGCAGAGCAGCCTGTATCTCCACTTCCCCTTCTCTTTGTGCCACTGTGTCTGTTTGCATCTTCTGTGCCCAGCTGCCTGTATCACCACAACCTTCTCACTGCACTTGGTGGCACACAAGGGCTCCCTTCCACCCATGTGCCCCCAGCTCTCCCCATTATCACTATGGATTATTTTTCTGAGAATTAAACCATTCTGCATGTCAACATATTCCATAGGGAGGATGGCACAGATATGATACAGATTACAGAAGAGCTATCCAAACTGAGTGCAAGATGCTGCAGCTGACAACACTTAAATAATAATTAATAAGCTATGTGTCTTTTAACTACATCCCTTCCGTGATCTGTCTCAGTCTCATGTTCTCTTGACATCAGATGAACAAGACAGGCTTTATGATTTAACTTTGCTTTTTCAACTTTTTTTTTAACATACAAATCCATGACACAGTTTTTACTTCTTTCTGCCAGTCCCTTCTCCATTATTCAACATTAGTTAGAGAGATAAGACTTGTTAACTTAAATGCGTGCAGAGTAGAATATTTAGATTGATGTATAGAGATGTTGCTCATAAAAGTATGCACAAGGCCTTGACAAAATCATGCAACCTGTTTTCTTCAGGCAGTTAAAATATTTTCCAATTTAGCCAATGACTAGACTTATCCCCTATTTTATTCATGAAAACAGTGTCAAAATGCGAAATAAGGGCATTCTGCTTCCTCCCCTAATTTGAAATATCATCTTGAATTGGAAATGAAACAGTTTTTAAAAAACCTTACATGCCTCAAACTCATGATTTTTTTTTATGCCGAGACATTTAATTCCCTCCCCTCTTTCAAACTGTGATTTTTTAGACAAGTGAGTTTTTTTCCAAATGCCCTCAACTCCCATGAAATAGTTCCAAGACATCCTCTCCAGTTATGTCAATCAGTTTCAGGCAGTCTGCAAAGAGACATGACATTTCATAACAATGACATACCAGCCTGGGAAATGAGTGGTGGGAAATAACTGGTTTGCTTAAAATAATCTCATTCATCTACACAGACTCATATATATCTATATATACATATATATATAACATATTATCTGTCTTCAACTTAACCTAGTTAAATGAAAAAAATATTAAAAAGTGAATTAAAAATTGAAAGGCTTGCTACCTGGGAAAAGATTCAGGTTTCACAAGTAATGAGTGGGAAGGAAAAAATGTCTGATTTCTCTGCTGCTCATGGGTATTTTGATTGAATTTAACACATCTCAAGCTGCCAAAAGCCAATGCTACTCATATGAAGCAGTACTGCTTCTCCAATTAAAAAGTGGAAGCACAGCTGCTTCCAGGCAAGTGGAAAGGAAAGTTGGATTGAGTGGCAGCAAAGAAGAGGAGAAAAAATAAATACATGTGCTAATTTCTTTGTAAGAAGTTTATTATTTGGTTGTTTTTGCAAGCAGCTGGCTGCTGTGGTTGTAACAAGCCAGGGCACAGGTGGAATGGTTGTTACTGTGTGTTACCTAAGGAAACACAGAAACACGAACTCCTTCCCTAACCACACCTTGTTTTCTATTCAACCCTTTTACCAGCCTTGCTCCCTCTCTCTTCTACTTTCCCGCCAGGAAAAATTTGTATATATTGGACCCTTGTAGTTCACTCCTCAAGAATGAAAAGATTAACAGAAATTTCTTTTTGCGATAATCAGGAGTAAGATCTGTATATATGAGGTGCACTCTTCCATGGTGTTTGATCAACTATAGATAGTTTAAAAGGGTAGAATCCAATCCAGTTGAAGTACCGGTGTTTTCTCATGCTTCCTATTGAACTGATGAGCAGACCAGGTCTAATACTAGAGCATCTGTCAATATTGTACTGCATATTTTACACAAGAGCTGTGAAAAGCAGTAAAACTGTCTTCCATTGCAGGATAGTGCACATACTTGCCTAACATCCAATATCCACCACATGCAAATATTATTGTTAAAACATTAACTAGCATACCAATAAAAAAAAAACAGAGAAAGTAATCAGCCATCACACTCTTGTCCATTTTTCTTCACATCTGTGGCTTTATGCAACACAAAAAATTAAAGAAATAAATACTGCAGCCTAAAACAAAAATCTGTAAACAATTAAAGACAAAAAAATTAAGACATGCTCAGATTCTATGATATGTTAGACTTTGGAAAGCACATACTACTCTAAACTTTTCCAAATATCCATAAATCATTATTGGGTCAGATTCTAGATCTGACAGCACACCTTTTGGAAGTATTTGGAAACCAGACATAAATTTGAGAGTGCATCTTAAGATGCACCTGAGAAATCCTCAGGTAAGTGTAAAATACCAAATCACTACATAACAACTAAGACAAGTTATACATGTGATTTCTTCATCAAATGTGAAACAGTTTGAAGAGGCTTAAAATAATCCCTGTAAGTTTGCACTCCTTGTGGCCTGTGTACAGAGTCCATTCACATGGAATTTATTCATCTCTCCTGACCTGTAGGTACTTGTGCTGTGATACCAACTCTGTTTTTCAAAGCTGATTTTTTTAAACTACGCATATAAATAAGAAAATAGACCAAACAACAAGATCTATACTAGATAATTTCTGGTAACGAAGATGGATCAAATATTGTCCCACCCTACATGGGTTCAAGGTCCAAGAAAGTAAGCAATATATGTACTTCCCCTAAATGAGAGCTGTCAGATGAACTAAACTTTCAAAACTGCTTAAATCACACAGGAACTTACACTGCATTTTAAAAATATAATATTACTGTCCAAGAGACAGGGTTTTCTAAGGCATTTTGGCATTTAACATTGTAGGTATATGTCCAGTTGGATTTTTAGAAATGCCCAAACACCCCTTAAATCAATGAGACTGAAGTCAGTCTCACTGAAATCAATACTCAATCAATACTCAAATGTTATTTTGCAGTGACAGGCAACCTTTCCGATGGCTAAATGCAATATGGTTGAACCCTGCACCAAGTCTCTTATGCCAATTATTGTTAAATAAAATAATACAGAGTATTTTAAAAAGTTCACTGTTCTCTGCCTTTCAGATGTACTTGGAATATTCTGCTTGTGTGCGCTGAGAATAAAATACTGGACAGCTTAGTGCCAGGCATACAGCTAAAGCAAATCATACTGCTGCCATGTTGAATAATTATTCTAAATAAATTATTTGTTATTTAAGTTAAAACCTAGACCAAATAACAATGCAGCTCTCTTATCTGGAGGAGTAAAATGGCAACTAAAGCTTTGTGGAGCTTTGCTGTAAGGAAGATCAACAACAAAAGGCCTTATAAGGCCTTATAAGAGTGAAAATGTCATTGCTATTGTCATTCTCTTTGTTAATAATATGCATACCACCATAAAAAATCCTTCATTTTAAGAAACCAACAAACAAAAACACAGCAAGCAAAAAACCTGTAGTAATATTTCTGAGTTTACTTTAATTCTGTTTTGAAAACCAGATGAAAAAAAAAAGAACTGGCTGACTGTACTGAACAAATTTATTGGTAAGTAATATACTCACCATAAGAAGAGACTGGAATTATTTCTAACTTCTAATTTAAATGTCATTCTGAAAAAGAATATGATGAAATAAATAAAATTAATTGAAATTTAAACACCCCCTCCAACTTTATGGGTTTGGTTAGTATTTTGAAATAGCTACATTTTTCAGTTCATCTCCCGTGATATATGGCAACATTATTTTATTAGTAATAAATTTTATGGATATAATTATTTTTGTTTGCTGAAATGCCTAAAGTTTTCTTTGACTTGAACTACACCAAAGTTCTGTTCCTAAATTTTCAAATCTATTATCAAAGTAAAAAAAAAAAATGCTTGAAACCCCAAAACATTATTTCTTATCCCTAGCTAGTAATTCATAGGTAAGGGCAAATTTTTCAAAAACATTTGTACACTATGAAAATCATTGTTCACAAATTTGAAGGCTTCATTCTTAAGGCATCATGTAGAAATGCTGACTTGAAAATATCTTGTCTGAAGCAAACTCTTACAAGTAAATTTTTCTAAAGTACCATAGTGGAGTGATGCCCAAACTTCTGAACAGCAGGTCTTACACATTCAGTTTATGCACAGTCATTTTCAGATAAAGAATTTTTACCAACTTGAAAGCTGACTTTTGCAGTATCTCTTGAACTGTCAGCAAGACTTCCTAGAATCCTGACAGAGCCAAATGCAAACCTGGCTTAAGACTCACTCTTAGGAAATAAAAAGATTTGCTGGTGAAGTTCCTTCTCCTTTAGAGATCCTTCCGGTACAGATGTGATGCTTATCGACAGGAATGCCTCACCCGTCCCTTGGATGAAACAAACTCTGCTGGCAGGAGGATTTGATGGTTCATCTAAGAGTATGCAAGGGAATCTGTCCCAGTAAAAGTGTCATAAAAATAAATTACACTACTAGATCACACAACCGTATTAACAAAAGTTGTTAAGAGAAGATCTGGCTTGTGCAGAGCAAAGGATCATTTGGGCAGGAGAAGCTTTTGAGATAACTTCAGGTGAAACTAAGCAGACTTCAAGAGCTGTGACCTGGTGCTGGGCAGAGCTGTGTGTTTTTTCTCTGTGAAGCAAAGAGCACTAAGGCTTCATGCAACTTCATTAGTGCTGGGATTACTATCTGACCTTGCTCACCAATGTGAAAGCAGACTCAGACCCTCACTGTTCATCATTGCGGGCAAGGTGTTACCAGATTTAAATAGGTACCCTCAAAGGAAAAGAAGATCAGTACATCAAAGCATTATCTCTAGTTTATTTAATGTGGAATGGCCAAATGGCAGGCCTTTTTCATGTTTGAGGCTAGAACTGTAAGCAATTATATCTGTACCATTGTAACTGATATAGGCAAGCCTGTATACTTAGCAGGATGTCTTTCATCCTGTTTAGTTTATATAGCATTATCACCCCTAGGAGCTTACATTGCTTTCACAGTTTTCTAATGTTTTATAGACATATTTTGTCTCTGGGGATGAAATGAGGTACAGAAAAATAATAGTCAGTCCCATCTAGATATGGGTATCTGCCTTTATCTGCTGCTTTCGCACTACTGTGAAATACAGGCTATTTTTATGGCTTAAGAAAATATCTGTATCAGAGCAACACAACAGTAAAGCAGCAAAAATACTGCATAATTCTGAATTCCTGCTAAGCCAGATCTGCGGATACACTAAAACAGAGCTAAAGAGAACACAAGTGAAGATCTTCTCTGTGGTGTCTGTGGATTTATTGCTGTCCCGTGGCTTGGGAGGCCTGTAGAAAGCTAATATTATTCAATCTCCATTCAAGCTAGCTTTGCAACCAAATCTGAGCATTTCTCTTCATTGCACTTAGCACCTGAAATGTTACTAGCATTCACTCAAAACCTCTTCAGGGGCAGCTGAGGTGCCTCCTTCCCCAGCACTGCGTCCTTCCTGCAGTGTGAAACACTGCCTCTCCTTCCAGCTGCTCTGCCCTCCAGAGACCATCCTCCTTGTGAGGAAGGCTAAATGCTTTCTCTGTAGGACTACTTCAAGGGAGTTTAGCAAACCAGGCTTGTGACATCCACAGCAGAATGGCACACAGCCCCAGGGAAGGGCACTCAGAGAGCAAGGAACTCTGGACTCTGGGGAAGAGCTCTGTTTTCCCACACAGCTTTAAATAGCATTTCAGGCATGACTGAAGCTGTCTAGCACCCAAATAATATCTTCTGGAGTAACTTCTCCTGCATGGAAAATGTTCAGGGGAGGAAAAGACAGGGGAGAAGATGAAGTGTCTGCTGTGGTGAGTGATGTGTCTCCATCAAGTAACAGCCCTGTTTCAGCTTTTATCCAACATCCTAGAGCTTTTGCTTGATGACTTTCAGTTGAAGACTTTGTTTTGTGAAACTGAGAAGTAATTTGCTCATGGGAGAAACAGCAACAAATAAATGCTGTTCAATATTTTGAGAATGCCCCCTCTCTTTCTTCATGTGACTTGATCTGACCCCAGTGACAGAGACTTCATCTGCCAGAATGGCTTTGGACTGTGGATGCCTTTGGCTTTTATATACAGATGAATGTGTAAATATGTTCTTCTACTTAGGTGTGTATCATTTGTCTGTGGTAGGTTCTGCTGTGGGACACATCTGCTTATTGCTCTCTTTTCAACTTAGCCTGTCCTCAACCGAGTTTAGTGGGACATTTGATTTTCTTTCTCCTTTGCCTACCTCTCAGTAGGAGCTGTTGTTTTGGGATATGATCCAGGAGGCTGAAGGTGTACCTGGAGGATCTAAACCTAACATAAACTAGGAATGAGCAAATGTAAAAGACTAGGTGGATCAGCAGAGACTTATGGATGATTTTGTAAAGGAAAGGGTTGTGCCTTCAAGTAAAGCAACTGGAAAATAAGAACTTTTTATGGTATGGCTTGAAAAGCTTTTCAGTCTTGAAAAGACAATTATTATCATTAAAAAGAAGGCAAAAAGCAGGTATATACTTTTTTCAGTTTAGAAGTAATGAGTGTGCTCTATAGAAATACCGGTGCAAGGCATGTAACAATTAAAAAGTGTTCTCAAGAGCATTTCTCATAAGGGATGTGTCTCTCATGTATTTTATGCAGCAGACTGATTGGGATGGGCTACCTTTTTTCCTCAGGAATTAATGACCATACGACTTGTAACACAAGCCAGCACTTTTGTAGCACAGCTTAGCACTATGATTTCTCCAGACATGAGAAATTAATCTTGCTATGCACCTCTACAGGGGAAAACTCATCTCTCAGTCACATTGTTTTTAACGTCATGCTAAATGCAGTCACATCAACATAGACTGCTTCAGAAGGCACTGGATGGGAGGTGGGAAACAGAAAATTTTTTCAACAATGAAGAAAAGAACAAGAATTTTCCAGGTCTAAAAGCCTATATTCTTATTCTTCTGCAATGGTTTAATACCATTAACAGATAAGCACTGAAAGTTCAAACTGCTTTCTTGGGGCCAAATCCTGGGATATCTAAGGCAAAGGAAGTGGCAAAATTAAACAGAATGGAGAAAAATGGGTTTTTCAGGAGCCCAAGGGAGCCACAACAAATGAGTGTCCATTTGAAAAACCAGTCTCTTAGGGATCATAGAATTTAATGCACAAAAATCTGTTTCTTTCTTATGATTAGTTCAGTGCATGGACAACAAATCGGCATGTGGCTCTTTTATGCTGGATTTTTACATTTGCTCTTTTTTAATTGCACTCAGGATAATAATTAATTTTAGGATAAAGTTACATCTCACCACCTAAAACATGTTAGTGGCAGACCAGTGTTGAATGTTAGTCTCCTGCCTTCCCTTACCTTGCCTCATCTTCACTCCTTTTCCTTGCACAAGCTCTGAAATTCAGCCCTGTGCTGGGCTAGTAAGTTTCCTGGCAAGACAGCTAAGGTGACCCAAAAAAGTGACAATTTTCCTGCTGGCTTCACAAGCTGAACCAGTGAAAGGCCTGATGAGCACCAGACGTGACTCAGAAAAGGAAGAGGAAGAGCCTGACTGAGAGAGGAGCAGGCAAAAAGAAGGACCTCCCTCTTGGCAGCAGTGAGCTGTTAAACTACCCCAGCTTCACCCTCAGAGAAAGGAATGTGAAAAAGGGCAAAGTAAACAAAACAGCAGCAAGGTTTTAAAGGTGCTGGTGGAACGTGCTGACAGGGGAAGACAGACCTGGCTGGGTTATGATGACCTGTTGTTTTTCACCCTGACTCTTGTACTTGGATGGAGAAAGGGCTGCTGAGAGCTGCAGCCTCAGAGGGAGCTGGAGGAGGGGAGGGAGAGAGGAGGAAGCAGGAGGGTCTACTCTGGCAACACTGATTCTGGATAATTTCTCACATCCTTTGATAGGGAAAATAGCTTCTCAAGGGAAATACAGATCTTTTGATATTTGATGAAAGTTCTCATGAATATTTTGATATTTCAACCTACCAGTGACTCCTATGGACAGGAAATGTCTTATGGGAATCAGAATAAAGCAACTTTTAAAGCAATCGTCATCATATTTCAAGCACTACTAGCTAACAGGATTCTCAAGTTACTAAAAACTTTCCTCTGGCTAATATAGAGCCTATTAGTGAAGTATTATATTATTTGTCAAGAATGCTTTATAACACTGCCCATGCCTGCCTACATGAACTAGAAAACCACAGTCAGCAGTTCGCTAGTGAGATTCATATTTAAATGCTGTTCTGTTGCTTGCAGCCTGGGACAATGGGTTAAATAAAGTCTGGAGAAGAAGACACAGACAACTAACCATTCAGAATCTGAGGTGGCTTGGTGAGGTACCAAGATGGTTTGTAATGTTGCTTCTAGTGACAGCACTATGTAGAAGCACTTGCAACATTCTCCTCTGCAGTATCTTCATTCTCTATCTACTTCCCCTTTATGCTCCTCTATTGTTCTGCAGCCTGAGGCATAACATAGTAACAGAGTGGAAAGCAAGACCAATATCCAGAATATAAGTATTTATTCTTCAATCCAACCATCTCCCACTGTAAGCTTGTGCACTTTTATTAAGCTTGATCTCTCTCTCTGCACTGCTGTTTGAGAAAAAGCAACCATGGGTATGGTTTTGTTGCTGTTTTGCATATTGCCTCTCAGCTTTTGCTTAGCCGTAACAGCTATTGCGTAGCAAATGTTTCACAGCAGCCCATCTCCTTCTAGTGCAACTGCAAAACCAAAATACACAACACAGGAGAAATACAAGGTTAAAAATTCTTTTGGAGCTCTTCAGAATGTTCATAAGAGTTTTAGCAGGAAAAAAACATGACTGATCAAATTATTTGAGCACTTTTCACTGAGCATGATGGCACATGCAGTTGTCTTGTTATCTAGTAGAAAGGATTCAAACTGGTCTGGAAAGAAAAAAACAGGAAGAGAATGTGGGAAAACAAGGTTAAGCCTATGATGTCCTTGAAAGACTGTGGTCAGACAAGCAAGGATGTGCTACTCCAGGATTTTTTCAGGAGTGACCGTTCAGAGAACATTTTTTATGAAACAGAAGAGGGAAGAATGAAAATGTCACTTCATCAGACTGATTACACCACTCAGCTATGAGAAGGACAACTGTGACACAATCCCTGCTCTGATTAGTGCTAAAAGTGTAATGGATCTTAAGTAATTATTAAGGAATTATCATAAGGGAATATAATTAATACCTATTATTTGTAATAGGTATCATGCATGTGGATGCATTTGGGAAGATTAAATCATCAGAGATAAGACTCAGATTTTGTCCTCTAAGTGTGCAAATTAATCATTAAACCCTTTCAAATTCAGGTGTCACACCTGACTTTAGTCTGTTTCTGGGGTCATATGTTACACATTTTGTTATATAGTCTGCTGCTGTACGAAGGAGAAGCTGTCTTGAGAATCCTCAGTGCCTCACCATGGCCTTGTCTGACCCATCTGGGAGTGACGAAGGCACCCGTCGTGTGCCCTCTATGGTGAGGATGGTGGGAGCTGGCTGGGGACTGAGTGCCCCTTGGCAGGAGCACAGAAGGCAGTGCAGGACTAGCCTTGCAGGAAGTGGGATGGACGTATGGTGGTTTAACCCCAGCAGGAATTTAACCTCCAAATAAGCCACTCCCATTCTCCACACCCCTTCCAGTAAGGGACAGAAGCAGAAGGCTATGGATTGAGATAATTTACTGAAAGCAAAGAGCAATGGAATTAGGAAACTTGCAGTAACACAAGCAATATTAATTACAAAAGTATACAGAAAGAGAAGATGTTTTCTCCTCAGATAAGGTGTTCACCACTAAGAACAAAAACAAGATGATGGACACACCCTGTAGGTTGAAGATTGGCTCCCCCAGACAAAGATACGATGGTGGTGACGTATGGCCTAGAATAACACTTAGCCACGCCCACAGCACGCTAAGCTCCGCCCCCCAGCCGGGACAGTGTCCTGGTGTGCTGGGGTGGGGACAATTGGGGTCCGATTTAGGCACAAAACAGCAAAGCTCTTCACGGCTGAACAGAACCAACATGGGCACAAACACCCCTAGAGGCAGCTGAGCCAGTTTGTTCTCCGGCGCTAATCTGATCCATGGGACCCTCCAACAAAACCTAGAATTTCTATTTTTTTCTTTAACATAAGGCCTTTTTTGTAGCAATTCACAATAAAAAAAAACTGATGGTCATTTGCACTTGATTAAACACTACAACGCCAAAAAACATCGATGGAGCTTATAAAGCTTCAGTATTTCAGGGCAAATACCTTTGTCCAGTCTCAACGTTTGACTGCAAGAGTCATATGAAAAGGTTACTGGAAATACAGCAGGCTACAGTGGTGAGAGCTATTAAATTGTAAAATTATTTTGTTTTTTCAAGGCTGATAAAACCTGTGGCTTCATTCAAAGTTTCATTTCTGGTTTCCTTGCATGGTTCAAGAGCTGCTTCAGGGGACACAATTCACTTTCCTATGAGCCAGGTGTATCCCAGGGGTTCTCTGAGGAGCACCAAAGGGTGACTCCAAATCAGCAAGAAGTTTCAGCTCAAAAAGAAAAAAGTTTTTTTTTTTTCAGTTTGGTCCCTTTTCCTGATTCAGGTTTCTTTTCATCCTTATATTTGTCACAAATCCAGAAGAAACCCACCTGTTTCTGAGAGCAGTAGAGAGTATTTAGTTTTCCACTAAAATTTTGATAATACATTTGCAGAATATTGCAAATGGCCAAGTCCTTCTTTTTCCCATGGTTATGAATCAAGCACATTCTTTTCAAATAACATGGAAACAGACATCAGTAAATCAATCTGGACATATTAAAGGGTAAATCTTATTTATTCAAATATTGCCTCTTTTCTCTGTGTCCAGTTTCTGGCAGACTGAAAGATTAAAAAAAAAACCCACAATATCTAAAAAAGCCAAGTTGTTTTAAAGCTTGAGAATTATTATTTTTTCATGTCTCCCCAAGTGCCTGGATTGAGCAGAGTTTTAAATTTTGCCTCAGAACTGTTGTAAAAAGTTAATTTAAGTGAACTGCTATATTCATGAACAAAGAGACTTTTTACACTCAGTGACGTCGGTCATTAATTGGACATCTCATTCATCACAGACTCTTACCAGAGAAAACAAAGCACAAGAACAAAACCAGGGCCCTGGCTTTGTCAAAAAAAAAAAAAAAGTAGTTTAAGAAATCTGCATTTAATCAAAACATGCAAAACAATCTCCAGATACTGTCTGGCAACAAATTTAGGATTTGCGGAGCTGAAGTGTTCATTTGCTTGGCTATAAATATTACGTTGATGAAAGACAGTCCTAACTCTGTCTTCCACCACTTCACTTCTGATAGGGAAGTTAAGGTTTTATGTGTTTGCTTAGAAACCCATTAGATCTAACCTTTCCAGGAGAATTACAAAGGGGAATGATAAATGACCGTGTATCAGTTCAGGGGAGGGAGAGGTTTCATCTGGGGTACTGCAGGGGTAGGTACTCAGTCTAGGCATATTTGATGTTATCATTCATGATGTAGCATATAAATGAAAATCAAAGATTACACTAAGGTGGGAGGAACTGCTAATGCTAGAGAGGAGAAAAAATGTATATTGCATCAAGCGGTTAGGAAGAGGAGCAAGAAAATAAGATTAAAAGTGGAAAAATGCAAGATATAGCTGTAAGAAAACACTCCAAATCGAGATTTAGTGGAAAGAAAAAAACAATAATGTAAGGGCTGAAGTTGATCAGGATAATCGACATACACTTGCAATAAGGATAGAGACAACAACAACAACAAAAGCTAAATGAGCTGTTAGGTTTTCACAGGCCTTAGCTCACAACTGTGGAATTAGTAAACCTTTTCCATATGAATTGGCAGCAAAAGCACATTTAGAGAAAGGAGATGATCTGTGAAGTGTGTGAGCAGAGTTTTGTATAACCAAGTCAGAGGTTGCTGACTCTTGCTGACTATTAGGTTCTGCAGCATCTTGGCAGAAAGATTTTCAGCTACCTATGCAAGCCTTGCCTCAGATTCCTCTATGAGCATTAATGTGAAGTCTGCAGAAGGAACCAAGAATTTGGGGTTAAATTTTTGCATAGTGGTGTCTCCACTGCAGAATTTAACCATCAGCAAACATGGAAGAGAAAAATACTGAGCTGCATACAAATAAAAACATCACAGATACAGTCTGTTCTGTGGATTTAGCTCAGCATGAGTTGTGCTAATTACTGATTTTTATTTGAGCATCTATATTGGGCTGAAACAATATCCTTGCAGTTGAAACTATCAAACTGCAGTATTTGGTGGTGGAGTTTGAATATTATTTTGAATGCAACTTCTTGGGAAAATATGCAGCAATACAATAAAACTTTATATAACTTTTATTATGTAAGGCACAACACTTTCTGAAAGAAATGTCACAAAACAGAGAACAGTAAATAATGTTAAAAGTCCAGGAATCAGAAAAAATATTGCAAAACCATCTTTTAATTGGTGACAAAAAATGTATAAATATCACTGGTGTAAATATTTGCTAAAATGTGTGCATTTGCAGAGCAGAATATTTAGACTATACACAGCATTTTATCCTCTTTAGGATTAGTGGCTTCTATCAAAAAATCAAATGAAGAATAGTTTTTCTCTACTCAAATATAAATTTTCATTTTTGGTCTAAAATTTTCCACACATAAACCCCTGGTCATGTTTTACACAATGTTACCTGTTTAATAACTGTTCACAGTCAACCTGGGAGAATAACACCAATTTATCAGGAACTGGGCTCAGCTCTGAAAGATTATCAGAGAACACTATAAAATGCTGCTGTTTGCAAGAGACCACTAGGAACAGTACCTTATGCCCTGTAAAGCAGCCAGGGCAGTTTTATTAAGGTCAGATGGCATTTGAAGGCAGAATCATGAAGAAACATATTAAAAAAGGCTTTTATAGAATGGTCTTGCTATGAAAACACCTTAGGGACTTAAGTGCATGCATATGTATATTACTTGATTTTATTTCCATGACTTCATGTACAGTCACCCAGTTCACCAGTCAAAAAGTTTTCTTTCTTATCACTGCTGTCCCAAGACTTTACTATGCCTGGTATGGAACTCTGTGTTTCATACAGCATGAAAATAAATTAGGCTTTTGTCAATATCACTGAATATTAAAAAAAAATGACAAAACCAGATCAAAGAACAAAGACTTAAAATACAGATTTAAAAATGTGTGTGTTCAAAATGCATTATTTTATAATTATTTCATTTTTAGGATGGTAAGACAGGAATGTATTTGAATTGGTGTCCCTTTGAAGACAGACACTGAACCCAGCAGTCCAGTGCAGTCTTCAAGGAACTAGGAGAGCAAAACCAGAGAGCCAAGTTTTAATGCAGCGAGACCCAGAAGGGGGAAGAAGTGCAGAGCAGTACACCAGCACAGTCCTGTTTCCAAGCTCTTTTCTCAAGGAAACAGCTATTGATTCTGCAGTCAGAGGTAGCCTTGCAAGAGGTAAACAATCCTATTGGTGAAGTCTTGACTCAGACCTTCCCCGATTTTTAGGTACATTGAGCGGCACACTTTTTAAATCTAGTTTAAAAACATGCATGTAAATGAAAATGTGAAGAAAACCCTTCTGTAAGGTGTTCTCTATTTTAAAATTTGTATTTCCAACTTAGCTACTGTCCAAAGAATTGCAATAGTTGCACCATTTTTTACTTTGTTTAGATTAAGATACCAAGTTATTCCTTAAAATTGCCTTGACTATGCTTAAGAGTTCTGGATTTTTAAGAATCAATGCACTATAGAACTGTTCCAGCTACCAGACTAATTTTGCACTGATTCTCTTCATCTTCAAGTTTCCTTTATGAAGTACAGTCAACAATACTGGAGTGACATATCCAGCATTAATCACAGTATTGCCATCAGTATGGTGACATTGTCTCTAAGTTCACATACCCCAGTGTGGCTTCACATCATGCTGTTATTTCATGCAGATATGGCTTTTATGCTAATATCCCCTCCATCTTTCCTAGTCCTAGAGGAGATGTTTGCAGGAGGGAATCTTATTTTAAGATTGGTTTCTTTGTTCCTAGAAGCATGACCTGACATTCACTTGTGTTACAAGGACCTCATTCTCCCAGCACATCTTATCAGTCCCTGTCGCTGTTTCCTATTTACCTTTTATTTTATAATCATTTGCTAATGTTACCAGCAGTGATTTTATACTGTTTTTCCTACCATCACCAAGGACAGTGTATGTAGACAGAAAATAAATCCCAGAGGGACCCACTAGAAACCTCCTGTCGGACAATGATTTCAGTTTACAATTGCCTTTTACATTCTGTTGGTAACTAGGCTTAACCTGTACAGTATTTGCTGTATGTATCACATCTACTGCATTATACCAAAATATTGTGGGAGACTAGAGTCTTTATGGGTATTTGCTATTTCAGCACTCTTTTCTTATAAATCCACTTTGTGAATTTAACAATCCAATTTTTGACAGATCTCTTTTCATGCAAACCTTGCTGAACGTCATTAATAATTGTATTTTTTAGAATTTTTTTTTTTCGGCTGGATTGCCTGGATCAACATTTTCCAGGTCATGCTATTTACCTTCTCGACAGTAAATGAAAAATGAATAAAAGAAACTAAATGCACAAGCAGAGAAAGATACTAGATAAAGACAAGGTGTATGAATTTACATTTTGGACTTTTTAAAAATTATAATTATAATGAGATTTTCATTTTCAGTAACTGGCAAGACTTTATCATATGATTTTAGTACTATAGCATTCTATATAGAAGTAAAAATAAGATTTATATTTTCTTTTTAGTTTTTTTGTTGCTGCTGGGAAGAATTTAATATGTGTGTACATATATTATTTAAGTAAAGTACATATATTATTTAAGTAGAATTAGAACATAGCACACATTTAACATCCATGTTCTTTAAATATATTTATTCTATTGGAAGATAGAGACTGACAGTATTTGCCAGATGACAATCTTTACACATGATTTGTTCATGTTACTTTGGACAGGACTTAGAATTCAACTACGGTACACAAAAAACATTCAAAATATCTTTATTTTTTACTAAGTGTTACTATTCGCCTGTGCTGGGCACCATGAAAGAAGAAAGAAATTTTCAGGAGCATTTTTTTCTTATCTTAAAATACATCTGATTTAGAAAGTGTTGTTTGTGATTAATAAGTCTGCAGCATCAAGAAACTTCTTTACGCTTCATCACCTAAGCAGGACTGTCATCTTTGACTCCTTTTGGTTCTCTGCAGTCTTGAGATGGTTACAAATCCCTCAAGAGTGTCATAACTCTGAACTGTAAGTATTTGATGATTTTGTAGGAAATGGTCACAAGTACAGAGTAATTTACAGCAGCACTGTTATAAGAATACAGCTGATTGAATAACAGTAAATATATCCTGTCAAGGAATTATTAGAAGGAAAAATATATACATAGTGAACAGAACATATGAGTAGGACAACTTTTAAAGAGTACTATTGAAAATGAAAAAAGGAAATACTTTTAAGTATTTATAAAATGGAAATAGTGGAAATTAACACTTTTAAATTTCCTCTCAAGAAATTCTAAAAACAAACTTTGTACAAATATAAAGTTGGTAGTCAGTTTTGACATTATGCTACACTCTGTTATTATGCAAGAAAATCTATTGTCACTTCTTTGGGTTAGTCACTGATTTCCTTACTGTTTCAAAACACAAGCAAGACAAAAAAAACCCTGTGCCTGCAAATCTTGGAGAAATAAAGCAGTCTGAAGCAAATAGGAGCTTTTTCTATTGCTTTCAATACACTCCAGAAGCTTTGTTGGTCTTCATATTAGGGAGCTTTGTTGGTCTTCATATTAGGACTTGACTTCTTTTCACTCCATTATTTTCAGACACATTTCAGATTTCCACAGAATCAGTTGTAGGGTCCCAGGTATGAGTGCTCTCTCTGAGGTCACAAGTCCCCAGTTCCGCTTGGTTCAGGACAGAAGGGAGATCTCCTTGATGCAGGAAACTCACCCATGCCTCTTTTGGCACTGCAAGAGACTCAGAAACTAAAGTTTCAGATAGAGTTTACATCAGAATTCACAGACAGCAGAAATACATTGATGGTATTTTGGGCTAAAGCAAGTGGTTCCACTGCTGCTTTTTAGCATCATATAAGACTTTGCTGAAAGTTAAACAAGAGTATTAAACATGCTTGCAGTTCCAAGAATTCTTACAAGACGGCTATAGAAATTGGCATTTTTTAAATTCAGTCTGTCACAATTCTGCCACATGCTGGGATAGAATGTCAGAAGTGTTTTAAGGTGAACTAATTTTAATGGGGTTTAGATGCCCAAAATGTTTGGAAATCTTAGTCAGTACTCTTTGCATTAGGACCAAATGATCTAAGTATTTTGGAAAAGTGGCACTTACTCAAATGTTTATTCCCAGTGAGAATTCAGACAGCATACAAAGGTTTGCAATATCATACAAAGTTGAAAAAAAGACCAATCAATCCATAAAACCTTATGTCTTAGTGCCTTCTGAAAGGCTTCATAGTATGGTGTAGATTCAAATACAGAATGCAGAGATGTTATAGCCTAGAAAGTTTATTCCCAAGTCAGAAGTCAAAATATGTTTATAGGGCCAGTGGGCAGAGACTATAGAAAACTGTGAGGGGAAAAAAATACCAGCTGCCAGCTCATTTTGGAAGCTGATCAGACATTTCCACTTTTGCTGTGCCTTTTTTTTCCCCCTTTCCTTTCAACATAAAACATTGCAAAACATTTCAATTGCAAAGAACAAAGTGAAGGGAAGATAATCCCAGCCACCCAGAAACACGCCCTAGATCACATAGGAAGATCATGGAAGGAGGAAGGGAGAAGTATACCTCTGAGATATATAGCTTGTGTTTTTAAAAGCAACACTAAAAAGCCAAAGGACCAGAGGCACATGAACAATGAAATTATGACAATCCAGCTTGGCCTTTCTCTGCATATTCAGATACTACTTAGAGGCACACCAGCATCTACTTCATCTGCCAGCTGAAGTGTATCATGTTACATAGTAGTTACAGCTCAAAATATAAATTAATTTCAAGGTCTCATGATCTGGACAATTTGCAAAGAGCTATCCACCAGCAGCTGAGTTACACAGGGATGTCAAGTCTTCACATCATAATTATTACAGTTCCAGTGTCCAAACAAGCCCGTTGCTTCTTTGGAAGAAATAAGCATAAAACCCAGGCCAGGCAGACATGGGAGATTTGGCCAATTGAGAACATGTTTTTTTTCATTACTCTATCACCAATAATGTGTATGTTTCACGTGGATCTTTATCAGCATTAGACAGTCAGACCAGCTCTGGCGTGGCCTCTCAGGGTGATGATTCAAGGCAGCAATGAGGGTCTCAGGTTCCCCTGTGCTTTCTGGGGCTGGAGGCCTGCCACCCATTCCAGGAGAAGGCCATCTACCTTGGCTGGAAGCCATCCAAGTGCAAAATAGTTCACTCCTTGCTGGTGACACAATTTCATTTCTTGTTCCACTGATTTAGTGGGAAATAAAGATAGTTGCTAAGGCAAGTGCCCATTTCTGACTGCAGCTGTCTCCCAGGGCTCTTGTCTGTCTCTCTCCACATTGTTGTTTGAAACTGTCTTCAAAGGGGGGACAGACAGAGGTGAGAAACCACTGTCACCTACAGAAATGGTTAACTACACACAAGCTCATTTTTACACAAGGCTTTGCTTGAAAAGGGTTGCATGGCTCAGTCCTTCAGCAGATGCAGGAATACTTCAGAACGAAAACTGCTTAATTCAAAGCTTTGTGGCAAGAATTAATCCATCAGCTTCTCAACCATCTCTAAGTAGGTGCTAAAGGTGCTGTAAAGACAAAAATTCCATAAGGCATTTCGCTAAAGCAGGGGACAGATCAGCTTTTGCATTTTGCTCAGTTTGTGACTTCATAGCTGTAAGCAAATCTTTCAATCTCTGTGCTTTTATTCTTATCTCTAGAAATTTGCTTTTTCCTATCAGACTGGTTTTCAGGGATACAGTGTCTCTCAGCAAGTACAGCATCATTGCTTTCATTACCAGAAATTGGTGTTGGCTAGTATTTCACCCCAAGATCTATACAGTTCTTTGGCAATAGACCTGTTAGAAATTTATATTATGTTAATAAATACCAAAATATGTGGAAATTTAAAAACCACATTTGATAAAATAAGAAGGAATAATCTAAACTTGCTAAAATATGTACAATCTTTCTGTCTAACTTCTTCCTCTGTTTAGCACTTTGTGATTAAATGTATTGTAAACAGATCAACATTATTACTGCATTCACATTTTTCAAATGTTAATAAACTTTTTTTCATTTTGCAAATCAAAAAAATAAAACTGACATAAAATCTTTCCGATTAAAAGATAGGGATTCTCAGCCTCACAAAAACATTTGGTCGGTTGATCTAGCATTAACAATTATGGATGGTTAGGAAACAATTTAACAGCTACAAAACACAACCTTGTAAGCATTAGGCATAAGTGTTACAAATTTATACTATGATTAATTTCCAAATAAAATATTGCATTGTTTGGACATAATAAAAATAAATAATAAATTGTATTCCTTAACAAAACAAGATATCACAAGTACTAGGGGAAGAAGGAGGGCCCAGGGTTTATCCACAAAATTAGGGCTGTAAACTTTCTGACAATAAAATCAGCTACAGATATACTTAATTGAAACAGCAGTTTGAAAAGAGATAGCTTGCATTAATATTTTTGTATTATAAAATACAAATATTACTGGACAATAGCAAATTTTAAACAATTGCATCTGGGTTGGGGCCAAGGACTCCAAAAGTCTACTTTAGGGAGAAAGACAAGTTAGCTATTCTCCCCAGTGTTCCTTCCTTCCCCCTGAGAAAAGACTGAAATAAAACACCAAACACACACATACAAACAAATCTAAAAAAAATTTAAAATCTAATATACATCAAGAGAATTGATTCAAGTAAAATGACTGCAGCCTTTAAAAATGTAGCAAATCATCCCTTGCATTTTCTTTTATGCAGTCTTGAGCACTTTTCCTGGGATATGAAGTTATGTTGATGGGTATAATTTCCCAGGCCCTGACCTTATTCCATCCCCTGGAAGACATTAGTTCTCCACAAATTCCCAGCCATCCTCTTCAATAGCTCAGCCATTTCCTTGGACAATGGTCTAAACACTGCTGACTGGATTCCATCAAGCTCAAAAGAGTGCAGAAAATAGAGTTGTACTCAGCAGTTTTCCTACAGAAGTGATAGAATGTAAAAAAAGAGATGGACAAAATCTTTTATGAGGTAAATAGTCTAAGGAATAATAGGGTTCAACTCAAACAAAGTCTGTGTCCCAAAATGTATAGAAATATAGCAATAAAGAAGGACTTCCCAAAAATACATGTTTCAACTCCTAAGATGCATATGATAAATAATGTTTCATTATAGCAAGGAACAGAAAAGGAAAATCAGGAAAGTTGGTAATATCAAATTACAATGATGTAAAGGTAAACTGTTAAGTGTAGAAGGTTTTCCATGATTGAGCTGACAAGACTTTCAAATTGCTGTGTGTTTGCCGATCTTGTCTGAAAATTTTCATAGTTGGCCATTCTACAATGAGTAATTTCCATACAGATAATATTTATTTTAGCTCCAGGAAATGTTTCTTTGGCTTCTTTAATTAACCAGAAATCCATAACACCAATTGTAGAATGTTGTTTGATACGATACCATGTGCAGTCTGATACGATCAACAACCCTTGCCTTACACAATAAAAAAGTAGGAGCTCCATGCCTTGCATTGTGTCCTTGCATTGTAAGAGTTTCATACCTTTATGAAATCCCATCTCACCTTCTGCATGTGGCAGGACTTCACCTTTAGGATATGTTCAAATCATCCCTTTTGTATATTTCTATATGAACTATGTTTTATGTTAAGAAAATATTTGTGGAAAGCAAAACAAGAAGTGCTGTGAATCCTCTTGCTGTGTGAGAAAGCTGCCTCCAGTGTTCATGCATACTGAAACAGCTGTCATGGATGTTTTGTAAAAAAACCCAACCAAAACCTCTTGAACTGGCTAGCCTGTGACAGTGGCAATACCATGCCAGCTGAGCATAGACTGACACACATATTTCTGACCACTGGAAGGGTTCCTTGTGTGTAATGTGATGCTTTCTATGGGCTCTCAGATATATGTATTTGATCCATGTGGAAACTTAGCACAGCTATAGGGGATATCTCCATATATCTGTCTCATTCACAAAGCAGTTTCAAACACAGCGGCCCATTTATACCTCTCTCACTTAAATGGTCTTTGCTAAGTATTTACAAGACATGTAAATTCAGAGAAAGTCCAATGAAAAAACCAAGCCCTGCAGGCTATTCCCCAACTTTCCACTGGTTCATAAATAAGTTTACAACAGCAATTCCCAAACTATAGTCCACATCCAGCCAGTGATATGATGATCTGGTCCATAGGCTGATGCCAATTTTGTCCTGTTTTTAAGTAAGGGTGCAGGACAATTTGTGGTAAAGATGCAGTCTCGGCATGCGTCTGGGAGCCCTCCACTCCTGCTCTTGCACAAGAACAGTCCCCTTGTCTGTGCTGATAAATGGATCTAAGGGACTCACACCAGAACACAGTGCTGGGTTCCATCTCAGGAAGATGTTTTCCAGATACCTGAGAGATGTGCCTCCTCCAAATTTGGCTGGCACTTGCATGCCTGTATACCCTGGCTGAACTGCAAATGGAAACGTCTTGATGGAGCACACTGACAGGGAAAGCCAGCAGCAGTGGTTTGACCTGGCTCACTCAGAACATAAAAATTCATAATCATCCCAGAGCATGTGGAATCCAACAAATCATCTCCAGAGTTAAAATGTCTAAGAAGGCATTATGGACGTTACAAACAAATTACCAGACATAATCAGCCAGATCATCAGCTGGTAGAAGTTGGCAGAAATCCACTGTAGCAACATAAGTTTGTAAAACTAACCTGAATTATGCCAGCTGAAAGTCTAAGCTTATTTTTTCTGCCATTGTGCACATGGAATAACCTAGGTAATTAAGCCTTTCTTGTTTTGGGCTTTGGGATTTTTTTTACTTTTGATTTTTGTATGAATCTTGTCTTTTTATACACATGCATGCGAATAAATTAAAGGGTCAACTCTCTGTTCCATCTGCTCTACAGCAAACCATTTGTTGCTCTTTAAATGACAGCTGCTTGGCCCAGGAACACATTTGGCTGCCACTGTGCAACACCCATGTGTGCTGCTGGCACAGCAGCTCAATCCCCCAGCCCCACCCTGCCTGATCCCAGCCAGCCTGTGCCCTGCCCCAGCGCCTCGCCTGCCATGCTCTGGAGACAACACTCAGGTGCCACTGCAGAGCTCCCTTGAATAGGAAACATTTCCCCCTGTTGTTCATATTTTCCCTGTTATTATAGCAAGGGCAGGAGGTCCTGGTCTACAACCATGTTTATGTTCCAAAATAAGAATAGCATAAGGATTGTCTTAACAGGTCTAGGAGTAGTTCGTAATTTCAGATTTAGGAAACTCTAAAAGCTCTACAGAACTGTAGCAATGGTGCCCACAATAGGGGGCTTATCAAATTTCTGCATTAGGAGCTTGCCATTAAGTTTTATTAATTAAAATTATCTGCTCTCACCCTCTTGAATTAATAAAATGCAGCTGGCATTCACTGCAATATTACAGGCCATGGCTGTTCTGAAAATACAGTTGCTAGGATACCTTCATAATTTCATCCTCATGTTATATTGGTCTTTCAATTAATGAAGAAACATTCAAGTTACTTCTCAGCACTTCTATGCATGTATTTGACCTGTACCTTCACTCTTCTTGTGTGACACTCCTTCATGTGTTTGTCCTCTAACCCCAGTGCTGGAAACAACAGATTGACCACAGCCATTTGCAAACTGTAGTAATGGTGTAACTCTTCTACTTGGCCTTTTCATATCTTTCTTAATATAAGGACAGAAAAAACAGATGTCTTTACATCCAATATTTCTTCACTGAACGGACCTGGGAAAATAATGCTTTTTCAGGGACTATTTTGCAAACTTATGCTCTCCATTATCCATTTAAAACTTTTTATAGCACAACCTCAGCAGTATAACGCCTATTAAAGAATGAAATCCTGCAAAATTATATATTTCTCAAGGCAGTTATCTAATAAAATACATGAGGTATTCTCATTAGATAGGAGGAGGCAGCCAAAGCTCTGGAAATACTCAGTCCCAGGACTGAATTTGTTTGAAAGTCTGATGCAATCTGATAGACTACAATGGAAACTCACCTTGGATACACATGCTAAGTATTATCCTCTGCAGGAACACAGCCCCTGCACAACACAAAAAGCCTGAGACAGTCTAAATGAAAATAAAGTAGGAAACAGGCATTACACAGACTTTCTGTATAGTGAATTTCACAAGCAAAGCAGAGTGTGCACCCTTCATGTCATTTCCAGAGTAGGACTGGATATTCAGAAAATACTCTGGCTGAATATTTAGTGAACATTGAGAGACAATGAATAAACAAAAGCCATATCTGCATTTCAAACTATTTTAACAATTAGACCAAATATAATATGAAAATCAAGTGAACAACCAGAGCAGCTACTGACACTTTCAGACAGATCACCACATCTAAACAGCTGATCTATAAATAGTCTGCTCACAGTATTGCAGCACATGCTGACCACACAGATGTGATCCTGCAAAGCAAGTACCAGAGATTGTACACAGCTGTTTTCACTTGGTTAAAGCCTGTGTGGTCTTTTCTCCAGTACAAAGAAATACTCTCATTTTTTTGAAAAAATTACAGCTTCTACTGCATGGACTAATAGATTTTTTTAATGTTAAATAGGCTCATTTTTGTCCTGGAAATTATCAGTGGCTCAATAAGCAAATAAAGGCTCTCAAAGAAACAAGCAAAGTAGTTTGCATAAAACATTAGGAAAATATTCCCAAAGCACTCCAGAAATTTCACAAGTTATTAATAATTTGACATTATTATGTATGATTTGTTGAACACACAAGCACGCTTGAGCAAACAGAAGGAACACCTACAACTGCCCAAGAGGCACGCGCTTCATCCAGGAGCCTGACTTTTCAGGGTGCTTTGTGTGAAGAGGTGCTGAGTATTCTTGGCTCTCACTGAAACCCTGGAAGCTGAGGAGGCTCAGAGCTTGCAGAAGATGTACAGAGCATTGCAGAAGATGCTCAGCATTTAAGAGCTCTGAGAACTGTGGATCAAAATTTGGGTGATGCCATTCTCTCCCTGGGAGCCTCAAAAAAATAGTTTCACTTTTCTCATGCTATCTAAGAGCAGCTTTAACATTCTTCTGTTCCTGTGCTACAGCTTGGCTGTTTGCTGTGGAGGAAAACCAGAGCCTGACAAGAAGTACCCCATGAGCCCCTCTGTGCTCAGGGCTCCCACAGCAATGTCGTCAGCTGGGGCTCTGCAGTGATCTGCTCCTTTCTGCCAGCAAGCCCCAGCCCATCAGCTTGTTCTCTTGCGGGCTGCTTCTGAGGAGCCCCACAGCCTGTGTCAGTGTCCTGTGCTTGAACATGCTGTGGACCAGGCTGATGGACTGGTGATAGAGCATCCTGATGTTGGTAGCTTCCATGGCGGAGGAAAGCTGCTGTCTGTGTGAGCTGTCCCAGCCCAGAGCTCTGTTCCTCTGTTCCTTCCTGGTTGCTCAGGCTGAGTCTTCACTGCTTGTACTGCCAGCTCATAGACTCACTTTACAGGAACACATAACAGCACTGGGGAGGACAAAATAGTGCTTTGATCTACATGACAAAAACTCTGTTTGCTAGCAATTGACAAAATCTTCATCATCAAGGACAAAAATATATATGTGATTTCTGATTTCAGTTTCTGCAACATAAATGAGTTGGACACCTATTTGGCTTTCTTCACAAGACTTCACTTGTTCTATTTGTTCTCTTTATTCTATTTCTATTAGGACATTTTCTTTCATTGTTATATTCTCCACCCTCCTGTTATAATCAAGTCTCCTGCCCTTTATTTATGTCATGCCTATTTTTCTTTAATTAGACCTTAATTATAGCCTGTGACTATAACTTTCTGCCGTTGCCTGTTTACAGAATTGGTTTTCTGCCTCTCTCTCATACACACATTTCACTCCTATTCTCCTTTAGATCTCAACTTCTATATACAGTCATCACCTTTTGAAAGTGCAAAGCAGGACAATTAGTCATTGTAACAAGTTTTCCAAGGCTGGAAGGTCACATTACAACTCTTAAACTTCAGTGGTTTAGATGTTTGGAGATGCAATGTGAAAAATGTCTTTGATCTTTTTATTGCCTTGGTAAACTTTTTATGGGGCAATCCATTTACCCAGTCCATTAGAGAGCTCAATAAAATATTCTGTGTACAAAAATACTGCACTTCACCAATTACATATATATATATATATATATATATATATATATACACATCTTTGCTCTGTAAAATTTACACTTCTGTGTGAAAGTCTAAAATAATTCATGAATAGGAATTGTTTTACCCTCAAAGCCCATCACTGCAGAAAATTAGTTGCTACCTTATTTTCTCATTACTTTTAATCCACAATATTAAGCATCCTGTTTTGCAAGTCATGCCTCCCACTTACAGAAAATGGAACCTTAGACCTGGCAAGGGTGCAGCTGATGGAATTGTAAGCACAAGTTAACTGTTTGTTCATGAAGCCAACCAGATCCATATATTTCTGGTCAGCTGTTACCCTATTTTTATGTCAAATTAGCCCCATAAAGGTGCTTCAGTTTGCACACACCCCATTCTAAAAGACCAGACTTCAAAGATGAATACAAACTCACAACTCAAACCAAGGCTGGAGCTGGAGTCACCAGTTCGGACTCTTCATTGCCAGACCCAATATATACATTAAAAGTATAAATATATACATGATACTGGCAGTGTCATCTTCTCTCACATCCAAAATGATCTGCTTTTGACTTCTAGACAGCAGAAAAGAAATTGCTGGCAATTACAAAACCATGGTCCCTGTGGATGATAGCCCCTTTGAACTAGCTCAGCTCCTTCTGTCTGTGCCGCTTCAATGACATGAAGTAATCACAAAGGCAGCTTCTCTGCTCACAAAAGGCTCCTCTCCCAGACTGAGTAGCACTTTCCCACAGTCAACATAAGAAACATGGAAGAGGGCATGTTGTCATACGGTGTCCCCAAAGGGATAATAGTCAGCATTGACTCCATGCTTTTCAGACAGCTGATCAATCACTTTATTATACTATACTTGTTAAGAAACCCATCACCCTTACAGACAGTCATGATCTAGGTGGACCCAGTTGGTCCTTGAATCCAAACACCATCACTATTGGCCAATTAAGAAACCACCCTTTGCTAAACCCTTTGGTAAATCTCTATAACACATTCCACATGTTCACAACAACAGGTGCAGCAAGTGAAGATAAAAATTGTTTATCATTCTTTTCTCTGATGTTCTCACAGCCTTCCCCAGGACAATGCCTGGGGAAAGTTGTGCGTTGTTCTCTGTGGCCAGAGAGCTGCTGTCAAAAGGGCAGAAACTGGATTATGTCTTTTCAGAATATATGAAAATTTGGTTTCACTCCTCAGATAGGACTTCTCAAGGATCTGGACTAATCAAGAATCCTAGGACTGGAAGCAGCAGAGTGAGGCCAATGTGGAAGAAAATTTGCCATTCCTGCCACTAGTATGAACAAGGGGAAGGTTGGGCTATGGACTGATACTAGCAGGAGAATACCCTCACCTTCAGTAGTCATCATGGCCCCAGACACTTTCCTGGTGCCAGCACCTGTGGCAGGTCTAGAAGTGAAGGAAGGTCATGGCTATTTTACAGCTTCAGCAATCATTTACTGTAGGCAGTTGCCTACTGTGTTTCTTTGGCAAGTTTGAAGTGAACAGAAGGTGGATACGGCCTCAGTCAAACATCTGCTGACATCTTTGGAAGCCAGTTCACATTTGAGTAACACTACACCTTAAAAAATTGTTGAGGTGGCAGAAAGCTATTGCTGTCCTTGTTGTGTACCAAGGTTCATTTGTCCCAGCCTAAGAACACAGACTTAGTTTCCTTTCCCTTTCTCAGCGACTGAGTTGATTGAGTACTTTTCTCCCTTTCTTCCCTGTCTCTCATTTTTTGCTTTTGTTTTACCATCGTGCCTCCACTCCATCACAGGTCTATTTTCCTCTCTTCTCCACCTTGACTTATTTGCTCTACAGATGGACCTCCATGTAAGCTCCCTACCTCTGGTCACTGTCTGCCACTGCCCTGTGAGCTCACTCATCCACTTTCCATCTGCTTCATGGGATTTCAGTCCTCCCAGGTTAGACTCATGGAGGCTTCTCAGCCCTCCATGCTAGAGGCAATTGTACACACTACCATTCACTTAGCTCATGGCATACATCCTGTTTCTTCCTTCTTCCCCTGCTAATTCAGCAATTGACCTACATTATAGAGGCATGTTGGTTGCAAGAGGAAACATGGTCACATCAGCAATCATTAAAATGGAAGGGTGAGAGGATGAACTGCAGTTACGTCATATGTTAACAGATTTTAGGGGGCAGAGATCCTATGGAAAGTCCGTATCTCAGACGGTCACAGCAATTCACAGTGTTAGTTACTTACAGACATGTGAGGATCTTATTCCCAATGCTTCCAGCATCATAAACCTTTACAAACACAAATTTACTAGGCAAACAAAAGGAAATAACAGCAGCCTAAAAAAAAATATTTCTATTAAGCAATGTAATCTTACAAGTATACCAGCATCAGTGCCCTAACTGCTATTTATGCCATGAAGATTCTGTGGTCCTGGAGAAACCAAACAATTCCCCAGTAAGAACAAGCAGCAGCATGAGGCCACTAATTGAAAGCCTAGCAATGGTTCTTCAGTACACATTGTAATCCCACTAGGCATGATGTAAAACTATTTTTATAAAGTTAGAAATTGATTTGAAAAGCTCTTAACCACAGGTTATAAATATAAAATTATAGGATAAAATTTGCAATAGTTCAGATACTATATAAATACAATTTTAAGACCTTTGAACCTATACTCTGCATTGTACTATCAATGTAGGAATGGATGAACTCATTGATTTCAGTGCTTAAATTCATGTTCTTTCAAAACAGAAAACAGAGCTCAGATTTAATGCAAGGAGATAATTCACTGTAGCTGTATGTACCACAGTTGAGAGAATGTATACCAGATTTATCTCCATTCCCCTTCACAGGCAATATCCCTATAAAGGAATCACTTACCCTCAGCAGTAACGTCAACATTTTAACTAATATAGAATGAATCTGATCTCTGTCAATCCCTGATAGGATCTAGTCAGGTGAAAGATCTGGAGAAATGTACCAGTGTATATCAAAATCAGTTAAACTGATTTTTGGCTGCAATTTCCTCTTCAGCTTTGCCCACTAGCAGTAAAATATTATTTGTTAGATCTTTGGAGAAAATTTCAGGTACTGCAAGTGGCATTACTAACATGCAAAAACAACTAAACAAGTCAACAAACCTTAATTAATGTCTGTATCTGATATAGCAAGAGAAGTAGAAGGGCATATCTTGATTTTTTTTCCATTAAATCAAAAGCTAGACAGGTCAGAGTGGAGAAAAAATTCTGTGCAGAGTACATGCAATACCATGGCATGAGGCAAGTTATAAGCACTGTTCTCAGGTATCACACACTGCAAGAGCAATAGAGGGAAATCCATTATTTTATGCATGTTGTGTTCTAAACAAACATTTTTTTTCCAAATTTATTTAATGTCAATGCAAGCTTTACTCATTCTGGAAATGTGTTTAGATTTGCAGAAGTCATTCTTGATTCTGAATTCTGTACACTAAAATTGATTTTCTTTTAGTGCCCTGATATAGAATTAGTGTCTTTATAAATTTTGCCTTGATATAGAATTGTAGACTCATTAGGGCTGGAGAAGACATCTAAGATCATCAGGTCCAGTTGTTAACCTAACACCTCTGTGTTCACCACTAAATGTCCTCAAGTGCCAAATCCACATGCCTTTTGAACACTTCCAGGGATGATGAATCCCCTACTTCCTTAGCCAACCTATTTCAATATCCAGCCACCGTTTCAGTGAAGAAGTTTTTCCTAATCTAAACATCCCCTAGTGCAACTTGTGGTTATTTGATCTCATCCTATTGCTTTTTACCAGGGAGAAAAGGCTGGCCCATGCCTGGCTACATCCTCCTTTCAGGTAGTTGAAGAGGGTGATAAAGGTCGCCCTTGAGCCTCCTTTTCTTCAGGCTAAATACCTCCAGCTCCCTCAGCCGCTCCTCACAGGACTTGTGCTCCAGACCCTTCACCAGCTCCATTGCCCTTCTCTGGACACACTCCAGTCCCTCAGTGTCCTTCTTGTGGTACGGGGCCCAGAACTGGACACAGCACTTGAGGCACAGTCCAGGGGGACAATCCCTGCCCTGGTCCTGCTGGCAGGCTGTGTTGCTGATACAGGCCAGGATGCCATTGCCTTCTTGGCCACCAGGGCACACACTGGCTCATGTTCAGCTGGCTGTCAACCAGCACCCCCAAGGCCTCTTTTGCCAGACAGGTCTTTGTCCTCTCATTCCCAAACCTGTAGCATTGTAAGAGGTTGTTGTGACCCAAGTGCAGGACTCAGAACTTCACCTTGTTAAACCTCACACCATTGGCCTCAGCCCATTGATCCCTGTCCAGATCCCTCCACCCTGCAGAGCCTTTCCTACCCTGCAGCAGATCAACCCTCCTGCCCACCTTGGTGTTGTCTGTGAACTTACTGGAGGTAAAGTGCATTCTTTCAGTTTTATTATGTCTGCACATATATCTGGAACATTGGAAAGAGGAATAAAATCCATCTCTTGCAATCAAGACTTAGGACATGAAATGCTTCCTCAGTGTGATGTTCCGTGTCATTCAGTCCATGAGATGTGACTGTGAGTTAACTCTGAAGTGCACACATGTGTCAGTGATGGCATGAGTACAGATGTTTGAGGCATGATCTAACCCATTTCCTAGTCACGATGTAAATCTCCACCACAGCCTTGAACACAGCCTCTCCCCACTACTCTATCCCAAAAGTGAGTTTTAGCCGTGGTCTTAGATCTTTTCTCACCTGGACAAAGTGCTGAGATGATGACTACCCTATTAGCATCTTGCTGGAGACAAAGAACAAGTCCTTTAACTCCTCCATAATTTGGAGACTACAGTTTTGTGGTAAGGATTTAGGAGTATTACCCCAGTATTATTGTAACAATATGAGGAAATTGCTTTCTAAAACCAAAACAGATCCTCCATTCAGCTTTACTCTCACTGAATTTCTCCCTGCTGGGTCCCCCACATCAAGCCCCTTTGCAGTTTTTGAGACAATATTCTGTCCTAATCCTGATGGAAATTTCTTTCTCCACATCATTTTTGCAGTGCAGACGCCCTGTACATAGCATATTAAGGCATCGAGATATAAAAATGAGAATATCTGTAGAGGCTTATGCCACCCTTTCCCCATTCATTTTGAGCCTCTTGCTGAACTAAAAGGTGCCCTTTATATCATTCAGCAGACATGCCACTGAGTCATCTATTCCACTATATGACCCCCCTGGCACTCATTCACTTCATCTGAAGAGGAACTCTATGCAGGGCAAAATGAATCTTAGTCCCACCCTCATAAAGATCCAGCACATACTGGGACGTGGTGTGCATGTATTTATTGATATAGTAATCACAGCGAGTCACATTTTCTTTCTGTGTATTTAATGGAGACATTATTATTCTGCCCCCTTTGCCTCATTATAATAAAATCTTACCTTGGATTTAATAACTAAAATAAATCTGCTTGAGTCAGGCCAAGAGCTAAGTTAGTATTCTTCCTAAGGACCATCTTAGCAATGCAATGGAGAGATGACACTCTACATCAGCCAGCATATGATAACCTATCTTTAATTTCTCCCTGCTCTGGTGCTATTATCTCTTCTCTGCCACAGCTGCATGCTGCTATTGTCAGTGGTAAAGACAAGACATCTCTAATTAGAGGGCAGGATAAATTGCTTTTATCTACTTTTAACATGCTTTTACATGGCACCTGGTACACAAGTCTTAGCTAGGCAACGATAATTTGAAAAGCAAATCACTGCTTGGAGAAATATGATACATTTTAAAAAGAAAATTAAATGTATAGAATAGCAGAATCAACATATTGGAGATTGCTGAGCTTTAAAGCTGTCAGAAGTCTTGTATTCTTATGTTTTATATTGAGTTAAAATAAGCAATCACAGTCTATATACCCAGCAGTTTCACTCCCTCTGTCTTTCTGGATGATCCAAAGAGCAAGCTGTGATTTTGGAACTATACATGCAACACAGCAAAGGCACCCTTGCCATACAGCAACTGTGTCTTCTCTGATGGTAAGTCCAACTGAGCAGTTTTAAAACATGGTCTGCAGGATCAGCATTGACTCATGCAGAATCATCCCTGGAATTAACCCATCCTGTACAGTAGAAGTCCACAACTACCGTTTTATATCATGCTTAATAAAAATGAAATGTAAAAAAATACAAATATGCACTGACAAATGTTCATCTCTGGAGAACACAACTTATTAGGAAATGATTCACTTGTTCTAATGAGTGTCCTGTTGCAGAAAAACAACCACCAAAAATTAGCTGGAAAGGTCCAAAAATTACTGATCTTTTGGTAGCAGCAACTATCAAATATCTGTGAAAAATTTCTTCTGTCTCTTACATCTGTGAGTTCAGTTCACATAGCCGGGAGCACATGACTGCTGTACTAAAATCACACTGTTCAATCCCTTTGCTCATCATCAGAAAGCATCAAGTGCACTCCCATGAAAGGCATTGCTACAGAGACATATATTCTTTATAATGCACTGTCAGTTGGCTTCATCTGCACTAGCAGAGTCAGGCAGAGCTCATACTTCTAACACATCCTCCAGGCTTTTGATTACACTTCCTTAAAAATCTGTTGAGCTTGTCTGATTGTTAGGAGCTTTCTGAGATGTAAAAACTTCATAGATCCAAATAATGACTGGGCCAAATTATTTTATTTGCTATTTACTGCAACTTAGCAGTTTGGAAAGTCTATAGAAACATTCAAGAGTGACAGCTTGCAGGGAAAAGCTCAGTAGAGCTTCTGCTGTTAGTTTAATGAAAGGGAAATCTCTTTGCCTCCAGACTATGATTTCTGGAGGCCCAATTTTCTCCTGTGGTGGTGTGCTCATTACTAAACATGCTCACAGAACTGTAGTCTGCAGCATGTACCAGTTGCTATCCATCAGAATTCCAAGTACAGAGCTGATAAATCAGGGTCAGGGAAAACATCCCAGTCTGGAATAGGGTTGTAATCACATTGCACGAGTTTCTATCTATTAGAAAAAGTTGTAAAGGTCTTGTTTTCCTTAGCTCATTTGCATGAAATGTTCTGCCAAGAGAAACCACTTGTTCTCTCTGTGCTTTAATGTGTAAGCTAGGTGTCCTTTTATTTGAGCCCAGATTGGGTCAGAAAGAAAGGAGGCAAAGCAGTTTCACCAGGCCATATTATTAATTTCTCAAAGCCTCCATAAACTGCAAAAGAGATGGTGTGCATGGGGAGCCACTCACCAGAGGAGCTGGGGTGCAGCAGGGGCATCAAGAAAGGTGATGGGAGAGGAGAGGCAGTGCCATCGTGGTGGTGGCCTAGGGCAGTACGGAAAGCTTTGCAGGGAGACTGAGTCCCTATTAATAACCTTGCTGATGCTTAGGGAAGAAACACAAACTTCAGGAAACCAATTTTTCTTTCCACTTCAAAAGGGAGTAAATTTCAAGAACAGATTGAGAAAAATTGCCTCGGTGATAACCTGTGCTAATCCGTGAGGCAAGAAATGCTTGACTGGGATATCTTTACAGACACTGAGCAAAATGATGAAGTATAGGGGGCAAGATACTTATGACAATATTTGATGACTTATGCAAATTACAAATTTGAAAAAGTGAAAATGCAATTCAACAATCTGTCTCTAATACAAGCAAAATATTTTAAAAACAAGTTGAATATCACAATATTGCTTAGAAAGTCAAGCACTTAGAAAATGCATTTTCTGTAAGTTTAATAATACAGTCTCTGATAACCTCATCAAAAGCCATTTTTGCATGGCATTCTGATTTCACTTAGAGCAGAAGTAGATCATGCTTCCTCAGTTAATGAACAACTAGCCATTCTTCTTCCTCCTGTCCCATTTGCAGCCCCCTGACGCATACTATTCAAACAACCTTTGAAAATCAGAATGATTAATGTTTCTCCAGTGCTCATCACAATGTTATCCAAATCTTGTTTAATCACACTTATCTTCATAACAGCCTTGTGAAGTGATGGAGCAGCTACTCTTTATGTTTCAGCTGGGGACATGAGGCATAGATAGTAATCCTAAAGTGTCTATTGATGCAGGGTACCCAACCTAAGACCTGTGAGACTATTTTTTTGATTAGTTGGCATTATCTTGCTCTTTGTAAATTAAAAAAAAAAAAAAAAAAACCAAAAAAAAAACAACTGTTGATGTCAGTTGGAATGATGAGCTTTGAGCACACATGAAAAATCTGTCTCAGACCAAAACCCTTAAAAGGCAAATTAGTGCAGGTGCTCTGCTTAGTTTATCTTCTTCAGAATCACTTGAGCATGTGTTGCAAAGATGAGAACTGAATCTGCTTCTTTCCATAGGTATGTAGATATTAGTGCATTGATATACACACACATATACACAAAAATGTGCATATACATTAATTTTATTTATTCATTTTTTTCCCAAGGAAAGAGGTAAGTTACACTATTACAGATAAGTACCGAACAACAGAAAATAAGGATGGCAAGGATTTACCACCTAAGCACTGCATAATATTTGGCATAACATTGTTGCTTTGGGCTAATTTTAAATTATAAAGCTTTTCTCTGATTCTCAGTTTGCTTCTTTTAACATACTGGTATCATTTTCTTGGAACATATCCCTTATATTTTTTCAGCTGACTTTGGTTTCCTTGAGGCATTTTTACCCTGTGAATACCTAAGTGAACAAAAGGATCAGATTAGATGGAAGAGGAAGCAAATTCAGCAATAAATAGCAACAGGCACTCTGCAGAACTTATCATAAGTGAAGAAGGTCTACATCTTTCCCAGATAAATAAGCAAAGAGAAAACTAATGTAAATACAGGGCTAACCTCAATGATTTCAGTGCTACAGACAGAAAATGTACTTTTTCAGGGAGCAACACTGACAGAATCTTCCTCAATAGGAGAACAACATTGTTCTAAATAAAGAATCCTAAGTGCATCGTCCTCATCTGCTTGGACTAGCTGTAATTCAAAATACATAAAATTGGCCAAACCCTATTTGAAAATTGAAGCTGATATTTATGCTAATAAAATATAATTTATAAATATGAAAAAAAGGTTACTTTTTCCTTCACATTTGTAATGTTTTAGGACATTGTTTTCTACATGGGTAGTGGATGCACAGTAAAAACATTTATATTTTCTCTGCTGCAAGGAAACATGACACAGTAATGTAGACATGTAACTTGCATTGGTATCTACTTGCTAACCTAAAAAGGCTCATCGTCCTTATTAGACTTAATTAGATCCAGCCACAACCGCCAATTAAGCTGTCACTTAAATATAGAACCAAATGTATGGATCAGATACACAAACTTAATTGAAATTAGTCAGTCCTAGTTGCACTTTTTTCCAAAAAATTGTCTTCCTTGCTAAAGGATGTATTTATCTCAGCTTTATTTTTTGCCAGTTCACTGTGAATGCTAAAAATAAAAATGGATACATTCAAAAAGGATGTATTGTTGGAAAAATCTGAATGTACTATGGTCTGTATTATTTATGAGTGACTATGGAGTCCAGGCAGAAGGGAAAGTTTGCACCTACAAAGCAAACCACATACCTTAGAAATATCTTGAGCTTTGAGATAGAAAAAGGGTGTTTGTTCAGTTAAAACATGCCTATAAAAGCATGCAAAATTACACTTCTGGTCAGTTCAACATATAAAAAGTTGTGTAAAATCATGCAATAGACTAAGCAAGATCCAACAAATGGACCTTTTCATGTCAGTGTGATTCTCATGCAAAGTCCACTCTTGGTGACTCTTTCAGGCATGGCAACAGAGAGTAAGAAGAATATCAATTTTGAAAAATCTGAATTCCATCAATCTAAACACAGTTCAAATAGA
Organism: Anomalospiza imberbis; assembly: GCF_031753505.1. Lineage (NCBI taxonomy): Eukaryota > Metazoa > Chordata > Aves > Passeriformes > Viduidae > Anomalospiza > Anomalospiza imberbis. The sequence continues at coordinate 24,746,562 of NC_089681.1, read as the reverse complement.
TCTGTTGACTTTCAACACCAGTGTCTCAGCTGAATTTGAGCTTTTCAATGGAAGTTAACAGGCTTGGCTGGCAAACTCCCCCAACAAACAGAATCCCTAACACATAAAAATATCCATCCTCCTATCTACTACAGATTTTAGAAGGCACGTATCCACATTGGCTATGCTTACACTGAAATTATTTGCAAACAAAAACTGAAAAAAATCTGAAAAAAATCCAGCTGTTAGTAAGAAGGCTCACAATTTTTCTTTCTGAGTAGAATCATACCTTTGGTTATAAAGTGCCTCCTGATTTAAAACGCACATCAAGGTGATGATTCACATTCTTGAAGAGCATTTTCATGACAAGACAAAGGCACACATATTAAGGTGTCTAGTGCTACTTGCAAATGTGGTGATGGTGGACTATTGAAGCTGCAGTTCATACTGATTCAGGTCCTGTATTACGGGCACTAGAAGCACTGTTTTCAGCTCAGGTAGAACCATTAATCCAAAGATAGCAGCTTTGGAACTGATCCAGGCACAGAAAATTTTATACAAATTCCCTCATGATAGAGAAGGCTAATTTTATGCATGTTCCACTTTTTATCAAAGAACAATAAAAATTTAGATCAATCTCATTGAGCAAAGCAGGAAAAGAGGGCTTTACTAAGAGGAAGGTCTACAGCTTGAGGAAGATTTTTTTTGTTCCCTCCCCACCAAGCAGCTTTCTATAGTGGAGACACAGGGAAAAGATGACAAGCAAGCACAGAAAAGATTTATTTCTTGTCATGATTCTGAGCCATCCATCAATTGCTCACATGTAGCCTAATTTAGGCACTTAAGCAAATGAAGGAGGAAAGTGGATGAGAAAAGGAAATGGCTTGTTGCATTCAATATTCAGCCAAAAGTCTATTCATGTGATGGAAAACAATCTCTCTGATAATCTTTTCCCCACATAGTTTGGAATGTAAAATGACCAGAATTTGTATGATAGAAACTGACTTTTAGGTAAATGTTCCAGCCTCAAATCTCCAGGTTTATCTAAAGTTTTACCTTTTCATATTTTACACACAACATTTCCCCCCTTTTTGGCAAATTTTCTGGATTTTGGGACTGTGAATCTAATCTGGATTTGGATGCTTGGGATCCTCCCTGTGTGTAAGCTGGAGTCATCAAGAACTTTTTATGGATCTCTAAACTGTCTTTTCCACTGTGAAAGGCATTTGTGGTTTTCACCTTGTCAAGCTGTGTCACAGTGGGTATCAACCACAGTTGATGCTGGGCAGCAAAGATTTACAGGAGAATGGACTCATGACATTCCCCCTCTACAGCAGGACACACCACCACAGTCCTGGCTGCAATGTGAAAGCTGGTTCATGCTCCTAGACAATGGAATCTAATCCCTTAATAACTTTCCCAGGGCTAGACAGCAGTGTCAGTTTTTCTCTGTTAGCTTTCCTTGAGAATAGCAGAAACAGACAAAATTTCCTGTAAAAACACATGTACATAGTAAAAATTATGACCAAAAAATGTCTTTCCAAGACAAACAACCCACAGCACCATTACCTTTGAGAGTTCAGGTATGTATTCTCATATGTAGGTAAATCTGGTTTGCAGCTCTGAATGACTCACAACTTAATGACTTTAACTGTTTTAACAAAATTGCAAACTTCCATGAAAAGAATTACACCAATTTCTTTCCTTATCACGTTTTTCTAAATCACAGAAATCAAAAACTCTGACATTGCTTCATCTGAGAATGTTTTCTTTCCTGAAATTCATATTTAGACAACATATTTATTTTTTAAAAGTCTTGCTTTTTTGAGATTGAACTTGAACTCTACTTACTGGTAAGTCTGCATTTACAAGGCTGGCAGCTAAAAATAACACATGAGGAAAGAAGTCATGTGGAACAAGTCAGGACACAACACAAACATTAAGAAATAAAATTCCTTGCAATATTCTGAACTCATAAAGAAGAAGTTAAAGTCCATGGTCACAGAAGAAAAAGCTTGCACGAATCCCGATATGGTAGACTAACTATTACTATAAATTGAAATGCAGCCTACTCCAAAATATTCTTTTCATAGTAGTATGCTGATGTGGCAATAAAAGCAAAGATGGGCAGTTGATCAGCTCACCACTTTTTACACACCCTGATTGTTGTAAGATGTTTCCTGGATTTATGCAGGACTGGTAGCAGAATTTAAAGATACTGATAAAACTGTAGAAAACCATTGCCATGAATAAAACCACCCAAACGAGCTTCAATTTGAGAAATAGTTTAGAAATCAGTTGATTTTACAGTCAAAACTCTTCATAAAACTGATAAGATAATAAGTTCCACTGGACAGTAGCATTATCTGTTGCTTGCCAATTGCTTTGAAGTTTTTAGGAAAAGCTTGATCTGCGAGATATTAAAACATAAATAAGCCACAACATGAAGTTTGCATTTTTTACCGAACTTTTAATGGTGAGAAACAAAGGTCCACAAGAGTCAGTTCTGTGGAATCTTCAACTTAGTATATCTTCTCTAACAGCAATAGGTCATCATCTTGAAAATATTAATAGAATATTAATATAGTATTAGGCATAACTATGACATAACTACCACAGGTCCCTGTAATAATTCTTAGGAAAATGACTCAATAAATGGTAGTTTGCTAATAGATTTCAAATTAGAACACTTATTTTCAAATCTTCTTTGCCATGTGGTTAAAAACTCTGCTTTCTACCCATTTGTGCTTCAAAATAGGAAGGCAAAGGCTTTCAGACTGCCTGCTCAGAAAGATCCATGTGCTGCATTGTGTAGCTGACTGGTGTATACATAAATAACAGGGCAGGATAAAGTGGATTTGTGAATGGACCTAAATGTGCGCACGTGCAAACCAAGAACACTGGCCTTTTATACTGCTGTTGGTGCAGCACAAGACACAGAAATGCAAAGCATAAATGTGTTGCTGCCTTTGGGCTGCTGAGTAGCTATGGCACAACAATTCGTCTCAAATTAAATGGCTCCAAAGGCACCAAATAAGCATGCCATTCACCTGCCAGCCCTTCCTTTATTTTGCCTGATGCCATCATGCTATATTCTTCCGCTGTAGTTGGACTGTTTGCACCACTGCTGGTTCGTCCATGGCTGCAGCAATATCACTGAGTTTTCTTTCAGCAAAACTGCTTTTATTTGGCAGCATCATGACATCTATCACAAGAGTCAAGAGCAAGTCCTTTTTGCTGCTTTGCCAAGATCTTGAAACTCACCTCCTTGTACAGTGAGCAATTTTGCCCTGAGCTAATACGATTCTTGACCTATCTAAGAATACCGAGAATCAAACCACTGTCTCTTGGGAGAGGCAGATTTAACAGAATAATATCAATCTCATTGAATCACCATGGCAGCAGAAAGAGAGACAGAGTTCTACAGAGTGAAAGGATCTAAAGATTGGAGGCAAGGACACAGGGAAAAATACCCTCTTCCCTCCCTTCCTCCATTAATACTTCAGAAAGAAGTTCTAGAATGTAATGGTGGGGAGGGAAAGCTTTATCATTGCAGCTGGGGTGAGTGAGAGCCATCGAACAAAAGGCATGAGGCCTGGAGGGAGCCCAAGGGAGGTTAATCAGTGTGTCTGTGCACACATGCAGGACGTGGCTGGAGATTATTCATGTAGCAATTTAGTGCCTGTGATCCCTATCTCTGATGTTAGCTCAGGTGTGTTGGAGAACACCTGAAACATCTCAACTGGTTTGGCCCACTAATCATTCAGAGCAAGGTTGTGGCACCCTCATTAACACATTTAAATCAAGCTGGCTACTGAGAAAATAAGCTGTACAGCAAAGTAAACAGTGAAGTATTTGGGCTGTTATCAGCTCTTTTCATATGCAAAGAAGTATTAATTGATGGAAAAGCTACACTCTGGTAAAGTTTAAAAACAGACTTGCTGTTCCCTTCATAAACAATCAAAAAGAAACATAATTACCCAGAAGTAAGGCAAGAAAAAAGGTAAGAAATGGATGTGGTCCTCTCTCCTTAGGTGGCTGCTCTCACCTGTGAAATCTGGGATGGAGGACTGATGTCCAACTGCCTGACCCTGTGTATCAGATCTGCATAGGAATAACTACACAACCTACATCTCATCCATCCAGATGCAAACCTGCTTCTTGCTGTACACCCAGAATCACTATTAATGCATTCATTCAAAATCCACAGGGAATAAGATAATAACCTAAACACCGGACTGGCAGTGCTGATGCTTGAACTGATGCACAGGAAGAAGGACAGAAATCATTCAGGGAACACTGTTTACCTTCTAACTTGCAATGAGATGTCAGTGAGGCTTGCAGTCCCCCTGAATTCCCTGGAACACGAGAGAGTTTCGGCTCACTGCTATGGCTGGTTGTGTCAGGGAGCAGAAGGAGGGCACAACTCACAGAGGAAGGAACACATTGCAGTTTTGTGTGGCAAGCATGTTCATTTTAATTGCTGGGGAACAATGCTACTCCACACCACCCACGGCTCGGGCCCATGGCTTAGTGGCACAGTCTGTCCCTACACATGCAATATGTTTTGCTTGTTTTTTATTATTTTTTAACATTGACTTTATAATGAGCAATTTAACAGTTTCCTTGCCTGTTCTGGAGTGACACTTGCACGTTGCTTTCATTGTAGCTTTTTGTAATTTGAAGACCATGTTTCTCTCACCCATGACTCTTGCCAGTTTGGAAGGAAACTGCAAAGGAGTTTTTGATGCCCTGAGCTACTACCTCAGGCAAGCAGCTGCCTACTTTGCCTCTTCAGACCATCCAACACTAATGTAGGGTCAAAAAGCACTCTTTATGCACTGGGAACACACTGATAGTAAATCTGTGATATTTTTAAATAATCACAATGAAAACCAATGTCAAATTTTCCCTGGTGCTGGCATACAACTGAACCTTACATAGGGTTCCCCTTCTTGGAACAATTTTTTACTAATCTTGATTTGTTTAAACTGCTTTGGTGCATGATTTGATGGAATGTGTGGAGCAGAAGGAAACTTCGGATTGAATGCCAGATGCCTGCTTCATTCCTCTAACCCACAGTGTTATTAAAATATTACCAACTGGTTCTCAAGATCTATCCACTGCAACAACTTAAAAATAATTTGGATATCAGTTTTTTTGCTTACTGTTGTGTTGTGATTGTTGTCTCTGTTGTCACAAGTATGAATATCAGGTAATGGGTACCATTCATTTTTGTAGTTAGTAGTTTTCCTGGGGTGCTAGTGACAGGAGAAATGTATGCATTAAAACAAGCGTGATGGAAAGCAGCTCTCTTTATAATTTCAGCCCAGCTGCTGTATTGATGGATACAATCTTTACCACATGCTCCAGGTGGCTTCTAATGCCTGACTCCCTGCAGAAACCTCTATTTACACATCTTAAACCACTTATTGGATTTGAACAGGATTTTTCAGCCTGAGTGCAGTAACAGTGTTCACTTATGTAATATTTGTAAATCCTGGCTTTACATTTCACTCACCAGACTATCTTCAGAGGTATTCAACAGGGCCTTTATGTGGTCTGATTCTTGCTTTTTAGTGAGATCCTGTCAGCATGTATGGCTACAAAGCACATTGCTAAATTTATTTTCCATCATTGTCAGGGGTTTACAATGAAGTGTAACTCAATTAATCAGCCCTTGCTGAATAGTGCTTTTCTTTGTCACCAGATTTCATATAAAATTCATCTGAAAGCTTTGTATTCAAAGTTCACAAAGGTTAACCTTTATTCAGGGCATGCATCTCCAAAGGCTCTAATCAACTTGTCTACTGTTGTTTAAAACTTCACTTACTACTGTACCAGTTGCTTTGAATTATTGTGTTTGAGACCTTTATTTGGTGCCTGAGTGACTGAACAGACACACTGAAGGCTGAAAAATAAAGGGCTTTTATAATTATGGATGGGTAGAACACTTACTAAAGGATATATATTCCATCTTGTCTTATGCCTTACAACTGTCCACCACCCAGATATTTACTGTATGCTTTGTAGCTGCACAATAAAACTTCAAGTGTTCTCATTCCCCCAGTAATTCTGTGCACAGCCCATATCTTGTATAATGTTTAAGGGACTTCATAATAAGTTAGTGTACTAATTAGTGGAGACAACAGCAGACACCCATGATTTATAGCAAATGCCCAACAGATGATTACACTGCTGAACCACAAGTAAATCTTTTCAGCAGTGAGCCTTTACAATTAATTGCACATCAGTATACTTATTTTGCTCCTTTATATGAAAGAAAAGGGGAAAAGATGAAAATGTTCCCTTTGAAAGGTGGACCTTATGGTGGCTGCAGGTGTTTCTCCTGATAGAAGGCATTGGTATGCAGAAACAGAACCATTTTCAGATAGGATAAACTTCTATTCCTGTTCTCCTTTGTTTAGTATGAAATATTATTCTCCACTTGAGTGATGTTTGCATTCCTTCCAACACAGTTGTTTTGATTTGTGACCTGGATACAATGACATACATACCAATGATCCATTACATGAACTAACATATTTGGGATTCTTGAAGGTGGGAATGCAAGGGGACAGCAATCTGACTATATTATTTTTTCGAATTCAGTATAAATTGCTCATCAGCACTCTTAAACCTTTCTTCTTGGTGTTTTTTTTTGTTGTTGTTGTTGTTTGTTTTTTTTTTCTCATTTTAGCTGTAATGTTCCAAATCTTATTTAAGGCAAACTGAGAGATAAAGAAATCTGATGGAGGGGAGGAGACAAAGAATTTTAAAAAATAAAAATAATGAAAAGTTTATAACAGCTTACTTTTTTCAAAGAATATATTTCTTCTTTAGAGAAATAGGTTTTTCCATTGATATAATAGAAAATTGAAGACTGTCCACAGTAGCCATTTTTCAAGCAACACTACTGTATTCACAAGGCTGCTAATGACATGCTGCATGGCTTCAGGGCAAATCAATTAATCTGAACATCAATATCTCCATCTGTGAAATGAATATAATAATTCTTCCCCTTTTCTTAATTAATTTGCCATATTTTCTCTCCTTGCTTGCCAAGTGCCCATAACATTCATTGTGGAGGTCTAATTCTGGGGAGCGAGTGGGGCTGACCAGCAGAGAGGTCAAGAACTCAAGGTCTGGTCCAAAGCACTTCTAGATGGTGGGGACCTCCCCAAGAGGGAGGTCTTTTTTCTGCTTGCTATAGGGTAATACTGTTCTATGGAGTCTAGGGGTAAGACTTCTTGCCATGACATCCAGGGAGCCCACTCTGACTCTGTGTTTTGGTCACTGGCCAGTGTTGCCCATCTTTGGCTTAGGGGCATTTGCACATGAGGCTGTACCTAGACTCAGCTCCCTTGGCACAGTGCAATTCTGAACAAATATCAAAATATTTTATTCAGAATAACTCTAAGGCTGCCAGAAGCACAGCAATAAACTGCCTTGGTCTCTCATGAGGTACTGACTAAAAGCTCGCCAAAGTTGATGGGCAGTGCTGTCACTACAAATGGGGTCCGCAGCACTTCAAAACGATTAGAGCCAATTTTACTTGGGAACCGTCTCTTCTAGGAGTTACCTATCAGTCACTCTGCTGGCACATTGCAGTCACACTGCTATTACAGCCTAGTCACAGCCCCATTACATGACAGTTGCTTTAGAGCACAGAGCAATCCCATCGCACTTACTCTATATTGACAGTTGTACGATGCCACTGTCATATCACAGATATTTCCTTGTCATAACTTAGCGACATTGTAGTCACACGGCAGATACTTTTCAAGAGCATGCTGAGTCTTTTGCATGGAAAACTCTGATAATGGCAGTCCCTGCTTAGTTTTCTCTTACCTGTAGTTATGTGAAAAGCATTTTGTGGTGGTCATTTCTACTTGGTGCTATGACTGTCGTGCAAAGAACCATGGAAAAGTTGCCATTGCTGACTACAAACCAAGTCCTGGATCCTTAGAACCACTTCAATGTAAAATCACATTGGAGCTAATTATCTTACAGCTAGTTTTATATTTGATAGATGCTGCTTAATCTTACTGTTGAAACACTGTAGGCATTTCCTCTGAATTTTGAATTGCTGCCCTTATTAAAGCCATATGAATAATTAATCATATAATTCTGTTTGCATATTTTCACAAAAAAAAGGAACATCTTTTTTCCAAAACATTCGTCATATAATTTCTCTTTTCAACTTTGAGGCCATTGTGTTGCATGTATTTAATAAGCAGCATGTGAGTTGAGTATCAATATGGCATAACTCTGCTCACTCATTGACTGAGGATTCCAAGGAGAAGCCATTGCTGCTACTAATGTTTCTTCAGGTTTTTTGAATGAAATGCTACACTGGAAACTGAAACAGATTTTAAGAGACGTTCCTCCACGTGTCTTTGAAAAGTAATCTTTTCCAGCTATTATACCACAGGAATATTTAGAGAGGTAAAGAAGCAATATATGGTCTAAGTGGGAGAGTTTAAATTCTCCATTTCTCTCAATGGAGATTTTGCAGTATTGCCATTCCTGTATACTTCTTTCCCCTAAATATTACAAAATCTTCTTTCCCCTAAATCTCCATCACAACATACCAGCAAGGAAATTTTGTCCTAATTCAATTCATCACCAAAACTCATCAGCTTAAAGTTATTTCACCCCAGACCATCCTCTAATTATGTAAAACTTCCCTGCACAGAAGAAATAATAATAATAATAAAAAAATACCCTCCAAATTATTATCTTTTTCTGCCTTTGATACTGTAATGAACTACTGATTCCATGAGTAAGTGTCCAAATATCCTGTCCAAATAACCTTGGGACTCATAATTTGAAGACTGGCCTTTGTCCCATGTTCCCAGCCCTATGGCTGGACTTCATTACTCATCCTACACATCACAGGAGTTGCTGTTTTCCTTCAAGCACTGAGCTGGGTATAGCAGAATATTTTTTTCTTAGTTGTAGGCAATGCCTGTTGAAGACAATATAATGTTTATTTTTTAATTGTAAGATGTAAGGAAAAAATAATTGTAGATCTTTCTTGTAATTATTTTCTTATAAATCATAGCTTTAATTTTATTTAAATTTTATTAATTTTTTTTCTATTTTCCCCTCTTAATTTTCCAAAAAGCTATTTGTTTGCTTTAAATTATCTTAAAGACATGTGCTGGTCCTCCTTAGGAGTTGTTTCTATATACTCCAAGAAGCAGCTCCCTATGGTGGATGTCATACCACAGCATGCCCATTCTGGAAGGGGGACTGATTTTTAATACAGGCTGACACATTGATTTGTTTTCCTGTATGTTGCATTGAGGCATTATCTTCTAATTCTTTAGCTGGTGTATTTGAGATGTGCCTCTAAGTTCTTTCCCTATATGTCTTGTTTTCAAATGTTCTTGTTCACAAAATGAACAGCATGCTACAATTTGCATCAAAGCTTTATAAAATTCAAAGACAAAGGCTGTCCTTGAAGACTCTATCGCTGATACCAGTGGTGGCAATATGGATCTTGAAGCCCAAATTTTAAAATTACAATCCCTTTGCCCTTTGACAGGGTTCAAACTTGAGTATGACAATGTCAGTTGTATGAAAACTAGGACATTTTTACAAGAAAATCCAATGGAAACCATACAGGTTTTGTATCTGAATACTTTATAGACGGTCTACTTGTGCCAGTCCTTATAAATGACATAATGCATGGTGTGCCAATGCAAAACCACATTAAACAAGAAGCCTGTTGTTCTGATGATGATCTAACATTTACTCTAGTTGATACCTTTAACACTTATACTCATTTTTAGCACTGCATTACTTAGTCTCTTGAAATAAAATTGAAAATTAAATAATCTTAGTACAAAGTCAAATTAGAAAAGAAAAAATAAGTATTAACATTTTAAGAAATAACCAGGGGGAAATGAGAAAATTATCTCACAAAAAAAGAGATGGTATTAATACAAATGAAAAAGAAACTAATCAAGAAGAGGAACCTGAACACCCACAAAGGAGTATGCAAGCTGTCCTACATTTATTTTTTCCTTATGATTATAGAGATAATATCTGATGACAAATGAACACAAAAAACTAAACTCTACTTGTACTGCTATATGAATAAAATCATAAGCAGCCACATTATGCCAACCTGCCAAGTGAAGGCTTCTAGTAATTTCCTTCTTCACAGCACATTGCATTCTTACACCGCAGACGTACTCAGCATGGAACAGATCTGCAGCCATTCAGTGGCCTCCAGCTTCAAGATTTCTACCAGAAAGCAACAGGCAACAGATGTACATGCGGTGTTGTTTTGAGGCTTTACATGGCGGGGCAGATTTTGCACTAAAAAACCCTATGTATTTTTAGGCATTAAGAACTCACCTCCAAAATTCAGACCTGAGCCCATGAACTAAATGTGGTCCATGCCAGCTTCAAAGGAATTGCTCAGGAAGTAGACAATCTTTTCAGATATATACAATTCTCCTAGCACCTCAAAACAAACATATATTTTTTCTCACTTTGGACGAAAATTGGTTGAAAGCATCTGTTTTTCATGCCTCCACACTTTTTAAATTTAAAGAGCAAACCCAGAAATATATAGCGGAACTAATATGGGCTACAGTCTTTTTACACTCATACGTACTATCTGTAACTGAAGCAATAAAACTTTCAAATACAAACGACCTTTTTTATGTCCACTTTTATTTGTCTACCATTCAAATAATAAAGAAAGTCTATAAAATAGCTCTACTCTGTAACTCATGAAGTTAAATACAACTCACCAAAATAATGAAGGAACAACGTTCTTTTAAATATAGATCCGGTTGTAGCTTAATTAAAGTTAAATACATTCCATTGCTATGAGGCACTTCACAGCAATACACAATTTATTATCTGGAATTAGTCACTGGGTGAAAAAAAATAAGTTAAATGATTGCTGGTTTAGATTAAGGTAGTAGAAATGTAGGATGCTACCAATCTCTTTTGTTGTTATTTTTCAACCATGCTAGCAATTAGTTTCAAGAAATTATAAGCAAAGACAAGGAGTTGATTCTTGGATTATTTTTGTTAATGCAGATAATTTAATTGTACTTCTATATATTTCAAAATATAAAAATGTGGTCAAAAGTTTCAAATAAGTATGCTTTAATTTTTAAAATGTTTATGAATATGTTAATTTATGCATTGAAATTACCCTGTATTTTGGGCTGTTATGAGCAGTATTCTGCTTGTCACTTGGCATTACATGACTCATGTGTGTAGTGTTTATTGTATATTACTCAGATTAAAAGTCCATGTATTATAGGGCCAGTATAAATGTCATATAATCCACAGCAAGGGAATCCTGGGCTAGAGAGCTGGTCTGTCTCTCTGGTTGCACAAGCACTAAGGGCATGACTGGCCAGCACACCAGAGAAATGTCTGCAGTGTGGGGCCTCGGGCCTGCCCATGGCTGAGGGTCATTGCTCAGCCAAGCTCTGCCCATGCCAGAGCCCACATGCTGCAGGACTAGCTGGCCAAAAAAGATGATTTCACAGGTCATGTGCAATGCAGATCTCATTTAACTGATTTAATAAAAAAAAATTAGCTGTTCTGGAGTGGATACACAGATTTTGTTGGTGGTTTCCTGAGTTAAAAAAACTTCTGACTAAATCTGACCACAGTTCCAGAAAAAAAACCCAATACTTGCTTTGCACAGAAGTAGGATTAGAGGGCTTTGTCCAGAAAGTTAACCTAAAAATTGGAGATTTTCTTTCCTTTGTATTATAATGATACCATTACTATGAATTGCAGAAGGTTCCTTAGTTATGTCCACAAACTTGCCCAAAGAAGCCCAAAGTTTGAAGAAGTTTGAATACAATGATTTACTATTTGATTTTTCAGCAGCTAGAGAATAGATGTGAGGTGGATCAGAAAATTCCCGTGAGATTTTTAAAAATAGTTTTAGGTAAATTAGGAAATAGCAAAACATCTGGAGGTCAGAGAGACAAGTACAAGAGGGAACATACCAAAAAGCAAGTAGGAGTTACAACACAGATTTAAAAGTCATGGTGGAACTCTGGGTACTAATGAGCAATTGTGAGCCAAGAGGAAATATAATGTTACTTGAGGCACATGTGACAAGACAGAAATAATGAAAACAGAAACTGTTATGCAGTAACTCAATGCAGAAATTACTCAGTGCCTGAAAAGGGCACTTCCATGAACTATTGCAGAAGGCCAGAAACACAGAATGGTTGAGGTTGGAAGACACCTCTGGAAGTCATCTAATCCATCCTCCTACATGCTCAAGTAGAAAGATGAGTTGGAGAACGTGTGCACCTAAAAATAAAAAAGGAGAAAGGATAGAGCCCTTGTTGCACGGGAAATCATTACATGAAGATCTCATGACATATTACAATTGAATTACATGGCAAAAGTTCAAAATCACTAATAACTGTGCCTAAAGATGATGTGTTATAAAGGTTTCTGCCTAAAGAGAAGGACTTCATTTTGCCAACATGTACTTTCCAACTTCAGCAAAAAAGTCATTGCATTCCAGCAGTACATGATTGGATTGCATAAAGGTCACAATTACCTGCTGAGCCAAATGGGAAATGCAGATGAGACACCAGTTTCCTTTGATGAGCCATCCAATAACGTCATTGAAAAAATAGGCACAAGATCCGTCATCATCAAAACTTTGGGGAATGAAAAAATGTGCATTACAGTAATGCTGGCAGTGTTAGCAGATGGTATAAAATTGCCACCGTATGTGATCTTGAAGCGGAAAACAATGCTGAAGGACCAGCTGCCTACTGGAATAATTGTTAGGTGTCAAAACCAAGGATGGATGTCTATAGACTTAATGAAGGATTGGCTGAACATCATTTGGAACAGGAGACCAGGTGTGCTGGTGCACAAAAGGAGAATGCTTCTCCTAGGTACATTCAAAGGGTATCTAACACCAGCAATGAAGAATATCATTGGAGGAAAGAATGCAGCCCTTGCAGTTGTACCAGCAGGAATGTCACAACTGTAGGTGCCTGATGTAGCAGAGAGCAAGCCCTTTAAAGAATGCTTGTAGCCTTTATGGCTCTTGGCACAGGATCCTGCTGTAACTCCTGCAGGGAAGATGAAGTCCTAGTGCAGCACAGCTTTGTCATTGGATCAAGACAACATGGGATGAGATAAATCCAGATGTTGTCACTTAATACTTTAGGAAAGACTGAATTTCAAATTCCATGAGAGGAGCCAATGATGATTTGAGTTCAAAGAGGAAGATGAGGGTGATGAAGACACTAAACATGGGAAAGAATTTGAAGATGGTGAAGAGAATGACAGTGATGGAAATGATTATGCTAGATGGAAAATTTAAACTGCAACAATAATAAACCATTACATATTAAAATATTCAGGCAAATAATTAATGAAATTTCTATCCTTGTTGTGTGTTGGTTACAGATATGCAATAAATTTCTTTGATTATAACCTTTTTATTTAGGGATGTTATTTTTAATTCAACGTCATTGTCCCTGGGTAGCATGAGACCTTGTCTTTAACTTAAAATGCTAGGGAAAACTTTTAATAGACAATATTCTGAGAAAGCAGTATTAGATTAAGAAATCTGAGGAGCTAACAAAAGCAATTTGTCGCCAAACTATTTACTGATCTGTTATGTAAATAGAATATTTGTCAAATTATTTTTAAAAAAGCCAACAACAAACAAACCACTTTGCAACTAGTACTGCTACTGGACTGAATGATAAATTTCCCAAGTTTGGGGAAGACGAGGAGGATTTGTTGTGAATTAGGGTTCAAAGCCTTGTCCATTGTTTTTATTTCACTGTTGACATTCATCAAAACTCATGGAAATAACCCAAGTATTTCTTTGGAAACCTGTAAAATGTGACACAAAAAGGCCCGCCTGGTTCTCCTCACTCAAAACAAAACCAATAGAGCTGCCATTGCACACCTTCATCTCTGAAAATCTGAAGATCTGGAGAGTTCACAGATCAAGCTGCTTCAGAGACAGTTGAAGAAGGAAGTTACCTCCAAGACTTTGATCTTTATTGAAACCTTGCCTTAAGAGATTCAGCTCTTGTGATTTCACTTTGTGCAATGAGGCAGTTGTCTACAAGCAGCAAATCTAGAGGGTTAGAGCTGAAAGCCATGAAATTCTGACCCTGGAAATCGATAGCCCAGCAGATGCCAAAGCTGTGCTGTAGAACACAGTGTCCCACTTGAAACTCAAGATGTATCTGTGCCAGGAATGGCCTTGTGAGGCAGCCTCCTGCAACGATGGGCACAACACAGTTGCCTGTGCTGGAAAAAGTGAGAGACAGAGACACCAGCAATAAGGTCAAGAAAAGACAAGCATAAGCTAACAAAGTCTTTCCACTGACTTCAGTGGGATTTGGATATATTTGCAAATACTTTCTAACTCAAAGGTCAGCAGTGGAAAATTTGGATGTTTAATATTAGTCTCTTTTTTTGTAACAAAATATTCCCAGCCTAAGAATTTCCAGGTGTACAGCACTTTTTGTTTTTTTGTGTGGAGGAGATCAATGTTTTTTTATTGTGAAACATACTTGCATTATAACTGGTTCCCCAGTACATTTATTTCTTCAGATATATATTGCCTTATTTATCCATTCCTATCAGCTTTTTTTTTTTTTTAATAACATTGGTACTGGATATAGAGAAGCCAATAAAATTCAAGGCAAAGTCCAAAGCTGAGCATTTTTTTCTTTCTTTTTTAATGAAGACTGCAAACCAGCACTGATGAATTCAAAATGTATGTCTACAGTTTATAAGCACATCGACCTCCCTGCCATTCTGTGATGGAGCCTTAGAATTCACACAATGCTTGTCACTATTTTTCAGATATTTAATAAATCTGGCTCAATGATTTTCTGACAATTCTTTACCAAAATTATTCAGCCAGTCTGAGACCTTCTTAAAAGAAAGAAAGAAAGAAAAAAAGTCTAAAACACTGCTGTATGGATTCAATTTTGAGTCAATAAATTGTTGATTAATCTGGCTCATAGTGTGTATAAACTCAGGTTTAGCTCTATTGGTAATCATCTCCAGAGTGCCATACAGCTGCATGCTTTCATTTCACACCAAGGGAGCAAGGATTAAATCCCTAATGGAGAAGACATCCAAAAAGGTTTAGTCTCTGCAACAAGCACAGTCCTCATGGCAGCATATTTGTGTATACAGCATGTGAACGTGTGGAGAGGAAGGAGAGACTGGTTAAAAAAAAAAAAAAGAAAAAAAAAAAGAAAAAAAAGAAGGTGAAGGGTGACAACAGAAAGGAGAAAGAGAAATCCAAGTGGAGCGGGCAGTAAGTTTAATAGGGTGCATTGCTGTTTGTTAGGCACCTCCACCAGTCACACTCAGGTGGCATAGCATAAAATATG
The DNA here is from genome assembly GCF_031753505.1 of Anomalospiza imberbis. Taxonomy (NCBI): domain Eukaryota; kingdom Metazoa; phylum Chordata; class Aves; order Passeriformes; family Viduidae; genus Anomalospiza; species Anomalospiza imberbis. The sequence continues at coordinate 24,731,188 of NC_089681.1, read as the reverse complement.
TCTCCTGCTCTGAGTGACAACATATGTAGGGTGACAGTCTGAGACTCTGAGCTGTTGTGTGCAGGCTGCTGATAGCCCTAAACTCCTAACAGCTCCATGAGCTCATTAGTATGCCACCCTGACCATTAGGCCTTCTGTAAAATTTGGTTTTACCCAGATCTGTATTTTCAATCATATAATCTTCACAAAGCTGTCCCAAGATCTCTAATATAGCAGTGTTAAACAGAATGCATTTGCAAGGCTTTCTTTTTTCTCAGAGAATTTTAATCCCATTTATTGGTAACTAGCTTTTAAAATGACATTTTTCCTTACTGCGTTTAGCTTAGTCCAAGGGGAAAAAGAAAAAAAATAAAAAAAGATGCCAGATGTCACGGGGCCAATAAGCAGGTGGGCCGAAGCTTCTGTACCAATTCAAACTGGCACCGCATCAAACCTGGTGGGTATAACCTTTAATTCAGTGCTTCCCTGGCACCAGATCTAGTGCCATCTGCTTAGCTTTGCTAAGCTGTGCTTGTTTCTGTGCAGGGACGATGCCAACAATGCAAACTGTCTCCTACATGTGCAGGGAATCATCGGTGCAACTAGTTTTTCAAGACCCATATGGTGGCATCTGCAAATGTACACTGTCAGCATTGCTACTTGTACCACCCTTCGTGTTTAAGAATGGAAGGAGAGAGCCCTGCTTTGCAATTCACATCAAGCTGAAAGGATATTCTCTCCCTCTGCACTCCGGCTTTTAAGGGCAACCCTGGGACAAAGAGAACATGTAGCTTTAAAAGAGGAAGCAGTATAGCAATCAAGCTTGGAAACTGGGGACAATCAAGAAACAGTTGGCAGAAAAAAGGATGATTTTATAGAAACCCTCTTAAATCATTGCTTGAAAGCTTTCCCAGTGTAGTTAAAGCCAAAGAATCACTGTATCTTGACTCTTGGAGCTATTAAATGGGTTCAATTCCAAGTCACCCCAAGACATGAACACTTCCACTTGTCAGAAATGGATGTCATCCTGTCACCTCTTCTCTATGAGGTGGTACCATCAGAGGGACAGAGTAGGTAGAGGCTGGGTACTTTGGTGCTTATTCCAGGTGTTAAGAAGAATGGCTACTCACACAGAGTGAGGAAAGAAATTATAAGCCTATGCACAAAGATGAGCAAACTCACTTCAAGCTCTCCAATTTAAGTTTCTCTTTGTTAAGAGAGCAGCAATGCTTCCTTCCAACTGCAAGGATGGCGGGGGAGGGAGGGGGGAAGGGTATGTGGCCATAGACAGCTGGTGCCTCCTCCTGTCCTCTTGTCCTGCCCTCTCCTCTTCCACACACTATCCTCAAGAGCACAGGCTTTGCCAGCATTTTGCAGAGCCAACAGGTGTATGTGTGTGGTTGGAGGGGAAGGGCAGAGAGGCACCATCCTTGCTCACACCTCTGAGCAATGGCTTGGCATTTTCCACTCCATAATTTGGCCAGTCAGACATTGCCACTGGCTCTGATATGTTCCCACCTATCACTTATGTCAGTAAGCAAGTTCCTGACACACTGCTCTGCCAGCCATCATCAAAACACCTCTGTGCGGTCAGGAAAAGTACGTGTTGACCACAAAGAGCAGCTCTCCTTACTGCAAAATGATAAAGTGCTCTCACAGAAGGCCAGAACAATTGGCACTGAGGGGTTTGAACAAAGACCCTTCCTTCGGATTGCAGACACTGTGGTGGATTGGTTAAATACAAATAGAAGACTTTTTTTCAGTGGAATAATTTTCCACATTTTATATCATGGAAATTTTCTATTCATCTAACACGTTTCCAAAAAATCACATTTATATAGAGCATAATTCTACCTGACAGTGTGGCTTTAATCTTTCTTCCCTTGCTCCATGTTCCTCTGATTCCCAAACAGGTCTGTAACATTGTTAAATAAGGAAAGGGTTAATCCAGCAGTTGGGGAATTATGAAGCCTGCTACCACTGTCCTTTGAAACCTCAAGCAGGTCTCTATTCCTACAACAATATGGGCTCCCCCCTTCTTTCCTCTAAGTGTCATTGCACTCCCACTGCATCATCAGTATTTCCCTCTCTGGGTCAAATTCTGCTTATAGGTCAAAAAGAAGGCAAAAATTATTCTTAATTTGCCTGAAAGTTATGAACCTTCACTAATTCATAGCTTGGTTTCAAGATGTTTGGATTGAACATGTAACAAGCTATGCCGGTATTAATCTTTATTTTTAATTCTATCAGTCGGGTTAGCTTTCCTTTATTTAGTGCAAGATAACTGATCAGCACCAAACACAGCTGCAAGCCATGTCATTGGTAATGAATGAGGACTTTTTTGTTGCTGTTATGAACTTGCAGATAGCTTTAAAGTGTGACCTTTAAATCACACTAGTCCAAAACTGCCATTTTTTAATTTTACACTCCATATGTTCCTTTCCTTGACATTCTATCTCCTGAAAAAAATTATAATTAAAGATTATAACTAAGAGAAATTAAAACTTCTTTTTTGGAAGGACCAGTCTCTCTTAGGCAGAAAGATACAAGTAGAAGGAAGATTCATTTATTACTTTGATACATTGACAAAGAATTTATGCCACAGTAATCTGGCTCTGAGTGTAAGACTATCATTTCTTCCTCTAAAATAGATCCCTATGATTGGTATACAACCTGCATGAAGTTTCTGAAGGTCTCATCATGCATACTTCTACAAACAGACAAGAAAAAATTGCACATGATGCAAGTTTGATTTGGATGTTGCTAGAGCATTGCAGAAAACAGTTAATGGCCCAAACCCAGTGCTTGCACTGTTAAGCAGCATTTTTGTTTTTACAAGGAAAGATTACTTGCAAATACTCCCTCTTGTGATCAAAGCTAGAAAACCAATGGAATCATTTCCCACTGGTTCAAATCTTTCTGATTGACATTGTTCAAGTGTTACAAGTAGCCTGCATGGAGGATTTTTAAGCCCTTCCATTATTTGATCTTGCCTTTCATAGACATTAAAAAAAGGCTCATTCATATCCTGATGAGGCAATGCATATGCTGACCTTCTTATTTCATTTCATTACTCTTGTGAAGAGGCCATATTTGAAAGGACATATTTGTTTCTCCTTTCCCAGTTGAGAAGAAAATATTTTAAAATTGCATTGGTTGGTGAGTCTTCAAGGAAATAAAGGAGTGTTTAAAACAAAACATCAAAGATGATTTTTTCATCTTAGTGCGTTCATTGAGTTTGAAAAATATACTTTATTCTGACATAAATACCTTCACCCTTGAATTTCACTCTTTGACATGGAGTAGCCACTGGACATTATGAGGTGTAAAATACCTGGTTTAGACTTTCCAGAAGAGTGATTAAAATGAATACAAAGTTCTAAAAAACAAAACCAAAATACATAACCTATGTTTGAAAGAGCTCTTAAACTGCATTTTCCTGCTTAGTCCGAAAGAAATGCTGACCTTAGAAAATTCATTTTAAGCCCATGGAATTACATCTGAGTTCTCACTCAGAAAGCTCAAGTTTGCAAAAATCCAGTTGTATCTCTTAACTAATTTTTGTTTTTCATATAAATATTAATTAGGCCCTCAGTGATGCCTTGTGCAGATTTAAGTCTTAAGTTTAGTGTCCTTACCTGTTACTGAGAGTTTGTCATTAGTGCATGCTCTTTGTTTTACTCACTAGAGGAGTGTCCTCATTGATTTTGTTCTATCAGTCACCATGGAAGAGGAATGACACTTCACAAATGAAGTCTTGGGAATGGTTTGATGAAGAGAATTTTGTCTTATTTTGGCTTGCTTTGTTTTGATGATGAGAAAATGTTAGTCAAAGACAAAAATTTGCTAGGGAAGCTAGAAATTAAATACCCAGACTTTGATCAATTTATGCAATTTCACCAAGCTCTAGTTGCCCTTTCCAGCTATCCAAGGTAAATTAAAAGGAACCATAATCACTCGTGATTTTCCATATGGAGACCAAAACTGTGAATGCATCTGTATTTGCTTGTCTTTCTAAAAATTACCACATGAAATGTACACACACTATTGCACAGTCAGTGGAGAGCCTCTGTTCTGAGCCACAGCCAGCCATGTCTCTGGATGATCCCCGCTCTACGTCACTCTCCTTTCCTTGCATTCCAGTGCAGAGGTTTACCTGGTTCTGGTTCCACTGGGTTTGCTCCTGAATGTTTTTCTGGATGATCTTACAAATACCACTGAAGTGCCTGAATCAACAAAAAGCTTTTGCCCGCTATTTTACTGCTACATATTCTTTGCCATCTACATTCTATATCTAAACCTATAAAATAACACGCCTTGGCCAGTTTTCTTCCAGGGTCCTCAAGTCTCAGCAATAGAGTCCCACATGCTCCAGAGTAAGAAATGATCAATAGAGTGTGCCCCCAGTATTTCTATTCATCTCACTTGTTTGTGTCAAAACATTCATATGAAATTATTTATTTCCTGTCTGTAAGCAACAACTTAACCTTAGTTTGTCTTAGCTTCTAAATGAAAAATCTGCAAATAAACCAAGTAGAATACAGCAGACAAGGCACAGCCCTCAGCCCAAATTTTGCTAGAGCACAAGACTTGCATTTCACAGGAAACAATGGTCAGGGTAAAACCCTTTAGTGCTTTTCACACTCCACTGAATACTGTTCTAGTGCATTTTCTTCATGGCCGTTAAATAGCACACGCAAGAAACAGTCTCTGGGTTTTGGAAGTTCAGAGGACAGCAAGGCTGGCTCCCCGCAAGCAGGGCTGACCTTTCTAAAGCATTTATTCTGGCATTCCAGGGGCTGAATAATCTGAGAGACAGACATAGAGCACATATAAATAAATGAATCACACAGAGGAATATGAAAATTCCCATGCAGGATATGCCTTTTGCAATATGTTAACCCTTTCTGCAGAGAATTTATGGACAAAGATGTTGTGTTGATAGCTCCAGTCATCTGTGCTAACTCTGCCATAACTTCATCCGTGTGGAGTGAACTATGTCTTCAGCAATGTCTGGAATGTTCCCACATCTGCTTAATTTGTTTCAGAAATGCCAGCAGTGTAACAAAAATGTTCATCTACATAGGCTTGTACAGGGTCTCAAGCTCTAATAAATACTACTACTTATGAATCAGTGACAATATTTTTGTATATTTAAACCGATTAAACACAATGAACAACATCAGAGACAAGAAAAGTATAATCCCCACTGCCATTACATTCCTATTTAAACAGATGTTTCCTTTCCTTGTTTTATAGACTGGAAGAAGTAAATTAGTTGCAGAGTTTGACAACACATTTTTTACAGCAGCTTACAAACTATTTAAAATCACTAAGCAGGAGTATTAGCATTGCATTTGCTCCAAGGTTGCTATGGTGGTGAAATGGGTTTAAAGGCACTTCCTAAAGCCTATGAATGATTCAAACCCACTTAATATGTAAAATCATATATACATGCCCTCTCTCAGATATTACATGCTATGCCTCTCTGAGAAAGAATACCCACCAGCATCTAAAGTATAGTCTTTATTTTTATTGAGGAGAATTCCAGCTATGAATGGGATCACTTGCCAACCACTGTAGAAACATATAATCTCTGTTCACAAAGAATTTATAGTAGGATTGTAAATCAAAAGGCAAAAGGAAAATTGAGTCAATGAACAAGAGTATGAGAAATCCAGGAGAGGCTGTAGCATCCTAGAACACTGAGATGCTTAACGACTCTCAAGATTCAGACAGCCAGGTATATATTGAACTTGTCAGAGTGTGTGATTATCCTGTTATGTCATTCCTGGTTGGCAAAACCAGTCCTTGCTTGTTCAGTTGATAATTAGGCTCCATCCTGGCATGCTTTCTGTCCCCACCCAAAAAGAATAATTGTCATCAAATCACTCTGGGAACAAAATATTAGTATTTATTTGTTGTAAGGAATGTCTGTCACAAAAAAAAAAAAAAAAAAAAGGAATTTTTGTGGTGGAGTTGCACTACCAAACTGTTATAGACAAACATTGAAAAGCACAGGCTGAACACATTTTCATAGGAGGTTTTCCTGGACAGGGTTTATTTTTGCAGAGGGGCATGGCTAGGAGCTGGAGATTATTCTATACCACCTAACTTTCTGGGGATGGGGAAGTGGGGAAGGTCTCTCTTCTGTGTAGGGGTAGGGTGGTGGTGGCTCCCTGTGGGATAGTGGTGAGCATTTGTATGTGAATCCCTCCAGTCTCTTAAACACCTTTGTTATTAAATATTGCTGTTACAGTTACTTTTCTTATCTAATTGCTGGGCCCAATAAATTGTTCTTATATCAACCTGTGTTTTTTACCTTTTGTGCCTCCAATTCTCCTCTCCAGCCTGATCCAGGGGAAGGGGACGAGTGAAGAAGGGGGGAGTGAAAAACTGGAGAGTGGTTTAGAGCAGTTTCAGTGGGAACACTGAATTGGAGATCACCATTCCTAAAGCACAACAAAGGTAGATTCCCATACTGTCAAACACACGTTTCGAAGAAGAATACACAAAACCTTGCATTTAATTCTTGGCCTCACATGCAGCACATGTTGGGTTAGGTCCTGCAGGAAACATTAAAGGTGGAGGCGCATGAGTAAATATGCAAAGATCAGGTCAATCAGCAGAAGGAGTTTGCACAGAGGCAAGCTACCAATTTCAGGTATGCATGAACAGGGAAAGATTTGGGCTGAGAAAACACTGAAATACAGTTCTTTCAGAGATGGCTGAAGTATTGTGGCAAATTAACACTTTATTTTCCTAAAAGCTCTCTCATGACCTTTGGTGACGGAAGTGAAAGGAAACTCTGTCCTGCTATAACTTCAAACCTCTGCTGTGTGGCAGAAACGCTTGCATGGTGTCAAAGACTACCTGGTCTAACAGCCTCCACACCCCTAAGATGCCAATATGCTCTTAGTTCAAAAGATGGACTCAAAGATTAATAACATTCAGCCTGCACCCATCCTGAAGCATGGCAGTGAGGTAACCCATGGTGGTGAGACGGAAAGCTTCACATTATGGAAGTGGAATCAACAATTCTTTGTTTTCTTAAATCAGAAGTTTGCTACAATGAACAAGTAGTGCTTCTCTTAGTGGCTTCTGTCTTTCCCAACTTTGCAACTTCAGCATAGTCTCAAAGAAAACACAGACAAGAATAAAAATCTCTGTAGTGCGCGTAACATCTTGTTAAATGCAAGGGAGAGAGACACTGTGGAATCAAAAGACGACAACAATGTCTCAGAGAAGTCTTCAGATGATGAGAAAACTCAAGTAGATTAAACCTGCTGGCAAACATACTCTCTTTTATTCACTACTGCAACTGAACTGCTTGACACATTAGAGGAATGGCATTCAAACACAGCCTTCTGGCCTAGCTACCTACCTGGAGGTTGGCATTAACCCCCCGACAATATGGTTATGAGGAAGATGCAGGAGACAAAATATCTGTTCTTCACAACAGAAGATTCATATCAGAGACAGTACAACCATATGACTGAGCAGACAGAAAGTTTGGGACACAAGATACATAAGCAAAACTTCAAAACCATTTAAAGACAATCTGAAGTCTGTGGAGCAGAAATTCAGGAGAGATGCAAGAGAAGAATACCATCTTAAGAGGGAGAATTGAAGAATAGCATGTTTGAAGTTACAGCAAGAATACAAGGACAGGAAAGTACTGGTGCAGCTAATGCAAACTGTTACATTGATGTATATGTCTTGATCTATAATGACTCTGGATTTAACTTTTTATACATTTAAAAGAAAGGCAATGAAAAAATAGCATTGACTTGGTTTGAATGAAAGTATAATACTTAGGAAATGAGAATTGAAATCTGACTAAGAAAACCAATGGTCCCACAGAAGAATAAATGTAGATAACATACCTGTAATTTAAATTGCAATGCCTGAAGTGACTCTAGCAGTGCTGTCACAGGGTCTAAGAAACTTACAATGCAGCTAGGTGCTCTATGTGTACCTCTCCCACAGCTCTGCAGATTTCTATGTTAAGAGAAGCAGCAGTGAAAGTAAGAGAAAGTTGAAGTACACTGTTTAGTTCCAAGAAAGGACCTAACAATCACCTGTATATTATTTGGAAAACAAACAAACAAACAAAACCCAAAATTTAAGGAAGAAAAAAAGAAAACCAAAACCAAATCTCCACAACAATGATAATGACAAAACAGGAAAAGAAATTGAAAAGCAGTTAAGTGGTGCACTCTGAAATGTCTCCACTGAATTATGATAAGTATGTATTAGCTGCAGTATGTTTATCTATGTCCACAGGAGAGGATTAGCTGCAAACATTCTTCTGAGATAAACCAGAACTATTTGGTGCTGGCACTGTTAAATTTTTGTGATATGCAGGTGTTTGAAGTATGTGTGCAGCTTCCTCATTGGTTTTGTTCCAGGTATTTCCACTGAGAGCATTTTTACACACTAGATGTGACGAGGTACATAGAACAATGGAAAACACTCTGTGCATCTAGAAAAATAGCTTTATTCACATTGAAGCTTAAAATAGTTTCGTGTGTTAAAGGCAATGAATGTAAACACTCCCTGTGTCAGGAAAACCTGGGGTTAGTGAATTTCACCCACTTCCAGTTGGCAGGCATCCCCACATGCTGTGCAGTGCAGTGCCCCTTACAAATGGATGACAGCCAGCTGCCCCATTTCTGACAGGAGAGAGGGCATGGTGTGAGCAGGGGTTTAGGGGCCCTTGGGTAGAAGGGTGGGTGAAAACAGTCCTCCATAGTGCCTGGTATCTTTGCAATGCACCTGTGCTGCACCAGAGCCCTTCTCCCAGCCCACAGAAATTTCTGTCCTGCTCTAAATGGCTTCACACAAAGTCAAGATTTGTAGTTTGCCACCTCCCACCTCTTCCTGTTCCCAAAGCCCTTCAGCTCAGCTAGGCTCCAAGGGTCCAATTTTCCTAACCCTCTTGAGGTGATAGGCCTGGAAGATTTCTCCAGTGACTTTGAAAGTCACCTGCTTTCTCTCTCTTTAGTGTCTTTTCTGATGTCCTCTGCATCCTTATTGCCCTGAATGTAGTAGCTATCATTTAGCAGTAATTTAGGTGTTTATTTCAGAAGTGGTGCTCTATGTGACATACCAAACCTAGGCACAATTCTTATGACTCACTCCGATAGCCTCGATGCCAATCTAGGCACCTGAAGTGGAGGTCAGTTAGACAAACCCCCTGAAATTTTACAACTGCCCATTTTGAACTTCTCCAGTTCTCACTGAAAAGCAATGTATTCCAGTTAGAGGATTTTTCCAAATAAATAATTTCCTACATCAGCAAATCTAATTCCTACTATGACTTGCAAGTATTTCATTCTGCCTAAGGACTATTTGTTAATTGTTCTTCTCCTGCCATTCCTGCTGTTCCACAACGGCTTGGTCTACACTACATGTACCTAAGATGTCAAGGCAGCTCTCTACCTTCAGACTGATTCATGTGTAAGGCCACTATAGACTTTTACACTGCATGTTTTAATCTTTTTTCTTCTGCTTGCTGAAAGCCACATTCTCAACCCCTATGCAATGTGACCTTTTGTTTACATGTAGTTTCCAGTGTGTTGGATGGTTTATTCCTTTTAAATCTTTAGTTGTCAGTGTTCCAGTTTCTGAAACCCATTATTTTGTTCTATGGTGCAATGAGACCTTGAAGTCTCCATTTATCTACAGGCACCCTTCTCCACTACACCTGTCTTTCATCACAGGTAATTCCCACTGCAATTTTGAATTATCTATGAGATCACATTAGTATTTCATTACTAGTAACCATAAAACACGTTTCATTCTTGTTTTCTTAAAATCTCACACTTAACTTCTCATTGAGTTGTACAACTTTCAGATGAAGCCATCAAGGATTTTTTGGCACTAACTTTGAGATGAAAGAAGTGTATTTCCAAACATTAAAGATTACAAGTTACTGATAGGTTCCAATGGACTGTGGATCTACTCCTGTGTCTCTTGAATTAATGGGATTTTTACTTCTGGTCACGGCTGGGACTCCATCTGGCTTTCATTAACTGTAATGCTAGAAGCATTAAAATTTCAGAACAATAATTTCCATTAAGTAATACACCTAAAGGGGACAAGGGGACAAAGGTTTGCCTACACTAATTACAGGGCAGGAGTATATATATATATATATATATATATATATATATATATATATATACATATTTGTATATAATGACTTTGAAGATAAAGTCTTGACACACTTAATCTGCTCATAATTAAAGGAACAGATTTATTAGTGCTACCAGAAATTGAAAATACTTATGTTCTAATGGAACTTATGGACGTATATCTTCCTAACTTTTATTCTGAGTTCTGTAAACAACAACAAAAATAATTTCAAGTGGCTCTCATAACAATACAGCATTAAAATATTCTGCTATGCATCCTAAAATGACAGAACAGAAAAAAATTACCACAAAAATTAATTAAAAAAACCTAAAATATCAGCCCAGAAATCTGTGTGGTCTTAATTCCTCAAATTATTTCAGCATGTCCTTTAGCCCTTCCACACTAAGCACAGCACTGTAGCACACAACTAATTATTGCAAGAATGTCAGTAATAGAACAGGATATGAGGGTTGAGATACAACATACCAGAACATCAAAAGAACATCAGCATCAATATCATATCAGCAGATATGCACTCTGCTCAAGACTTTGGAACTACCAGCCTGAACCATTCTCTCATCTTCTTCCTCTGTAAGTCTTTAGAGCATTTTACCCATTTGTCAGGTCTTACTAACAGCTCAGACTGAGAACCACATTGTATTAGAGATGTTAATTGTTTAGAGATGTGATTTTTACATCTCCAAACAATTAAAAACCCTACAACTTTTTAAAATAAATCTTTTTACGTGTTTTTTTATTCCTATATTTTACATGAGGATTCAAGTTCCGTGAAATTTCAAAACTTTATTCTGAAATAATCTGACAGCTTTTCATTCCCAGTTCTACCTTCATGTATGGTCTGGTCTGCTTATAACTATTGCCTTTAATCAGTTTTGTCATATTTTCAAATATACTTTCCACTTCCTGTTTTTTATTCCCCTGCTGGACAATAACATGTTCCTTCCCAGTTCTTTTTCCTGTGAGGCAAACACACCAAGATCTTCTAATCTCTTCTCATAAAAGCAATCCATCATTCCTCCCAACAACCATTATTCCAATTTGAATTTAGCTGTCTTAATATGAGTGACCAGAATCTGCAAAAACTTCTCTGTATGCTCATAATATGTCTTTAGGGTGAGACATGAGGCTCAGCTGATTTATCTAAGGCCAGAGCTTACCACTTTCTTGGAAGCGTCTCTTGGATTTCTCAGACATGTCCTGAAACCAATGAGGGTATCTTGCTCCCTCTCCTCTGCCATTTCCTGCCTTTGAGCTTATCAGAGAATTCCTCCTAGCTGCCCCTCTAAGTGAGTGCCCTTGCACATTTTGCTATTGAATTACAGCTCTTTTCTGCTATTCCAGTCCTCTAGGTAACACAGATCTTCCTGCATTATGCTTCGATCTTCTCCATATTGACAAAACCTCCAATTTTGTCTCATTACCACACTGCCACTTTTTATGCCTTTGTCATTACTAAAGCTATTAAGGAAAGGTATGAGGAGAGGAAATAGTTACCAGAGGAAAAACCTGAGCACATAATTTTCTGTGCAGCAACTGCCCACATGCATCCAACTACTTGTAGTGAAACAGAGTAGCTGTCTCCTGTTTATCACAGCATACTGAGCAGCAAGTGTCTTGAGATAAATAGGTCCTGTGCTTAAGCTGCAAACTCACACTTTTGCCCATGATGGTCCTGACAATTGATTAGGCATCCTTAATCAGTCCCTAATGATCCCTCAAGAATCCACAATACCTCCTTCCAGTCTGATGATCCCCTTCAAGCAAGAGCCTTTGCATGATTATGTTGTCCTCATTCAGCTCTTTAGCTTTTTTCCTAAATTCTCTTCTAATCCCCATTCTCCCTATTGCAATTAATAAAATCCAGGGGAGCACTATGTGAGATGCCCTGTTGAAGTCCAAGCAGATTTGACCTACCCTACTTCTTAGATAAGTCAGTCAGAACCTGTAATTGCCCAGATCACAATTTCCTTTCTTTATATGGGTTTATACTTCCTACACTCCATCCATGCTCTCCACCTTGTAATTTATAAAAATAACAGCTATCAAATTCTTACTGTTTCATGTGTCATTGAAGATTAAGTTCATGTTTACTCCTGATGCATAATGAAAGTAAACTTTCCAGATTCTGATTTTACTTCAGCTGTGGAGATTTCAGATTCTCTTCTTTTTCCCTTGGGTACCATGATTCTTATTGAATCTTGAATCTTGAAATATTTGTTATTACTGAACAATGAGTCAATAATTAGCTATTATTGAATAATTATTCATCTGTGTCCTTGGCAAAAAATAGGAAAACCTAAACATTTTGGGTCCGATCCATAGCTAAATCTTAACCTCACCCCCCTGAAAAGAAGAATGGCTTTCTTTTTGTTCTTTAGTTAGCTTTACTACCAATAGCTTTCTGCTATCTCATAGAATCATAGAATACTATCATCTAGTCCAAACTTTCTTGGCAAACAAACGGTCTAGACAACATGGCCCAGCATCCTGTCCAGCTGAATATCAAAAGTGTCCAGTGTTGGGGAACCCACCATTTCCTTAGGGAGATTATTCCAATGGCTGATTGTTCTCATTGTGAAATATTGTCCCTTTTGTGTCCATCTAGAATTTCTGCACAATTAGAATCACAGACTCATAGAATGGTTTGGGTTGGAAGGGACCTGAAAGATCATCCAGTTCCAACCCCCCCTTGGCCAGGACGCCTTCTACTACACCAGCTTCCTCAGAGCCCCATCCAGCCTGGCCTTGAACATGCACAGCTTCTCTGGGCAATCTCTTCCAGTGTCTCACCACCCTCACAGTAAATTATTTCTTCCTAATATCTAAGTTAAACTTACTCTCTTTCATTCCCCCTTGTCCTCTCATGAAATGCCCTTGAAAAAATTTCTTTTATAGATTTCTTATAGACCCCTTCAGGTCTGCAATAAGGTCACCCCAGAGCCTTCTCTTCTCAAGGCTGAACAGACTGTTCTCTCAGCCTGTCTTGTTTAACCCTTTTTTACTTTCAATGTATTTGTACCTGATACTTTTTCTACATTTGCTACTTCAAATTTTTAGAGAGATTTTGCAGTTTTGACTTTAACATACCCCAGGGCTCATCCATATTCAAGACATTGAATTTTTAAATCCAGCACACTCTACTAATTGGGTTCTTAATGTCTCAAATAGTAAATAAACCTTATTTAAGCACCTATTTTTATTTAGATTTTATTCAATTAAAAAAGAAATCACTACTGATGAGAATAAAATGTTATTGTCTGAGACAATAATTCTCGTAACGCTCTCACTACTCACACCAATTCATAAATTCTTGTTGGTCCAGCAATTTTGTGTCAATAGGGCAACCACCACATCCAGAAAGAACTGCACCAGGCAAACATCTCATGTTAGGCTGCTCTTTCAGCTGTGGCTGAAGTCTCCTTTAAAGCACAACCCTACAGCTCCTGGCAACACTCCCTCTATTCAAGAAGCTGTTTGTCCATTCTGAATCTAAGTGTGATGATTACCGCTATTACTGCCATGTGGAAAATAAGGTGTTTATTAGCCTTCTCAAAAACAAATTTATTCCAAATGTGGTATTTGTGTGCTGTATTCTTTTTGAACAGTTTATTACACTGTTAGCATTTAAAGTCTTGCACTAACTTTATTTTTTTTTCCATTTCCTTTGAGCAATTTTCCATCTACTCTTATGGATTGCCACATTCCAAGCTCAGGTTCTCTTTGACCAGGGTTCACATAAAAAGTTTCAGGTTTCAGGTTTTCAGGTGAGTAAGAAATGTGCCCTGGCAGCCAGGAGTTCCAGCCTGGGGTGTGGCGGTGCATCAGGCACAGCATCACCAGCTGGGCAAGGGAGGGGATTGTCCTGCTCTGCTCTGAACTGGAGAAGCCTCACCTCGAGTGCTGGGGACCGCAACATAAAAAAGACATTAAACTATTAGAAAGTGTCCAAAGGAAGGCAGTGAAGATGGTGAAGGGCCTTGAGGGGAAGCCATGTGGGGAGTGGCTGAGGTGACTTGGCTTGTTCAGCTTGGCAAGGAAGAGAGTGAGAGGAAACCTCATTGCAGTCCTCAACATCCTCACAGGGGGAAGTGCAGAGACAGGCACTGATCCCTTCACTGTCATGACCAGTGACAGGACCTGAGGAAATGGCCTGAATTTGTGTCAGGGGAGGTTTGGGTTGGATATCAGGAAAAAGTTCTTCACCCAGAGGGTGGCTGGGGACTGGAACAGGCTCCCTGGGGAAGTAGTCACAGCACCAAGCCTGAGAGAGTTCAAGAAGGGTTTGGACAACACCTTCAGGCACTTGGTGTGATTTCTGGGGTGTCCTGCACAGAGCCAACAAGTTGTACTCGATAAACCTTGTGGGTCCCTTTCAACTCCGGATATTCTGTGATTCTACGTTTCCCTTATCTCTGGATTATCTGCTTTCACAATCTGTATCAGGAAAATATATTTCTCAATTTATGGTCAAATACTTATTTCTCATAAAATGCACACATTTTCCTAGTCAAATAGACAAAATACTGTATCCCTCCAGCTACTTAATCTGCTTAAATGCTCCTTTTCTTCTTAGCGTCCATTCTTTTACAATCTGCTATTTCTTTATCTAGGAGTTCGAGAGACCTATATGCACATGAGAAGAGCTTTTATTTTTGAGCTGTAGAAATGGCAGGAAGCTGTTGGGATTTTTTTCCTAGCTGAGGTTGATCTACCAGCAATATGGTTTTCTCATGTAACCATTCATCAAAGTATTTGCTGAAGGACTTTTGGTTTTGAATAAATGACTGCAACCCAACTTATTGTAAAACATCTCCACTTTTGATATGCAGTTCCATAGTCTGAAAAACAAATTCCTGTGATCAGAAGCTCTTTCTCCAAAGCCAGAATATTTTCCTCACATGAATTAGTTATTTGTCATTAGTATTGCCAGCAAACTAACTACATTAAAACAGCAGCTGAACACAAACAAGAAACAAAGTTTTTGTTGCAAAATTAAAAATATTAAAAATATTTACAAAAACATTTTCTCAGATCTGATGTTTTGTATTTATCTCTTTTTGATCCAGCCAACATCCAGAACACACTGATACTCAGCAAGAGTAGTAAGAAAAAAAACCATCAGTAGCTAAAAATCGCAAGCATCTGGTCTTCAGGAGGAATGGTATTTTGAAGAAAAAAGCTGGAGTTAGAAACTATATTCTGTTTATTTTCTCTAAATGAATTGGACACATTTATAATAAAATAATGTAATTTTTTATCTGTTAAATTAATTTAGGTAAATTAATTATAAAACAATTATCTGAGGTTTTTATGTCATGCAGGAAGTGTCATTTATATGCCAGTTGTATGCAAAGAGAGAAAAGGTTGCCCTCTTAATTTATTTTAATGCATGCAACAGTGGAACACAATTTAATTGAAACAAAAGACAAGAGGATGAAAAGAATTTTTTTCTTTTTTTTTTTCCCCAGAAAAATCCAAAGCATTTGCATTCAAGGCCTTGAAGCATTTCCACATTATAAATTATATATTTATATGTAAATGGACTTCTGGCTTCTGTTCAGAATATTTGGCAAATTGAATGCTAGATTCTGCTGTCTTTATCTCCATTGAGTTGTGAACTATTCCCTGAATATTCCTATAGATTTCTAAAGCTTTGCATAACTTAAGCTACCATATGTAAGCTACATGTGAAGAGTTTTGTGACAAAATATGTGCATCTGTGAGCTTTCTACTCCCAATTTGAAAAATAGGGTCTCATACCTGCAAAACTGAAGCAGTTGAACCTTGGGATCAAAGAAAATGGTTTTGACTTCTCTTTAAATCTTAGAAAAATTTTCTCCATTGGCATCTCCTCCCTTCCATGTTGGCATGAATTCATGATAACTTAAAATCAGTGTTTTTTGAGGAAGAAATGGGAAAAGAGAATAAAAGAAAAATCCTGTTGTACTTACAATAGTCCAGGGATAGACAAGGAACACCCTAACCACTTAGCAAAATCATGATCCTTCATACAAAGGGGACACAATGCAGGAGGGAAGGAAATTAATTCAGAGTATACAACAAGGTCTTTGCTTTTCTCAGAAATCCCAGACTGAATCCAAGAAACCTTCTCTGAAGAAACCACTTCATATCTTCACATCTTGAAGGTCAATTAATTGTTTCCTGGAAAAATTATTTTGTCAGTGCAGTTCCTGAGCAGTTCTTAATTATAGGCTTTATTTCACAACCTTCCATAATGATCATACTACTGGAAAGACAACAGGTTTAAATTACTCAATTCTGACTCCACAAATTGACTTATCAAGTTAAAGGTGACTCATTAATAAGAGCTATAACTTCAATACCAAGGAAGTGTAGGAAGACATATAGCAGAATACACTTTATCATACTTATTAAAAAAGAGAAAGTAACACATTACTGAATCTTTCATTGTTAGTGGACAAGAAATCTGAGGAAATGACAATAATGTGGCAATATGAACAATAATGAACAATATGAACAATATGAAAAATAATGAACCTGATTGCTATTTTGAAGAACTTACCTTTCCTATTTCTTATCACAAAAAATTAATAAAATATTTATTTTGATGATAATTGATGCATATTTTCCTTATACTACTTCTCATGAAATTTTGTGGTCGTTTGAAAAAAAAAAAAAAGAAAAGAAAAAGAAGGATTTTCCTTTGTTTAGAAAACTGCGGGATCTCCGCAGAGATCCATCTAGAGTTTCAAAGGAAAAGCATTCCAGGTGAATGTTTGAGCACAAACCCTCTACCCCAAGGCCTTTTTAAAGAGAACAATTCAGTGGTTTTCTCTTTGGAAAACATTTTAAGTTCTGCAGTCAGAGCCCTCATGCTGCTTTTCATTTGTCTGGGCTGGATTGTCTATCACTACATTTGTCTCCACCACACTACTGATACAAAAACAAGAGAATATTGTAGGTTAGCATAGAAATATCCAAATAAGTTTAAGACTGGAATTAATTAAGCTTCATAGCATATTATCTTGTGCAGGATAGAATCCCACACTCTTTCTGGAGCCTGGGCCACCTCATCTCCTGGTACCTCTACAGAGCTTTGCAAGAGTCTGTCTGAGCACCAAGTCCACAGGAGCAAGAGAGATGGAGGTACCAAGACATCATCTCCACCTAACAAGTTCTGACATATGCCAAAAGTTGAAATTTTCCACTCCAAAGAAAAGAGATTTCCAGCAAAATTATTTAACAATTTGTTGATATAGATACAAAAATCTGACACTAAATGATAGAGCTGATACTGCAACAATGATAAAAGAAACAGGGAAAATGTTAGTTTGCTGTCACATAAAACTATTAAAGACAACCTTTCACAAATACAAATCTGATAGAAAGTCTGTTGGTTTCCATATGTAGATTTTAGAACACTACTTTATAAAAAGCTTTGATCCAAAAAGCTACAAAACAAACATTCTTGGTTGGAGTCCCATAACATAATTTTACAACAGAATTTAAGACAGTAGCTCTGCTTGTCAAAAGTTCCAAGGAAAAGGTAGAAGCTCCTGCTGATGACTTAAGATGAAAAATAAATTCTGATTTTAAACTAACACTTTCTATTTTGGAACATGTATTTGCATACAAAATGGGGTTTGTCTCATTTGAGCAAAAAGCCTTTGCCTAGCAATAGAGAACAGGGGGTGGGCTGTGTCATGAAGCTCAGACAGTAAATCTGGAGCCATATTTTAGTACTGGGCTACCCACGAGCTCAGAGACACAGCTGATCTCCTTCAATCTGGAGTCCCTCCTGGAGTGTTAGTAAATAACTAACTGTTCCACTCAGGCAGGTGCTGTTACAAGGCAGATTATAATTACATCTACGCTGTGGTTGCAAAAAGAAAAACACAGTGCCTTGAAACCTTAAAATTAGAATGACTTCAGGTTCAACTAACTCTCTTTAAAATGTGGACTACAGCAAAACTAGAAAGGCCAATAAAATAAAGTATCACAGCCACTTAGTATAATTAAAGCGAGTCATGCAAAAGATTTACTGGTTAACTGGTATAATTCCCCCTGGATGGGAATACATCTGATCTGTAGCCAGCACTGCTACAAACACTGTTCCTCTCTCTGGAGTCCAAAATAAATACCTCTGTTGCATTTTGGGGGGTTGCAATCTCCCGCAGGGCAGTAGGTCAGTGCCCTCTTCAGTGTGACGCTAAACAGAAAAGGGGATATAACTGTCGATGAGAGTTTTGCTATTGACTTCATCTAAGCCAGGACTTCATTCCAAATGTTTCACTCACTCTTAAATTTTAGTAGCGCTTATCTTATCTATCCTAAGAAATTTAAATGGCAAAACAACATCTGACATGCATGTAAATCTAGAAGCTTGGAATCTGGGGTGAAGGAAGACAAGTTCTCAAAAATTGGTTCCACATTCACTGAGATATGCTCAGCCTGCTATGGGAATCTCCAACATGTTAGTGCTGATCCTGCCTTTCCCCAACATCAAGGGCAACATCTCTTCAAATTTCTGCAGGAGAATGTGGCAACAGGCATGCAAAAATGGGTGAACTCTGCCTTTTTCTGCTATCCCTCATAAATCACCTTTGTTTGCATAAAGCCCAAGGCAAAGTCTATTGAAATCAGTATAAGCCTTTTTCTTTTGGATCAAGTCCATTATCTGTGTTTCTCCTGCTTCTTTCTCTTTTGGCTGAAATGTCACATCTCACTTAAGCAGAGAAAGGTGGCCAACAGAAGAGATGGAGCCAGCTACAGGAGTGTCATGAGAATACATGAATGAGACATGTATATTCATAGAAAGATTCATTTTAAAACAGAGTAGCAGAGCGAAGACACATCATAGCTCTTGCACACTGATAATTTACACATTTTACACATTAGTACTTTGCTGTTCTACAGCAAAAATGTAGTTACTATAGCAACTGGTTTGTCATATGACCAGGATTCTATTTTTAATATCACTCAAAGGTACATATTAACAGGCATAATATATGGACTACTTATGGGGGCTGAAAACATATATATTAACATTTTAAACCTTAAAAGAGACAATCCTTGCTAATTTCTTTTACTATCTACATTTTTTATTAGGTTACCTATCTAAAGACTCACAAAGAGTGACGGAATAAAACTGTCTTTGCAGCTCCTAGTGAACTCATGCAGTTTTCTCCTTTGTGGCACAGGAGACCAGAGATATCTACAAGGTTCGGAGCTCCTGAGAGTTCCAGGGCACTGCCAAGGTTCAGATGGATGCTTCCAAGAGCTTTGGCTCCCATGTATCTTTATCACCAACTTATCATCTTCTCTTTCTCCCTTTTTAGACCATGCTCCGGAGCAAGCTTATTTTTTTGGATGACTTAAATTGAATGAATCAAGAAGACATCTTAAAGCATCAGTTTCTTTTCTCAGCTGAACATATTAACTGTTTCTGTAAAGATGTCATCCATCTGCAACAGACACAAATAAACCATCTCCCAGCATCAGAGAGCTCCTGGAGTCCCTTTCACAAGACGGCTGATATGACACCTTTCTCATTGCTGTTAAACAGAATTTATCAAATCGTAGCTTTTCAGTCCAGTGGTCAAAATGAGTGTAGAAGGGGATGTTTAGGGGAAAAATAATTATAGAAAAGGGGTGGGAGTGGGCTGTACAGTTTTTCTTCTTGTCTCATTTGACTTAAACACTGACAAATTTTTGGTGGTGTGGGTGTGGGGAGGACTTACTGAATTTGAAACTCCCATTCTGGGACCAGAATACCCATACAATCATTTACTGCAGCAGCCAGGGAATATACTTGCAGCAGAGCTTCTCAAGTTGCACCACTTTACAGTTTGTTTTGGAGGCCAATGCAAAGCACTCCTATTGCTCTATTGAGCCTTAAACTACTTAAGATTGTAACTGGTTAGGGAGGGAGAGGGCTCCCAATTCAAATTATTTCAACCTTTTCACTCCCTATGGAGACTTAACATGCTGTCAAGCCCCCTCTGATTTCAGCTGACGGCAAACTTAGATGGTTTCTACTCCAATACGTGGTTTTAACCTTACAGATCCCTTAACACAGAACTCCATCTATTCCATGCCCTATAGCCTTCAGCAAAGTTGTCCATGTTGCACTTCTGAACTCTCAAAGGTAACCTTGAAGTATAACTCAGGTTCTTTCATGCTATGGGAGGCTTACAGAAATCAGTCTGCATGTCACTGACTTACGGGTAGCAAAGAGAGGCGACAGATGCAGAACTGCCAGAAGTCAGGAAGGAGGACTTGTGGTATTGCTCCTGCATGTCTGAGCCCAGAGAATCAGGTCAGTTCTCAACATCCTGCAGGAAAAAAGTGCATCTGTCTCTCAGCATGCTCATGTCATCCAGGGAGCCTTCAGTTTGTGGTTGATGCTGCAGATGACATTCACTGGCTGTGTGACTGTGTTGCTGGTTGTCTGGTGTGGCTAAAATTATTCTCACATTGACCCAAACTTGAGCACCAAAGGAAAGTGTCTCTCTCCTGGTGTCATACTGCTGCAACAAGTGGCTTCTAGGGTGCCCACCAGTACTTTTCACATGAAAAGACATGCAAACAGCCTATGCAAAGAGCCCAAATGAAATCATCCCCTTGCCTGACTAAAAAAGAATGGTCCAAAAGCCAGCATTTCAAAAGGTTTGGGATTACAAGGAGCGTGCAGTTAAAAAAGGTTTGTCTATTTGGTGGCTAAATGGTTTTGACAAGTGAAAAAACCTTGCATTAGATGGCAGCTCTGATATCTTGGCATGAGGAATTTGTATGCAATTATTTGTGCAGGAGGAGAGAATCATGAAGAATGCCTTATATAAATCCCAGTAAATAAATCAAAACTGCTATCGCATGCAGCTCTGTTTCCATTACTTTGCTATTATCATGGTATACAACAGAAAGCTTCATTATCTATTTACATCAACACTCTCACAGGCCAGAATGCTTTTTTGCTTTCTGTTGCCATTATGTTGTATTATGTGTGGCAATGCCATAGCAACCCAAGATAACACAAGTAGTGTAGGGCAACAGTGTAGTATTTTCTGGCTTTTGTTTTGAATGAGACAGAACACAGCTACCCACTCTATGCAAGCAATACACAAATACCAAAGACTTAGCAAAATAAGTAGCAATTAGCAAACCAACAGTACTTACTGCAAGCCAGCATTTGTCTCCCTCATGTTCTAAAGGTTTTAAATCCCTGAAGGGTACCCCTACACCATCTCAAAGGCCTGAGCAATACACATAGCAGTGTAGCTCCTAGTGCACACAGGTTTGGTGTATGTCACCATCCACTGATACAAGTTTGATCTAATTGAACATACCTATGAGACATCTAGGCATCCATGTTGTATCTATCCCATCTGAACTGGGTCAGGTCTTGAATTAATAGGCTAAAGGCTGAGGATAACTTAGGATATGTTTATTTGGCAACCGCCACAGCAGTGCTATTTGTAATAGAACTTGTTGAGAATAAATAATCAAAATGTGCAGGCAGAGTGAAATGACATTTTTAGTCTCCTGAGACAATGAGTTCAGAGTGCCTTCTCTGAAACATGCCCTGATTACCATGCCATGACCTTGTGTGAATAATATGTTTGGACAATCAGGCACAGGAAAATATAGAGAGTATGATCAGCCAAAGTACCAAACTTTCTTCCTGCTTATTTATCTTGTGCCCTGAAATCTCTCTGATACCCTGGGGATGATTTAATCTGCCAGACCTCAGCTTTTCAAGATATTGGGACATTCACCATAGATTGTTCATTGCTAGTGGTTTGGTTTTGTGTCTTCTATCTAAAAAAATGACACACAAGCCAGTTCACACAAGCAATATGCACTCTTGTAGTAGGTCACTTTGCATTAATTTGACTGCTTTTTCCCCCCTTCATCATTAGAAGGTTTTTTTCTTGTGCTGAACTAACTTAGTTACACTGGACGAGGACCAGATGACAACCATTTTGCAAACTCTGACCTATAGATGCTATGCACAGAAACTAGACATCTAAAAATATTTAAATATGCTTTTATAAGCACCAAAATAATAGTCTTACTGCCAATGAACAGCGTTAAAACTAATTATAATAATTATAATAGTTATAATAATTATAATATTAATTATTAATTATAATAATTATAATATTATAATTAGAATTAGTATTAAGCATTGTTATGGTTGACTTAGGTAGCTACTGAGCTTATGTTCAGATGTTTGGGTGGAAGCAAGAAGCATATTTGGACAAACAGGTAATGACTGAAACAGATTCTTAACCCAAAATACAGAAGTATGAAAATGCCCTCAGGAATCTAACTTACATGGATGACAAAGCTTTTCTGACCTCTGTGTGTAGGAATGGATGAGAATGAAAGAGAAAGAAATGTTTTGGAGGCAAATGAGGCAGATTTTGTTAGTGCCAGAATTAGGATTGCAGTGAGCCTCAATGGAAAAGCCCATCTGGAGCAAAGGGTGCTGTCTTGGATAGGCTTAAAGATACAGATAAGAGAAGACAAAGTAAAGCCCCTAAACAATCTGGAGGAATTTGATCTTTCTGTGTCCATGGAACAGGATATTGATATTTTCTTGTAAGTAGAAGGAAATGTACATACCTGACTTAATATTACTTTTTTTCCTTAACTGGTGTGATCTTAAAGTGTTCAAACTACTGGATAGTTTCTTGGGTAAAGAATGGAAATACACTTTATAAATATAGTTGAGTCACAAGATTATTTCACAACCATTTAAAAAGTGCTCATTTTCATAGTGCAGGTGAAGCCAGAGTTAATTAGCATTAGTCACTGGGGAGAGCAGTAACTCACCTTTTTTTTTTTTTTTGCTTTTGCTAAATGGATTGCAATTACTCCCCCAGTAATACTGTGATAACAAAGTTTAATACATAGAGAAAGTATTAACAGCATCAACAATGCATCATGGGAGAGTAGTAACTAAAGGACAAACTGAGTTAAGCTTTTTTGTTCAAATCTGGAAAAAAATATTTCTCCTAATAAAGACAGGTGCTTTCAACATGGTTTTTATGGTTTTCTTTCAACCTCGAAAGACTGCAAAGATTAAAACAAAGAAATCTTAAATAAGCATTAAATACTTTTATAATTACATACATCTGTATTATTTTATACAGATGTTAACAGTTGGGAAGGCAACATTAGAACAACCACTTCTATGTATAAGGAAGCAGGGCCACATTTTCAGGAAACTGAATAAAACCTATTTATTGTCCCTGTAGGTTTGAGTTTTAGGGATTTTTTCCTGTTGTTTTGCTTTTTAATTCTGGTATTTCATCTTAATACATGTTGTTAGCAGAGGTTAAAAATATCCTATCCCATCAAGTGTTAATAATACTGTTAAAGAATCGGATATCAAACATTGCTGATGAGATCCCAATAGCCATGGGAATGGCTAAATCATTTCACAGCAGCACAGTAAGGACACTGCAAGTACAAGGCTGTACAAAATCCAGGGTTTTCATTATTGTCTCTAGAAAACAGTAAGTAATACCACCACTGTGCTCTAGATCAAGTTGGAAGATGAAAATAGTTTTGCAGTTATCATAACTGAATTTTAATATGTCATGAAAAGAGAGGTTGCTCTATTTAGCTCAATGTGCAGAATAAGTCTCTCAAAAACCCTGCCGTAGGTAAAAGCTGAAATCTACTGGATACAAAATGCTTTAGATTTATAAGTATTTTGCACTATATAGCATTTTTTTTCCTAAGGACTATGTTAGAGAGACATGCTGTAAAAATCCAGAGATGTTGCCAGCAATTAGGCAGTTGGGTGACCTAGAAATCTTCTCTGTTACACTTGTGTTTGCTTGCCAGTTCTTCATGTTCTGTCCTGAAAGGCTGTTTTGTTTTTGTTTACACAGCTCTTGTAGGCAGAACGAGTAAACCTTTTTTCCCTGCATTTGCCAGGTTTCACTGATAGTATTTTACTGAAGTATTGGCTTCTCCATTTGGATGGGCATTTCAGAATATTTGGTTTGACTAGAAATCAATTTTCATGTCATCTAAAAGAAAATATCTTTTTAGACCTGAAAGTATTTGGAATTATCAGTCAGGTAAAGCTGATGATGAAGTTTACATGTGGTTTAGAAAAGAGATCTAGATATAAACCTTATTTAATCTGAGTCAGGATCAGTACAGCACCTGCTAAAAGGAAATTCCCTGTGGAAAAGAAAACACCTTTCCCAAAAATATCCCCAATTTCCCACCTCCCTCCTTCCTTCTACCACTACCTTTTCACTGTAGGTGTTATGTCTGTTCTGCTGAGATATTTATAATCTCCCCATTCAAAGCCTTCCTTTGGGCTGAGCAAGGAAACAAGGCAATAGGAGGTCTCAAAGGAGAAGCAATTTTATTTTCTGCCTGAGATATTTTGGCAGAGACTCATTAAGCATGCATGGGAAGAGCTTGGGCAACTGCCTGAGATGTTTGTGATATCTTCTGCTCAAACTGTCCAAGTATGTGGTCCACACTGAAGACAACAGTTCAAAATTTAATTATTTATCTTGCTTCTTGGGATAGCAAAGATTAAAATTCTACATTTTTGATATATGGAGCACTTTTTCACTTGCCATTGTCTGAAATGAAAAGAAAACAAAAAGGAAATTATTATGGGGTATATTTCTAAGTTTCAGAATAGCTATTTTCCTTTGGGTGGGATCTAATCACAGTGTGTTCAGAGTAAGGGGAGGAAGTTTCAGAAACTTATAAATTCTAAGCAAATATTTTAAAAATACATTTATTTGTCTCTCGATCAACAGATATTAAAGCAAAATGTAAAAAGAAATAGTTACTTAGAGATATAAATATAGCAGAGGAAATATAAATTTAAACAATTATAAAAAGCAGAACTCGTATAGCAAATTTCACTGGAAGATCCTCAAAATATATTAAAGATTAAAAAGCTTAAGGCTTCAGTTGCAGTATGTTCTTACACTGAATATTCAGAAACATTAAAATAAAAGTTCTACTATTTAGAATGAGATACACAATAAAAAGTAATGTGTTGCTGCTACAGAAATGTTAACACTTTCATTACCAGAGATTGTAATTTAACATATTCTGCTAAAGAGTACATTTTTATAGCCACCTGGAGCAATCACCAGAATTACCGGAAGAATCAGAACAGGTTTTTTGACATTAGATTTTTCATTTCATATCACTTCTTATAGATACTGTCCACTATTGAACATTTTTAGACATTTTCAGTTCCAAAATGCTCTGAACTTCATTCTCTGCTCTGAAAATTTCTGCAAGTTTGAGAACAAATGAAAATAAGCTATTTCACATTTCTGAAGTGGAATAGATTTTATTTTGTAGCAGGTTAAAAATAACTACACTAAAGATAGTACTTAGTTTGCCACAAACAACCTACATGACTATATTCAAGCCACTGAGTCTATTTCTCTGTGTTCCTATAGATAGCAAAAGATACTTCTATATTTGCCAACTGCAGTGCTTTGTGCATATACTTAGCTATCATCTCACAGTTCTTCTGAAATCCATGAAGACCTGGAAAGACACTGAATGCATAAATTCTAACTCTTCATCTCCTTTTGCATCCATTTTCAAAATGCACACAATCCATATCCAAAAAACTTAAGGCTGGAAACAAGAGACATGCTCTAGGCACTAGTTTTACAGGAACTTGTAAGTGGACCATAAATTTTACAGCATATAATAAGCAGAAGCCTGCAAATACCAGGCAAACACTTGCTCAGTTTAAGACCAAAATAATTTTTTTATTTCCAGATGCAATCTTTCACACTGCTGTGTGTACCTCCAAGAGACACGAATACAAGTCCTGCACCCAGCACAACTGAGGCTTCCCTCACACTGCAGTCATCCATCCATCCATCCATCCATCCATCCATCCATCCATCCATCCATCCATCCACCCCTCCCTCCCTACTAGCAGGGCCCAACCTGTGCAAGCTGCCTTCTTCCACACAAGAGATATGCTCTGCTTTGAAGCAGTTCATCACCTGGATAAATAATGCAGCTGTTGGTTTTGACAGCTAAAAAAACCATCACTGTATCACTGACATGCCACCGAAGATGTCAGAAGCCAGGCTATTTCACTGTGCTGAAGTGCTTTTCCTTTTATTGCCAGGCCTATAACGAGATTATTGAAATGATTCAACAATAGTCAAGCTGCAGTTATAGATACTTGTTGAAAGTAAATAATAAAAGCATTTTATCAGAATTGCTGTCATTTTCCTGTTGAGGGATACATCTGTTTCATAAGTACATTTTTATGTGTGCCTGCCTTATGTGAACCTGCTCTAATTTAGTTACACTGATAGGTACAGTTGTAGCTTTCTTTCTAACAATATTAACAGATGAATAGGGCAGTCATTTTCAGACAGCAATTTGCCATGGCTACAGTCAAAGTAGAGCAGATCGAGACTGCAACCTAGCAAGAACTAGGATTTTATTATTATTGTTGCTGTTACTTTGCTGTTAGGTTGGCTTTTTTCTTTTTATCTTTTTTTTCCTTCTTTTTTTCTTTTATTTTTCTTTTTTTCTTTTTAAGCAAGCTACTTGTTTGGTATGCATTTTAGACAAAAATCCATTGTAAGGAAAACTAAATGGGGGTCAAAAACATTCTTCTGAGAACACCAGTGGTAAAGTGTAGCCTACAGATAGGAAAAGGTACAGACAGCATCACCTTTCTTAGACCTGAATAATGTCCAGAAATGCAGATCCTGATCACTCAATGCAGCTGTCCGAAAGACATGCAAACATTGCATGTCCCATTTCAGGGACATTCTTAGCAGGTGACAGCTAAGGAGAACTGCAAAACAAGCGGATGCAACATTGCATTTCTGAGGAGAGAAATCTGTACCTGTACTTGGAGATACAGGGAAAACGCCTGCAGTTTTGAAAAGCAAGTTCTTTTGTACTCAGATCCAAAACTCTAAGCTATCCACTTGATAAGTCTAGGTGCTGTTGTTCAAAATAGCAATCCCACAAACTCTGCCCAAGCCCCTAAAGGCAACTAGCCTCCTACCCAGAAGCACTTTCCACCTTTGCTGCCAAGAATCAACTTGACCACTTTCAGCCAGTGTTAACTGACAACAGTCTGAAACATATGAAGCTCCACCCAGAAGTCAGTGACCTTACAGGGAAAAGACATCTGAACCAACATCCCCTACCTAAAGAAGTGGGGTTCAAGATCATAGGTTCCCCTTTTTGCTTGACTTCCTGGCTAGCTAGCCAAAACACTGCCAAGTGTCCTGAGCACTGGTGGCCTGGGGCTGCCAGGATCTCTTACCTCCACTTTCTAGATCCTTCAAGCACCGAACTTGTGGTCCTGCAAACATAAAGATAACTCTATCTAATTCCATGTTTATGTACTATAGGTTTTCAGACCTCTCCCTTCCAGTAGAAGTAGGGAAATGCCTTGTTCTTTGAACACTCACAAGCCCCATGGAGCTTTTCTCCCAGTGCTTTCCTCACAGTAAGCTTGTCAGGGAAGATGTTTCACCCAAGTCTTCTCCAACACACATTATTCCATCATGCAATGTTGCACCAGAGAGCAGCATCCACCTTGCATCTATTTCAAATAGTAAACAAGGCCATGAGTGATAATGAGCAGCTCCAGGAGATCATCTGTATCTCCTCTTCAGTGAAGGAGTGGTTACAGTGATACCCCTCTTCCCACCACCCCACCCCCTCCTGTGTGATGAGGCACAAGGAGAAAGATGGGCATAAAGAAAACTATTTTATTGTTAAATAAGTAATTACTTCTTCCTGAGTTCAGCAGCTCTAAAGGCTAAACTTGTTGGAAATTAAAATGAGCCAATAAACAGTAAGATAAAAGAAACACTGAATTAACAGCTTTTCTGCATACAAATTTCCACTGCTATGAGTTTACAGAGATCAGTGTTTAACTTAAGTTACTTCTCTCTAATTTTCTAGATGCCTATTCTTAGCTAGCAAAATCTGTGTAGTGGGGAATTCTGTTGAAGCCTTCTTTCCTTTAATTTGCAAGGAAAGAAGAACAAGAGCCCAGTCAGCCTCCAGAGACAGCGGATTCTGAACAATATTGCAACTTGGCAATAATGAAATCCTTTCATCCTCTTTAATGTTTGCACCTGACAGTTAAATTCAGAAACTCTCAATTACTGGAACCTAGAAATATCAAAGCATGCTTCAATATTGATTGCTACTACCACTCCAAGAATATCTATTGGGAGAAACATGGGCATAGGCTGCCCATCTCCTTCTCTGCACTCAAGAGATATTGGGCAGTAAAACCTTACAGGGTGAAGGAAATTGCATCATTGCAAAGCCAGCTTGGACTGTGTCAGAAAAGTTTCTTTTATCAACTTTTATTTTTCAATACTCTTTGTTTTGCTTAGAAAAATACTGCTTTCCCTCACATTTATCTCCATCCTATTCTCCTTTTAAATAATTTCAGAAGGAGAAGGTTAATCAATCAACAACCCTGAGGGACCATCTAAGTCAAAGGTTATCTTCAGGGGTATTTTCCTTAAATTTATTTCCATAAAAATATGCAATGGAAACAAGTTATCTATTCCACAACAGAGAGGAAGGGAGAGCTGCAGCTGCATGAGCTCAGAGACCTGGCATGATGCAGGCTCTAGAGGAAACCCCCCCACAAATCCCACTCCAGAGTATGGAGGAAGAAATGAGCTCCTCCCTGCTCCTGGGAGTCCTGCCTCTGCTTGACTTCACAGGAGCTGGCAGGAGCACTGATGGGAGCTTCCACAGAGCCAGAACTTTTCCCCAGGATATGAGAATCAGCACAGCACTGTTAAACACATCCTGAAAATCTGCCACGTCTCATGAAAAAAAAAATTGGAGGTGGTTTCCTCTTCTCCTCTGCAGAGAGGGAAGCTCCTCACACTGTTTGTATTACATCCAAATATCTTCTTCAAACAAAATATTTCCCTTGTGGAGCAGCGCAGCCAAAAACCTGGAGGAAACCTTGGTACAACTTTTCCTCTGAGATGACAGTCCTTACTGGGAAAAATAAGAGCATAATTCTGTGACTGGGGAAGGCATTGACATCAGCAATGTGGGGTGTTAGATTAAGAAAGGGACAATATAGTTGAAACGCTATTGTTTCTAAAGTAAAATCTGATCTCTTTGCTTGTTGGCCTTTTTTAAAGGACTGAAGACACACTCAAATTTTTTTATGTGTACATATGTATAGATAGTTAATTTATACAAATATGTTATGTATGTTAGGCATTAAAAGCCTAACTAATTGTGAAAGTTTATTTTACCTAGAAAAAAATAGATAAAAATCCTTGAGGGTAGGGCATTTTTCTTCTCAGTTATACAAGGATCAGCACAAGGAATCCTGGATAATAGCAGAGGTTCCTGGATAGCACAGTTGCATAAAAGGTAGGTTACCTTTCTTGTCCCATTGCAACTTTTGCTGTCACTTGTGTTGATAAAGATACGCTCATCTTTTTCTTCCTAGTTACTTCTCAAAGCTTTGCTGCTCTTGCATTTAAAAAGAAAATTTCAGTAATCCAATAAAGATAATTTGCTGTGCTTTGGGAACCCTACTTAATTGGGGTCTCTGTTTACTGTTGTTGTACAGAGAGCTGCTTCTTGTCCTTTTCTAACTAAAGTGATCACATTGAAAAGACAAATTTTGAAGCTTTCTACCCTTCGTCGAAATCACCTGGCCTGTGAGCTGTGGAACCAGCAAAGTCTTTTGTCCTAAACATTACTTCCCAGCAACCCACACTTACATTCACATCTACCACAGATCTTCCCACTATCCCTTCAGTTCCTCCTTCAAGTCCTCCCACTTGCCAGGTCTCATCCCCATCAGACGGACAAATCAGTAGTAGCTTGTGTGGTGGCTTTTTGTGGAACAGGCATCCAGCAGTGTGTGAGGAAAACACATCTGTTCCTCCACTGGTGCAGCTACACAGCACACAGCTGCTGGGCTCATGCTACAGACACACTCTCAGTTGAGGAATTAATTTTGGCTATCCTCTTCTATCTACTTAGTAAATTTTCATTGATTTGGTACATTCACATCTTTGAAATCAGTTTTAGTAGAAAGTGCTAAATGGGCTCAAAAAGATAGGGGAGATGAGAGCTCTAAGATTTTGTGATTGCTTAAATCTTTTCACATAAAGCTAAAAATGCCTACTCTCAAAAAATGTCTTATAAATATATTTTATCCACCAAACATTCCATACAAGTGGTTAATGTGCCACAAGGAACAGAAAATCTGGAAAAAGATGTTTTCAGACTACTTTTCTTGGGCCCAGCATCTATTTTTTTCATTTAAACATTAAACAAAAAAGCCAGTCATATGTAGGTTAATAAAGTGAACACAAGGGAGATGTACCTCTAAATTGGAGCCAGACGGTGAATAACAGAGCAGGAATGTACTTAAACCTCGGTACCAGCTCGTGACAAGGTCTGCTCTCTATCTTAGCCCGTGGATTTTGGAAAAAAGCTTCAGGAGCTAAGAGAAAAACTTTCAAGCTGACAAATACTCCTTGGCTGGAAAAGGCTTCTGTTTTAATTCAGCACAGATGTGACTTTTAATGAAAGCATTATGGCTTTGCAGCTGCATGGATGATACAAACCTTTTTAAAGGAATAAATGACTCAAAATGCTTTATTTTCACTGCACCATTATGCTTGACCTTTGCTGGGGTACAATCCTAAAACCAGCTACAATGCTGTTTATGCTTACCTGTCTCTTATCCAGCCTAATCTTGGGAGAAATGTGGCAGCCTGACTCCTGCTAGATGAGAAAAGAGAACAGCCCCTACCTCCCGTGTGGGATTTAACACTTTGCAGGATTAGGTGTCTGGTGAGTATAGACACCAAAGGTAAACAAAAAGGAAAAAAATCTAAATGCACCAGACAGGGAACTGCAAAGAAATACTGGGTCACATTATCACAGAGTCACTAGATAACTGAAAACTAGGTCAATGTGAGGAACACTGGGAGCTTTTGCTACAGCAGTCATTCTCCAGAAATTAAGCTGGATCCAAGGGCTGGCTATTTGGCTCATATTCAGACACCTGCTTCACACAGGCACAGGGGTAAATTGTAAACCTAATTTCTTCCCTTTGTTTCATGTCTTAATTCTGCTGGGCAGGAGACAAGACAGACACCTGTGTAATAAACCTTTTTTTTTTATTTAGTCAGGTAGCATCTTCTTTATCTCACCTAGCTTCTGTCTGATTAGAGTCCAGTAGTTTCCTTCCATGCAGCAGCATCTCTGGGGGTAATTAACCACACATACCTTACAACAGGATAAATCTGCTCCTAGAGAGAGGCTGTCTCTTTCCACCTATAGAAGCTCAGACCAGACAGCTTTCAGATAGCCATTAAGGTGCAGCAAATCCCACCCTTATTATATACAACCCCACTGAGTAATTAAAAAAATAATACTGAAGTCAAGCATATTTTTCCATCTCACAGAACAAGCACTGTTGCTCTGAACATACAATCTAAAGTTATTTTTAGGTAAAACCTTTCAGTCCGTCTTCTTTCCTGCTACTGTTTCTGTATATTTCTTTTAGAGTTGTTCCCCTACAAGGAAGAAGAAATCAACCCCCTGTGGTCAACATTTTCTTTCACCCAAAATGCCCTATATCAACACTTCACTAGTCTGGCCCTGATTCAGCAGAGCACTTATCCATTTATATAAAGACTGCTGAATCAAGGCCAGAGGTACCATCCTGTGCTCAGCAGTGAACTAATAAGCCAAATATTGTGGAGTCAAGTTCAACATGCCAAAAAATTCACATTTATCAACTTGGATTCCTGGAAGTCTCCACATTTCTGCAAAAAATTTGGACTTTCACTGATTATACTCTCTGTACCGGAGGTGCAATATGTTGCATCTTCTTACCTACTCAGTAAAATTTTAAAAGTATTTACCAATGCTCCCATAAATCATTGGTACAACAGCCTCCAATAATTGACCCATAACATGTGTATAATATGCAGAGCATATGGAAATAAAGAAAGCATTGTAAGAGACCAGTTCATTTCCTAGGCAGCTAGAAAAGGAAATAAGGAAACCCTGGACAGCTGATCAGAGAGCCTAAACAATTCTGTTTAAAGGGAGAAACTTTAAATTTATTATTCTTTAGCAAATCATCCTGAATGAATTTCATCATTCTTGATTCAAATGTGGTTTTTTGACACTTTAATTATAAAGAAACCATTCCTGAACCATACAATATGAACAGAGATGACATAAGTTTAAGTAAAATGCTATTACCAGCTCATTTTGCAAAATTCACAGCCTCATTCAAATTAAACAGCACTTCTCTACAACAGATGAAATGAATATTACAAAAATGAAATTGTATGCATGGGTTCAGGAATATTTTAACTATTTTATACTTTCTATACATATGCGTGTGTGTATGTGGTTGTCAAGAATGGCATGCTGGCAACTTGCAGTTTAATAAGTATATTTTTCCCCACAGTAAGATACACTCTTATGTTCTTGGAATTTAGAAGCATTCACTACAGCAGTGTAATGAAGCAATGTTCATTAAAACAGGATGTGTAGGTAATACATTTCTATTACCACATTACAGCATCCACTTAACTAAAATACAGATGACTCTATGAATTCACCTAATTTTTTTGCTTCTATTCTCCTGCTCCTCATTTATTATTGAGCTACAACATTTATACACATTTGGACAAATTTGCTCCAGAATAAAGCACAACCAATCTGCACAGTACAATGTTTACCTCTCACCCCTTGTCTTTTTCTTTTCCTTCTCTTCCCTTTTCTAGTCACAAATCATTTTCACAAGCTCTGACTGATTAGTTGTCACTTTCCTCCCCATTTTAAATTTAACAAAAAACCAAAGTTGAGCTCAATTTGTTTTTCTTTAATAAATACATGCTTCTGAATAATGCAGGGTAAGCAGTTACTTCAGGTATTACATAATACTCTAGTTCAATTGATAACATTTTCAGCCTGTAAATGAGTTTCTAAATTTGCATGACAAGCACAGTTCGTATGACATTTAAGTTAGTGACTTGCTTTACAAATTTATGGACTCTTCTTTTCCTATAATGCTAGAAAAACAGGAAGCTTTAGTGCTAAAATATTTTGATTCCAAAACATTGCAAATTCTGTTTCACATTTCCAGGATCTCTGTTCCTCTGCTGTGCAGTAAATATTCAGGCAGCAAAAGGGCACTGCAGAGGGTACAAAACATAAAGGGAGACAGACTCTAAGAAGCTGTTTTCAACGCCAGCCAGAAGTGAATTGGAGCCCTTTGCTCTACCATATATAAAGAAAATAAAAACAAAAGCAAAAATATTTTAAAAATTCTTTCCTTAGGGAACAGAGCAGACATTTGTAGAACCTCTTTTCTGATAAGGTGTCCTCAACACAATATTAGCTGAGGGAGAAAACCAAGATGATAGTTGCAAACAGAAGCAAAAGCACAGCAATGAACCTAATGTCCCATATTATCTCACCTCTCCTTTTTCACATTCAGGGCAGACAAACATGTAAATTTTAGAAAAATTGTCTGTTTACACTGAAGGTAAACATGGTGATACTTTTATCCCACTGGCATTAAGGCATATTGGGCTTTCCCTGAGTTATCCAGTTCCTTACTGTACCTCCTTTGTCTAGCTCTATTAAAATACAGCACATGCAGAAGCATATTAATTCAAATTGCACAGTTGTATATACACAGACTGACCTGATTTATAAGAACAGTCTTCAGTAAGTACTTAACACCTTGAATCTCCAGCTCAGCTGCACTCAAATGACATATATTGGACTCAATTCTCACCTCAGCTTGCTCAAATACAAAACTCCCTGTGGTTTGGGGGCTGGTGGCTAATCAAATGCCAACCAATTAATGAAAAATAAGAGGTAAGATATTAGCTACCCTGAAAACCACCAGCCAGCACAACAGGAAACAAGGCTGAGTGAAATTATAATTTCAGAATGCTATTAATTATTTGCAACTGAAGAAGGAAAACCAGTCCTGTGGTTAAGAACCTGTAATAGGACTTAGGGCCAGACAAGTGACCTGCTTCTTGGTTGTGTTGAAGTTTTCCTGAAAAACTTTATGCTGGCCAATTCGTCTCCCATATCATTTTCTTATATATGACATGATAATACCTACACCTGTTTCTCTTCCTGCTTCTTTGTCCTCTTTCCTCACCTTCACCCATAGAAACACTGGCATGAGAGGTAGGCTCTCCTAAGTGCCTGGTACAATTTTTTCCTTTTCATGAAAAAATACCCCATGGGGCTTAGGTAAAGAAATATGAAGTGCAGAATTTTACAGTAAGATTGTTTTTTAAAAAAAAGCCTGTTAGAATTGCTAGAGAAAAATGTTGAGGTCTCAGTGAAACTATAACTATATGCTATTCATAAAACACAAATTTTATGCATATTAAGATATTACATATTTCAACATTATTCAACCTTACCATATCACAAGCCCTGAGCTTGACTGTAGAAATACTATTTTTTCAGCAAGATTGAATTGCACAAAACCTTCTGCAAAATAAATAGAATCAGCTATGAATTAAACATTACTCAAGCTTAAACAATTCTGCATTTATAATTTTACTATAAAATCAATAAATTTCTCCACTTTTTATTAAACAATATAGTCAGCATTTTTCTTTAAGCAGGACTGTCTTTTGGTGAGGTTCTAGGGCTTATATTATGCAAAACATCAAAGTCCAGGGTCCTCTTCATGAATATATATACCTTTTCTTCCAGCAACCTCAGCAATTATAAAACTTGCCTAATTTTTTTTTACTCTGTACTGAAATACATTAATTGAATGGACAATATGCACGCTTGTTTAACCACAGGGGGGTTGAGTGACCAGATAAAAGCCTTTTTTTACCCTTACCAGTAGGCCAAACCAGTTGGCTTACTGAAAGACTTAGTTATCTTCACACAAATATAATCAGTGAAGTTTAAATTTGATATTATGCACAACAAAAATGCAGAAATGCTAGAGTACACAGGAAAAAAAATGAAAGCTTTTAAAATAGTTTTCCTCTTTTTTAGCAGTCTGTGCAGCATGACATATCCCAACACATTGACTACATTAATACATGTATGCCTTAATAGATCAATACCCAGAACACACTTGCTCATAATGCATTACAGATGGTTCTCTGCTAATTATTTACATTTTGCTGTATGGAGGCTATGCTGCTTACTGCTTTGATGATACTTTGAGTTACTGTTTTGATGACTCTGAATAACTTTAAAGATTTCAAGGTGATGCTGTGTTCCACTTACAAGTCTTCTCTTGCTCTTATATATGTGCTTAGCATGCAAATTGGAAGATTTCTATTTACAGGCCAGACACTAAGTGAAAACCAATCTGTATCAGATAATCTAAAGAATATAGTAACCTATGCTTCTTATCCATTGCTTATATACTTGACCAGTCAACAATCCAAAATCTAAATTTATTTCACTGCTTGCAATGTTTGTGTTGCTTTCTTAAGTCTTGTGAAAAACTATATTCAATATCTATTTCAAGTTTTTCAGGAATAAATCTCACACACTGATCTACCCTATTAAGTATCATCTTCTGTCAATTAGTTTTTTTCATCTTCTTAAAATATTTATTATAAAAATCTTATTTTTTAATAACAAAAGATACTTTTGGGGAGAAAATTATATTATTTAATGTAAATTAAAAGAGCAATGCTATATTTATCAGTAATAATATCATTAATTAATTCATCATCCCAGGCATGTACATTTTCCTGAAGGAAGAATTATATAAATCAGAAGAGCAAAACACTTCAGAAGTGGTCTTGTAGGAGTGGAAGAGAATAGTTTTTTAGCTTAAAGGTGGAAGAAGGCTTCTGCAAAAACTTCCAAATTACTTTGTTCCTCTGAGTCACTTTAATCCCTTGCAGAGAATATCTTCTGGAGTGACCTCCTTGAACCTTTGTGACCAGGGCAATAAAACACCAAAAGACCTAGAGATTAGAAAACAGAGTCTTGAAACTAAAAAGGGTGTTCCTCAGGGCTGTAAGTTACACCAACATAGTGAGAATGAATCCCAGTGGGAAGGGAAGATCCTGTATCCCTATCATTAATTATCTGCTTCATAATCTACTCCCATTATAATTGCAATACTTTCCAAATGCAGCTCTCCTTTCTCATGCCTGCAGCAATGCACATTGTTCCCTGTCTGACAAAACCAGTCTTTGTTTGGGAATCACAAGCTATGTAAACTGCAGAGTAGTCTTGAAGAAAAGAATCAGATCTTTGTAGTGTTTACACTACACATTTCTCTTCAGTGTTTTTTTACGCATGATTTGCCCATAGAACCCCACGGATATTCCGATAGCATAATTTAAGAAACACTGATCTACATCACTAAATGTTGTTTTGTTCTTTGCACAGCTTTACTCACCCCATGTGTCTTCATTATTTGCTTGTTCTTCTCTATTATGCTTGTTCTTTCCTGTTATTTAAAAATAAAGAAAACCAATTTTATTCTGCGGTACAACTGAGGACACCAAAACCTTGCTCAAAATAATCCACGAGAATAATTTAGACCACAGACAAATAGAGCGCATACGTTTAAGAAGAGGTATGTGTTTAATCCTACAGATCACACAAGTTGCCTCCACCGCGCACTCGGAGCACTGTCCGCTTGTCCAGCACGAGCTGCAGGCCACACTCTGCAGCACAGACTGCACAAACCTGTCAGAGGCACCACAGCCAGAGCCCTCCTCACTGCCCGAGCACCCCATGACATGCTGTTCCTGAAGCCAGACACAGTGAAGCAATTTCACAATGTCAAAATTAATATTTATGCCAAGATTCTATATGGCTATATATAGTGTAGACAAATTTGAGAGGCCTTCATAATTTTTTGCTCGTGTTTTCTCCTTTTCCAAAGAGTGCAAAATTACTGGAACACTCACACTCCCTCAGTTGGCAATGCTATTTTTGCTAAAGCCAACTCCTGATTATATCAAGTATAATTCAGCAATGGCTCAGCTGTTAATGAAATATAAGAAAGAACATTTTAAAAAAGAACCAGGCCTATGGTTTATGAAAGGATTTGTGGGAATTGGGGAACAATTACCATTCACTAAGACACTTGCTTTGCCAGCTGCATACATATATTCTATCTCCATGAAGACCCCTAATCCACAAAGCTGAAACAGTCTTTCAGGAAAGGCAATTGTTTTGAGGGGTTCATTGTTACAAAGGCAAGCAAGATAATCAAGGACTGATCATTTATAATTGTATCTTTTAGCAATAGATATACTGGCTTGAATCTGGAATGTTTCAAAATTATTTTTTAGTTATTCAATATCCTTTTTGATTGTTTGAGTTTTTTTTAAATAACTTGGGACATCTTTAAAGTCTGTGGTTTAATTTTCTAATACTTTTAAAACACAGAAGAGAGGTGGCAATAAAGTAATCATTTTACATTAAGCATCAGGAGAGGAGTAATGAAGTGGAATCACAGTGTTCAAGTCCTTCATTTACAAAACACTCTTTTATCCCAAACACCTGCATCTTTCCCCAGGCTAAGGGAGCATTTTGACTTAGAATGTTGGAAGCTCTAGTGCATTATCACTTCAGATCACCTACAGCCAACTGATTCTGGGTGCCAATTAATGTTATTACCACCTAATCAAATGCTACTTAATGCAAACTGTGGGCTATACCCTTGGCTTTGTATACAGCCTGATATTCACAGCTGAAGAGAAGAAACTATTTGCCAAGGGCAGTTTACAACAACTGCAAATATGACACTAATTTATAAGCCAAGACAGAGAATTAAAAAGAATTATATGTATTTCAAGAGGGAGATCTTGTTATAATTACTTTCAAGGTATTATATGCAAAGGTCATATTGTCAAGAGTATCACAGGTTTAGAGGTTTCAAAAGCATAAAGCTAAGTAGGACTCACTCTCTGTTCTCTAAGAATATTCCCAAAACTGGAGTGGGGGAAGGGTGGGCTAGATAATCTCTAGAGACACCTTCCAACCTCAGCTGTTCTATGATTCTCTAGTAATTACCCTTCCAGGTGGTGGGCATGCAACTGTGATATACAGCCAGCTATGGTGCACAGCCTCGTGCCCTCTCACAACCACGTGAATGGCTGCTCACATACCAAATCCAAGGTATCTCCCTTTTCACCTTCATCTTCCTGTGAAAACTCCTTAATCAGCAGCTTGTAATCTAAGGTGGCATTTTTCTGAATTTCTCCTATCTTCTCTGCAGGTGTTACTACAGTATTAATGGTAAATGAACACACACAGCAGGCTTGGGCTTCCTGTGCTCAGGACAAAGCCCAAACACAAAAGGATTATCTGCAGCTTTGCTACACTCATGTTATCATTAGAAGCACCAAAATATGCACTGCAACATATTTTGGAACTCAGGAAATTTAGTATTTCTTTCCTGGGTGATGCCAGAACCACTGAACTTCCTTGGTTTTTTGTCCCAGGAACTGACAACAGCCTGCCTCCAGATCCCATAAGGTCCTTAGACACTTGCAGCTGTCTCCTGGGAGTTTGCTGGTAGAGTGTCATATCCCTGCAAATGAACAAAGAGGAAGTTAAACCTAAGACATTCTTCCCTTGCAGATATTCTTCAACTCCTGACACTCTGAGGAAAGAAAACAGCAGCACCAACTCTCTTCACAAGCATAAGCATTGGTGAGCATAAGCTTTTCCACCAGATCAAAGTTCACTAAAGAGAACATGCACAAGCCTCCTCCTATAAATTCTGATGGGGCAAAACCTGCACTAGTCATATGATTAAAAGAGCTAGCTTTTTATGATAAAAAGAGAAAGCTTTCACTTTCCCAGTACAAATTCATGCAAAAGTTCTGACAAAACTTTCTGACAGCCTTAATGCCTTTGTCCTATTCTTTGTCTTGACATGGAGTGACATAAAAGCATGAGGTCTAAACCCTAGTGCATGGTTTGGCTAATTTATCAGGAATGCCCACATACTCGTTTTTGATCCAGATCAAATGTGGACTTAACAGAGCCAATACTGTACTGTGCAGCCACTACCTTCCTGCAAAGGGGAGTAAGTGCTTCTCACATTCCCAGCAAAGACCATCCTATCAACGTGCTTTCAGGATTTTGAGCGTCAGAGCAAACAGTACACTTCTCCAGTTCTGACTCAATTTCAGAAAATCTTGCATACAGACTGAAAATTTCTGATATCTTCCCGGAATGCCGTTAAATTTGCATGGGAGCTGGGCTTCGGCTGGGCCTGTAAAATGTGTTGGGTTAGCTGCAATCCATTCACAGAATATGTGATCACTATCTGATACATTATTTGAAACCCTGCCAAAACCTACTTGAGAAATAAGTTATCTCACAAATTATTTCTGAAGAATTTCTTTTCTTTTATAATTAAAAGCCCACTTTATATACACTAGGCAACTTATTTCCTTAATTATTATCAAACAGTTCCTGAATAGTTTATGCATTCATCCCCAAACATCCCCACTGGAATATAACATACGCTGAATAATAATTATATGAATATCTAAATGGCAAATATTCTTTTCCAATATCTGTTTGCTGACCAAACTTTTCATTATCAATTAGGCAAGACTAAAGAAGGCAGAAAAGAGCAGTGTCATCCCAGCAGATATGCTCTATGTGCTTGGTGATGCTTTGAGTATAGGCACACTTTGGACAATCCATCTGCATCTGTAGCTGATTTACACTTGACATCATTGCCAGGGGCTCTCCAGCTGGAAGGGCATAGTCCACCAGTAGACCACATTGGGTCCCCAGGCCTTGCAGAATCCATTCTTCAAGTTGTGTTTGATTCAAGTTCATCATGCTCTGACCTTAACTGCTGATCCCCTCTTGGTTTAGGTGGTCTTCTTTACTTGCCTTTCAGACCCAGCTTGAGCAATTTCTCTCAGAGTTGATCACAACTGAGTTTTATGCCTACTGCTTTTATTCTTCTCTTTGGTACTATTTTCTACTGAAATATAGACACAACCATATGCATTCAAACAAAATCATCATTATTCTCTTTTGACCAAGTGCCAAAAAACTTTAAAATTAATGGCATTCAATCCCTTAATAACACTTTTCTGCAAGCTTTAATACAGCAAAGAAAAATTCTGAGTTTTCTGGTTTAACTATTTGGATTTTAATATTGTGTTGCACATGACAACAATCCTAACAAACCAGGAAAATAATATTTTATTATATAATGACTTTGTTTATTAACAAATTAAGTTATTTTTGGTAAAGCTTCATGCATTTATCAGAAATCCTAAGATATGTTTGAAATTGCATAGAAATTGCATAGTTTTAACAAAAGAGAAAGGCAATAAAAGTCCAGAGTTTCTGTGTACTCGAAACTCATATCTAATTCTCAGTCTAACTGCATGAGGTCAGTGCCTTGATTCTAATTTTCAAAGAACAGGTAAAGTCATTGCCATATTAATAGTTGCTTTTAACTCAGATGCCATCAAAGTAGCTGCAACTCAATGTGCTGAAGTTTACTGTAAATGGTTGCAACCATAATGAAGGCTATTGAAATTTGGAAGTAGAATATTTGAAGAGGTGGAATCTGTGAAATTAACTCCTAGAAACTCCCTGATTCTAATTTTCAAAGAGCAGGTAAAGTCGTTGCCATATTAATAGTTGCTTTTAACTCAGATGCCACCAAAGTAGCTGCAACTCAATGTGCTGAAGTTTACTGTAAATGGTTGCAACCATAATGAAGGCTATTGAAATTTGGAAGTAGAATAATTGAAGAGGTCGAATCTGTGAAACTAACTCCTAGAAACAGGTCAGAAAAATGCAAAGTGCAACTATTTTGGAATGTGACTCCACATTCAAGGTCCTTTTGACTTAAACCTGCTTTTGCTGGAATCCTTCCCAATCATTTAAGAGGTATAACTGTAAAATATTTGTACCAGAAAAATACAGACAGTCAAACTGAGAAAAATGTGAAAGAGTAAAAAAGGGGCTAGCTTTTGAACAAACCAAAAGTTAGTAATGCAAACTGCAGACTAAAGTTTAAAGCTTTCTGAAGTTTTGGCTTTTGGTCATGGGGGCTTTTTTTTTGTTTTGTTTCTTATTGAATTTATTTTAAGGCTCTTGTTCTAGCCTATTAAGGAAGTGTCGTCTTTCTGTAATTTACAAATAAAATTTTAACTCTCACTTCGAAGAAAGAGCACAGCCAGTTCTTTTTGAAGTGATATAAAAGAGAAGTCCATGTAAAAGAAAGGAGTTCTATTTTGATGTAAGAAAAATATTGGCTACAGAGTTTCTTCAGAGAATGCTCAAAAGCAAACAAAAGTTGCTTGGGAGTTAGATTAATTTTAATGAGCTTCCAGGAACATTTATGACATATCTACCCCAGTGACCACAGGTGGATATCCCTGCTGGGTAACACTTGGCTGCCCCTGAATAAAACAGCAGAGAGCAAACAAACAGAAGAGACAAAAGAAAAAAGGAAGATATTTGTGTCAGGGTACACTTAATGAACACCTGCACTTCACAGGCATGGGTAACTATTTACCACCTTCTTCCCTCCAGATAAATATCTACTAAAAAATTAGTCCTCTTTCTGTATCAATGACAAATTAAATGAAATCCTTGAAGACTGCTTGAAGGCAAACTACACATTGGTTAATTTTCCTTTTTTGTATGTCAGGAAAATAATCATCAAGGGAGCACCTAATTAAAAAGGACTCAACCCTTTGTGCACAGTCATGCTTGTTGCTTCATAACAGAATGACTATTGATCTGGACATGGAGAATGCAGTTAAACAGAGCTTCCAACTTTAGTGGTCCAGCTGCTTGGCATCAGAACACCCTAGCAGATATCCATCAGAAAATCACCTACATCAACTTCAAACTAGCCACAGTAAGAGAAACCACAAGGTATTATTACATATGGAAGAAAGGTCTCAGCATCCTTTGCATCACTGCTAGTTTGGGAACTTGGCCCATTTGTGTGGGTCTGCCTCCCTTCCTCTCATTTGCAATGGTGATTTATGCCTTGGGGGCCTGAGCTTGTGCAACATATTTATGAGCCCCAGAAAAGTTACCCAAACAGGGTAGCAGCCTGAATGCAAGCTATGTATGTAGTCCATGTGCCACAGTTAAGGGGAAAACAGCTAAAAAACACCAAGAGCGTCCAAAAGCTAATTTCACAAATAGTGTAGAAGGGCAGCAAAATAAGCAGTACATTCTAGATAGTGCTAAATAAAATTCCTTATCAAAGCATGGGAAACAACCACCCTCCACTGCACACTGCAAGCAAACTAGTGGCAATTCCACAAGGGGAAGCTATAAGTTCCTCCAGAGCTGACCAGAACAGAAGCTGAAATTCAGGCATGTCCAGCACACTATTGTTCCGAGGCTGACATCTGTTCTCAGCAGCATGTGCCATCCTGCCCATCAGAAGTGTCTGTAAAACACCAGTGTCCTTGTGGTATGACAGACGTGTATGCCAATACAGGACAGCGTGTTTTTCAAAGATGATCAAGGACTGACAGGAATCTGGAATAGCTGAAGAGTTAATTTTAAAGACTAGATGTAGAAGTCATCTTAATGAAATTTACTTAGGTGTCCAATACCAATTAGCCACCTGAGCACATCCAGGAATGTTGTTCCCACTTAGTTTGAAATCTTGACCACTGGCTGGATATCAGCTCCTCTGGAGAGGACTGTTCATGTTCAATGAGCATAAATGGAAATTAAACATTATTCCAGAACAGCCATGGAGGGTCAGATGGTTTAGACTTGTTTTAGATTAAGACACTTGCATTTAGGTACTCAAGCATGCATGTCTTAATATCAGACTGAATACTGCCCTGAACTTCTGGCCTGGTCTAGGAAAATATTGTCTTCATGGGTTGAGGAAAAGGTACACTCACAATAAACTTCCCCAAGATCTGCAATCAAGCAGAAATCTGTGCCAGAGTTTTTTGGCTCCTGACTAATCCAAATGGGTAATTTTCAGACTTTTCAGCCTTATGAGTAAAGAAAGCAAAATAATAGAGCAGTTCTTCCTCAGGTATTAATCCCTTATTACTTTTTGTTTTGCCTTTAAAATATTCTAGAGGAAATAATTTCACTTAAGTAATATTAGTGTTTCTTTCCTTCTATTCATCTCGGTCTCCTCTTTATTTCTGCTACACCATAAATGACAGAATTTTTGCTTCACCTTAACTGTCTTCTTGTTTCATGGCCTCAAATGATTCTTTTTATAAGTGGTTACACAATCTTCTGCTGCACTGACCTGGATCTGAAGAAAACAGACCTTGTACTCCATATTTTAACTGCTAAACAAGGAGAAAAAGGATGAAAGTTCGATTGGCAAAAGATTTTTCACTCAGATGCTATATTGTATCTACTGAGGGTTTTGCATTCAAAAATTTTGGATACACAGTAAGAGACAAATACTTAGAGAAAGTAGCAGTACTGGTATTATTGCATTAATGTCAAAACAAATGTTCCACACTCTGATGGCAAGCAAGTCAATCCATCACCAAAGGTCAATTGCTTTTGCTAAAGGTGGCTTAGTTGTCATTAAAACAAATACACTGTTGTGACAAAGGCATCATAGGAATTATGCTCTGTGTCCCTTACAAAAGGAGCCTTGACATCCTACAACAAAACTGGACCTTTGGTACAAAAGGCCAAAAGCTTCAAATACTCTGTGTATGACAGAAGAGAACAGGAGAGGTCAAAGGGCACCTCCTTGTGTCTTATGTCCTCATAATAGCTGCTAGTGAAAAAATGGATTAACCTAGTCAATTTGCCATATACTACAAAGGCAGAGAAAGTACTCTCAGTGTTCTTTGCCAGCCTGTCAAGGGAAATCCTGACCTCAAGTCCTCAGTGATTGAATAGCCAGGTACCCAAACTGCTTCACAATCAACTTGGGACATCCCCTGTACCTTGCCCAACCTCCCAGTTCTGACTGTGGCTAAACTCCAGTGCTACTGGGAAGTATATTACAAAATTTGAGATTCTACCTCATTTGGGAGGTGTGGA
Organism: Anomalospiza imberbis; assembly: GCF_031753505.1. Classification (NCBI taxonomy): domain Eukaryota; kingdom Metazoa; phylum Chordata; class Aves; order Passeriformes; family Viduidae; genus Anomalospiza; species Anomalospiza imberbis. Next base: position 24,687,010 of record NC_089681.1, on the reverse strand, counting down.
TTTGCAGGATCTTTCAAAAATATTGCAAGATGTTATCTCACAGTGTGTTGATACCAAAAAGATCCCTGCTACTCAGTAGTCTTCATAAACAAAACAATATATTGCCTCAAACTAAAATAAGACAATAATTAAATACAGAAATTTATAGACAACATGTGACACTTCAATTAATTTTAAAGACTGCACTTACAGTCCTCCTTGGGTTAAAGCTTTTCTAACATCAGGAGAATCAAGCAAACAAAGTCTATATTTCTGCATAGAGTATTTTATGTCCAATACGTCAATATTTATGTATGACTTTATTTACCCTACACAAAAATATGGCTTTGTGCTTTTCATTTATTCAACACTTTAGAATTGCTAATACCCATGGGTATATTACACCCACAGGTTTATTCCTCTGACAATGCTTACTCAAGAAAATGAAATTTTAAATTAAAGGTAGCTCTAATATGCAATCGTAATGCACTGTAAGAGATTATTATACAGTATGTGTGCCAAAGGAGCTACCTTATTCTGGTAAGGTACACCATGGTAAGGACTGCTGTGAATGAATGTGACACATGAGAATGAGGGAAAAGATATATCAAGTAGCTCCAGCTTCTGACTATAACAACTCCACACTGCTAAAGTAATTTTAGATGTGGCTGATAATCTGCCGGAACCCACCAATCTCTCCAGCCTGGCAAAGAAGCATCACTCACACACTACTCACCTGCAAAAACAAACCATGTCTTTGTAACTATGCAGAAAAGGTGATGTCCCCAGGATTTCTCCCTTTTTGAATGGTCTTGGCATTAACTCTTCTGTCAATGAACATTTTATCAAGAAATCTTTTTTATTATATTGCATGAACAGAAAATTCTCAGTGTACCGTTATTCACATCCCTACTTAGCCTAGATCTATGCTGGGTGTCCATGTCAATGACCCCTATTCAAAGAACCCATTCTGAAACAAAGTTGCTAATGATATTCCCAGACAATTAGCAACTGAAATGCTAGCCTGATAAACTACCATTGTTTAATTCTACTCCCACACCAAGGAAGCTCCTGGTTCATCACTATCCTCCTCTTTTTTTCAGAGCTAGGAGCAAGAGACCCCGTAAAGAAAGCTTGACTGTACACACTCACATACTGCGAGAGGTGTAAAAAGGCAAGGTTCACTCAGGATGATGCTGTACTGTCTTATTTAGAGTTGCCTAATATATATCAAGCCTAAATTGCTTCCTGAATCCCAAAGATCACTCCCACAACCCTGCTAACGGCACACAGTAGTCAATAAATCTTCAGAGTGCTACAATTTCTCAAGGTGTCGTTTGTTGTCCTTAACGCAGCAGGAATAACAGAGTTCATGTTCCTTGACAGCCTTAAGTGTCCTGCAGAAAGAGACTGCCCATCCCTCATAAACAACCACAAGGGTTCCTAGGATTTGTGGTCTGAAGCGACCAGATGCTCCCTCTGAGCATTTCCAGAGGTCAGAGGCAGTGGTGCCAAGGGTCCTCTTACACTCGTTATGTGCATTGGCTGGTCTTATAGAAGAGTATCTTAAAAAGCCTGTATGAAAACAAACCCCTTTGCCTTCGGGCACTGTTTGCTGCCAGTGATTGCAGCATCAGAGCTACTCTCCCTGATGTGGTCTATCGAGTATTTCCTGCTTAAAACTAATAAGCTGTGAGAGTGTTATTTGTTCCCCCACCTCCCACTTTTTCTAATTTTCACTGCAAACACAGCTTATTTACACTCTGTCTCTTTTAAAAATCAAGTGTCAACCAAGTGCTAAACTGCTGCTATTTGCCAACGTTTCATTAACACCTTATTAACTTCCAACAGCTGAAGGTGACTGGACCCTCACCTCTGTTTATTTCCTCAAAGTAACAGTTAACTGAAGCATCAGGATAGAGGCACCCCTGTAAATATGACTGAAAACAAATATGCATGCGGAATATAATCAGGCACAACTTCAGCCAGATCTGCTAACTGACACATCTAGTTAATTTTATGCACCGTCACATACTATCAAGTTTAGAGCTCAGATTTTTATTAGAGATGATAACAAAGATCTCTGCATTTCCCCCCTAGTCCATATCAGAAACTGGCTAAAACAGAAATACAAACCTTGTCCAAATTAGGCCACCAGTAGTTTGCTATTTCAGTTTAAATACCAGGTTCAAAGGTGTGATCCTCTTGTCATGTAAATCAGCACAGCTCCACTGATTCCCATAAAAACTGTAGTGGTTTACACAGCTGAGCCTCCCCCATGTGTATATACATTCTTCTATATTGAATTCTAGTCCATGTAGATATAACTGTAAAAGAAAGAAGGGAAAAAAAAAAAAAAAGGCAAGCCCCAAGAAATAGGACTCCTAGAACAGGAGGATGGGAAACATCCTCCTTCAGAGGTATCTTTGAATAAAAGGAATTAAAGCTTTTCTTCAGCTTTCCCCTATTCTTCTGTCCTAACCTCCCTCTCCTACCACTCACTTCTGTGTCCTTATTTAATTTGAAAGGAAAGGGACAGGAGAGCTTAGATATATATATTTGCTATATCTCTCTCTCTGTTTTTCAAATCACAAAAAAATCTTTCCTGCTGGTTTTTTGGGGGGTTTTCATGGGGTTTTTTTGGTGATTTTTTTGGTTGTTGTTGTTCTTGTTTCGGTTTGTTTGTTTGTTTGTTTGTTTTGATCCCACCCTTCCAGACTATAATTTTGCACAGCTGGAAAAAGTAACTGATTTGGTGGAGAGCAATATAGAGATTTTTGTTCCTCCGCCCAAATAGGCAGGGTCTTTGAGCTCCAGTAATGCTGGAGGAGCTGGAGCTGTTATGGTTGTTCTCCAGTTCATACTTTTATTTTTGAATGGCATATTGTTTTCTACGATTGCATCATGTATGTATTAACTCCGGGAGATCAGCTGTCAATGCTAGTTATCACTTTTCATTGTCCAAACAGGAAGAATACAGATGTTTCCAATAAGCTAAAGAGGGGGAGGTCTCTTCTATGAATAAGCACTCAAGAACTTGAACTAATCAATAATAAAATTTTCGTGCATGTAATAAAAAAATAACTTTCTGAAATAATCACTGGAAAAGCTGGTAAATCACAAAGCAGCTAAGGTGAGAAGAGTAAAAGGAAAGGAATTGGCCAGTATTTAGTCTGAAGTCTGAAGTCCCCAAGTGCAAAGAATCATATGAGTGATTAATAAAACATGGATAAAATAAAATGGATAAAATGACATAATAAAATAACATGGATAGAAAGGGATGCTGGTGCCACTAACAAATGTAATGTACCTAGTTATTGCAAGGGTGGGACCTTGAATTATTGTACTCCTCTCAAAATATTGTGTTAAACTAGAACATTTAAAAATATTTGCAAGATCATAATCTGAAAATTAATGTAACTTACCTGATTTTTAAATTTTGCATCTACCCAGGAACATTCCCAGGTTTTACTAGTTTTGGTATAATCTAGTGGATGACTTTTAACCTTTTATTCTCTTAGTGTTCACTCTGTTCATGCTTATAGTTACAAAGAGACTTGTGTTCAAGGATTTAAAAAAGTCTGCAGGAATATTTTACTTGAGGATTGAAATGAATGCTTTGCTCTCAGATCTCTGCAAGTACATTGGACCAAATTTTGGTCTCATTATCCCCAATTTAAATCTGGAATAGTTCCACTACTCTCTGTAATGTTACTCCCAATACATGCTGATTTAACTGAGTTCACAAGCTGGTCCATTGACCTAAGTGGTGTCAGTAGGAATGTACTGTGAAGAAAATACTAAATTCAAATCCTTGAGGTGCTGTTCTAGCAGCCAAGTTGTTTAGAAAGAAAACACTGAACTTGAATGTTGACCCTCCATCCCAGCTGGATCTCCATGTAAACTGTGCTCCTGCTGTAGCCTTTTAAATAGATCAGCAATTTACATTTTAAATAGATCAGCAATTCAAATTAGTGAAATGCCAGAATGTAGGTAGCGTGTAGTGGGGAGATTTAGCACTACCTGAAATTTCATCGGTGTTCAGCAGCATAACTCTCTGTACATTTTCTGAGAGCACGGATTGGATGGGCTGTAAGGATTTGGCCACTGCATGTCTGTACCCAGGGATGGTAGAGGTGGCTGTTATATAAAGGACGAGCAGAGATGGATGTAGTGCCCCAGATTGCCACCTGACCTTGACTGGTGATAGCAGGTGGGCTGAAGCATGAATCTTGCTGGGGAGAAACATGCCGAAGAAGCATTTTGGACAACTGTGGGAGGCATAACCATGTTCTGGCCTGGCATGGTTTGCTTATGTGGATGTGTCCCACAGGTATTCAGACTGAGAGGAATGGAGTATATGGAGCAGGGATGTGACAAGATGATGGCTCTATGTTCCAATTTGTACTCCTTCAAATGCCCAAATATTACCAAGAATAGGAAGCATTTGCTCCTAGGAGTTCTGAAATCTACTAAAATGAATGTGGGTGCCTCTAGGCTTAAATTACATATTCTTGAATTTTAGTGTCACAGGAGGTCGTCAAAATCACACCAAAGATAAATGACTGGTTGTGAGAGCAATGTGTAAACAGAGGAAAATATAAGTGGAAAGGCCAGCATAAAAGTGTATGACTTCGTGGTGTTTTCTTCTGAAGGTCCCAGCCCATGTCAGTCTGTGTCACACAGTGGCTCATCAGGTCCTGCTTGACAAGGATCTGTCCTTCTGCCTTCCCACAGAGCCACACACACAGCAAGTCACTTGTCCACGAGGGCCCAACATGGGCTCTGTACAATAAGCCTGTGAGAGCCTGTAAGGTAGAAACAGCCAGTTCTTCTGAATTAGTGGTGGGAAAAATTACAACTGACACAGAATGAGATTTTAATGAGATGTTTTGTTTGTTTGCTGCTTTTTGCGGCGCTTCCTAATTTATTTGTCCCTCCCTTCTCGTATTTAACCATTGCTGCTGGGCAATGAGACTTTGAGATGCATTAGGTGCACCTTTGACCTTCAGCACTAATCTTACTGTGAATGGGCCAGATGATTTTTGGGTGATAAAATGCCGCTGCAGTTCTCAAGCCCAAATAATTTTCCCCTCAAAGAAATGGTGCAGCTTCGGTACTTATGCTCATCTACATCACTGCCTTTACGGGCCCAAAGAGCCTTTAATTGCTGCCACCAATTGACGGCGTGTAGCGCAGGCACAGCCCTCGCCCCGCACTGCGCCCGGCCTGTCTGTCCTCGTGTGGAGGAATTGCACCGCACGTTATCCGCCTCCCTCACGGCCTGACACACAGCGCAGAGCAGTGTCACACACCTCAGCGTCTGCCTCAAAAAGCATCTGCGCCAGTCACAACACAATTATTCTTAATCCCCCCAGCTCAGGCATTTGTTCACCTCACACCAGGAGGAAGAACAGGGGGCAGTTGCTTGGGATAAACACGAATGACTGTGGGAGATCCTCTCAGGAGCAGCTCTGTCAACGAGGACATTTTCCTCACTGACAGCCCCCGCCGCCTGTCGGCTTGGCTGCTGCTCTCCACAAGAGAAATGGCAGCGTTTCAGGCTCTAAGGGTGTGATTGATGGGTGTCGTCGGTCCCTACCTGTCAGCTCATTGCACTGACAGGAGTGAGATCCCCCAGGGGAGGCAGCCTTACACAATACAGCCCACCCGTCCTGCTCAGTGAGACCCTGATGTCCCTCTGCAGCGCTCCTGGCAGGTGGCAATCTGCTTGGCAGGACGGGGGAAGGGCAGATGAAGAGCTGGGAGCACAGCTTTTGCTGGCAAGGGCAGTGACATCTCTCTCAGAAGTACCTGGAGACGCTGGAGCAGGGCTGCCAGAGCGGCTGAGGCAGGCTGGCTGCTGCAGAGCGCTGGTTCAGCCTGGGGTTAGGATAGATCCTGCTGCTGCAGCTGCAGCTGAGGGGACGTCAGTGGGAGAAACTTGTGGGATGCTGGCACGACTCCATGGCTTAGCATGTGCAACATTAAACACGTGCAGAGGGTTTGCAGTATGTGCTCCTGAGCCCAAGGGATGACAGAGGTGATATAACCATTTACCCCCGCCTGGAGGAGTCCCCCACAGATGCCCATGGCAGAGCTGGCACACGTAGGTGTGAATTCCTCACCCCGCAGGAGTCAGGCTCAATGTCATCTGACTGTTCCTCTGGTTTTGCATTGAAGAGGCTGGTCAAAAAAATAATTCACCCTGGGAACCCTGAGCCTTTTTTCTGCTTTGTGTTTGACAGCAGGAGGTTTAGGGCTATTTTTCAACATGGGAGTTTAAAGAGGATCTTTTCATCCACAAGAACATACAAAACCTCAGACCATTCAGCCAGTGTTAACAGGAACAAAGCAACAGCAAGAAAATCCAGCTGCCTTTCAGCTGTCCATTCCCTTTCTAGCTGTCCCCTTCTCTTCCCCACCCTCTGCTCCTCCAAACCAGCAGTGGTTAAACTTTGAGCAGCTTGACCTGCCTCTCCCTGCACCTGGCTCAAATCAGCACCAATGCTCGGGCCAGGAAACCCCAGCAGGGCCATCCGAAGCCCAGTGAAGTCAGTGGAAATACTCCCACTGGCTTTAGGGGAGGCTGCAGCAAACCCAGCTTGAAGCAGAGCCATCTTTCCTTTGAAACTTTTGCTCGACAGTTTGGAGCCCGCAATGTCTGCGCATTAATACTTTTGGGGACTTGCTACGGTGCCTGCAAGGCAAGCACTGACATCACAGCTGGATCGCTCCTTTCAGCTGGTGCCTCGGATAACAGTCTCACAGCTTCCCTTTCCCCTCCAAATCAAAGGCAGCGGCTGCAGCTGCACAGACCAGCGAGTCTGTTTAGTTTCTGTGGGCCAACAGCCACCAGCTGTAGAGGCTGCTGTGCTTTTTGCTGGATGGGAGCTTTTAATTCCAGTAGACAATGTGTACAAATATTTCCCATACCAAAATTGTTCCATATCTTCCTAAGTTAATTAAATGCTAATTTTCTAATGAGGTGGCAACAATGGCAACAACCTGTTATCAATATGCTAGCTACTGCCCATAACCAACCGGTGAACACAGAACCCTTGTGCTGTTACTAAACTGCATTCTTATATTAATTAATTACTTTTGCAGCTGTATTATTCTGAAGCTGGACACAAATGTGGATAGCAATTAAATGAAAAAAACCCATTTACATCATTTGTAGATTCCAGAGTTGCTTTGTAGAATTTATTATTTCACAGTGTTGTTATAGAAACCCCTCATGTGTTTTCATGTCTGCTGTATGCTAGTTTAGCAAGAAATGGTGAAAGGAAAACTCAGGATGAAAATGCTATTTGTTGTGGTTTAAACCCAGCCAGCATCCAAGTCCCACACAGCTGCTAGCTCACTCCCCCACCAGCAGGATCAGGGAGAGTATCCAAGGACAAAAGGTAGAAAACCCATGGGTCGAGTTAAAGACAGGGAACAGGGAAAGCTAAAGCCATGAACACAAGTAAAGTAAAGCAAGGAATTAATTCACTGCTTCCCATGGGCAGGCAGGTGTTCAGCCATCTCCAGGAGAGCTGGGGCCCATCACACATAATAGTTACTCAGGAAGACAAACGCCATCAATCTGAACATCCTCCCTTCCTCCTTCTTCCCACCACTTTATGTACTGAGTATGATGCCACATGGTCTGGAACAACCCTTTGGTCATTTGGGGTCACCTGTCCTAGCTGTGTCTCCTCCCAACCTCCCATGTACCCCCAACTTCCTTGCCGTCGTGGCAGCACAAGGAGCAGAAAAGAGTTTGGTTCTGGGTAAGCCCTGCTCAGCAATAACTAAAACATCTCTATATGATTAGCCTCGTGTTCAGCACGAATCCAAAACATAGCCCCATACCAGCCATTGTGAAGAAAATTAACTCTACCCCACCCAAAACTAGCACAATCTTCAATATACATTCAGCATAAATTAAGGTTTAAAAGTTTCCTGAGTTGTGCAACAAGAATGAAATCTTGGAGTTCAGATGGAAGAGTGTGGATGTATCTGTCATGGCTTTATACTCAGAAGAGGACTTAGGTGCTTACAACCTGGCAGAGTTGGAATTTATGTGCTTACATCCAAAAGAAAGATTCTGCTGTCTGCTTCAGGAGGTTTCCAAACTCTAAGCTCAGCTGCCAGTACAAAAGCTTCCCAGGCATCTTGAATTTGGGTCATACCCACCAGCTCTTTGGTGTTAAAAAGATCAAGTTGCCCAGCATCCACTTCAGGCACCACCTTAGTTCAGACATAAAAATATGTTCCTCTGTTTATCTTCCCTCAGGGCTGGTTTGAGCACTCCAAGAATTTCTACCAAAGAGCTCTGAAATTGGATTTTTCATAAAACACAATGGCAGCTATTGATTTCTTTTGAAATACGGCTGCTAGAGTCCTCCCCTGGTCTAAGCTACTGTAGTATTTGAATGGGATATGAGAGATGCAGCTCAATGCCTTACTCTGCCCAGTCAGAGCTCACAGAACCACAGAGGGTCCTGAGTTGAAAGTGACCCTCAAAGATCATCAAGTCCAACTCCTGACCCTGCACAGGACCATCTCCAAGGGTAACACTATCTGCTCAACAGCATTGTCCAAACTATTCTTGAACTCTTTCAGGCTTGGTGCTGTGACCACTTTCCCAGGGAGCCTGTTCCAGTGCCCAACCACTCTCAGGGTGAAGAACTTTTTCCTGATATCCAACCCAAACCTCCCCTGACACAAATTCAGGCCATTCTCTCAGGTCCTGTCACTGGTCACCAGAGAGAAAAGATCAGTGCCTGCCCCTCCTCCTCCCCTTACAAGGAAGTTGCAGACTGCAGTGAGGTCTCCCCTCAGTCTCCTCTTTCCCAGGCTGAATAGACCAGGGACCTCAGCTGCTCCTCATGCGGCTTCCTCTCAAGACCCTTCACCATCCTTGCTGCCCTCCTTGGACACTCTCTAATAGTTTATTATCTATGTTCTCTTGTGGCACCCCAAACTGCTCCCAGGACTTGAGTTGAGGCCACCTCAGTGCAGAGCAGAGTGGAACAATCCCCTCCCTTGCCTGGCTGGTGATGTTGTGCCTGATGCACCCCAGGACAGGTTTGGTCTTCCTGGCTGCCAGGGCACTGCTGACTTATATTCAACTTTCCACTGACCAGGACCCCCAGAGGAACATATTCCTCTTGTGATATGCTCTAGTCAGAAGATTTTATCTCCCTGGAAGTCACTGTGAGATCTCATCCCTTCTCAGAAAAGGAATGGTAATTTCCATCAGGATCATGATTAAGAGATCCAACAGGTGCTCCACTTTTGACAGAGCTGGCACCTACCGCCATCATGAGAGCATTCAGATGGTGAGGAAATGGACAAGTCTTCTTGATGGCATTGACATTAAAAAGCCTGTTAAAAAGCCATTCCAAAGTGGGGAAGGGCATGGGATTTCAGACAGGCTCCTGACTTCCACATATCCATGTCCTGCCATCAAGTGTGCTCCACCCTCCAGCACCTCCATGTGCTGTTCATGGACCCTGGACACCCAATCAAGGATCAGGTACTGAGAAATTGCATACGTCAGTGGTAGAGTGTTGTGATAGGTAAAACCTGCACTGGTTCTGAATCCTCTTAAATCCTGGGATTTGTATTTGGGAAACTCCAAATATTTTTCTGCCATTGGCCAGCGTGCTTCAAAAGTACAAAGGACAAATTTTTCCCCACTGTTGCAGAACAGACTATGTTTATAATGACTAACAGATTTTATTTTGAATAAATTTTATGTATTATGTTTAGATAATGAGGTAATGCACTTCCACATAGAACATTTTTACAGCCATTCTCTTAATGGTATGAATTTCATCACAAGGAACAACAGGTGAGATGCACCTGTAAAACATTTCTTTGAGGGCTTCACAGAGCCAGTGTAATGATGTCCTACAAAGGAATAATAAAGTCTGCTAGGAAAATTAAGACATAATGTAAAATTCATGTTAAATCTGTTTAAAATAACTTGTTTGCTGAACGCAGACAAATACCTCTGAACTGTTTTCATTACATTTATTAATACCTGAATTAAATAAAAAATACAAAGCTGATAGTAAACTGTGTGTCCATTCACACTAAGGAATAGGTAGACAATTATCTCTGCTGTATCTCTGTATTCCTGAGTGCTTCTTTCTACTCCTAATGTGGACAGAAAAATACTTAGTATTCACCCCTAGTAGTTGATGACAATGGCAGTAATAATAATGATGATGATCATGATGATAATAGTGAAATAATTTACATTTAAATAAAATGTTTCCATTAAATAATTCTACAAACTTTGCAAAATGATGCAGTGGGACCACTTTACTCAGTTGCTGAAATGCAGCCACCTCTGGAGTGAATCACAACATCTGCTCAAATATTGGTAAGGTCAATCCTGTATGATTGATTAGGATCAGGAGAGAGAATAAGTACTATTATGTAACAATGAAAGGGAAAGTATTTGAATGCAGGTTTGTAGGAAAACAACAGCTAAAACCCCTTTGCTTCAGACAAAAGTCCTACATGGTGTTTAGTAATTATTATGTTTTTGAGTTTGCTTCAACCTAACGGCAAAATCTTAAGTTGTCCAGCGATCCCCACACCATACTGGAGGAAGGAAAAAACCTGGCTGTGACATACCAGCACTGTAACTTCCCAATGGCTGTAAAACATATCCTGAGGAGGTTTCAGGAGGAAGCACCATGCACTGAATGTAGTGAACTGCTTTTTAAGATGACTCCTTTCATCCCAACCTATCACTTTCATCTTAATGAATTTGGTATTATTCAGCACAGTGGATTTAATTAAAGATATTTAAAGTGTTTAAATTATTAATGTTTTAATAATTAGAAATAAGTATTTTAATCAGTGACTGAATAATGTATATTATTAAATTCCTTTTTTTTTTTTTGCAAATAATGGACTAGGTTTTTTCATTTCTCTGTATTTTCAATTCAGCACTGTTCAGAAGTTGCAACTCTGTTATACTGGCTTGTTGCAAAATATAGTGAGTGCAAAACATCTTATTTAATGCAGCTCAAGAAAACACACATACATGTGGGAGAAAGAATATGACACAGTCTACTAGAGCTCTGCTAAAATCTCAGTGGTGATTAGATACAGTGATGTGAAAAACACTGGAAAAAAATCACAAGTCATAAAATCACAAAAACAAAAAAAACCCACAAATCACAAGTCATAAACAACAAGGTTATAATTATGCCAGAGAAAATTTACAACTTTTATACTACTAGAGATAGGACAAGATGTAATGGCATTAAATTGGAAATTGATAGGTTTTGATACTAGGAAAAAATTCTTTACTGTGTTGTTGGCACTCTGAGACATTGGAACAAGTTTACCAGAGAAACTGTGGATATCCCATCCCTGGAGGTGTTCCAGGCCAAGATGGATGCAGCTCTGAGCAACCTGGTCCAGTGGAAGATGACCCTGCTTTTGGCAGGGGGGTGTGATCTGGATGATCTTTAAGGCTCCTTGTAGCCCAAATCATCCTATGCTTCTATGCATGTGCCCACAGAGTCTCAGCACAATATCATGCAGGCAACCAACATAGGCTAGCCTAGGAGCAGCTGGAGACAGCCCCTCAGGGACCACACACCCAAGCACACCCACAAGTAAATTTAAGATTGCCATGAGATGAAGTGGGTCAGACAGGCTGTTCCAAAAGTCACCTGTGATTCCACTGTGGACTGGGAGCAGACAACCTGGCCAGACATGGTAGCACTTTGGTGGCATATTCACACATCTGCAACTCCAGACTGCTTTCTGCTCTACAGAGGCTTCTGGTGTGCCCAGTTATTCACTGTACACTCAGGATCAGTTGAGAATCAGCCCTTAACCAAACCAACCTCTAAATTCCCTTCATTTCTGACCAGAGTTGGATTTAGACACCAGCCTCCTGACAATTCAGCAAATCTGGACAACTCTGTGTCCCCTGTGGCTTCTGCTCATCCTGCCATGTGCACTCCTGACTTGGTTTTGTCTCCAGGGTATTTCCTGCTCAGGTCCACTGCAGAGACCCGCCCTGTCAATACTAATACTTCCTGCCTGGAAGGCTGTTGAAGCAGCAGGGAACACATCAGCTGCACTGGCCCTGCAGGGACCTGAACTCCCAGAGCAGGCAATACCACTGGGAGAAGTGTGTCACAATGGCATAACCATGAACAGACTCTTGCCTTCTCCAAAACAAGCTGCCCTGCCAGAGACACTGCACCCATCTCTGTGCCAGCACAGTGAATCAAGCCACTATCTGCGTGGGCTTTTTTCCCCCTTTAATGCAGCTGCCATATATCCAAAGAACAAGTCATTAAGGAACATAGCAGTATTAGTGAAATCAACTCTGTGTTCAGAGGAATCAAAAGCAGTGATATAGTTCACAAGTAGGGAGTGTCAGTGGATGGGAGTATTACTCAGTTTTCCAAGCTATTTTTTCCCCTGTGAGCAAATTTTCATTCTTGCAGAGACCTCCTGTATAATTGCTGCTAAAGGCCACACAAGGTTTGTTTTTCCCAAGCTCCCTGGCTGAGTGAACTAGCCAAAGGCTTGGGATTCAGATGGAGAGGAAGTGCTGCTCCTCCAGGCCATGGCACTGCTGTGGATTTGAGGTTCTGGAAGAAGAGCCTGCTCTGCTTTCTGGTTGCTTTCATTTCAGTACCATCTATTCAACCTTCCACGTCACTGATTATTCTTCCACTGGGACATAGATGGCCCAAAGCTTTATCCACTGGGCTTTTCAAAGAGGAACAACAGTGTCTTTCCTGAAATACTTTATTCCAGTTCCACCTCCAAGGACAGCTGTGATATCTGCCTCCAAATAATTAAGACTGGCATCGAGTAGAGGTTTTTACAGATGATCCTCTTTTTCCTCCTCATTAGCCTGTCAATGTCATCTCTCAGCCCATGCTAAGGTCAAGAAACATTGTGAGAGGACCAACATAATACAAAATCTCTCATAGAGTCTGTATTCTTCAAGATTTGTGAGACACAGTAGAACTTGACAGAGCACGAATATGTTGCTGGTGGATCTGGTTTTGATATTTGGCTGTGAGGGATGTAATAGTGGGGTATCTATATAATTTAATGAACTGAGAGGTTTATTTCTGCAGGTCTCTAAACCAGGGAAGTGAGGTAGCCTGGTGTTTTGTAATCCTGTTTTACTTAATTAAAGTATTCCTGTTGGCTGGGTGGATAGATGTGTTACCCTGTGACTACCACATGATGAAAGGAGACATCAGGAGTGTACGACTCCTTCCTCAGACTCCATCAGAGCAAGGGCCTCTGTATTTGCTCTGGAAGAGAATTAGCATACTTCATAATGAAATGCTTTTGGGGTTTGGTATTTGTTTTTGGGGTTGTTTTGTTTTGTTTTGTTTTGTTTTGTTTTTGTGGTGTGTGTTTTTTTTTTCCTCTCATATTCAGCTGCATCAATTTCCTTATTACAAGAATTAAATTGTTTAGTTATCTGTCATGTGCATAGACCTCTGTGAAGCTTTACAAAGGAACCTTTGCTGTTAGGCTAAGAATGGTTTATTGTAGTACCTCCAGTTCCTATAATGCTGAGTTGTTAATTAACTGAACAACTTTTCCTCCTTTTTAGCATGAGAAACACTTCTCATGATCTTACTCATGAAAAGATTGCATTGGGGTCCTCTCATAAGTTTTCTTGGGTTTCTGCCATTGGAGGAGGGAGTCCATAAGCAGCAGCATCTGGCAGAACATCTGCATCAAGTCCCTGCTGACATCCTGAGATCTGTCTGCCCAGGCTCACTCCTCCCTTGATACAGAACTTGACACATCATGTACCCCACTGCCAGACAACTTCAGCAAATCTTTCTCTTTCTAAGGGAGGCTTCAGTGTTTTCATCCTGTGTTACCTCATTGCTTACCTGATGGAAGACTACTCAGACTCTTTTCAAACTGCTTAGGCTCTCTGGAAGGAACCTGATGAAGAACCTTGATCTGAGCAAGCTGAAAAGTCTAATTTAGATATAAAGATCAAATCTAGCCTTCTCCAGACCAATGACCAAGGAGTTTTAATTCTTCACAAATGACAAGAAAACTAAGTAACTAAGATAAGCATCAATGAATGGATGTGACTGATCTGTTCTTCAAGGCTTTGCAAGGAAGTAGCAAGGAAGTGCTGAAGGTCCCCATGCCAGCTCTGTAGTTCTTTGGTTGAAATCCAGTTATATTTTTTTGCTGTTATTCTACATCACTTTGCGTTATACATTACTGTAAATACCCTGTGGTAGACCCTTTCAAAGCAATTGAGTAACTCAATGTTTAATAAAGATAGATTAATCTTCTTGTTTAAGTTCTGGGAAATACAAGATCATTTTTCATTCTGAGTTGGCAATGACAATCCTTAAACTAGTACTAGAATAGGGGGAATAATAACTTTGTGGAATTTTTTCTAGAGATCTGTACTGTAAGGAATGGTGAATCAATGAAATCTTCCTTTCTGTATTTGTATTATTTTTTAAATTGAACATGTTTGATGCCTATGCACAACTCCTGTGCCGCAGGAATGATTCTTATTTCCAAATGCCCTTGCTCGTGGGGAACGTTTTTTTCTTTTTTCTATCTGTAAAGACATATAAAACAAAATTTATCTTTTTCAGTAGATAGGAATTAATTTAGGAAGAGACATCTCTTCTGTGTAAAGGAGCCTAATATAGTGTAGAAGAAACACTTGCCACTGTGGGTTTGAGGGTGCTACATTCACAAGCAAAGTGGGCTGTCTCAGATGTGCTGCCTCTCCATCACCTCATGACACTGACATAAGCCCAGTTGCAGCCGTGTGTACATGAGAGGTTGAATAATGCATGGGAACAGTCTCTTGAGCATTTATTTTAGTCCTTTCATTTGGCCTTCAGGCATTTCCCACTCCATCCTGATATCAACCTGAAAATTTCCTAAGACAGAAGATAAAACCCACTGAAGGAAAATTTTCAAAACAATTGCTTTGTTGGAGTCATACATTTGATACTTCTGTGGAGAATTTACCAAATTTCATCATTGCAGCCTTCAGGAAAAGTCATACATATTACAAGTAATTATTATTTTGAGGTAACCCTTAACCAAAGGGATGTAATTACCACTCTGTAACATTTCAGATAAGAAGTTATATTTGACCGAATTGTATCACTGAAAAATAAAGGCCACTCTTCTATTAATTAAAGGCAGCTGATGATCAGTTTATGAGAAAATAAAAAATTCAGATGTATTCTCATGAATAACACAGTCATGTTTATAACTTACTTTAATGTGAACTCAAAAACCTCCATGTATAAGTGCAAGGACTGTCAAATATAATTCACAAGAACAGGCTGCTCTTCAAAATAAATATCTATACAGTGTACTGGGAGAATGCCTCCACATATATTGACTAACTTTAAATTAATTAGTGGCTTTGGCAAGGATCTAAAAAAGCCACTCTACTCTCTTTTCTGTTTAGTGCATCCTGTTATTACCGGAGCAGCAGAGACTGAGTGGAACAAAGGCAGAGTACTGCCTGAGAAGAGCAGTTCAAGAAAGGCTATGATTAATGAACATATAAACATGGTCACCTGCAGTCATAAGCTCTTCAAGGCACCAAAAACCCATGATACTGTTGTTAAAACAGCCCTGCCTTAAGTAGACAAGCATAGTACCTTAGCTCATCTTAAGCTGAAGGAAGTCATCAAAAGGGAAGTAGGGAAAATCCTGTTTTTCACCATGCTTGCAGCTCTAAAGGTTCCTCAGGCAGGAAAGGCTAAATAAAGCTGCCCTGAATTCACAATTTGCTGTCCTCACCGAAACAGAAAAAGTTTTACTACATTACACAAGTAATAGTGACTTGAGGCCTCTTCAGCTCCAGCCAGGTGAGAGCAGGGGAGATGGCAGGTCACTCTCCAGCCCCTCCTTGCAAAAGGATAAGGCCTCATGCTACCAAAGAGCACTAGGAATGAGTGTGGCATTCTCTGACTGGCGAGGAGTCCCATAGACAGTAAGTGAAACAACTATGCAGAACAGTTTCAAAAGGACAACAAAAGACAATTTTTCTGGCACCTTCCTGAGAACCTAATAAATAAAAGTGAAAAGGCTGTGTCTCAGCTTCTATTTAATTGTGGTAACAATTCAGGCACCAGTAATGGTAGGAGAATCACCCAGTAGGTTAAACTCTGATCCATTCTTTTTGTAGCCTGTCCAAAGCAACCAAGGACTGCAGTCCTACTCTAAACACCAGCAGTTCCCCACTGAGTAGGAGAGATGCTTTAGGAGTGCAGAATCAGCAAAATGGCTCCCCTGCCATTTCCCTCCACATCCCTCCTCTCTGCTAATAGTCTCACAGGAGAAGGTGCCTCCAGAGAAATGTGGACATTGCCAATATCAGAACATTTACATTTAACTCTGTAACAGACACACAAAGCCACTCTATCTTAGCATAACGTGACTTTTTTACACATGAAGGCAGCAGCAACTGCTCTGACCTATGCTTTGCCCCCAAACCCTGTTTCTTACTTAAATAAACAACCCATTGGTCCAAGAAAAAGCCGCTTTGCTCCAGACACCTTTATCTCCTTGTGGCCCTTTTATCCTATGAAAAAGAAGAAGTTGTAGTAGCTCTGACTTAGTATCAGACTTAGCTCTTCTTGAACAACATGGTGAGTTGTGAGGTGGTGGGCTCCTGGAAGAACTGGCCATTTTGCTTCAATTTTCTTCCAGTCTTTTTTCTGGAGGAAGTTCAATAGAACAATGACATCTGTTTGTCACCAAACTACATACTCACCTCCTGTGGCTGCACTATTTTATATTTCTACAATATCTTTGTGAAATGGCAAAAAGAGTACTAAAGATCTTCATGTTGCTCAGTTTTTCCACAGTCCAACAAAACAAAGCTCTTTGTGGCTCATATTTGTAACTGACTTGGACATATACCTTTTAGGGAGAGTTTGAACCATGGTCCGGAGTGGACAGCTTTTCTATGTTATATGTAGCTATGGAGAATAAGACAACATAATCAAGCCTATTGATTGACTAGTCAGGTATTTGTTTTTAACATGCGAAACCAGTACAACAATCACAGAAGCTAGAAAAAATGTAGCACTGAAAAAAGTATTCATGCAGAATGAGTATTGTACTTGAACTATCCTCCACAATCATCAGTTAGTCTGTCCCAATATTTATAGTTCATTATTACAACTGCCAAAACTGGCAACCACCAGGATTGTTGTCTCAATTAAGGACAGTAAACAGATTGTCCCATTTTTTTTAATGAAAAAATCTAAAATGTAATACTTCACAGTTTAACATGTTTATTCATTTAAACGAGCTAAAAAATAGTGGTGTGACATCTGCTTGAGAGACACTAGTACCTAACATTTTGGCTGTCTCCCCACTAATTTGATTGTGATTAAGGGGGGATAAAAGGATGAGTAGAGGATTCTGTCAATTAAATGAATTGATGAACTGCAAAAAAAATATTTTTTCACTCTTTGAAATGTATAGAAAGAAATACATCTACAAAAATGCATTACAGCAAACTAAGAGGATGATAGAGAAAAGTATTGCAAAATATCTCCACTGGCTCTTTCAGGAAAAAATATTGTAAGCATAAGATCACAGATAATCTTTGCCAATTTATTCATCTCATGGCTTCACTTCCCAAAGTGCAGGCATAATCCACTGTAAAATCTTTTAGGATGCAGTTCCAACATCACATTTCTGCTGTCTTATTGATGTGCCATGCTGTTATTTTCTTAGTCATAAGCCACTAATTACTATGCTACTGTAAGTAGAACTTGAAATGCGATCAAGATCTGTAGTATCTTTTCTGTTGGCACTCTACCTTGCCTACTCTGCTTTTCAAGTACAGTTCTCTAAAGAAAATTGTCCTGAATGCATTGGACCTTCACCAACTCGCTCAGTTGTGCCTTACAGGGACAATCCCTTATCAGTCATCTCTCTGCTGGGAGCTTCTAGCAGCATTTTCCTTCTGAAAAAGGCAGCATTCAAAACTTGGCCCTAAGTCAGCAGATGAGCCTCTTCCATGGTAGCAACCTTCATGGAAGAGGCATGAACAGTTTTGTAGGGCTTTCACTGTGCTTTCCTTTAGTAGAGTTCAAAACCTGTGTTTTCAAACAAAACTTTTAGGTCACCTAAGAACACCTAAGTAAACAGATGAGTTTGCTCATGTTGTAGCTACTTGTAGTTACGTGTTGCAGCACAATGTCCTAGTCTACATGTCCTGCTACAGCTGGTCTGATGCATGGAAGGAGGTGATTCTGAATCACATGGTGTCTATATGATACGCAACAGTGAATTTTAACTACAGCATTCTTCAAGAAAAGTTTAAATGTATCTCTAGGGTCTATTAGGGAAATGCTTAACTTGCCTCCTAAGCTTCCAGTAAAATATGTTTATGGACTCTAGGCAGTAGAGCTAGAGCCTTTTCTTGGCAATGCTCACTAGAAGCACTAGTAAAAATACTAGACTGAGGCTTCTGTCCTGGTGGTCTATATGGTGGTTCTGCTTTTGAAGAATCAAAGAGAAAAGGACAACCACCGAGGAAGATTTGCTGAACAAAATCACTTCTGGAAGACTGTTATGCCTTCCTAGCCAGAGATTCTCCCAGACAGGATATTTGCTCCCACCCACAGCACAAGGACTCAGTATAGGCATCTCCTCCACAACCTCTGCTAGAAAGAAATTCAGTTTACTCCAGGAGTAGAGGGCAACTACTGATGTCTACCTTTTCCTTCAGGTGAGTACCTTTGAAAAAACTCATTAAGCCAGGTTTGCCATGTAAATTGTTTGATCAGTAATCCTTCTTTGAAACAAGCATATAAAATTACCAATTTTATAATAAAAAAGTCTTCTACAACTGAAGTGATAGAGCTGCATGGATCAACTCTAGAAAGAGATCTGATCTATTCGTATTGGGTAGGATGCCAAAGGAAGTTCTCTTCATTGTCTTTTAAGTATTCATAGGCACATTTGGTTTTATATGAGTTTAGCAGCTAGAACTGCCTAAAGTAATCCAGATATTCTAAAACTGCTTACTTTACAGTGCTTACTTTTGAACATTGTGCTGTTTAGATTGCTTTAATGTCTTTTCAAATGTATACATAATTCAGTGTGTTCAACATTAATAAGAGAACCAAAATAGAAAAAAGTCATTTATTAACAAAATAGTCACTGAGCAACTCATACAAAGATAAATGGTCCAAAATAAAAAAGACATATTTCAATCTCAGATATAATTAAGGGCAAAATAAGCAACATATCTTATTAGGAATTATTGTACTGATAAGAGAAAATGGGTATTTGCTGCAATATTTACCATGTATTTCTACATACACTGAACAGAAATCTACCCGGTCTAAGCAGAAAGAAATTTTCCTGTTACATGAGAATATCCTTCTAGTACCTGAAGGGAGCCTACAAAAAAGATGGACTTTTTACAAAAGCATATAGTGACAGCACAAGAGAGAGTTGATTCATACTAAAAGGGAGTAAGTTTAGATTAGACATTGAGAAAACATTCTTTATTCTGAGGGTGGTGAGGCACTGGAACAGGTTGCCCAGGGAAGCTGTGGATGCACCATCCTGGAGGTGTTTGACACCAGGACGGGGCTTTGAGCAACGTGCTCTAGTAGAAGATGTCTCTGCCCATGGCATAGGTATTGGAAATAGATGATCTTTTGCATCCCTTCTAACCCAAACTATTAAATGATTTCATGATTCTATGATCTTTCATGCAAATGAAAAGACCTAATCCAAACAAAGCCAATAGACAAACCAAAACACAAACTGTGGGCAATATGCATTCATAAGCCACACATCGGGGAAGCTGATAGAATCACATATATACATACTTCAGATTTGGTCTGATTCACAGTTATGGGAAATGGAATATTCCTGTTCTAGGAGCTTCATGTTCATAAATTTGACAATAAGAATTGCTTGCTTTTTAATGCAACCAATTGAGAGAGCAGGCTATGAGATGACCTGCATGAAGGGAGTAACTACATATCTTTCTCAGACCATACATGACCCAGAGAGCCATATGGTGACATTAAGGAAGCAATCCCTCCAGCATGTTATAGAACATGAAAACTGCTAATGTAAAGTAACAGGAGAGGTCTGCAGCTTCTGTGACATGTGGTTGGGTGCTGGTGAAGTGAAAGGCATGTCACATCCAAGGAGACAGCTTGTGATATGCTTTTCCCTCCACTGGAAGTTGGGCCATGTGTCAGATAATGCTTCACCATAAATTCAACATGTTGCAAGGTGTTTGGTCAACTGTGCGACTAGTAGCGGACTGTAAATCATATGCATACACAAATGTTAGGATTTTGTGTCTGTAAGAGTCATACGTAGAAAATGAGATATATTTGCATATATATGTTTCTCTTTCATATATTTTTCGGAAGACTGTTGTACTCTGAATTTCTAGAGTTGTTGTTTCACATGGCAGAAAGTGAATTAAGACTATGACACATATGGAGTGGATCCTTAGAGACTCATAATGTATACGATCATAGTTACTGTATGGTTTAAAAATTAACTGTATTGATCCAAGTTTCATAAGTGGTGATAATGGGACTGTGTCAATTTAAAAGAAATATATTTTCCATTATAATATTTGCTGTGATTTGTATCCCTTTGTCTTCAAAATCACTATATGAAATCTTAGTCGGGCATCGCAGGAACAAGACAATAAATACCTCAGTTGCAATTAAACCTAACATTCAGCTCTGAAATTCATGTCAATGGCAAAACCAAGCTGCAGAATTATGGAAACTTTTCTGAAAGTCAGTCTGCTTAAATTTCCTTGCAACATTCAGCACCAATGGCTCTACATGTTTTGATACCAAACTGATTCGGAACTGAATCTTTCTCTGTCAGAGAAAGACTGACCACACTTTTAAGAGGATCAAAACTGAGTCTTTACATCCACAAGCTCAGTTATATGCCAAACTCAAAGCAGAACAAGATAAAGCCAGAATTTTTAAAGCTCCCTGCAGCTGCTCTGACACACCAAATTCTTCAAGTGGCTTTTGGCTATCAAAAGGAACAAAAATGCTATCTACAGTGCCTAATTTGAAAGGTACTTTGCAAGAACTGAAGGATATAATGGAGCCAAGATTTACCAGTTATTAGTATGCCAGGAAAAAAGTGGTTTTTTATTACTTACAGCCTCTCACATTAGTTTGATGACTAAAATGATTGTATAGCTGGAAAGGAATGTTGTTATACAACATGCTCCTAATAGGTAGAGTAAGTTGATACCAAAACCATCAGGAAGAGCATAATTAAAACACAATTTTGACTTTATATTAATAGTAGACCAATACACTAATTAAAACCAACATCAACTAAACTTTCTATTTACACTAGTTCAGACAGCACAGGAGGCAAAGAACTGTGTTTCAGAAGCATATGTGAATGTTAGAGCTTCTGTCATCCAGGTGCCATTTCTAACAGAACACATGTGTGCTGAACAGTTGGCAAAAGAATGAAAAAGATTACTGCAGATATATGGGCACACAGAATCTGGAATGACAGAAAATTAAGTCCCTATAGAAGGTGACAGACTGCTTGTAAGAAGATAGTTTTTTCCTACAATTTCTTCAATCTTCATGCATGTGCAGACATGCACAAGAAAGATTAAAAGGGAGAGAAGTGATCAGGGCATTTTGATTTATTTTAAACACAAATTAAGACAAGACTTTTTATTTGGTATTTCTGCTTTCTTTTCTGAAAGGAACAGGAAACTAATTTAGTTATTAGGAAGCTCTGATTCCTAAATTTGGTCAAGGCAGACACTCCTGTGAAGTCAGCATCAATACCCATGATAATAGTAGCACCTGTCTTTTGACATCAAAGTCCTCTGCCTGAGAAAAACATAACGTAAACAATAAACTTCATGTATTGTACTGTTGCTCCTGGCTCTGGTGTTAGACAAATACACTTGGCCAGGCATAAGTGTTCTTATTTTGGAGACCTGGAATGTGACTGATGTATTGCAAAACTTTCTTATGATTTTGGACTGCAAGAAATGGCATAATTTACTGTCTTACAGTGAAGGGACTGTGTGTTCCTATGTAGTCTTGTTGAAGCTGAAGAAATCTTGATGATAGATTCATTGCATCTGCTAGTTTTCATCTGGGTCCAGATCAAGGTCAACTTCATTGGAAACATTAAGATAAAAAAAAGCATAGAAAGCCAACAAAAATACCAGTATAGCTGCAAGGACAAGGGCAACTTCCTGTAGAAATAAAAGAAAACAAAAACCTGTTAGAAATAATACCATATTTTCAGATTAATCAGGAATAAATATTATTTCCCTTCTACAAAGCACATCAAAATAACACCAGACATAATATAATTGCATACGGCATTGATGCTTTAATGATTTCTCGATGGTGGTTACCATTCCAAATGTTATAGAATCCATTTACTTAATAAAGATTTTGGTGAATCTGATATACCATCAGAAAGAGGATATTTAGCTCAAAAATCTTTATTCTTACCTAGAAATAGGAGCTTTATATATTTTTTATCCAATTCCTTCTTTTTTAAAGGAAAAGACAGAATTCACAAACCACAGTTTTGAACACAAATTTAAGTTATGAATTTACACTGTGAATTTTGATGTTTTCTAGCAATATGTTACTGCTTTTTGCCAACAAATTTGTAATTTTTTAATGAAGCAAACACAGTATGGTGGAAGTCAATGAAAATTGCTACCTCTACCTCCCAACCTCCTGGCATGCAGTACAACATGGAACTACAAACTCCTTCAGAATTGGATGAAACTTTTCTTTCTTCGGCTCTGCAATAAGGCAAAAAGCACAACAATTTGCACTTGCCTCTCTTCCCATAAAATATTGCAACTTGCTGCATTCTTCCTTAATTAACATAGAAGATACTTCCAAAGTATGCATGATTTATAGCAGCTTTCAGAAGCAGAAAAATGATTTTATATACACATTATACTCATTATGTGACTGATATCATCTTAAGGCTGGACTCTGTAAAAATGTAATTACAGTACAATCATTCTCTTAATATTTCTTTTACTGCCTGTATTTCTTTCCTTTTTATTTTTTTCAAAGATAGCGTATTTCTCATTTTTAAGTTTTTATTTTTCTCTAAGGCACAGCACACTTCCTATAGTGTTGACTCTCATTTTGCTAGACAGTGAAAGATGAAAGATAAAAATCTGAGAAAAATCCTTATGTCCCTTCAGCTCACAGAAAGTTTGACTCTACAGCTAACAACATCTACTGCTTGACTCCTGATCATCATGATGAATTTTTAAAATTGTGCATTTGAGATGCTCCAAAGGTTAGTTTGTACCTCCAAATCCCACTCTCCCTCTAAGGAAAGAAGCAAAATTTCCCCTCCAATTCTCAGCTTCATGCTAAGCTATAAAACAATTACATCAGAACAATCCCAATGTACATTTAAAATGAGACAAGAAAAAAAGTTCACTGATTTTATAACAACTGATCTGAATTGGTACAGAAGATGTCACATCAAACCTACTCTGTCAGTGGGACTGAAATGAGATGCCTACATTGAACCAATCAACAAGACACGGTTTACTTTCCAAGAACAGAATCTGTCCATCTTGTGTCCTCTAAGAGAGGCCAGGAGACTTCTTCCCAAAAATGACCATTTCTCCCCTTAGACTAGAAGGGAGTGCAGATGGCACCTCTTTTTGTGCACTGTGGGATTAATCCTACCCAGCATCTCTAGGTTGGTGGTGGCTTTGTGACCAGCATTGTGTTCACTGACATGAAGGAGTTAAAACTGTGCATTTCATTTTTCTAAAGTCTAGCCCATAATCTGGCATTCTTCTATAGAGCAGCATTTAATTTGCATTTACATGAATGCATTATATAGTTTATCAGAATGTTGGATCAATAATTCAACATATGCCATCTAATAAATTTTGAAATACTACTGCCTAGTTGGCATATGTTCTATAAGAGCATATTCATTATTCTATAGAAACTTTTGCTTTATATTTTATATGGATGATTGAGATGTACTTTAAATTTGTTTTACTACATTAAAATTGCTCCTGCAAATTTGCCGAGGCTGTTGGCTACAGATATCAACTACAATTCCTCTTAGAATTGTACCATTCTCTGAACTTCATCCTTCTGATTTCATGATTTGATTTAAAAAAAAAAGTACATCTAATTCACTCATATATTAAAGGAAAGTGATTTTTGCTTTGTTGCAGTTGCAACACGTCAGTATCTCACAAAAGGGCATGGCAGCATCAGACAGGTTTCATTTATTTCCTTGTATCCACAGCTGTGCTCCCAGACCCATCTGGCCACACAGCTACTAATCTTAAGAGGATGTAATAAACAAGTGACATACAACTGCAGGCTCCATCTGCTCAGGAGAGTGGACAACAAAACCGTACATTGCAGGCACCGTTCACACTTGACACAGAGAGCAGATTCGTTCCAGTATCAAAAAGTTTTTCCCTTGTTTGGACGCCACACATCCCACTCTTTCTGCTTTACAAAAGGTTTACCTTTGCCCTCCCTTCTCCCTGGTCTCCCTTATGAAATGCTGTGAGTAGCAGCAGTAAACTTTTCAGGAACCTTTGCATTAAAGATTTGTTTCAAAGGAAGTGGAATTGGGAAAATCTTGAATTTTATTCTCAGGCTGCCCAGTTACTGCTTGACAGAAGCAGTTCTTTAATTCCTCTGCCTAAGTTTCACAATGAGTAACACTGTGATAACAATACTATTTTCCCTGCACAGCCATTAGGAACTGTGTGGGTGGATCAGTATTTATTATCCCTGGGAATGAAAAGTCTTACTAAAACTCCAGGTTGGAGAGTTACGCAAGAACCTTAGTTTTGAGTTACTGAAAAAGGCAGAGTAACAAAAATATAAAATAAATGGCCTTACAAAGGACATCTGGCTCTCAGCTAGGGATATGCAGTCTCTTAAGAATTGCATCCAGTTTATGGACTTTTATAAACATAAATTTTGCAAGGTAAATAGCAAATGAGATGCTGCACCACCATACTGTATTTGCAACAACAGATATATATTGTCATTTTAATTTGTTTTATACTTTTCAGGCTTTGCTATTTGTATTTTAAGTCATGCATAGAAATGAAATGTTAAAATACTCCCTGCTTGGCAGATACAGCTCCCTTTCTCTTGCACTTTATGGATCATCCCCATCATCCTCTGCAAAATCCATTTACTCAAAGGATTTTACCATGAATAATTAAAGAATAGAGAAAAAAGTTTTATAGAAATAAACTTAAAATGATCCCAGGGCTTTTTCTCCTTTTTTTTTTCTTTTATATCATGGTACACAGAACACTAGGAAACAACATTTCTACTCTCAAATCCCAAAGTACAGTCATAGAAGCCTTTAAAAAGGAACAGAATTTTCTATTTTACTCTCTTACATGTAGAATAGCATATGTAGAACCCTACTGATTTCAGTTTGGTTAAGTTTTCTAGAAACTTTTCATAAAGGAAACGCATACCATTACAGCATAATGTAGATTTAGTTCTCTTATCATTTTTTGTCAGTTTTATGTCTCTCATGCCAAAATACCTGGATTGTGTCCTGCAATTCACCCTGAAGGAACAAGTGGCAGAGCTGGGATCTAAACAAGATTAATCAGGAGAGGGGGTGAGGAAAAAATGTTAGCTATGATAACAGAAATCTGGACACTGTGTATGGCAGCTTCATATCCTACACATATAGAGGAATATCATACTTCCAGGAAATGTCAGGGGGGTTTTACATGTTTTTTAATTGTCCTTCAAATAGAACCACACCTTTTTTGCCTGAAACCTGCTTAAAACTACGTGAAAGAGTACAACAAATTGCTCTCTGAATTGCTAAACTCTCCCTAGTTCTTTCTGAAAAGAGATGAAAAGAAAATCAGGCTGACCAAGAATACCTGTAAAAATACATATACAGGAACTGACAATCTTTTTATCTCATATTTTTAACTGAAAACTTTAGTGGATATTCACTGCAACCATGTTTTAGAGTTTTAACAAAATTGTATTTATTCATGAATGTTTACTTCCTTAATGCAGGACATTCTACAGCTAACAGAAGGCAACAAAAGTAATTTATGAACTTATATCCACACTTTTAAGGCTCTAATTTTTACTGTGAAAATTTCAGATGGAAGAAAGATCATTGTTGTCTCAAATAATGAGAACAAGGTACTATTAGAGAGTCATCGAAAATACCTGGCTATATGCCTACAAAACAACAGGATTCATTTTAAAACAGCTAGATGCAAAATAATATATATAGGTATCAAAGATGCATACAGTACTTATAAAGTGGAGTACTCTGCCTTGAAAAACTGTGACTCTAAGAAGGTCTTTGGTTTTCATGGGTAAATACTCCCTCAGTGTGATTTCTGGATGTACAAAGGTGGAGGGATTTCCAGCAGGGAGATGACCGGTATTTATTTTATCATAGAGAAGAATGAGAAGTAGTTTGGTTACAGCATATAATTATATACACCTCTATTTAAGTAAAGCATTTCACAGTGTGGGGTCCTTTTATCCTGTTTACAAGAAACTTTCAAGGCCCAGCTGCAGTTAGATAAGTTCAGCCTTGAACTAAGATGCCATTTTTTAGGAGCAAGAATGATTGAACATTCTTCAGGAAAATATGGACTTCCATACCTGTGAGTCCTTTATCATCTGATCTCTCTCAAAGCAGTACATTTTTATTTAGAAATTGGAAAGAATACTTCAAATTTTGCTTGTGTGAAAAGAAGAACCTGGCTGCCAGGAGTCAGCAAACTCAACTCTCCTAGCTGCTCCTCTCCTTCAAGGCTCCAGGAAACCTCAGATTACTTCCATGGTCAGTGCTACATTCTGAACCCCACAAATACCAAGTTATTAAAAGTAACAGCACCCTATGTTTAAATGCTCAGACTTTTTTATATAGCATCAAATGTTTTCTGATGTTGACATTTTCCTCCATTGTATTGATTTCATTTCTAGGATTTGAGGTTTTGCTGTTGTTGATTATTCTTTGAAGTGCCACAGACTGGTCCGAAGTAGGGACATAAGAAGGTTTGAGAAAGATGGTCTACTGCTCCAAGCTGGTATAGAAAATCCTCCTAAGATTTTGCTTGGTGCATCTTCTTCACATCTCAAACCACCATGATTACGATACTTTTGTGCTCAGGTCAGGCACAGATCTGATTTTGTTGTTCTCTGTACGTGCTGTTTCCCCTCCCTTTCATTTCAAGGTCAGGGATCAAAGCCTGACTACAGGAGTAACTGGGAATATCACACTTTATCTATTGCTGGCACATGAAGCTGCTCTGCATTTTGTGGTTTGAACTGGTTTGAAGACCCAGTATTTTGGCTATTACAAAGTGCTTGGACTTTGAAGAAAGTATTTGGATGAACTTTTAGGAGCTATAACATATAGAAGTGCAGATCAAATAATCTTATAGTCTCTTGTGGCCTTAATTTCTACAAAGCTATGAAACTGTATCTTGAAAAATGTAGTTCACAAACTTAGCAGATTATGAACAGCATGAAATTGGAGAATATCCTTTGCTAAAATACACCAGGAATGTGTTGCTATCTATTCCCATCTAAGTTGTTCCAGATGAGAGAAACTCTCCATAGTGAGGTATCTAACTACACAACAGATTAAGCAGATATGCAAAAGAATGACAGACAGTAAGCTCTCACTTTGTTTAGGAAACATTTTTTCCTTAGCTGAATCGATGTACTGTGTTGCTAATAATTCTCTGTGGAGTGATATTCTGCAGTCAATAATGTCTTTGCAAGTACTTTGCAAATACTACTGTTAAGATTTGTGTCTACTTTTCAAGAAGAGAGAAAACTTCATCACTTGTCCCATGGACTACTGATTTGTTCTTGCAGCCTGTAAAAAAAAAAATCTCTCCCCAAGAACTCCCATAACTTTTAGTCTCTGCATACCAAACGCCAGCTATCTGGGGCCCAAGCTTCCACACCTCTCAAACCATTTTCTGCTTGTCACCCTTGTGCTGGCATGTTTTCTTCACCCAATGAGAGCAGAGCTAGCACCAGTAGTGGAAAGGCTTTCCTGCTCTACTTGGTAAGGATGAACAGCTGGGCTTCCACCAGCACAAGCCCCATGTTGGGGGCCAACAAAATGACCCAGAGAAAGTTCGGAGGCTCCCTTTTTGGTACTGCTACAAAGAATTTTGTCTTATCCAAACACCAGGAGACATATAGCACATTGCTTTCTCTTGGAGCTGTTTCTTGAGACAGGGTCCTGCTCTTCCAAGAGACACAATGTATTTTGGCACTGTCTACATTAGTGTCACATATACAAACAGAGCCAGTACAATAGCTCTGCTACAATATTTAATCTTTAAACATGTTTAAAGAGCAAATATGACACACCAAGTACTAGCATGGTCACCCTGCTTGAACTAACTTTGTATAGTTATTAGTGCTCAGCTGCTTCTCTGACATTATCAACACAGATAAAAATCCCTCATTGGGGAAATTAGAAAGTACTAAATGCCAGTGACTGAAAGAAACTTTGTTACTTTAAACCTTGCATTAAAATGACAAGGCAATCAAAGTTTGACAAGACAAACTAATTAGTATGCCAGCGATGAAATGTGAAGAATCTCCAGGGGATTGGCTCTGAAAAGTTTTATGTCATTTATAGGGCCTTTTTTGAAGCTAATGTTGTCAGCTCTCATGGTGAAATACACAACAGTTGAATTTCATTATCCTCGTAGAAATTAAGGACTAAAATCCCTTCACTATTTTCTAGTCCTCTTTTTTTTCTGCCCTAAATACTACACTAAGTCTTAGTTC
The DNA here is from genome assembly GCF_031753505.1 of Anomalospiza imberbis. Lineage (NCBI taxonomy): Eukaryota > Metazoa > Chordata > Aves > Passeriformes > Viduidae > Anomalospiza > Anomalospiza imberbis. Next base: position 24,658,157 of record NC_089681.1, on the reverse strand, counting down.
ACAGCCAAGCATGTAATTTCTTCAGGACAGTAAGGCAAAACAACCCTAGAGTTATCAATGACATAAAAACGCCTATTGTTTTAAGTGGCTGTATGGTGCTTATTGTGTTAGCTTATTGTGTGTATGTATTTCACAGAACTACAAACATATTCCCCTTTCCCAGAGAGTCTATACTTCTACATTCATCCTTCCTCCACAATATTTTTATTAGCTTCAATTTAGCTTTTTATAATAAAAGGGTAATTTATTTTAAAATGCTGCATACTGCATCATGTACTGAATAGATATGTATATAAACAAAGTACATTCCAAATACATGTATATGTCTGGTTTCTTCTCAAAGATTTACAAGAACTTTGGACATTTCTATTTAAAGTGCCTACTTATTACATTGCATTGTATTTATATAACTTTTTTTTTCTCTCAACACAAATTTAAGTTAATAAATTGCTACAGCAGAGAACTAGGGCCTATATAATAAAAAAATACTAAAATCCCAGCCTTTGGAAGGTGAATCATATTGCTTATTGCCATTACTCATCCCAGGGAAAAGGAGGAGCTCTTACGAGACAGTGGGGAGTGGAAATGAGTTTCTGCTTGGGGTGGCAGGTGAATTCCCTGCTGACCTACCTCACCTCTTCAGGTGCCCTTAAACAACAGATATGAGACCCTGGAATCTGAGGACCAGGGAGATGAGAATGTAGATGAAGATACATCCAGGTTAGAGGGGTTGCCTAGGGCAGGGCAACCTACCCTGCATATCAAAACCTCCTCAATTATGAAAAAAATAAGGGTAATAGTCATTGGTGACTCCCTTTTGAGAGGAATGGAGGGCCCAATATGCCAACTGGACCCAGCCCATAGAGAGGTGTGTGAGCCTTTGGGAAATCACCAACAAACTTCCCAGCTTGGCATGGCCCACTGACCATTGCCCACTGGTTTTCCAGGTGGACACATACAAAGTCCCAACAAGACTAAGGATGATTAAGCAGGACCTCAGGGCATTGAGACAACTGGTCAAGGGATCTGAAGAACAAATTGTGTTCTCTTCTGTCCTGCCAGTTGCTGTTCACACCAAACATAAGCTGTCAAGAATAATTTCAAAAATTATCCAGAAAACAACAGAGAAGGATTTAGGATAGGTGTAGAGGATGGATGTAAAAAGATGGCACTTGGCAGCGGGAGGATCTTAATGCTGGACTGAGCAAAACAAGCCATGCTCGAGAGAGGGGTATAGGTTATGGGGCTTCACAACTAAGCCTCTCCAGGGGTAAGGAAGGAGATTTCCCTGCAGACACTCCAGGAGCATCTACTGCCCATGGTGAACTTCAGCTACTGGAGGGATTGAGCAGGATGAAGAGCTGTCACTGTGAGATGGGAAGAGGTGCACCTTTACCCCAAGACATTAAATACACTTCGCTTCCATGCTGAGCACTGTGAGGTCTGTAAGCAGAAGGGCATGTTCTGGTAGAAGAAGTAATGTAACATTTACTAAGCCTGAGGTTGTTGGCATTAAGCAGGCTCAGTGAGAAGGATGCATTTAAAAGCCCTGCCTTCCTTCCCCTACAAGCAAATCCCCGAAGGGAAAGATGCCCAACTTACCTTCCTTTTTGCTTCAGCTCTGTCAGCTTTTCTCAGAAATTTGGAAGCAAAATAAATTACTGTGATCTATTTGGGGAAGACCCAGACTTTTTTTTTTTTAAGGTCCAGAAAACATTTTAAAGATTTTTTTTTTTTTTTTTTAAGGCAGAAGCAGAATTGTAAACCTGAGACATCACACAGTGCAACTAGCATAACCCCAGAAACACACCCATTCAGGACCTGGAGAGCACATGTGCACCTTGATGGCAAAAGTCCTTTATTCACTAATACTCAATTCTTCATTACATATATGATTACACATATGCTTTCCCATTCACCCTCATTTTAAAGAAAGAATTACTTAAGAAAATAAGGAAATGAAACAGGTTTTGAAGGACTAAATCTCATACTCTTCTCACTTGTGAAAGACATGCAAAAAACGTGTTCATTTTAAAAGAATTAGGCTGTACACTAAGTCTCCAAGTAGAACATCACTTTGAAAAGGTCACGCCATTGAAAGAATAATGAAAAGAAAAAGGAAAATTTAATAAGAAAGGAAGGAAAAGGAACTCAAAAGGTTAATAATTTATCCTTTAAACAAAAAAGGCAATCTACTTTTTCTCATTAAAACCTGACACACAGCACTAACTGAGGAGATTATGTTGTGAAAACATACTGCATCACACGGTAATGCTTGATCGAGATCAGCAATCAGGAGCAAAAAGAAAGCACTGTTTCGTGATTATAATAGCAAATTCTGGAAGACAACCAAATACATCATCTGGCAGCCTAACAGCTGTTACAGCTTGGTAGTAATACCTTGGCATTTGCTATAAGCTATAACTTGAAAAAATTGATTTCTCATCTGCCAGAAACAAGAAAATGTTCTCCTTTTAACATTTCTGAAGTTTCTTTTACTAGAATACCCAGATAATGGATCTACTTTTTTATTTTCCTCAGGTTTTACTCTTGCTGTTGAGTTAATAGTGTATCAGTTAGATTAAAAAAACTAAATCTGAGGAAAAAATACTGGAGGCAACATAAATAATGTGTGTTCAGATAGATCCTGTTTTGATGACACACTGGGTAGTAGATAACAGAGAATATTTCTAATTGTCCTCCTTGCTCATATTCACAGCTGTGATCTAAAGTAATTGTTATACTTCATACCTGCCTGAAAAGGGAACATTTTCAAAATAAATTTTACTATCTTTCCATATGCTTTCCTTTGCTGTTAGATAAGCCTTCTTTTTCCAAGTCAGAAGTAGTACACAAGGATGCAGACTGAGACAATAATGCTGAGAATTAACAATACTTAACAAACCCAGTCTTTAAATTACTACTGGCATAGGATGAGAAGAGGAACATGGGAAATGTTTATTGTAATTTGTCTAACTATACGAAATAGTTAAAGAATTTGTTCTGTGTGTAGACAGGCTCCCAAAAACCATCAATTTTCTAAGCACACAGTACTTTAAACCTTAAAGTCATCATGCATCATAACAAGGACATAGACTATGTAAAATCTTTCAGCACTTCAAATATTCAAGTCATTTTAGGGTTAAGTAAAAGCAGTTAATCATAAATATTTTAGATTCTAGCATTCTACTTAGATTTTGAAGTGTCATAAACAATATCTCTCAGAAATCAATATTCACACAGTACATCTATGGGGAAAAGAAACAAACACAAAGGTTTGAGCTATCAAAGAAGTCTTTACCTTTACGCCTAATGCAGTTTTCTTGGCCTCTGCTTTTAATCTTGTAGCTCTTAACATAGGCCTGGTTTTCTTATAATCTTGTTTCCCTAGAGTAAAAAAGCATATTCAATGAAAACAATGCAAAAATAATATAAAGAACATGAGCATTTATTTCAGTTGAAAAGTCAGATTCAAATATTAAAAACATCCCACAGACCAGCATTTTAAACAACAGCTACTCTGTCACACAGGGATTCAATCTATGGAACAACGATGCTAAACACAGACAGTGACGGAAACAAGATCTGACAAATCAGTGTAGAACCTGTTACTCCAGAGTGACATCAAAATACATCTATGGAGAGATATCCACTAGTACAATGTTTAATAAATTGCTCCATAGGAATCAGTCAGCAAGTAAGTAGATTAAAGGTAGATTATGTTTTTTCCTCTCATTGAAATCAAAACAAAAATTTCCATTAGAATTTTTCTTAGTTAGTCATCTCTAACGCACATATAAATGTGCAAGACAAGACATTCTGGTGAATGTATAGGTTTGTAATTCTGAACCGGAACATTATTTGCAGGTATCAGAACTCAGAGATATGGAGATCAGTCTAAGTAAATGCTAATAAAATCATTGCTTGACACCCTCTGCTTGTAGAAACACGTTACACAAAAAAGTTTAGATTAACTTTCTACAAGTCACAGGGACTATCTCTTGCAGCCACAAAGAGTGCAGCCCAGGGCTTGATTACACTGAGTCCATATGAATTGAGTTCAGAGGAGGACATGTAAGCATTCAGAAATGGTAGAATTGGTATAAATCATTTATCTCAACTTAATAACAAAGCATAAAACACCTGATATCTCTCAGAGACATTTCTGCTGTCTGAAAAGCCTGTTATTGTTATATTATGAACTATTAACCATAGCTTCTTTAAGTTAATAGAAGTCAAGGTACAGATACAGTCACGAAAGGAGAAGAAAAAGAAGAATCTGTGAAGAAACTGCTTGGAAGGATACAGCCTCAGTACAACTGCTTTGGCTTTTAAAAAAAGTCCTTTTTATTTTTTCCCTCCTAATGAATACATAACTTTTTTTTTCTCTATGCCTAATTCCAAAGCTAACTATAATGCTTAAAGCAGAGTGTCTGGCCTTTTTCAAATCACCAAGTTTACCTATTTGTACGTTAGCTTTCTTTACTGTTACAGTCAAATAGTTTAACCTTTCCTCTAAAACTTTGTCCAGCGGTTTTGTATACAAAAATCACATTTATCTAGGCAGATGTGATTTTACATTCATAATCAATAATGCAAACTTCTCATTTTATGGCTACCTTGAAAACTGGGATATTATTGTGCAGTGATGAAATTCTGAAATGTGAATATCTCTTTCCAGTAATACACTGAATTCATGGAAACCCACTTCTGACTTTGTCTACTCCTTGTATCACCCTGCTCATACTCAATACAGAGACTGTGTAGCATAACATGAACGCTGAACTCGCATTACAAATTTGCTTTTATTATATAATCTTTCCTTAGTCCTATGGATTATATATTGGGAAGGTCTCCATACTATTCTTTGGTCAGATATTATTCATGAGAGACTTGAAATAACTTAAAAATACTCAATAACAAATGAAAAAATAACCGAAACCATATGTATTAGGAATAAAAAAAAGGCAGCATATATCCAAGAAAACTCAGAAGACAGAGTGAAGAAAGGATGACAGAAAGATTATTTATGTCAGAGGCTCCAATATATTCATCCAGTCAATACATCTTATTATCAGGACAGGACCACTGCAGCATTATTTTTCAGAAGTCAGTAATATCTGATAATAGGATGCAACAGGAGTACAATAATTTTTTAGAACAGCTGGAGAAAGACTTGCAGAAACCACAAAAATGGCTAAGTCATGAGATGACACCAACCAGAGTGAGAATGGGTTTCTTCTCCCTGAAGTCCCATACTCATACTTTTGCCATGAAATAGTTAAAAGATCTTTCAGAATTTCCATTACAAATGGCAGGAGTTTATTACTCATAAAAATACACTCCAGGCTGAAATTTGGCATCGACACACCACAGCCTTGATTTTTTTTGTTTGTTTGTTGGGAGCCAACTTTCATAAGTGATGCAGCTGTTCTTACTTACTTGTGAACAAACTATAAAAATGTATCAATCTGAAATGTTTTAAGCATGAAAAATATCTTCATTTAAAACTGTATCTTCATTTTAGAACTATATAACTGACAAGTGCTAAGTTCAATCTCAGTTCTCATAATTCAGGTTTGCTGCTCTTCCACCAGGGGTAAATGAAATAAGACAGCCAGAAATTTCCTTTCCAGTGATGCAACAGCATTAGATAATGAAAACTAGAAAGCCTGGTAAGGTCCACTAGGAAGGGGACACAAGTCAGCTAGTAAAACCCACCTCCTCCCTTTCCTGCCATTGCCCATTCTCCCTCTTCTTCTCCACAGCTCAGGTGTGAAGGTGCCATGAGCAGGAGCAAATATTGCATAGAAGACCCAGTCTGTGAAATACATGCATGGGCAGAACCATGTTTATTCATCCAAATGAGAAAGCTTGCTGCTGCTCTTTCCCTTGGTTTCTGGCACCCTGCTACTCTTTATTCCAGTATCATGGCTACAGCTAAGATTGAATTCTACTTCTAGAGGATGCTTCCAGATTTCTATTAAGTCCGATACTAACAACTAACCCTCCTATAACAACCAGGCTATTTCAGTGATGACTCTAGAACTGGTAGTTCTCCAAATCCATGCACCTGCCATTAATTTACCACTCTCCTTGCTAAATGTAATAGCCAAAAGGAAAAAAATATGGTAGAGAAACAGTCTGAGTCCACCAAGTGCAGAAGTTTAAAAAGGGCATCTGTGGACTTCTTTGTAATGAAAACCAGATTCAGCAATTGTACTAAAAGACTCTTAAAACATGTGAACTTTCTGAGGCCTTGGAAAAGAGATCTGCATTAGAGGACTACAAAGCACAATGAAAAGCAAAGCTTCTGTCACGTGAATACTGATCATTACCACCTGGAAAACAAGCAGAAAAAAGTAATACAGGCTCCCTACAGCCTCCCTTCTTTCGGGCTTGCAAATTCAACCACTATATTCACACTCTCAATGTCTTCTAGTTTTATCTCACTTATCCTGCAAGCTGTCTTGTACATTTATCTGTCAGAGTCATCAGTTTAAGCTATTCTTCTTCTCTGGAAGTGATCATCAAAGCCAGTTGAGACAGACTCATCAGACAAAGTCCCATTTGTCTGCTTTATTCAATGCCTGAGACACCAAGTTTTCCTGATGGAATATATGAAGGCAAGAAGAAGACAAAAAGATACCACTGGAAGATTTCCAGACTGAATCTTACTTTTCTTATTAAACATAATCCTTACCTCTTTGACTAGTTTTTATTGTTATCAATTTGTCATCTCTTCTCTCAAACTCTAAACTCTAGTGCCAGCTTCCCAACCACTATTATTTCTTTATTTTTAAACAAATGCACTACTTCTTTCCTTTTTCAGATCCATCACTTCCTTTCCATTTTTAAGGCCAAAGACTTAAAGTACTCCATGATAAGGCAACTATTTTTACTGACTACAGCTCTCTGCTTGTCCTGCTTCCTGATAGTCCCTCCAAAGATCATCTACCTTCCCATCCAGTGCTTGAAGTAGCCTTTCTCTTTCAGAAACTCTGTAGAGTTCATCTCGCACCTCGTCCCCTTCTTTCCATCCTTCTTTTCCACTCCTTTGGTGGCAAAGTGGCCTCAGTAGCACCTGAACTGAGCTGTGCCATGTTTACAGATCTTGTTTGGAAAACTTTCCTCAGATAGAAATGAAGACTATTTTACTAGCTGTAGGATTAGAACAGAGTGAAGATAAGGGAGATTTTTAGCTACTAAAACAGCTATATTGTGAAAAATGACAAAGGGTGCCTCCTTCAGAGTGAATATTAGACATTCATACAACATGCAAAGTGAGTTTGTTTCCCTTCATGTAACTAGGAATAAAAATCTATGAATTTCACAAGATTTTTTGTATTTAACTCTACTTAAAAGGGAAATTGAGATCCCGTACCTCTTCAATTCAATAATTGTAGTAACATATTAGAGATGACCTGATCTTGTTTATTCAGTGTTCTTTTTAATTAAAACCTCCGATGACATGACGATAAACACAAAAAACCAAAATAATATGTAAAAGTTAGGCAAGTTCATTTAAGTTCTGGATTAATTTTTTTTAGTCTACAGAAATCCTGTGACACTGCCAGGTAGTATGCACAACACTGTACCTCTGCATACATACCAAGCTCCTTTATGCATGCAACCAAGAATGCAGGATGTTGAGCAGTGTATTACAGAAAACTGACTACATTTAGGATTGTGTTTAAAGATGCTGCAGTTTAAGACACAACCTGAAAAAATCTACAGAATAACTTCACGAGGAAAAAAAATTGTATTTCCAACCCTTCTAGATATTTACTCTTTCATTCTAACAATAGCTCATTACTGGAATTGAATAACAGACTAAAGACTGCCTCTCTGCTTTTCAATTCATCAGGCTTAAGCAGAAAGAGGACTGCATCTTTGGCCTTTGTTGATGCTGCTGTCCAAGCTTATTATCATATGAATATCTAGTTATTGTTTTATAAATGTTCACATTTCAGGAGCTCCCTGCTTTCTTTTCTCTCAGCAGACTTTACAATATCCACCTTCATTATCATCATGTGGCAGCATTGCTCTTCGCCTGCATTTACTACTTTAAAAATTAATGCACTGCTATTTTCTGAATACTGTACTGCGTAAGCTGCTTATGAGTACATTATGCTATCAAGCAAGCACATGCAGAAAAGCTTCCTAAACTGTTATTCTTTCAATGAAAATACAGCTGGTTCTGCTTCAAAGGCACTTCTTTTCACCTGCAAATGGACTTGCTTCTACACTTATTCCTCAATTCATTGTCTTTTATTTGTGTCTGCAAATCTTTAATTGCCTTTAATTAGAAAGAAGTAAATTCAGTGCTTTAATCTTGCAAATACATTCAATCATAATTCTGTCTGGGATGAATACCAAGTTCTATTCACTGACTGATCTTTATAACAAAGGTATATAAATTTATTGTCCGTTTATATAGACCACATCAATTAAGCCACAATGGAAAACCAAATAGATAAGAGTCAAAATATTTGAAATGAGAAATGTGCAATCTAAATTTAATTACTCAGACAAATAATTTGAAGATGAGTTATTTACAGCTTGCCAAAAAACCTGACAGATAGTTAAATTTTTTAATCATGCTACAGATTTAAAATTCCTTTCAACACTTTCAGTATAATTTGTAACAACCAACAAACTGCTGTCCTGAATCTTTCTGTGCTGGTATTATAGTCATACTCAAAACATTAGTAAGATGTTTTCCATACATTAGCAATCCATTTCATATGTTAAAGTACTGCTTAAAGATCAATAAAACTACAACTAGAGGGTAAATTTTAGTTACTAGTAGCAGTTTAACTGAAGTATCTTACTGTAACTGATACTGAAAACCATACTAAAATACATACATATCTAATTAGAAACTAGAGACAGATTGTGGCAAGATTAACTGACAAACTGCAAGAGTGAAATCACACACCTAGTTAAGCTGAAATCAATTGGTTTATCATGATTATTGATATGAATTAGTGAAGGTTCCAGGAACCCTCCACAAAACCCCACAGAACAAACAGAAGAAGAAAACGGACTTCTGGTCTTTTCAGGGTTTGCAGAGTCTGACTTCACACATCCTATCCTTTTACCTGCAGTAACAGGGGTAAGGGAGAATTAGATCTCATTAGCATAGACAGAAGCCCAGGATGGAGGAAGGTTCAGTCATGCCATTCTCCACAACCTCGCTATAGGCAAGACACAGAAGATCACACCCATTACACCCGAGTTCAGTTTTAGGTGATTGCTAGTTTAGGTTTCTCTTTACCTCCCATAGAGAGACACTTCTCCAAAGAGTGAGTGACAGCAGCCTAGCACAACCTAAAGTGCTCCTTGGTGCTGCCTGTTTCACTGTCAAGAACAACTAGAGATGTTCAAGTCAGGTGGGTTGGCTTCAACTCTAAGGTTAAGCAGAATAAATATGAACCAAGGAAATAGCTCTAAGGGATAAACAGAGAAGAAGAACCAGTTCCTACATGACTTTATCTTGATTCAAGACATTTACAGACATGGCCAAATTACTTTTGAAGTAATTCTCTTGGGTATTATTAGTACTACAGAGAGAAAATCACAGAGCCACGAAGAGACTGTGAATTGCATTGAAAACCACAGCCGGAATTCCATCCCTTCCCAGCTATGACGTGGTGGTTCCCAAGCCAGTTAGCTATGCCTGTGCTACAGAGCCACTGTGCTCTGTACCATAATTAGCACACTGCTTCTTCAGAACCACTCCCGTGTACCAGCTATGGTCCTGCTTTAAGCTACAGTTTCAGGGGATAGGTTAGTAGACAATCCTGGGGGTTATATGATCCATCCCTCTGCTCAGAACAGAGCCAGTTTTTAAACTGTATTCAACCTGAAAGCCAGCTCCAGTAAGTCTGGGAGCAAGTCTAGATGAGCTTATCCAGCTGAGTTTTTAGTATTCCCAAAGGTAGAAATCCCACAACCTCCCTAAGAAACTCTTCCCAACATTTGGTCATTTCTCTAGTAAAAATATTTTTCATCTACCTACCAAGAATATTAATTCGTCACTTCTGTGCCATTCTAACTTGCCTTTTGTCCTACCATTGTGCACCTTTGAGATAAGTTAGGCTTCACCCTGCCTGTAGCCTCCTATTAAGTATTTGTAGACAGCAATAACATCTCAGCTGAGCTTTCTCTTCTTAAAGCTGTAAAGACAGCTCTTTCAACCTCTTCTAGTACATCCTGTGCTCCAGATGGACATCCTGACCCTTCACTGGACTCACTCTAGTATGTCCATGTCCTCTTTGTTTTCTGCTGCATGTGCATGGCACTTGCCTTTTTCAACTATCAGGGAATCACTTCTGTGGAACCAGCTAAATGGCTGACAGCTGAGAGAGAATTTAGTAAAAAAATCACATTGTCTGATGTACCTTAATGCCACCATTGCAATGGAACCAAAGTGCACCAAAGGAATTCAGTAGGGTCTGCAAACAACAAATCAATAGACTAAAAGGTTCAAATCAGTTTGCATTACCACCAATTCCCTAACTTTAGAGTAGTTTGTCTTTTGGTAGGAGTAAAGGCAAGGATATATTTTCTTACATGCCCTGGGATGTAAGAAAAACTGAGTATGAACTCAAAACTGAACTCTATCATCTCATACATAGTAGTACAACTTTTCTTTAAGTGCCTTTCTAAATGCCAAGAAGTTAGGTGTCTGGCATGGGGAAAGAAGTGTTTTCTAAAGTGCTTTGTAACACCATTGAAAACCACAGAAGTACCTACACACCAGCCTCCTAAAGTTCATGAACAAGTATTTAATTCTATGATCTTTGAGAGATTTTAATCCAATCATTGTATACTCACTGAATAATAGAATTTATTTCAACCCAGTGAAACTCTGTGAAACTCTACTCTCACAGAACACATCTTCAACACGCCTGCTTCATTCTGAAAATAACTATTTATTTAGAATGTTGAGGAACCTCAGAAAAACAAAATTCCATGGAAATTTCAGGCCTAACTTCAGTAAAAATCAGTTGGCAAACCACACAGCAGTAACAGTTTTATAACCTATGTCTGAGAATTGGCAACTATTGGCAACTAGCAAAATAGCCCTAGTTCACATGTATGGAAACAAGATCACGCTCTCAAGTATTTATTATTGTGTTTTGTGCTATGAGTGTCACACAGATAAATTCAATGACCGTTCTTTTCCTAAGAAGCAGAAGTGAGATTTTCTTCTTTTTAATTGCTGTGATTCCAAAGGGAGTTTTTGGAGTCTTAGGTTAACAGAAAGATTTTTATATGTCTTATACCTACACAAGAGTGTGTCTGTACTCATAAAAGGCATGAAAACCCCCCACAGCCTCTCTATTTTATTCAGGTTTAATGGCAGCTCAAATCACTGACCATTTTTCAATCTTGAGAGACGGAACAGCTTGACACTAATAATACATTTGCAAAGGACACATCATCATTTAACACAACATTAAGTGCTCAGGGACAACTTTTTACCGTAGACACAATGTGCTCTGAGCTCAGGGTTGACATTTAATGCTACAAAGATAATCCAACCAGTCATTCATGAGGGGTAAATTAATTTTCAAGCAACTATATTTCAGCTTTAAGCCAACAAGAAGGATGCATTAAAATGAATAACTTCATTTTATGCTGCATGTAAGATTTAAAAACCCCAAAATATAATGCATTCTTAAGTACATCAAAATGTACCCATTTAATTATTGCTATCTTTCCCTGATTCCAAACCAGAAGTCTGGTAATATTTGTTAAATATAATATTCTGACTGGAAGCAAAAAATCCCTCAAATTTTCAATGAGTTGCCATGAAAAGCAGTGTTTCATTTAAAAAAACGGTTTACATTTAAAATTTGTATTAGCCATACTTTGATTGTAACAAGTAATTAGGAACATACTTAAATTAACACCTTTTCTGATACTTAAGGAATATTTTAAAGATCTATATAACTATTGAAGAAAATAAATTCAGGAAACCAATTATTAATAATGAACAGAATAACAAATAAAACCAATAAATCAGCCAATTATTCAGGGAATTTGTTTTCAATACCTGTAGAAATACTCAACTGTAAAACTATAACGAAAGATCTGAAGAACAGCACTAAAAATATTGATGATTACTACTACTATTTGATAGGCAGTCCTTTTTAATGCCTTTCAGTGCTAAACTATCTGTTGCAATCCTGTGCTTAAGTCCAACAGGTGCATACCTACAGCCATTAAAAAGTACTGGCTCCATGTAAAAAGAGCCTACTCACACAGGATGGCAGCTCTTCAATTAACCTTTCCAACAATCTCGTTAACATTTCCTACTCAAACAGACAACTACGAAAACATTAAATACCTTTCTTAAAAATAAATTAACACAATGCAGTTGAAACAGATCACTGGGTGGGTATTTAGCTTCTTTCTTCTCTACCTACATAAAATATACATTACTTTGTACATGTTGTTTTGAGTACATTTGTCCAACTTTGCTATGGAACAACTGCTTGCAGTTACACTCTGATATAAACAACCACATTTTAGTATAAATTCTGAAAATGAAAAAAAGCAAACCAAAACTACTACTGCAGAAACTATTTACAAGAGCATATAGTAACAGGTCAAGAGAGAATGGCCCCAGATTGAAAGAGAGTAGGTTTAGATTAGATATTAGAAAAAAAAAATTCTCTGTTGTGAGGGTGGTGAGGCTGGAAAAGGCTGCCCAGAAAAGCTGTGGATACCCCATCCCCGGAAGTGTCTAAAGTCAGGTTGGATAGAGCACTGAGTAACCTCGTCTGGTGAGATGTATCTCTGCCCATGGCAGAGGTTGAAACAAGACGAGGTCCCTTCCAACACCAAATCTTCTATCATTCTGTGAAGTGTTCACTATCAATGCAATTAAAAGCCACATTTTTATAAAATATTTTATTGAGATGATTTTTGGGGACCAGAAACTATTGTACTCTTTCTTTGATGCTAAGAAGTGTGAAAAAGGCAGCATAAGGTGTGGTAGGAGAGACACACAGAATACATTGAGTCTTTCTGCCTCTGATTCAGGCTGCACCCAGATGCAATTTGGCTTACACTGATTTTATAAACGGTTGGCTGCAAATAGAGGAAGTGTGATATATCTCCCCCAAAAGTGGAAACAGATCTTATCGGTACCTTTTATGTACATACTTTTCTTACACATTCAATCAGTCTGCCTGTGACTCTACTCACTGTTATAAACCCCTTCACCAAGATTATTGCATAAGCATTTCTTACACTTATTCAGTTTGTAGGTTGAATATTTATGCCACCATTAAGAAACCTGCCCTTCTTCTGTTGTATTTTATTCTATTTTTCCAAGCCATTTCCCTGATTTCTCAAATTTAGTTTGAATTTGCCTCTCATACTGGTATAATTCGCAGACTAAATTCATCATCCCATTGCCAATTAAAATACTGGGTCCAGGCCAGTCTGGATCCAGTAGTAACTATTGAGAACAGCTTTCATAAAAGTTTGCAGTAGCTTAATATTCATATATCTCTAGTTTGTTTACCAGAATACATTGACAAGGTCAAGGTAAATGGCGCTTCTCCCTCTTCCCCATCAATACTAAGTTTGCTACTCAGAGAAGAAAACTGAACTGATTGGACAAAACACATCGGCTGTTGCTGATCTCCTTGTTGGACTGTGGAACCTGACAAGAAACTGTCCCTATCCCGAAGAGCTTACTGTGAAGGATGAGGAAGCTGCAATCAATAATTTATGAATATTATATGTTCCATCTGTCTGCTTGTTACTGCGATGTTGGCTTTATAATTACCAGAGGTTAGCTCCAATAAACACTGGCCTGTGCTTAGGCAGGAAGGGAGGAAAATACTACTAATAGTTCTCTATTGAGAGCACTTACAGACAACAAAGGAAAATACAGAGACTGATAACCAGGTCATCCTCTTCAGTTGCCCACAATCAAGCATATCCATGTAACAGATGTTCCACAAAATATCTTCCCTGCTCTTTTCATCTCTGCAACTAAAGAGCCAGAAATTTCTACGATTGTCTTATATTAATTACTGTCTTTTGACCTTGAACAGAACAGGAGCCACTACAATCACTAAATCAATAAAGGAGAAGTCAGATACCCACTGGGGTTTTTTTAGGAAAAAATTCAACATACTTGTATATAATTCTAGCACCAGGATCAAAAGGATCCTGGTCAAAATGATGCCACCTTCCTTCATTCCTCACTGAAGAAAATCTGTTCAGCAGCCCTAGCCCATCTGAACTGTCAAGAAATTCTTCCAGAGCACATCTCTGGCATTAAGCAGGACCAAACCAACTACTGCCTGAAATATTTCTTCAATAACGGTAATTTTAAACTTCCTAATTACTCTGGTGTGTATTGTGCTACTGCCAGACAACACTACGAAGTCATGCCCAAAAACGGTTGCTGAATAAGCACCATATCACCAAGTACTGTAGCAACACTATTAAACCTTCTGGATAAAGAGTCACTGGTGTTGCAGGAGAAGAGGATGTCTCTCTGCTGTAGTTGACATCACACTACCTGACATGTCCAACCTTATCAGGTGACTGGGGCCAGTCCCTGGGGCATGACACAGTGAGACTGTGGCACCACAGGAACCTGGAGTCATCCCTTCTCCTATGTCTAATGCTTCTCTACAAGCACCCTCCAAGGAGACACAGACATCCCCAACAATACCTCACCAATCTTTCTGCTGTGGGGCTTTGCTTAAAGGAGGGATGGTGACAACAAGTCCAGGAAGGGAATGACACAATCTGTCACCCACAGCTTCTTTTTCCCAATAGGAACAGAGAGGCCTTGGAGGTGGCACAGAAAACCTGAGCAACTTGGGCAACAGATGAGGCCACATGAAACATAATAAAGGACTTTCTCTGCTAATAGCACATCACATCTGTTTCTATCAGCTTCAGTTTTCTGTACTCACACACAATAGGATGGCACTATTTGAACAGTATAAAGCCATGTGTCTGATTTTATGAGAAACAAACAAAGCCTTGCAGTAAACAAAGATTAACAAGTCACATAATGAACCAGGGACAGAGCACCAGAGACAGCACAGCTCAGGAGAAGCTAGGGCCACTTCTCCACAACACCTGCTTTGTTGAGCAGAAATCCCTTTAAATGTTAACCTGAGACTTTGCTGCCAAGTTTACATTAATTCACCACTGGTCACAACTTGCTAAAGAAAAGCTTCCCAGGTCTGAACCAAACAAAGCCTGGACTGGAGCTAGAACATGTGGGGAACATACTAAATTTATGGATTTAGTACAAGGGATGGGATTCATGTTGTTCACCTAGGAGCAGAAGACCTGCAAGAGCTGAGGGGGATATCCTATGAATAATCACAACCATGCTTGGAAAGTGAAAGGAAGAAAACATCTGAGTAAGGAGATCTGCAAGAAGTCAGGCACTGTAAGAATGGCAAAACTATGATCCTGAAGACCTTAACTTCTGATCCAGTATCTTATCCAGTGGATAATGCTTTTCTCAGAATTGAAAATAATAGAATGCTCTCTGCCAAGATGCAGTCATTTCTCACTAGTAAGTCATATCATTCTGGACCAGCTGTCTATAACAAAGTCATCCCAAAATACAAGGTGTAATGTATTAATTCTGCCTAAGTAAAAGGTTTCCAGTAATACTGGCAGCATTCACAGTCCTCACTTCAATGAAGTGCATTGCAAAGGATGCTTTGTCAGACTTACATATCACTGTCACTCCAGAAGTCAATGCACTGACAGTTGTAGCAGAGGTGGATGTTACAGGATGCTGTGAAAGTGATTATGTAAGATGGAAAAGCAGATTTTTGGAGCCTCAATCCAACAATGCAGAAATCAGAAGCTTTTAATGGAATTAGCCAAGAAGGGAACATCTCTTGTACACATCACCATTATCCCTTGGGATCCTAAAATTCCTTGTGAGGAATAATCTCTACAACTCACTCATAATTTTAGCACGCCTAAGAACTACGAATCTTCATCTCGCCCATAATTTAAACTTCTTTCCTTCAACAGAAACACCACCTGACAGGTCTTAACTAGAAGTGAATGACAGCAATAGCAGCTTACTTAAAAGTGTAAAGGAAATGCATATTTATGAGCACCCAGAATAATGGTTTGTGGACCTGAGAACTAAAGGTGTAATAATGCCTTGAAGGCATATTAGGAGACAGAATTTTACCTTCAAGAGCCAAACTGGGCTTCTGTCAGTGATGAGATGGGTGTTAAGATAATAGGACAGAGGAGCCTGGCTAACTTTTAAATTTATTTTTTCAGGCCTTCAACTCCATCCTTTTCTCTTTCTGAAGGCTCACAGAAAAGGAACTACACATGTGTGTATAGTAAAACAATGGAATCTTACTCCTAACTTCAGGACTGGACTTACTGCCTGACAGGCGAATGCCTGGAATCCTTCACAAATACTGCAATCTAAAATACACAGCGAAGAACAGCTAGGCTTTACTTCAAACCTTCTCTTTAGAAATACAATTTTGTCAAGTAACTTATATGTTTCATTTTTTCCCATAATTGACATCAGAGTGATGGTAATGATTTTATCTGAGACCCTTTGATTTTATTTCACCATTTGCATCAGGATCACTGGTCTGTTGGTATTTTAATGAATAAAATCAGTTGGTTTCAGTAATAGCCTTACTTTGAACATCACTATATTATCAATGATTTAAATAGTGAAAGGCATATATTAGGGCAATCTATTCAAAGAATCAAGGGTTGCTCCCAGTATCCTTTTTTTCCAAATCTTTATTCCACAGGATGATCTTTTAAGTATGATGACTCTTGTAGGAAACATACAAAAGATGGAAAGACTGTTTAAGAAAAAATTCTACCATCTGGAAAACTATTTGATTAGATCAGATAAAGGATGGAGCTGTCTTCTATTCCTGAATCTTTCATAAAATTACTGTATGATCTTGGGAAATCTCTTTTCCTTGCAAGACTTTGGTACTCATCAAAAACTCCTGAGATCCTAGTCTAATGGTATAATAGAAGTAAAAAATACTCATGAATATTATCTACTGGAGATGATTCTCGGATGGCCTATATTAATTTATTTTTAAAGATTTTAAAATTACATTTACAAATATAATGAGAAATAATTAAACAAGTACCTGAAAAAGTAACTGAATCTGCTACTGACCCTTAAATTCAATTTCTTATTCATTAAAAATGTGTGTTAAATATTTATAAATCCATGGACAGAGCAATTTCAGTTTCTGGAATTAAAAGCATATAAAATGAAACAGAATTAAACAGAAAACTAACTTTTAGCTATGCTTTGTTCCTCACAAACTGTATGTGGACATTGCTCTGATCACAATTTGCCACCTCCTGCATTCCCTTGATGAAGGCCCTCTGTTTATAGTCACCTAATGTGGTCTAGCATGTGACACAAGACACAGAGCATCAGCCATGCACCATTAGGTGGCCAGTGACTTGGTCTTAGTTCATCTCCTGTGAGAGAGTCCGGATGCAAACCATCAGCACAGAGAAACCCACAACTCCCAGGTGGGCTCCAGCAGACAGGATCAATACCTGTATTGATGTGTGCAGATGAGAGTTTATTTGTAAACTCTCTGAATGGTCCTCTATTGACATTCTTCAATCTGGCTGATTCTGTTCTTTAAACACATCAGAAAGAACACCTTCATTATACATAACATGCAAAGTGAAAAATAGTCAATACATTTCTTTTTCAAAGTAATTTTTCAGTTCCTTGCAACCTAGAGGTCTGTCTCACATTTGGAATAAAATGTTTCTCTGAATGTCTCATTTTGCAGATAGACAGATATAAGAACACAGAACAACAACAACAACAAAAAAGCCGCACACCCTCCCTATGGCTCGTTTTTCAACAGCTCCATTCTTCAGAAGAAAAGAGACACAACATCACTTTCAGTAACAACACGGTCCTTGTGACAGACATGCTTTTCCTAGAGCCAAAAAAAAAGACAGTGAATCTCACTATGTCAGTTGTAAGAATTTAGCAAAGGGTTTTTGCAAATGCAGAATAGACAACACTAAATTATTAAAAGAGTATTACTACAACACAACAGTGTTGTGAGTTCAAACACTGTTCAAATGGCAGCCCTAGTCAACACACCAGTGCGATATGTTAGTGACCAAGAGTCCCCAGGCATACATGTGCCTTCCTTACTTTCCACTCCAGGCACTTACTCTGCTATAACCCAGTCTAGCCAATATATCAACCTATTCCAAGATTTACTGAGAACAGAGCTCTTCCAGTGTTCCCCATACTGGCGTACACTTCTAAGACCTGAGCAATTCTGTGGGAAAGATTTCAGTAACTGCTGTGCACCTGCATGAATTTCTTTCAAAATGTGATAAACTAAGTTAAAATAATACTTGGCAAATTACTGGCTTTGCATATGCTGTGTAATAAATAAATAGGTGGAGAAAGAAAACTCCACCTAAAGAAAGCACCTCAGTCAGTGATATATGCAGTGGAGATAGAACATATTACCATGCCCTTATGCCACCAGCTTTGGCGCCTGCTGTAAACTGTTTGAAAATCTTTCTTTTTACTTACTAAATAAAATATGTTACTAGGTTCCTTGTCAACATACAGACACTATGTGTTTTTCTTTTCTGTCACTCCCTGGAGATGAGCTAATTCCTAGAAGTATGTGGCATGAGTTCCTTTTAGTTTCCTACTGAGATTTTTGGATGACAAAATGCCTGTGTCACATCCTACCATTGGGACACACCGTAATAGCTAGGACCAACAGGTAACATAGGAAAGTCCTGTCTAAGACATATAACTGGGGATCCTCTGATAAACTGCACACTATACTTACTACTAGACTGTTAGGTACTGCATTTCTGTAGTACAAAAACCAAAAAGTGCAGCAATGCCAAATTTACACTCAACAATTTATTTAAAAGTCTCCAAAACAAACAGAAAAAAATGATGCATTGTGATCACTTCACCATACTGTGTTGAGAGCACAGGCACTAAAAACAAAGTTTAGTGTGATGATCAAAATGTGTTCCTTCTCCCTTATCTCTCTCATTTCAGCATGAATTTCATGTTCTCTCAAAAAAAAAAAAAAATTGATTTTGGTAAAAATATTCAGTATTAATTTTTCCACAAGTAAAACTTCAGTTAGAAAGTTATGGTAATCCTTCCAAATGCATTCTCTTGCTATAAATATCTATGAAAGCTGCTCCACTTCACAGTGAAACTTTGTCCATATGGAACATATGACTAGGAAGGACTTGGTGAACTACTGAAATCCAGTACTTTGCTAGAGAAGGCACATGTATCATGCTGTTTTCTTTAAAACTGATCATAGAAAATGATCAGTTGGAAAACAAGTTAGAGCTTTCCGTTTGAGGCTTTTTGGGGGTCTTTTTTGGTTGTTTTATTTTATTTTTCTTTAGCCTACCAACAGGACATTACCCAAGAAGCTCAATCTCCTATTCGTAAGAAACTGCCTTCTGTTATGTTTCTTTATGAACAATTTATACTGTTGTGAACAGGATATACATGGACTGTGTCTTTCCCATGTGTTTACTTGGGGAGTTCCAAAATGAACCATATTTGTCTTAGTTTGTGTTCAGCTGTGCTAAACAAGGCTCTTCTTGGTCTTCCCTAGTAGTTCTTTCAGCATTTCTTTCACTTCCAATTCATCTTTCTTAAACACAGATGAGCAAAACAGTACTCAGTATTTCAAAGTCACTGTCCCCAGGTACCCTATTTAATATTTTTTTATCATTACTTTAAATACATACAAGGATAAAGTACACTTTTTTCATGACCATGGGTAATCACTAGGAGCAAGGGAACCTTTCCACTAGGATTTCCAGCCAATGAATTGATATCACTGGTTACGAACTAGCTGGTCATCAATGTGCACAGTTCTTTGATACCACTTTGGCTATAAACAACAAATGGTAAAGAAACATATTTAGCTTTTCCAGCACTGAAATGTTATTCATTATATCTTCGCACTTATGGATTGGATTTTGCTCCCAGTTACAAGGATAAGCATCTGAAATAACTGCTAAATTCAGTAGTGTGATACCTGTCCCAAATTTCCACCATGAGAAAATCCAACCTTCCTACTCATGGTCTCTTGACTGTAGGAAGTGTTTCTCTGCAGACTAAAAATTACCTGAAAGGTAGCTGAATAAAGCAAAAAAAAATTAACACTAAACTGTGCTTTTAATTTCTCTTTTTTCATCTGTGACAGAAATAAGATGAGAAAGACAACCCTCTGTGGGATACATTTTTTCTACTTTTGTGAGAACCAAAATGTTTTATTCTCCCTCTCCAAGGAATACATGAAAGCATTTCCTTCTTTGTCCTTTTCACGATGATTACTCATTAGAATTTGATAATTTTCTCTACACAAACATAAGTTATATTTCTTTCTTCCATTAAACCATTTGGATAGAAGCTCTTTCATGGAGTATATCCGCTACAAAGTCTGTGGGTTTCCAAGCTGCCTATCAAGACACACAGAGCCTCCTGTATTACAGACACGAGTCCTTCTTGTAACTCTACCAATCTTTTCCATCTGGTATTGTACTTAACAGGTGGATTTTCTGAGACACTTCACACTATGAAGTATGTTAAGGATTGTACCTTCAGTTCTATTTGATTTGCAATTTATTCAATGTTTCTCTCTGTGCATTCTAGTTTGCACAGTCCTAATCTATTCCAGAAAAGACAGAGAGGACAGCAGCCGATCTTTTCTGTAAAAGTGTTTCTTCAGAAACAACACCACTAGTTGGGGGGTGCTATTTCACTCCACTTCTTTCCACTGTTCACTAGGCAGAACGCCATTGCACTATACCAGAACATTATGGAAAAGGCCGTGCCAAAAACAGGACTGAATTCAGGTTTTGTTATGCCTTCCACACATATGAAAGGCAACATCATTGTTCACTGAAGACAGGGTAAAATACCTCTAAAAATACACGGATTTAAACTATTGTAGTTTAAATGTACTTTATGTCTTACATAAAGTAACACAGCCTGTAGGCCTGATCTTACCTACAGAGGCCACTGGATTGAGATCAAAACTGATTCTGAGAAACCGAGGGAAACTAAAACAGGGCACAAATCCTTCTAACGCTTCCTAATCTGTTCAATCTGCATGTGATATGGAATAATGACTCCTCCTAAACTCAGCTGACACGTGGCTTGGCTTTGCAAAGTGTTCAACAGCAATACAGGCTTATTGCACTTGCTAGCCTGAGTTTTGCCACACCAGTTCCAGCAGTGTGCCATCCTGGCTTTGATGTGTACTAGCTGGTGCAAGCAGCCAGATGATGAAGCAGATCAGGGAATTCACTCAACTCAAACTGCTCAGCACACGTTTTACTTCAAACTGGATCAAAATGGCATACAAACAGCTCTGCCATCCCAGAGGATGGTATACTATACACTGTGACATGGTGGCAGGAACAAGGAGAGAGGTAGGCATTGTTAAAGGTCACTTTGTAATGTTGAACTGTACCCTCTGAATATTAGGTTGCAGGTGCAATGTGAACAGGAACTGGAATTAAAGGGTATGCTCACTCCAATTCTTACAACAGTCTCTGACACATGTGCCCACTGTCACTCTCTCCCATGTAATTCCTACACATAGCTTAAGAAGGAACTGAAAATTGCCTGGAGCAATTTTCCATAAACAGTGTGCAAGCAGCCACTCTGTTTTAGGGAATAAAAGAGTTTAACAGTACCATCAGGGTTATTTGACCTCTGTGCCAGAAAGCAGTACAATTCTTGCTTAATCTACAAGTGCAGACATGAATCATCAGCCCAAACTCTCACCATTCACCTGTTAGAACAGAAGCCTGTAGAGATTATTCTTACACATCTACATTCAGTGCCTGTAAAAGGCCCCATTTACATTCTACTTTAACTTAAAACTTTTCCCTGCTCTTCAGTTCACAGTGACTGCAGGTCCCTCAGGCCAGCTCTAAATGGGCAGTTGCAGACTCGTTCTGCCGGTGATGTGAACTGGTAAGGTGCAAGCAGGAGATGCATTGCCACAGTACACAGCATCATGGCCACGTTAATTAGTGCTGATAAGAGACAGGTCAGCTCAAGGACAGTGCTCAAGAGGCCCAAAGCTGAAGGGTTTAATGCACAGTGTGAGCTCAGACTTACTCAAAACAGCTTCAGTAAATCTGGGCCACGCTCTTACCAGAATTCTGTAACCTTGAGCTGAAGGGACTATGTCTAATGCTGAGACACTGTTTCACTCCATATGCTAGTTCATTATCCAGCTCCTCTCTGTTTTGACTGCCAACAAATAATGATGTTTTTCAACACTTCTCCACTAGGAACTGAATGCACAAACATCGCATCATAAATGCCACCCAACATCTGCCAGGCAGTTACCATCTTCCCATGACTATCACCTAGGCTGAACCAGAGCAAGTGATTTACTGACAATCTGTGTCACATCCTCTTACCTATCACACCCTAGATCATCCAAACACCAATGCTTATGAATGGCCCACAAGTATTCCATTAAAATATCACAAGGAATTATTTCTAACAAAAAACTCCCCATGTATTCCAAAATTATTGTTACTTAATGTAAAATCAAATATTGCAACAGAGGATACCAGTTTTGGTACAAATCTTACAGCACCAAAGCAAATATGCTGATAATGATAAGATATTAACAGAAAATAAATGAACAAAAAGGCAGGCTTTTCCACATTGCCTAACAGGCCATCACAATTCTTGAAAATACTATTTTTTACTCTATGAGTTATTCTAGATAAGTATCAATAGCTTAGCTGAGCAAAATTCCCTCAGCTGGTCCCATAGTGAATAGGGTATCTATGCAACTGAGATAATGACAAGGACCAGATTTCAACTAAAGTATTTCAAAAATTAAGCAACAGATTAGTGACTTGCCTTATATTATCTGTAAATTTATTAAGTGAAACCAGAGTGCTCAACCAGGGCAAATTATTTGTTTTCTCACATTCCACTTTTTGTAGAGCTCTTTGTTCACTTCACGGTGCTGTTCTGTACTGATTCAACTACTACACGAATGAAATACCTCAAAATAACTGTGAATACTTTCAATGTGCTTATTTTAATCAGCCTTTACCACCAAATAAAAGCTAGTCACATGATTTTTGAGATTTCTGTAATTCAAATCAAGCATATGCCTTTTCTTATTTTCATTCAAGCAGTTTGAGCTTCCTAAGACCATTCTCCTTCTGCCCTGTAAGTTCTTATCCAACACTTTAAGCCTGCAAGGAGTATGTAGAGCTGAGCAGACAATCCCATAAATAGTTCAAGACCTTGAAAAACACAAAGTAGCCAGTTCCTAATTTTCTTCCAAAATAAGGCATATAATACAAGCAAAAGCTTCCACTGAAAAGAAAAATATTTTTAATACAATCCAGTCACAGAAATCCATGACAACACGCAATTAATGGACTGCATGATATCAATCACTAATGTGATTCATTACATTCAATTCATTACAAAAGCCAGATGACTATTTTGTGGTCATGCTTTCCCTGAACATGGACATCTAACACATTCTTTCAAGGCCATAAATAGGTGCAATACCTGATGAACTATGTAATGCACATGGTCACATCCTGAAGCATGAAATACAAAAAATCCCTTCAGTTAAACCTCTTAACTTGATCCAAGGTGACTCTCATGTCTTTCTTCTTAGAACACTGTCCCTGCAATGCTTGTCAGACTCTCTGCTAGCCCAGACAGAGGAGAAGCAGCAGAGACCACCACTTTCCATGGTAGAACAATGGCTGGACAAAACTTACCTGCACCCAAAAAAAAAACAGAGCTACTTCTCATAGCAGTGTAGCTAAAGAAATGCAGTTACAACTATGAATTATGTTCACCTTAAATATCTATCAAGCACATCCTGAGAGATGCATCTGTGCTGAGCATTTAATTCTCATGCCTGTTCCATTGCTTTGTTATAATGAAATGAGAGGAAATATAATTTGTAGTTCACTACCCAACTCTCCTTGCGTTTATATTTATGCAATAGCACCTACAAATATAAGCACATGTGTCACACGTAGAGAATATGTATATATGAACACTGTACACACCAAAAAATTATGTCTGACATTTTTTAGAAATGGGTGCCTAAAATTAGATTTACATGTTCACACTGATATGAGAGTACTTTGAAGTCCAGCTTTCACACATGAGCTAAGATTTTCAAAGCCTGGTGAAAGAATTTCTAAAAATGTTAAACTGCTCTGCCTCTGAATGTAATATATACATGCTTATATGTGTCTATAGTGAAAATCTGATGTATTTTGTAAAGGTTTATAAGAGTTTTTTCTTGGTTGACTTTGACTAAAGAAATGAATTCATTGAAGAATTGAATGAAAGTGAGAGTAAGTACAAACACAAATATGTAACATTGCAACAGCCCTGTAGATACTGCATACCTTACAGGAACTGCAAGTGCTTGAAATAACACCATGCTAAAAACCAGTTCAGCTACTGGAAACGTCAAATTTCACTCTCATTTACACCTATATCAATTTGTAGCAACTCCACTGAGTGAAATAGTGATATCCTTGATGAGATTAAAATAAGAGCAGACTATGAGCCTCCATTTGTACAAGAGTACTAAACAAGTGCAGTATGAACATACAGGAAAAGTAGTATAATCAAACAAGCTCTAAGAAACTTTTGCTGTGGAGAAGGGATGGTAGACACAACCCTTCTCCTTAGCTTCTCTTCAAGGCGTGTGCACACATTCCCACAGTCCTTTGGATCTACAGCCACCCTTTCCACTCTTGCTTAGACTGAGTCTATGTCTGCCCAGCAAATGAAAACTAAATAATATTCTCACATATGTAAGTACATATCCAGATCTACCATCACCTTCCATGGTCTGAGCCAAGGCAATAAAACATAGCTCTGCAGCTTTGGACTTACAAAATATGTGATCACAAGCTGCCTGTGCTTAAAATTCATCATCAGTCTTCACAGAACATATTTAAAAACATCCCAATCATCACAAAATGTGGATTAAATTAGTATAGCCAGACTAGGCTTTGTTTCACAGCAGTGTTTTCCTCAGCTGCTCCTGCTTTAGTTTCCAGAAAGGGATTCCACTGGCATAAAATTAAAATCAAAACAGCACTAACTGACCAAAGGAAGTAGTTCATTTTTTTGTGACACCAAATTCATTCTTCATAAAACCTCCTCCCAAAAAAAGGAATTACACATGTATCAGTGGCCTATCACTGTGAAGTATGAAACTCAGATTCCAAAACTTGCCAACAGTCACACGTAATAGCAAAAGGAATGCTTTTTTTCCTACTTCTCTTTATTATGTGCTTAGTAATAGATTTTTATAGAAAAATTCAAGACAGCAAATGTAATGTTCCATATGCAAAAAAAAGGTACACCAGGACTGCTATTTTGGGGTTTTTTTTTTCCAATAGAAACAAACAGTAGGAGACTTTTTGAGTAGTCAGTATTTGTTTCTGTACTTTGTCCCTCCCTTCCTTTCCTGCAGTAAATAGGTGACTGACATTAAAATAGTGACAAAATATGACTAGTTAAAAAATAGACTGGAGAATTTTTATTCCATTGACATCTGTCCTGCTACATCTTTGCTTATGGCAATCTCAATGATGTAGATGTTGCCTTCTGGTACCATGCCTTTTCTTAACAGACATGAGATAGAAGAATTGCTGTTTTGTGAAAAATGGGGAAATTCTGAAATTTTCAGTACAAATTCAGTCCAAAAATTTTTTGCTGTTGCTGTTATTTCAGAAATTATATCTAAAATTTTCATTCTGATAATAAACATTTCCTGATGCAAAACAACCACATTTCATGTCAAAGTATGCAACATATTTCAAATAAAAGTATCAAAATGTAACATTTTCCCTCTTTTTAAGCTGAAAAGGAAGGCTGATAGTGGCCTGGTTTTCTTGAGTATACAATAGCACTACTCAGGACAAGGAAGATAGAGGCACGCTAACTCCACAAAAGCAGAGAGAAGGTAAACAGTAACAGAAAACAGAAGAGTTGAGGGGGTAAGAGTAAAGACAACTCTTTAGCAGTAGGGCAGGTAGAAATGGCAATCTGCCACAAGAAGGGCTTCTCTCTGGAGACAAGAAGGCAACAGGTCCATGCTACAGCTGCTAGCTGGAGGTGGGAACCCCAAAGATGTTCGTGCTGCCACTAGTCCCCAGGCTCTTCTCCATCTCAGGGCTACAGTGACATCACCGCCTCAGCCCTAGGATGAGGCACCTTTCTTCTGGACAAGTCACCAGTCTCCACACTACAGACATATGTTACAGCATTATGTCACAGTTGAGAAGGCTGTGATACACAGAGTATCACCATGCAATTTCAGAAGGCTTTAAGCATCCATCCATACAGAGTAACATCAGATCACTTCAGAAGGCTTCAAGCACCTGCTCTTCTTGTTCTTTAGCCCAGTCTTTTATATTCTTCACTTTCCATGCACTGCACCTGTGTGCCTTCTGTTCCCTTTGGTGACTGGTCAGTGCACCTGGGCACTCCATGGCTCATTGCTTTCAATGCTGCTCACCTGCTTCTCACAGCTGTACCCACTGGGGATAAAGCTCGCTGCAGCCCCATTCCCAAATACCACAAACTGTGTAGCTACATAGCTACAAAGGCCCAGCTTTACCCACAAAGTTTTATCTGTTAGTTCAGGTGGGCACTGTTCTCTCTACTCCAGCGCTGCCACAGCAGGATTCAGACTCCTACCAAGTCCCCTTACCTGTCCTATTGCTCCACACAACAAGCACCACCTGCATCACCAAGTCACTGTGCTCACTCTATCAAAGTGAGTAGCTTTGTGCTTTCCAAAACAAAAAGAGAATGTATTTTCATTCATAACTTTTACTCCTTTCCAGGGGATGTGAAGAGCCTTATTTGCTCCAAAGAAGCCTCAGGCTATGCCTATATAAGCTCCAGCTCCTAAAAGATCAAGCTGGCAAGTCAGGAGATATAGAGCAGACAATAGGCAGACCTTTCAGTCTACAAATTGAAGGTTGAATGATTGGCAAACAACCTCTCCTCATGAAAAATTATGCTACAGCAACACAATAGTAATGGGAGCCAAAAGTATGTCTATTCCTGATTTGTAGACCAGGTTTTAGTTATGCTATAATCCTCTCAGTATGCCTGCTTAGGATCCCACAATCACACAAGTCATGAACACTACCCACAAATCCTGCAGCTTCCATGCCGAGCAAGCGACACACCAGATGAAGAAGGATGGAAAATATACATGTGGAATTGTTCTGGGAACTTAAAGCACACATAACAGTAAACAAAGCAAATATGGTACAAAACCTGTTGCTATTTTCACAGCATTTGCGGAGGAAAGCTGCATAAATGCAGAAGGATGCATACTGCCTCACACCTTTCCTTGGATTCCAGCAAATTAAGCACAGCAGCACAAACAGCAGCAGGGAGAAGAAAATTCTCTGCAGAAGAGCTTCTCTGTTTGCTGCTGCACTACAGGTATCTATTTGGGTATGTGAGTAAGAGATGAGCAAGAAGTGTTAAAATTACTTTTCCTCGTGGTTTCTTCTACAGCCTTGGCTGCTCATGGAGATTTGAACAGGGAGACATCCCTTAGTGCCATCCTCCCTCCTTCAGGCACAGTTAAAGCCAGTTTGAAAAGGTTGCTGTCGCTGTCCCCTGGTCACCTGGGGCTAAGCTTCACGAAGCCGTTACCAGTTTGGTCTGATAACTAAAAGACTACCTCTGCTCCCCACTGAGAAGGCAGTGCCACTGTTAGATACTGGAGCACTAGCTTAAGTGGCACTACAGACAAATTTTGGCTGGTAGCAGGAGAGATGGCTGAAAGCCAGCTGACAAGGAAGAACAGTATCAATCTCTGTGCTGGGGGAATCCTCTGAAAATGCTGCTGAAGCAAACAGCAACTGCCAGCAGCACAGAGGCAAACAAGACACGAGTGATCCTCTTCTCATGGAGAAGAGAAAAAGGCAAACGGCTGAACTGAAGTAATCAACGTGAACTTGAACCATGGCACAGGGCAAACATGTGGCACGCCGTATGGAAACTCAGAACAAAACAGAAAGCTTGGAACAAAATGAAATTAAAAATCTGCTCCTATTTCAAATTACTCCACGAAACATCTAACTGAAAATTACGTTGGAAGTTGGTATGACTTTGTGACATGTTGTTCCTTGAAGGCTGCCATTTTCCATCCAAAAAAAGGTATGAAAAATGTTTCAATCTGGTTACCTTCTATCCAGCAAGGCTAGAAAACATTAAGTTGTAAGCTGAAAAAAACATCACACCATTAGTCAGCAGGAGATAGCTGTTCAGCCAGCATCTATCATAATGTTTTCAACAATCCATAGATACCAAATGCCTGGAAAAGAAGGCCGGCAATCACTCCAAGCATGGATTTTGAGCTTTAAATGCATTTGATTAATTAATTTTTTTTAAAGACAGGCCCTCACTTTTAAAGACAGTGCAGCCTCACTTTGCTTATTGTTTCTAGATATAATCTACCTTAGAAAGGGTGACCAAATGTCCACCTCCAAAACAAATGAGCCTGGAGCATTAGGGTGCTCTGTGTTCTGCGGGATCAGAATAGCTTCACACTAAAACATCCCTGCAAAAGGACCTAAGCTGTCAAATCTAAGTCTTAAAGAATGACTGCTTTAAAAAAAAATCTTTCTGTGTAATTTCTAATAAGTACTTGAATTAAATCAGGCAAAGAAGAATCAAGAGGAGTTAAAATGAAGAATCTAGAGCATCTCACCTATGAGGAAAGGCTGAGAGAAGAAAAAGAGTAGGTTCAAAAAGACTTCATCAGTGTATAGAAATACTTGAAGGGAGGGTGCAAAGAAGAAAGAGCCAGGCTCTTCTCAGTGGTGCCCTGTCACAGAACTAGCAATGGGAACACACAGAAACACGTAAGAAGAAAACCTAATACTTTGAGGATAGTCAAACACGGGAAGAGAGGTTGGGGAGTTCCTATCCTTGGAGATATTTAAAAACCATCTGAACACTGTTCTGGGCAACCAGCTCTAGGTGGCCCTGCTTGAGCAGGGCAGATGGATGAGATGACCTCCACTGGTCCCTGTCAACCTTAACCATCCTGTGACAAATGGATGAATTATGACCAGTTATGCAAAACTATAAAAGATAAAAAAAATATCAAGAAATAATGACAAAAAACCCCAACCAACCAAACAAAAAACAACACCACTTTTATATTCATTAGGGCAATACTGGATTATATTTGTCAATATGTCCTGTAATATACCTAATGGTATAACGAAACTAGAAGGCTCACTCCAAGCTCAGCTACCAGGCCTAAAGATAGCCCAAAATGGTTACACATAAAAACACCTGCAAAACTTAAGTTTAAAATCATATCCACATTTTCAAACTCCCCCTATTACATTCATTAAGTTCAGAGAACTGATTTCCATTGGCAAACTCTATAGCAGTACCAGTGAATGACCAGAGTAGGAGCTGAAACAACCATTATCAGAGCAAAAGGCAGAGCACAGTCTATTTGCGCTCTCTGTCCTCTAAGAAGTATTACAATCACAGAAACACCTCCTAGGTTATGTAGTTTATTTGCCTGCCAGCATGAGATTCTTCCCTACAATGATTTTTAACACTTGCTTTCACCACGTTAAGAGCAATGTGTTGCATCCAAAGAAATTGAGTTGACTATGACACCCCCGCTCCCCGACCCATATTTTGCAGTACCTAATGGAGGTTGTTGCTGCAGTGTGTAACAGGGAAGGTGCCAAATTATCCAGACAACACATCAGGCCAAAACTGCCAAGTCAGCAACGTAACAGCACCTCTGAGTGCTGGACCCCAGTACCAATACTCCTAGCACCTTGCCATAGCACAGGGCCCTCTCCCCTGCCCAAGGCACAGCTGATCAGTCCAAGCATCTCACAGCTTTGAGAAGTCCAACTGTGCCACACAGTAGTCATGTGCAAGAAACAGCGCAAGCTGTGAAAGACTGGGAGGTAATTATTTGAGCGTCCTACTTAAATAAAGCTTTACACCTGCCCTGGTCTCTCCAGGGATCCTGCTGACCACCACACTTTCACCCTGTAGCGGATTTCAAGAAACATCTCCAACCATGGTCACCTGAATATGTTCACAAAAATCCAAAAAAGCAACCCTAAACGTGGTGGTTGAAAAACAAGTGACCATGATGAAAAACAGGTGGAGAAAATGACAAAAAGTTGATACAATCATCCTCTATCCAGGTACCCAGTTACACAGGATGAGTTGTCTCAAAAACAAGCTGTAGGGCTCCCATTTCTCACCAAACATGCTTGGGTGAAATATTTGTGGTGTCATCTTCTACTGGACAACAGTTTCCTTGCACGGTTTTCTACACAAAACCTAAAAAACCCAAAAGCATATAGTTCATATTTTTAAACATTTTTCTATTGTATCTGCTTCTCATCCAAAAAGGCACTCACAAGCTTTCGGCCATGTTTCTTACAGAATGAGCCTAGGAAATCAGCTACACAAACTGCTCAAGATTAGGAAACATACACCTCTCCATACCTATCTAAAACAAATAAAATACAAAATAATCCCTTTCTTAAAACTTGATGAGAAGTTGAGAAGACCACTAAACATGGTCATAACTGTTTCACTAAAACAGTTATATTAAAATAATCAGGCAGCACTAAAAAATTAAGACATGGTAAGACTGTTCACATAACCCTAGATCTTTCACCTTGAGAATGCACATTGTAAACAACCTTTTTTCCCCCAGACACTGGTTGTTTTCTGCATATTTAAACAGATGTGTGTGCTTAACAACTGTAAAACAAAATCATTTACTTAAATAACTGAGTACAGATTAAGGTACTTCACTTTATATATATACTTTCAAAATACTGTGACTCTTATATTATTTAACATACAGAGACAGAATCCTCATATATGGATTTCAAAAATAACTTACCTTTGCATTTAAGCAAAGAAAGAGTGATTTGCATTTGCTATGTAAGTATCTATGTGAAGGTACATGTGTGCATGTACATACTTTGTATACGTGTTACCTACTTAAGTATTAATTAAAGATAGAAAAAGATTTAAGGAAAAAAAATTAACATGTGTAAAATATCCATTAGTGTAAGAATAAATGCAGTTATAGAATGCAAAGGTCTGTAACATACAGTGTATCAAAAATTGTTATGAATGAGGAAAGTATCCTGTTAGAAATGCCTATACATGAAATCAGAGACAAAAAGGAAAGTTCCAACAGTTCAGAAACACTGTGAAGCCACTTCACTGCAGTATTTCCCTAGTGTTTCCAAACACACAGCATATACTTTATCTGAAGTCACTCAAAATACTGTCTTCAAAAAGGTGAATGACTTACTCAACAGCATATACAAAATGAAGTTTTTAAAGAGGAATGCTACATTTTGTTATACCAGTGGGCCTTTCTGGGAAAAAAAAATTGTTTTTATTTTAAGCACACAAACTTTTCTTTCAAAGTCTTACCTATTTGTTTCCTGTACTGGTCAACAGGAGTCCTTGATGTAGAGGCATCTTTTCTACCCATTGTTTTCTATCCAAAAATCACTGTCAGTATCAGAAAAAAAAACAAACCAAAACAAAAACCACAACATTATTCCTAAATAAATTACTAACAAAATCAATTGCTTATAACATCAGAAAAATGGTAACATGCAACATTTACATGATTATACACAAAGACATAAGCCTTTCCAGAGTACAATGAGACACTGGAGTTAATCATCACCATTCTGAAGACTATTAGATACATTCTAAACATACCTTTTTCTCCATTGCATGGGTTATTAACATTACAGAATGCTTGTTAGTTTGAATGAAAATAAAGAAAAAAGAAAGGATTTAAACTGATTGCACTGTAATTCAGCATTTGGTACCACTGTAATTCAGTATTTGGTACCACCAATTACATTCCTATATAATTTATTTCTTTAGTAAACCAGGGAATGAATGTAGTATTGTGAACTGTTTCCATTATTGAAAATACATTTACACCACACACAGGAGTCAGAGGCAGGACTAGGCTGTGTGCATCCACAGGTGAAATTGCTCAGGAGATCCACCTGCAAGCAAGCAGATACCTAAAACACAGCAACCCCACACGCTCCTATTTTCCTGCCATGGGCTCTAGATATCTCTGAATGAACAGGAAGTCAAGAACAAAAACTGAAAGCTGAGGCTGTATGCATTTTACACCTCTCAGGCATGGTATTAATAGTTTAAATCACCTTCATTGCATTTAAGTAACAACTATCCTGACTCTTGAACGGGATTCTCGCGTCGCACAGTCATGTTGCACAGATCCTCACAAGGAGATGACACTAGGATTGCACAAGAAACTGTATAATCATCCATACAAAGATGTTCTTTCTGGTATACTGGTGCTTCCACAGCATTCATGTAACTGAACAAGCATCATCTGAACAGTACTCGAGCAAGTTCCTGATGTATCTTTTAACATGCAAAACCTTATGGTTTTATATTAATTCCTCACAGGGCACTCAAGCGGCAGCTCCGACAAACATGCTCATTTCACCTCTTTTTCCCTGGTTATGAAATAAGTGGCTGTTACAGTCATGCTTATTGCTCAAAACACTGGGATTGAACCATTTTAGCTGGGCTGAAGACATTACTCACCACAGTGATGATAAGCCCCACCATCTGACAGCCTCTACAACACAAGAGTCCCAACATAAACACCCACACTCATGAGAGGTCTGACGTTTTCAAGAAGTGTCAGATTTACTGTTCAAGCACAGAAGATGCACAGCAGCCAACCCCTGCCTTTTCCCAACTGGCCCTGGTGAGAACCATGCCAAGGGCAAACCTCAGCTGAATCATCCTGGATAGCCACAAACCATGTGCAGATTGTGCACATATGGCCATGGAGTTATCTGCAAGAGTTGTACTTTTCTGTTAGGCATAACCAGCTGTGCTACAGCAAGACAAGCATCCCTGGTCGCTGCCAAGGCACGCTTTCTGGGAAGTGCAACCCTGGAAGGCACTGAGATGCCAAATCACGACCCAAAAAGCATGCCATGGCACTGCCAAACACTACTGCCAGCATCCCAGATTTAAAGCAGCCACCATTATTTTCTCCATAGCTTCAAACATGATTTAAAATATAGCTGCAGGAATGATGCCCACTAGTTATTTGTGCATTTTAAAACCACAAAGTTTATTATTTTATATTTATATGTTCTATTGGAATTACTAGCACTTAATGTCAAGTGACAAATCCAGGCTCTTTAAATTCATTTGTGGGATATATGGCATAAAATGAACTGGGATGCTCCAAAGTCAGCAACCTTTTTTAAAATGTATTCAGGAACAGTAGCAAGGTAGAGAAAAGTGCCACTAATTTTTAATCTGAACTGAAAATTCAATTATAGTGTTCTAATTTTTCCATACATTGCTTTGGTTGAATTCAGAGAATACTCCCTGTTTTATATAAAACACGGTTGCAATGAACTAAAATTCACTGGGTTGCGTTTCTTTCCCCTTCTATTATGCTTCACATGACTGGGTCGTATTTCATAACATTCACATCATAATAATTAGAAGGGAAAAATAAAAGTACAATTTGAACTTTCAGCTAAATGAGGAGGTAACAGATACATTTTTACAGTACAAAACTAGTTCTTGGCTTTTTTATGCTACGGTTAAGAGACTGTTTTGACTTGCCTTTTGCAATTTCCATAGTCTACTAATGGTTTATAACGAAACATCAGCTGTGAAAGATGCTTGCAGTTTTAGCAATGCCAATAAAACAGAAGAAGAAAACACAGGCAAAGATTATTTCCTGACTTAAGCCACAGAGATACTCGTGTTTGCCTGCGTGGCTCAGCATCACCGACTCTCACATCTAGAACCTCGAGTCCTCTTTGTTCTTCAAAGGTAATCATCATTCATTTCCACTGCTTTGATGGTTACATAGCAAATGCCTGAGAAACCCACGGAGACACTGGCACACAGAGACCAGTGTCTAATAAGACAGCTATTTGCATAGAAGATCAGCCACAATTTAGAATGTGTTGTGATAGATGTGGAAAGGGAATAACAGATCTATATTAGCATGTTGGAAACTGAGATTGTTTTCACAATTTAATTCCTTGGGGACTATGGCTCATCACCTTCTCTTGTAAAGAATCCCACATTCTTGGGCAACTTGCCATGAGCTAGACTTAAACTAAAATATGGATTAATAAGAGGTAATATTTATTATTTATGAACCTTGCTGTAGGAGTGGTTTTCAATGCAACTTTCTAACCATTTCTTGATAAAGAAAAAGCCTGAAACCTTTGTGAATTAAAAAACCAATCCTCTCAATTTAAAATAGGAGTGGTCATCCTACAATAATTGGTCATCTTTACTGCAAAAGAAATTTACACTCAGGTCTCTGACTCTTTTGCTGCTTCTGACATCAGCTAATGGAGGATCTGGCTTCTCCTGTGTTTCTTTGCCAAACCAAAGGGACAGGCAGCACGCCATGCTGCATGCATCCCAAGCTGCCTTCAAGTCCCTAAAGTTTTAATGACTATACAACCATTAAAAAAAACATGTAAAGGAGCTTGTCACTACTCCTTTTACTGGCTACTGAAAATACTTGAAAAGTAATTTCAAATAATATGAAAGCAAAGTGGGCCATCCTCAGCTTTCAAGCTTTTATAAAAGATGATTTTAAGAAAACAAAGTGTGGCCCCATTGAATTTTTGTTTATTTCTGCTTCAGAGATACTACAAGATTAAAAGACATCTTTGTTTTTGTGGTACCCTACACTATTTTTTCACCCTCTTTGGCTTCCCCTCTAGTAATTCACCTTTGAAATTTACACACTCAGAAAAACACTTTGTTCCTCTCCTCTTTTACTCCTAAGCAGTGGCTGATAATAATTAAAACACATAATAAATTGCTTATTATAACCTCCCACTGTCAATAGCATTTCGTGAGATTAAAACCAGTCCTAAATATCCATTCAAGCTCTGACTACAATTTAAATCCCAATTCGCTGTTCTTGATGTATACACAGCATTTTCTACACCAGTTAAAAAAAAAACTGAAAAAATCATATTAATAAAAAAAAAATTACTATGAATGACTTTAGAAATACTAATAAAAATAAGAACAGGATCTATATATACAGAGATTGCACTTTGTACATTATTGGTGCAATACAAATGATTCATAACAATAAGTCATAAAATGTAAATCAGTGCATACCCAAAAGACATGCATATCTGCATGTGTACAAACTTCCTTAGCAGTGATATTTGACAGCATGTCTGCACTCTCCCAGTAGGTTGCCTAAATATTAACAGTGGGAACATGAAAGAAATAATCAATGAAATGACTGGTTTTGTAGCTAAAATATATTTAGTCAGCTGAGAGAAGAGCAAGTAAAACTCCAGGACAGAGAAGAACCACTACAGAACGTAAATCTACTGAACCAAGTCTTTGGCATCTGTATATATGCACAAGCTCCTCATCTTTAATTGCAAATAGATATCTACCTTAAACATAAGTTTGTTTTTGTTTGTTTTGTTGGATGTAATGCAGGTTGATCATCTGAACTCATAAACGAATTCATTTTTAACATGATTCAAAGATGCTATGAAAACTTACTGATATCATTGGAGGGTAACTGGTCTAACTGGTCTTCTCCCAGTTAACTCCATAGCTGATAATAACTAATAGATAGTATAATATTTGCAAGTTACAAGAGAGCAAAAATAGCCTTTTATCTACCTCAGGTAAAATTCAAGGAGTACATCAGATCATCTGGAAACATCAAGTTATCCCAAGGAAATGCTAGCACTACATTTAAAGTGGGAAACCATCTGCATGTAGGTATTTTAGAAATTGTTGCTACTGGTTATTATAATTGGCTTTATTTTTGTTATTGTACTGCTGAAGTACAGTAACTAAGGTCTGTCTACACAGCAGTGGAAGCAGCCTGCAACCAAAATTGCTAAAATAATGTAGATTAATTATTTAACTGTACTGTAGCCAAGAATTTTAAAATCTTTACTACTATTACTACCTTAAAAACTTCTACAAACAAAATACATTCATGTTCTTTTGGTAAGTCTTCCATTCCTCTGGAAAGTCACTCTCAAAGAATGAGACTATTATTTCCAAGGAAAGAGTCCCCTGCCCATGGTGCTTCTTGCAGAATCTATCTCTGCTTTATCTGGGGATTTATTTATTTTTTCTGTTAATAAAAGGAGTGCAATACTTCTTTACTTAATTTAACCTTGAAAGCAGCAGAGGTGATTTAAATTTAATTAAATTTAGGAAAATTAATCAAAAACACAGGATCCAGAACTCCAGTCAGAACAGATATTAAAAATAATTTCAACATTCTACACAAGGACAAGAAACACTGTACTACATCCCAAGATTCAAACCATATAGGAACTACAACTTTTACTTAGACATATATCAGGCTGTTTCACAGCTTCATAGATGAACTAGGAACAAAACACACATTGTTACTTCCTATTAGTACCCTCTGCACTGTTGTTTTTTTAGCTATACAGTACCTACAAACTGCATTAAATTAGCTCTGCATTTATTTAACAAAAGTAATAAACAGGTATTAATTCATATGCATTTTGAACATATCTTTATGAATATTTCAAAATCCTAAGGCAATATATTCTGAAACACTTATTTCATCAACGACACAGATTAGTCCCACTAAATTTCAGGAACATAACTCAGACACAAAAGCTACACAGAAGGCCATCTCTACCCCCTTTGCAATGGGTGAAGAAAGAAATGTAATGGTTAGGAATCCAAATCACTGCTGGCAATCTTGCTTTTTTGTTATGTTCTTAAATCTCCCCAGAGTGCCTAAAATTTGGTGGGATTATTTACACCCAAATATTTGCATTTTCTCATCTAGTGAAGAGTCTACATACTTTTGCTAAACATGGAATGTTTTTAAACATCTGAAGAGTTGAAAAGATTATCCTTAAATGTACTCACAGCTAGGAAAAGAGTGAACATTTAAGGGTGGCAAAACCTGAATAAGTTTTTTTTAAAAGGACTTCATATTTATGTAAAATTGCTTTCTTAAGCAAAAGTAGGCTATTAAAAATGTTAAAAGGTTCCTTCCATTCCCAGAAGAGTACAGTTTGTCTCTGCTTCTACAGGATGAAAATGTAGTAGGCCAAAACACACTTATAAAAGGACTACTTACACAGAAGAGATTTATTTTGCAATTGGTGTTATTCTTGCTATAAAAAAATAGGAAATTTTGCAGAGGAATATTCCTAACTGTAGTGATTCTATACAGCTTACATTTTATTTTCATGATTAGGTTGTTATACCTTCAGAACAAGATTCCCCACTTACTTCAGAGAAGAGTAGAGCTATAGCATGTGTGAAACATATATTCAATTTAATATGAAGACAGATCTTCATCTGAACAAATTTAAAATTCCAAACGTCCATAAAGGAACTTTTTTCCCTCATTTTTATTAATCAATGATGGCACTGATGTGTCAAGAAAATATCCTTAAAGAAGTTCATGAAGGAAAAAAGCCCACATGTGGTTCATTTCTGCCTTGCCAGACAGTTAAAAATGTAGTACTTCACAAAGACTAATCTCCGCTAAAGGGAAAATTACACAGTAATTGACACCCTATTTCAGAATTACATTCTTCAAAATAACTGAATCTGTCTAAACATTTTTGGGGAGAGAGGGAAGGACATGGGACTATGGAAAAAATCAGAGCTAAAAAGGGTAGAAGAACTGACACCCAGACCACTCCATTGCTCAGAGGCAGGTCTGCCAAGGATGGGTACAGCTTTCATGGGAGCACATGGTGACGCTGTACAGACACCTCCGTGGCACGAGGTGTAGGAAGGATGTCACCACCACCACACAAAACAGAGTGAAGCACAGCTCTCTCCCTGAAGAGTCCAAAGTTCATAGAGTCAAGAGCAACAATGAGAAACAATTATTTGCTCTGTCTCAGTAATTGACATGTCAGCAGAGGACACTTTTGCAGTTCAGTTAAATCTCAGCAATTTTACTCCCTCTTTGATCCCCGCCACATACCCCTTCAGCACTCACTTCCTTTGATAAAGCAGGGACTAACTTTAATTATAAAGCTAGAGGTCAAAGACCTTAACTTTCAAAATCAGCTAAGTCTGCCTAAGCACTTCACTTCCAGTAAGTTAGGAAGTTGCCATTCTTAAATGCAATAGAGCCCCGTATGGTTTTACCAAAGTCTTGCTCCAAAATCTCAGAGACTCTTTTGCCCTCCTAGGTGTTACAGCAAAAGAAGAGTGACTTCTTTCCACTCTTTAAATGAGAAATTAAGCCCTCTATTCTCCCTTCTTTAGTTCTGGGAACTGACAAAAGTTCTCTTTTTCCTAAACACTACTTCTTTCCTGGGATTGTCACAAGCCATGGCCTTGCTATAAGCCTGAATGCTTCAATTACACACACTTGTTAATTTCTCATTTGTAGATTTTTAAGCTTAGGCTCATTTTTGATGGAAGTGAAATTCTGATTTTTTCCTCCAGTGAGAAGAAGTATTTAGGGATTATCCTTCCCTTTAGTATATCCATCTTAAACTACAGTTCTCAGCCATCCAGAGAATAGTGTTTCACAAAGTTTTCCATATTGCAAAATGGGATAATGACCTTTATTGAAAATAAAACTTGTAACTTCTAAAGTTATTCACACATACAAAAAAATGGGAACAGGTAGCAATTTCATATTTTTCATGCTTTTATTTCTATGCCTTTCTTTTCACTTGCCTTAAGACTTCTAAAACCAAAAGATTTCACAGTAAATTATTTAAAAGCTGAAATAGTTTTTTAAAGTAATATATCAAAACAAGACAGTTTGAAACTGCTGTAATTTTCCCTTTCGTCTCATGCTCTCACACTGTTTATAAAAAACCCAAACTTTTTGAAGTATGTGAGGTTAAGTCTCCACTTAAATTTTCTTCATTAATTCTAACATTGATATCCACTTTTCCTTGAATATGCCTATCATTCAAGCAGAAACCCAACTCTCGGCAAATAAAATTATCTTAATAACTGAAAACCAGAAGAGAAAACAGTCACAAATACATCATGCAGACACAGAGCTGGGAGGCAGACAAATGTGCCCTTCTGTAACATATTTCACTGTAGTATCACACAATGTCCCATAACACGACTTCAAGTCATAGTAATTGCCAAAACTGGTCACCATGTTTGTAGCCTAGTGCTTGCTTCCCTTCTTACCCTGAGTAAGCTTGCAAAAGCTGAAAGCACTCTACAAATGACAGCAGCAAATAATACTTCAGTCCACATAAACCTAATCGTAACACTTCAGCAAAATTACATTATTAGTTCCATTACTAAACCTGGTGTACAAAAGGACTTAAAGGATAATTGTGGAGGCCCAAAGGCCTGCCACTATAACACCTCAGTCCTGGAGAGGCCAAAGCAGGCAAGGAAAAACACCCCTCTAAGATTAGGGTCAGAAGTGTCTCCCTCCCATAGGCCTTTGCAGGCACATGTTAACATGTTAAGTTCTATGGTTTTGTACAGCTGTTCCTCCCCAGTTCAGCCCTCATTCACCCTATCTGTATATTCCCCAGAATGTTGTCCCCTCTCCCGATCCCCATGGGTCCCAGTTTGCTGCAGTGTTCCACCCCTGTTATCCATTGGTTCCCCTGGTTGGCTGCCCCATCTCTGCACCACTTTCTCCTGTTCCCATTGGTACCTGACCCTCAGATCTACCCCTTTTTCTCCATATAAAACCCTGTGCCCTCAGTCCAAGTTTGTCTTTGTCCCTGACCCCCCTTCAAAGCAATAAGCAGCTTTTGGATCTCCAAAGAAAGACCCATCCTTTGCCTCTTTCATCAGCCATCGTAGTAAGCGTCCTCTGAGTCCCAAAAGCACTGGTCAGAAAAACCCCAGAAGAACTCGTTGAAGCCCACTGCTTCAGGTAATCTCTCCATCCAGCATTCAGAACAAATGCACATTTCTTTTCCTTTCTCTGAAGCTATTGCACGTTAATAAGTATTAAAAAGAGATTTATGAATGAAGAAAAATAGTTTTATGCCCTTTTTCTTGTTTCACATACTGTATTAAGCATTCAGGAAAGCAATTCAGCTTTAAAAAAACATCATCTAGTCTAG
This sequence comes from Anomalospiza imberbis, assembly GCF_031753505.1. NCBI lineage: Eukaryota > Metazoa > Chordata > Aves > Passeriformes > Viduidae > Anomalospiza > Anomalospiza imberbis. Next base: position 24,617,894 of record NC_089681.1, on the reverse strand, counting down.
TCACCAGGCAAAAGAAACATGAAGTAGAAGGAGTTTTAATTTGGTGGGTTTTGTATTTATGTTTTCCTCCATTATTCAACAGCTGATTAAAGACAGAGCAATCACAGAATCGGTCAGGTTAGAAGAGACCACAGTGGGTCATCTGGTCTAACATCCCTGATCAAGGAGGGTCTTCCTGCAACACATGGCATAGGACTACATCCAGATGCAGATCTTCCCCACGAAGATCAGAACATAAAGCTGGCACGCATTTCACCAGCCTTAACAAAATATATCTTTTTTTATACTTTCTTTCTTTAAAATTGAGACGAAAAACAGTAGCTAACCAGTAGCTAACTTAAGTGTTAACAGAAAAAACGTAAAGTTCAGCCCTACAACGCCTAATAATGAGGTTAATTGTCAGCCTTAGTGAACACAGACCCATAGATGTTAACAGTAGCATTTTCAAAACCATGTCCTACTTGGTTTTGAAGGATTAGGCCATAACTGGGTGAGAAGTTTAATATGGCTTAAATAACATCAGCTCAGTAGTTTCCAAAGTCATTCAAAACAATAGGCCAAGCACACTCTCTGCAGATTTTATCTAAATTGCTCAAGACTTGGCTCTCCTGAAAACTACCTAGAGATCCCATTAAAGGCAATGATTTTTAAGAATAAAGTAATAGCTTACATGATACCATCTCTTTGGGAGCTTTATGTTGTACTTGGGCAAAAAGGGGAGTGTAAGATCATTGATATCTATCTACAATATGAACCTTGAACAAAGATTGAATTAAATTAATGGATCAAAATCAAGCTAAAACCTTTATATGCACCAAATGAAAAAATAAGCTTGATAATCATCAGAAAATCTAGTAAACTGTATCCTTGCCTCATTTTAAGGCAGAAAAATTGTGGAATGCAGCTGGGAAGAAGGGCAGCAAAATGAAAAATCATCAACCAGCAGAAAATTATCAGTTGAAATAGAACATCATGTGAACAGCTGAAGATTTTGGATGAAACCATTTGTGCAAATTCCCACTAATGGGAACAGGGTGGGAGGAGACTACATCCCCATCTCTTCCCTCTGCTCCTGAACAGCATGCAGGTGTGTGTCATAAGGAAGAGATTTTGTTTCAGGGTTCACTGTCCAGAAGAATGCCAAAAGAAAGGATGACACTGAGACAAAAACATTAAAAAAAAGTATTCCTTTTGTTTTGAGTCATTCAGTATGAGTGAAATTTTATTTACCATAAAAATAGTAGTGAAATACAAAATTGAACACATTTTTATGGGTGGCTGCTTTAGAAGATGGCACATTTTTTTAAGATCCTGAATTCTAATGTGTTAAAGGTTGGCCTTTTCTGGCCTAAGATACCTCTGATGAGAGATTCCTATACCATAAACCATTTACAAACAGAATAGTTGTAAGACTGCTAAAAGACATCATTTGAAAAGCAGTTAGTGAGCATTTCTTATGGAGCATAGCCTGAGATAAAATGGCAGATGACAATCCACTCCATTTGCTCAAATTTCCTGAGTGCATCTCTCTAAGCACTAGAGGTGCCCTTGGGAGACAAACCAGGACAAGGGGTTTGCACATGTCCTTGGCTAGAGTCAAAGCAGAATGTGTGCTTCTGCCATAAAATTTTATTAGGAGAAGGTGATTGCACTGCCTGAAATCTAACCTTGTAGATGACATACAACAATTAAAACCTTCTAGAGCATATACTAAAATGAGTTCAGACTGGTTTTCTTAAGAACACACCAACATCACAAGAAACTGGAGGTCTGTTCTCTTCCTGCTACAATTGCCCAGTCTGGCCACTACTGTATCAACAGCTGTGCAGCTCTGTAACTAAGTTTAAAAGTTTAAGGAGAGCTGTGTCAACTCTGAAAATGAAGCTAAGCTGCTTCCTCTTTTACCTTTCAGAAGACTTTACCCCATGCACTCAGCTTTACATCTGTCCCAGTTGTTTCCACACTGATCTATATATTTATTTTAATAAGGTGAGTAAATAAAAATGCGTAATGGTATAGTACAAGGGAAACACCCTTCCAGCTCCTCACTATTTCCAGCAATGTGCATAAATGTGAAGGCTCAAAACCAGAAAAGAGACACGTTTGGTAAGAGTCAGCACCCTAGGCTTTTACCTACACACATTATTCCCTCCCCTTCAAGGTCCCCTCAAGGTAAAGTACATATTCTATAGTGCCCTTCTATGGTCAGGACACAGAATTGAACCAAGCCTATACAACATATGTTACTTGTGTTTAACAAATGACAGAATACAAATGCTTTGAATTCCTTACTCTGCATATATGGCTATGTTTTAGTACTGCATCCACATTTACATCATAATTTCCATGGGTCTATATAAACATGCACAAAGATAAACAGGCACTCTTCCCATGCAGAACTGGAAGAATTCACCCAGAAGCTTTGCTCTGTAAATTATTTCAGATGTATTTTAATGAAGCCATAAAAGATATTAGCAAGTGTGCTGAGAACTTTAGTTTTAAATTATTATGATCTGTTACTCTAACAGAAGTTATTAGTATTATTTAACCCCACTGGTGTACTTAAAATGAAAATAGTTTCAAGCATTTTCAATAGGTTTTGTCCCTATTTTTTTCCAGAAACCCTTCCTGTTTAGCCTGTTGGTCTCCAGCATTGTATACACAGACAGATACCAAAATAACCCAGGCTTTCAAATAATCCTATCTTTCAGAATAAAAAGTAAGCATCAATCTAACAATGCTTTATAATCTTTTCACTCCAAATTACAGGAAGATTCACTCATAAATTAAATAGCATGTCAAAAAAATCCAAGGAAAGCAACATCCACCCTTGTTTTTACCATTTCATGATTTCAGAATCAAAAAAAAAAAACCCAGTAAACTATTAGTTGCTGCAATTCTTAGCAGCTCTGTTAAAATAATACTCAAATTTATTGAAAAAACATATTCTTGAAAGCTTTTCATGCTGCATATATATACAACAAAACAGAAACAATGCTTTGCATGTCCTCTGCAAAGGGAAGAAATGACAAATTCAAACAGATTCAGCATAGCTTTGCCTAGGACACTAAACAGTATGTATGCAGGAGGGCCTCTGCAGCAACCAGGTGGGAGGGAGAGCTAACAGAGCTGGCTGAGGTAAGGCAGATGTGTGGTCAGAAACACCATGGCAAGCATGGACCCAATCTCAAACCCATCTCCCAAGGGCAGTTCTACAAACAGAACTAAGTCTGTTCAGGACTTTCATCATGCCTTCAAATTTTTCAGGACATGTTTTCCATCAAAACAAAACTAGATGCAACATTCCTGCACTGGTCTTATTATTCAAACGATGCTTCTACCTCTCCTAGGCAGCACCAGCCCTTCTTGACACTGCCCTGCACTTGAATCCCCTTTGTCTACAGGACCTTCTTCACAAATCTCTAAGTTTTCCCTTAGCCACACCTCTAGAAGATAAAAATTTTCCATTCTGCACACAAATCCAGCACTCCTTGTTCCTTGGCACATGCACACGGACTACATTCTAACAGACACATGTTACCATGATCTCAGCCATGCTTTAAACTTCATCCTTTTTTCATCAGTCCAGCAATCACTGAACTATTCGTCCTTTGCCACTATGCCTGTATGTTTACATACAACCGACCAAAACGACAAGCTCATCACATCTGATGCAAATGCTGGGACAAGTCCCCACAGGCTCTCAACCATCGCTAGTGGCCTCCCAGCCATTACGTCTGAGTGCTGGCAGCTCAGCAGCTCTTTATCCATTTTATTGTTACTGTACAGTTCTAATTTTAAAATTAATTTTAGTTGAGTAACAGTAAATCAAGGACCTAACCAAATTTAAATGTTAACTATATAAATAGCGTGCTTTCAGTTTCACAGCCAAGACACAGAAACAAAACAAGTAATCCACTGCTTCAAGTTAACAATTTCCTTTTGGCAAGAGTGTAAGTAATACAAAACTGGTCTAGCAGTAAAGTAAGTGATGCAGTCTTAATCGGAGGCAGTGTAACCAGCTCCTCAGACAATGAGAGCAACACACCGCCTAATGAACAATTTCCACAGCATACATATTACATGAAAGAAAGATCTATGGTTTTTAATATACGCTCTTAGGCATGATCACTTTTAAAAGCAGCCAAAAGTCAGAGTTTAAGCAGAGATGGTAAAGCCAAGCTTGGAATTGTCCTCCACACTGACCTGATACAGTTACAAACTGAAAATATAGGTAATTTAAAAAAAAAAAAAAAGTTTTGAACCTATTCAACTTAAAACTACAGAGGAGTCTCATCAACAAGCTCTGGGTGTCTGAGAGGCTTTAAGATGTTGCTGACCCAGGTGCTTAATCTCTTGCCACTGTTTAGGAGGCTGTAAGAAAGGACAACAAAAGGGGGGATGTTCTGTGCCCAGGACCCATGATCTGATTCCCAGCCTCCACATCAGCACACAGCACCCAAAAAGGAATGTGAGCTCAGGTGAGGGAAGTGAACTGTGGTGCAAGTATTGCCAGCTCCTCCATACAGAATGCAATCTGAGGGGTGGGGAGAAGCAACCAGCTGGCACCATTTTAAACTACAGCATTTAAGGCTTCTAGAGTACATCTGTCAGAGCCATTTGTGAATAAATTTCACCATAAGAGTTTGTAGAATTGAGAACTTCATATGTAAAGATTACAATGAAAACACAATAGATAAAACCACAAAAAGCTACACAGGCTGATTGATAATGTAAATGTGAGAGGGAATTATCATGGGTAAACTTAACCTTTTCTTCATTTACATCACACAGCACAAGCAGGGAGAAGAAAATTGAGAATTTGAAACCTACTACATTTTCAACCCAATCTGTTTCCCCAATATAAAAAACAGTTCATGACATGAAAAGGTTATTATTTTGTTTCACTACTTATTTCAACAGAAATACATGAGAATTAATTTAGCTTTCTGGCTACAGGCAAACAACTACAGACAATGCAACCCCATTTTTGTTGTCTTACCTAAAACTAAAAATAACAGCATTAGTAAGTGACAAATTTGTGTAGAAAATGGTGTGCTTCAGCTTGTCCTCTGGATTTTAACTTTCCAACTATTATTCCCAATTAACTTACTTCCATCATTTGTTCTTTCCCTCTCTCACACTTGTGCTTTCTGAAGTTGACTTTTCCACCATAAGTTTCTGATGTCAGAACAGGCTTTCCTGATTTATTTATTTTACCAGCTCAATGTCTAGCCCCGGATTTCTACTGCGCCCTTCCTTTCATTGCTCCAATCCTTCTTTATAAACCCTTCTGGGTTTACGCTGGCTAATTCATCAGCCTTTCCTCCCAATTCTGCCTCTTTTTTGACTGTCAAACATACTGAGTGAACGATGATGACAAGAGCAATCACAACACATGAATGAACAATATTTTGATGATGTATGTATTATATTTGAAACTGCAAAAAATCTTGGGACACAATAAACTGTATTGTGCAAAGCTCCACTATATCACTGTATTGTGTGTTAAGAAGGCAGAATCAAACTTAAAAAATCACTAATGATGATTTGTGCCCTGTGGCTAAAAAAATGCAAAAGAAACGAGAAACAAAGGAATAAGCACTGTCCCTGTCAGGAATGCCTCAAGTATTTACTCAACTCACTGATTACAGGGGTATCTGTGCGCAGCTACTGATATAAAAGCACCTGGGATTCCATGACATTTTCCCATGACCTTCAAACATAATTCTAAAGAATAAAAATGTATCAGGAATCATAGGCTGTTGCAGATAATTCTGCAACATTAAAGCTGCATTAATGCAAGTTCTATTTGAAGACACATGTTCAAGAACTTGTTATTCTTTCACAGCCATACCAGTGACGATCTATGTTTGTCATGACATGCAACAACAGCTCCTTCCTCTACAGCAAACACCACAGTTTTTCTGGAACTATCTTTCCTTCATATTTTCTTTTCAAAATGACAAAAAAACTGTTACCTGCTTATTTTATGTGTCAAAAAATACTTCAAGAACAAACCTGATTATTAAAGAGCTATAAAGGACACTCTTTCTTCATCTCCTCTACCAACCCCAGCACAAGGTTTATGTTGTACATAATACTGCAGTGATATATAGGATCATCATGTTAGTTAAATAAAAGCAGTTTCACTGTGCCTATGATTGATCAACTATGGGACTATTAAAACATTAAAAATGTTAATCTTTGTAATAATCTCCTGAAAAAATTTTGTATTAATTTCAACCATGGATCATTTTAATATTTAATCATTGCAGACTTCGTTTGGAATGAGGATAGCCATTCACTGTAAAGCACTTCATTTTTTATTTTGAAAAACGATCAGCTAGTATTTATTCTGTAAATCTCTTCACATATTTTCCTCAAGCAAAGTAAACCTGCAAGTAAATGAAAAAATCCACAACAGCAGAAAAACTTAAGGCAGAGTTTGGGTCAGAAAACACTGACTTTCACACTCCTGTTTCCCAGGAGTAACTGCATTACAAGAGTAGTACTGTATGAGAGTGAGAGGACTGGGGGAGACTTCTGCAAATGGAAATGACTGCCTTCTTTGTCTACATCTTACAATCATCTATGTTGCATTCTCTTCACATATCTCATAACGTGTTAACATAATAATTCACTTTTTCTTCACAAGTATTTAACCGAGTGACTCGGCTCCCTACAATGATATTAAACCAGTTTCAGCTTTTTAACAGGCAACCCAATTTTGTAACATTAGCCCAACTCCTATCCTCTCCTATAATTCACAGCTTGCCTTAATGCAAAGTTTAGATGTAATATAGAAATAACCCAAAGAAAAAAACCCAACAACTTCCTAGTCATGATAAAAATCTCACAGAAACTCTAAAATTCTAACTGCAATTAACAGTAACTAATCTTCATGGTATCAATTAATTTTGAAAACTATTTAAAATAATCTAACCAGAACTAATTCATGGTCTAGAGAAACAAGTTTCACAGAAAAATGCAAGGACAGTATCTTCACTGCACTGCAAAAATATAATCCAAAGATATAATCCATCTCTTGTCTTGTTTCCTGCATAGGGTCTACTAAAACTGGATGTTCTCTGGAGCTACTGCCATAAAGTACACTGAGCTTCAAATGCCTTTTAGACTGGGCTGTGGGAATTTGGCTGAAATATCTGAATTAACTAATCCTAAAGATATTCTAAGAGGTACCAGAGGTTAATATATTAGCTTACATGACTAAATTTCATTCTGTATTTTTGACCAATAGTGAAGTAGAAGATTTTCACACTGGCACACAAACCGGCTTCTTAATCTGAAGGGGCTACAGAGTCTAACAGCAAGAACTATGAAATCTAGAACAGGTGGAAGTGACTGTAGCATCTTTCAGTGCATATAAATTTACTCTGCATAGATCAAATTCATGGAAAAAAACCACAACTAACCAAGCAAAAAACAGTAATAAAGGTACTGCCTTATTCCCGATTTTACAAAGACAGTATGTATCTCCTTGCACATTACCTTTCACTAAAGTATGTTCTTAAGGAACGGCGTATGGAAAAATCCTGGTCATTCCATGTGATGCAGTAACTAACTCTGGAACTCAGTTGTTTGTATCTGAAATGGAAGGCATAGTCCTGTTTATGTGACTTTATAAAAGCCACATATGTGTGTTTGATTAAACTCAGTGTAAGATTTGAAGCTAAATATATAAAGCATTTTACCCCTGTTGAAAGGCATCTCTGCTTTAGTAATCTGATTTGAAGTAATCTTTCAAAACCTAGATGTCTGAAGAGCTCCCATATTTGCATTGAAGAAGTATTTTCTATATTGTTTTTGCAGATACTAAATACTATTTTAAGCACAATAAGAAGTCAGCTGAAGAACATTGTAGACATTGTAGTAATCTCTTCTTGACTACATAAGTTAAATACAAAGAATTCCCAAGATTGTTGATGGACCTTTTGAGATCATCTACTTGTGCTCACCTATTCCTGCTCAACCAAGTTCAGCTAGAAGACTTAAGCAGATGAAGTAGACTTACACCTTTCCAACTTTCACAGTGACAGAAAAGAAGTCCTGGAGAATAAACTGTATTACTGCATGATGAAAGATAATCATGTCAACTAAAAAAGTGGCCAAATTTTTCTTTAGGTGAGAAGAGTTATTTTCTGAACAATGGGCTGTCCCCAGCCCATTCTGTACCAAAGAGTGAAGTGATTCAGCCAAGGATCATATGCCAAACTGCAGTACTTGAGAAAGGGTTCAATTTTCCCTGCATTTGTTGAATTTAATGTATCTCTTAATTGTAGCTTTATACAGTTTTCCAGTATAGAAATGTATCTTTAATAGCAAGTACCCTTCCATTCTGATTAGCTCTTTGGGAATGAGCCTGGGCCCCAACAGGAAGGAACTCAAAACCTATGACATGCAATTGAATTACTGAGTGTGAAGGTGTGCGTTGCACATACAGCCCAATTACACCAGAAACTCTTTCAGAGGGGGTTTCTGATACTACTGTGATCTGTCCTTGTAACTGCGTGGGCTGATGGAAGGTGGAGCAGCTTGAGAGCCACACGAACAGCATGGCAGAGAACCCCCTGCCAACACTTCACATTTAGAAGTTTTTGCAGCTCACATATTCTCACACATTTCTGTCCAGGATTTTCTGAGCACAGGCATGACCAGAGCACTCTGCAGAGGACACAAAGAAGTCCAATGTACCTGGAACACATCACGCCTGTAAGGCAAACATAGCCAGCTCAGCACTCCGGGCTGGATCAGATTTACTGCACACCCACAGCCGGCCGAACACATCCAGCAGCACTACACGGCCTGGTCTCGCTGCACCTGGGGGGCCAGCACACACAGAGCAGCGGATTGTCCAGCTCCAGACACGCTAAAACCTCACACAAGACAGAGTTCCACACACACACCCAACCACACCACACGGGCCGGCAGCATGAAAGCAGTCGTGCCAACAAGGGAAAACCGTGAGCACGAAAAAAAACCATGGAGGAATCGCAGGCTTCGGCCAGTTCGGCCCCGCTGACGTGCCCGGGCCAGGCTTCGAACACGACCCCGCCGAGGACACCTCGGTGAGGGGTTTGTTTTCTCTCCAATTTGGCTGCCTAGTCAGGGTCGTACTTCTTCGAGCACGGAAAAGCAGCCCTGGCAGTCCAGGGGTCGCGGTACGGGGAAACGGAACGCCAAACGCCACCGCAGGACACCACAGCGCCACAGCCATTCCCGCCCACGCCCAAAATGGCGGCAGCACGGCCGACCCTCTCCCACCCCAGCCCCGCCAGCCCGCGCTCCGGGGGCGGGGCCGCCCGGATTGACAGCGCGCTCCGGCCAATCGCGGGGCCGCGCGCTTCCCGCCGGCCAATGGCAGGGCGGGCCCGCGGCGGTCGGCGGGCCGGCCGCGCGCGCCCCCGGCGCGAGTCCTCCCTGCCCGCGGGCCAATGGCGGCGCCCCCGCGGCGCGCGAGGGGCGGGGGCCGGGGCAGCGCCCGCTCGGGCCCGGCGGCCGCGGCCGCTCGCTCGCCCGCCCCGGGACGCGGCGCGGTACCTCGGGCCGAGCGGCAGAGCTCCGCCTCCTCCCTCCTCCCTCCTCCCTCGCCGGGGCGACTTCCTGTGCTAGCGGGGCTCCCGCCACCTCCTGCCCGAGCGTCCCCGCCTCCCGGTCCCGCCCGCTGTGCCCCGGCCTCGCGGCGCTGGCGGAGGCCCGGCGGGTCCCGGTCGCCTGTGGCACTCGAGTGTGTTGCAGGGTTTTCCAGGAAAGGTGCTGTGTTGCTCCAGACCTGTAGAGCGAAAAGCAATTAACCGCTTTCACGCTGTAGAACCACAGGATGGTTTGGGTTGGAAGGGATCGTAAAAATGATCCAGTTCCAGCACCCCATCGTGTTCACTAATCACAAGCCAAGTGGGAACTTACACTCAAAATCCTAAAAACAAAACATGGAAAATTATGAGCTCCACCAGATAATTCTCTGGCTACCTTGAGATGGTGCTGAGCTTTCTGCAATAGATAATTCTTTTACTTCCATGCAAGAAGCAAGCCAGTGACTCTCAGAACAGTGTACTGGTGAATGTTGAAAGTGCATGCCTTGGTTCTTGGAAAATGGCACTTGATGACCAAGGGTAGCGCTCCCTGTAGGGAAAGATACACACACACAAAAAAAAAAAAAAATTGCATTTTTTTACCTCTGCAGCTTTGGAAATGAAAGCCATACCCAGCTGAACTTTCCCATCTTTCTAGATGACATGCAGACAGAGTGGAGAATGAGCCTGCAGAAAAGTTGATTACTCAGAGTTTGTGTCTGGCATGCATACCAAACCACAGTCTTCTGCAGCCATTTCTGTAGCAAGATTAATAGATCTTTAAATGGTACAGCTTTCTTAGAAGGATAGCCTGTCTTGATTTTGAGTCGTAAGACAAAATTCTTTTTTTGTACCATTTTCTTTTATCAAGATATCTCACACTAAGGGTATTTAGCTGTTTTGAATGTGGCAGATCACTGGACACAACCTTGTATTTTCTTCCCAAGAAATCGTGTGCCCCTCTGGGACTGGAGTTGCCACAACCACTGTGGGCACCTTCTCTGATTTTTCTAACTTCTGTGTTCAGAATTTTCAACAATAATTTTATTTCATCCGTATTCCTAATGGTAGGACAGAAACCCTGTATGTGTAAAATATTTTAATATTTCATTTCGATTCCTTATTGTTTTAATATGATTCACTTAAACCCAAGTCATGATTCTGCTCATGGATGTTTGAATATAGTATTATGTAAAAAAAAAAAAAAAGCAATCACATTTAAACAGACATTACACATGATTTTTGACTGTAGAATCACAATAAAAAAAAACCCATTAAGAAATACCAGGATCAGTATTCAGATAATACACTATTTTGTATTATCTGAACCACTGCTGAGGACTTTGTCCATGTGAGTCCTAGTAGCAAAATACATGTGGTTCTAGTTCAGTTTCACCTAATTTGACCTAATCACAATATTCATTTCACTGCTCAGTTGTTCTGAGTAATAAACCAGTGTATGCCCAGCAGCCTCAATACTTAATCTGTAAAGAAGCCATAAAGAATTATGACTTTGTGAAAAAGAACTCTATATGCACTGAGATGATTTCACCATTTTAGTTTTACTCTTTCATATCTTCATTCTTAATCCTCATTTTATGGGAAAATTGTTTCCTACTGCAGTTTTTTTCTCTAAGAAGGGATTCACACTGGTCAGAATGGAATGGTAAGAAGGGCAGTTGACTTTTAGACAGTGAAGTGCTACTGACAAGCTTGCTGTTTTTTGTGGGATTAGAAGCAGCCTTGGTGGAGTGTATGTGTCCTAGGATAGTTTTAATCTGTTTTTTATAGGTAGTAATAGAAGTACCATTACTATTATGTGACTGTAACTGAAATGCATGTCAATCAGAGAGGGATTTTTGTTGATCTTGTCACACCCATCCGTTTGCTGTCACATCCCTGGATCAGATTAATGTAAAATTCTAAATGTATTTTTAAATTACATAGTTTTATCTCACAATTTTTAAGGAAATGTATCAGCCACTGTTTTCAGTGACTGTCTTTTCCTGGAGTTCCTCCTGTTTTCATTCTTTCACAAGATCTTCAGCTTCTTCTCACAACTGAACAAGAGTCTGTCCTGTTTCATTCTCATATGCAATAATTTTATGATTTATGAAACTTTTTTTAACAGAAGTGTAGTTAAGCCCGTTGAAAATAGGTTTCCTTTTTTATTTATCTTTTTCAAAGCTCCAAGAAGCTGTTCCTGAGCTTTTAGAGTTTAGTTAGTTTAGGAAAAAGGTTGGGAAATGATGCTCAACATCTTTGTTCCAAGTTGACAACACAGATTAAATTAACATACAGAAAACTATCTCCCTGAAGGGCAGCAACTTGTCTACTGTCTAACCTGATGTCTCCTAATGTATGTCTAAATACCAAGTTAAGTTCAAAGATGTGAAACAATGTTCTTAATTATTTTTGTTCAATTAATTTTGTTATCACCAAGTAACAGTTTTTTCCATCTCTTCTCCTAGGCTGTCACCAATATTGCCAATAAAACAGCTATTTGATTTGGGCTACTATTCAGGCTAACATTGAAACTTTCAGGTAATACCTTACTTCAGAACTTCTAAAAGGTATAGTATTCCCCATCTAACCACAAAGCTAAAACTGTCTTCATGCTCCTGTCACTTCCTAACAATGTAATTTCTGGTGGCTTTGACAGATACAGTCTTGCTCTTCTCATATACAACCAGAACTGCTACTGAAAGAAATAATCACTTTAGCTCATCCCATTATCCTTGTAATTCCTCACTTTGGATCTCTCCAATGTCTCCCTGTGCTGGCTCTGTATATACTATGCCTTCATTTTCAAATCCTTTCTTCCTATCCTGTCCTGTTTTCACTTAGCTTTTATATGTCGTTTCTCGCCTCTGCGTAACAAAGAATTCTGATTCTGGTACTTTTTTTTTTTCCCAAGCCCTGTTTTGCTTTCCCCACGTGTCACTGTTTCTTTCAAATACATCCAAAAGAGAGCTACTGTAACTTTATGCTGCTGCTGTGCTGTGCCTACTCCTATCGCGCTTGACATCACTCTCTCTAAAAGCAGGCATTCCTAAAATCCCAGCATAGTCTGCAGAATAGCCCCAGACAACTGTCCTTACCCATGCTTCCTGCGGGGATAGGAGGGCTGTGGAGCCCATCCTCTCTCCTTCTAGCCTTCCAGCTGAAAATCTCAACATGATGTCAGTCATGATAGATGGTGCATTTTGTGACACAGACAGCCTGCCATTAGGACAAACCCATTTCACTGAACCGTCTGATGGTAATGACTTTCAGTGACAGACTGACCTAGGTTGGCTCAAGTCAGCGTGCTGGAGGTGAAAGGCTTCATATTCCATTACCAGGACTCTGAGACATCAAGTCTGCTCCATCCCACCCCTACTTAAGCTGTATTGATAGACTTGGTAGCATTTTCCTAAATGCCGTCATCCATACAGATGTCTGCCGTTGATTTGTTGATGTGGTCAATCAATACTACATTAAATGTTACCTTCAGTTTACCCTTAGTTGTCTAAAGTAGATGTGATATTTTCATTATTTATACAACTGTGCCATTAAATTATGCATTCCAGATTAAAAGAATAAAAGATTTGTTTACATTATTATTATTACTGCTCTGGCATCAACTTTTGGATTTCTGTGTAAAGAAATGAATCTCCTATCAGAGGGGGAAATGGGGACTGACAAGCTCTAGCTCCTGTTGCCTCTGGGATGTAATTATGCTTGCAAATACAAAACCAGAAAAAATCATAAGCTTAACACAGTAGACACTCTTGAAAGTTTCATCTCAGCATGAAGCTATGTTTTAATTATTATTTTTGTCTGCATTGTTCAGATTGACAGTGCACCAACTAGAGTAAGTGCTTATCCTAGTTAATTCTTCATGAGACTTATGTCACTGGAAGATGCATTTAATTTATTTCCTTTTGCTTTCTTTAAGCTGGCACAGACTAAGTGGTTATCTGTAAACATTCCACAAAGGTTTTACTACTTTAGGGCCAGATCCAAAGCCTGTTGAGTCAAAGGAAGCGTCAGAAATCTTTGGAACAGGCCCTATTACAAGACAGAAATAAGCTGTGATTTGTTTGGGAACCTTGAAGAATAAAAAAGGAAAAACTACTTATTTATATTCTACAATATTAACAGATCTCTCTATATGGTAGAGATTTTTCATTCTTGTGAAGCAAATTTGGACACTTAGACCTCCCCACTTACCTTAAAAAAATACATATGTGTATACATATATACTATATATATGTATGTGTATATATATATATGTATCCCCATATATCTATAGATGTATATCCTGATTCCAACTGAAGATTGATAGCACTATAATAAAATCATTTTCTTATACAATTTCTGCTTGCAAATATTATTCTACGTAACACATAGAATTATCTACATAACGCATAGTTGTTATACCTGAACAACTGTCATCTTTGTTGTGGAAGAAGATTTTCTTATTTGCTGATTTAATTAGGTAATTACAATTATGTATTTCATATTGGGGAAAATAGCATGTTTTGAAAGTTACTGTGACACTAGTTTGGTTCATTTTATTTTAAAAAGCTAACCTGCTAAGTATCAGCATAATAGCTATCTATTACAGGATCAAATAAAAAGCTCAGCTTCCAAGAATGAATATGGATTTTGCAATGCCAGAATTAACCTCAGAAATGCACTGCCTCCAAATATTAGTGTCTTCATCTAGGAAACAAAAACCTACATAAAATTTTATAAATTATTTGTAATATATTTTGAGATCCATTCTCTCCAAATTGCATGATAGTCCCAAATTATTAGGCTGATACAGTTAAGGCTACTTGGAAATATTTCTCAGTTAATGTTTGTTTAATGTGGACAGTGTTAAACTTTTATATAATTAATTTCAGAGAAAGCTTAGTTTGTCACAGACAGCAGTACAATGGTGTCTGCATTCTCCAGATTAATAGTTTACTTCAGAAGTTAATGTTCGTTTGTCATTATCTATCAGAGTAGTTTTCAGCATCTTTTAACTGGGAAGGTGCTTATATACTCTAATCAGACCACAGATTAACCCTACTTTTAATAAACTGAGATTTGGGTTGTTTTGCTAAGATTTCTTACCACTAGGCATTTCCATCAGCTCTTACACATAATTTTTACAGGTGTCTGCTGCAGTCTGCCTAATTTATTAAAATACTTTCCAAAATACAGATGATAGGAGTGTATAACTTATTCAAAAAATGATCCCATCAGTGACAAATTCAGAATTAAAGCATGTCATTAACCCTGGAAGTTACTTTATTATCCATCAAGTAAGTATGTGCTTTGTCAAAGCTTTGCTTTGGCAAACTGCATTAAATCATTTGGAAGCAATGACCATAATATTTTAAAAGCATTATTTTTGGAATAAAGCTTTCCACCTTTTTAAGCATCACTTGTAATCTTTTGTTTGGCTTCATTTAAAAATGGTTTAATGATTCCAGACCAGCAATGGATTCTTATCACTCTTTTAATTCCATCCTCAATGTTGTTTGCTGTTGGCCAACTTTTTGTTCTCAGTTTTTTATAAAAAAATAGTTTCTGTTCCTAACTGGAGCTTTGGCAAAAACCTTAAAGCCTCTGTGGCTCACTGTCATTCCCAGAAAAACCTTATTATAATGTATCTTCAATAATAGCTATCTTTTGGGTTCACTGTGTCTTTCTTAATATCTTTAATGTGTGCTCTATTGATTTGTTACTAGAAAAGTCACCCTTCACCATTTCTTCCCACAAACACAAGTGGACTGACAAAATTCTGTAATAAGTTTAGTAACAAATTCACAATTAGAAATTAGGTCTTTTAGCTTGACAGCCTCTGGCTACTTTTGGCATGTGTTGTGACTTACGGCCTGAAGTGTGAGAGCAACTTCAGCACTGTCCTCTCGGCCATTTTTGCTGCTGGCCCTTTTCTGCGGCTGGGAGGGATGACAGCAGAAATGGTGGCAAGTGCTCTTCAGCCATGCAGGCACCAGCTCATTTGCTGTGTGTCTGACATGCTGTTCCTGGCAAGGCTGCCCATCCCAACACCTTTTCCCTTTGGTAATGATTGACACAAGACAGAAGGATCCGTCCTAGAAAGATCCTGGCATCACCTGTGAGGGAAAACAGATGGGATTTTTACACAGCCTGAATTCAAGAATAATGTGTATGCTTTTTCTGTCAGCACTTCAAACCACTACAGTAAGTACAGAGACAGCCCATGTTTCCTGGCTGGCCATGAGTCCAAAGATGTAAGGTGATTAGGTCCTGAATTCCCCTTTACTAAGATATGGCTTGGTAGGTGTCATTCTCCTCTATGTCTAAATGTTACCAAACCCAGACTTCAGACATTGAATCTTAACAGCAGAGTGGCAGACAGCATTCATGGAGAGCATCTCTATTCTCCTCCTTTCTTTGCAGTAGTAGAATAAGATTAGAGGAATGAGAAGCTGGAACTTCTCACACCTTTCAAATAACTGCGAAACACTGTTCCAATTAACTGAGACAATACCGAACCAAAGTGATGCAGCTGTAATGTTTCATCCTATCTGCTATATATTGAGGCTCTTCTTGATGCTGCCTTGCTTTAATGGCTGCATGGATTTTATTTTTTTTATGAGCTATATATCAGAATTATCTAAATATAAGCTAAAATTACCTCAAAAGGATAGTCAAGATTAGTACAGCTGAAGTGCGCCATCTTTTCAATATCTTTATTCAAATAAAACATGTACCAAAATGAAGGGCAACCAGATCTGACTGGAATTACTTCAACACATTTTGCAAATACATTGTCACTAATACTGATAGTTATTAATTACTGATAGTTAACTAATGATATGTTGAATTATGCATTATATAGATATACATCAAGAAGGATATTTTTCCTGAAAATATCTGAAAATGAGCTTTGTATAACACTATGAGCTAGTGTCCAACAATTAAAAAGTGGGTCAGTTTCAAAGGGGGTCATTAGCTTTCAAGGAGCTGTTAAAAGATGTCAACACCAGTGTAGGATAAAATACAAAAAAATGCCCCATTGCATAATAAGAAGCTATTTCTTAAACATCAGGTGTAAAAAAAGTCTTGAGTAGCTCAAAAATAACTGGAAAATTCATGGTTCAATCTGTATTTATAAAGAAAAAACTGGTTTCTCAAAAGATCAGAAATTAGGATTAACTTTCTACTGCGAAATCTTTTCCAGGATAATTGAATTCCATAGTGACAAAGAGAAAGTACATGCAGATAATTAATTAGCAATAATTCAGCATGGAGAATTAATACTTACTCTACATAATAAGGTGAAAGGTAGTATAGCTGAAAACACTATTATTCTTAATTATGAATATTTTTCTGCATATTCATCTTTCATCCGCTATCTAACATCTTCATTCATATTGAAATATTATTAATTCCTGCAAAAATTCTCATCCAGCAAACATTTATGTATATGCTTTATATTATACAAACTAGTGCTAAGTTAAGAAAAGTTCTAGCTTCTAGAGACTTCAGTTTTCAAGCACTTCTTTTAAAAATCAGCTTAAAATAAAAACAGTTTTTTCCTTCTTAGCAGACTGAACATTTTCATTTTAACAGGATAAATAATAAACTAATGTGACAGAAGGTGTAGGATTAGTATGAAGACTGAAATGCTGCATTTTCAGCTTTAACATATTTTGAGAAAAATCTGATCAAAGCCATTTTATGAACAGAAATTTTCTATTTCCCTTTTGGGGTAAATAGTCTTTACTGTGGAAAGAGGAGTACTACTGGGAGCAGATTATCTTTTTTGAAATCTTTTTCTAGAATGAGTGCTTTACTTTTTCAGATTCATAGCCACTGGTCTTTTTCTAGCACTAATCATGCAAGTGATGTAATAAAAAGTAACTTCTTCTATAAGTTTTAACCACATATATTTCAAATCTCAAGTAGGCTGTTCAGACAAAACACTGTTTAGAAGACCCTATTATACCATGCAGTAGTGTGTGATGAGGAGATGCTACATTTATTTTAGGAGAGAAAGAAATCTGTATTTCATTTGTTACACTGCTAACTTCACTTTAGGTAATTGCATTCAGCTTTATTATTGCCCAGAGCAATAACTGATTGTTAGTTATTGAAGTCTGAAATGATTTTTCTCATTTCCCAGGGGAATCTGGAGATTTACATGGCGCACAGCAGTAACTAATAGATATAATCTGGTCATAATGTAGCCCTATAATGTGTTATTTACTTATTGAGAACATGGATGTTGAACATTTTAACATTTCCTCATGAAGTGGTACAGATTTTACTCATGATATGTGAGCTTTAAATGTGTACTACTCTTATTTTCACAATGGTTGCAATGCTAGCAACCATTAGAAGGTATATAAAACACTGGGGTCACACACCTGTACTTACCCAGCTGCACAGGAACTTGAACACGTTTATCCTCAATTTCTAAAATGTACACAAATGAGTTAAAAATAAACTATGGTAAGTGAATTTCATCAACAAAAGGTACTCATGAGTTTGACTTGGAATACTGTGGAAAGGTGATTACATTGGGACAGAGAAAGGTTTTTATGGAGCACAGCTTGTTTCCATCAGAATTATTTGTACCAATTTTGGTACCAGTGTATGTGCAGCTTGGAGTATTTTAAGTAGCTGTGTGCATTGTTTTATGAATGTTTTGTGCTACTCTGTAGCCAAAGGACACTGAGGGTGTGCAGTCACAAGCAAAATGTCCCTGTATGTATTCTGGAAGCATCAAATATTTTAAAGATGGTATTAAGATGCCTGAACTTAGGCATCTAATGCCATTTTGCTTGCTGTGGTGTATTAAAGAGCCTGCCCCCACAGGACCATCATATAAGGCACAGAGCCTGCAGGATTTTTTGCCTTTGGAAGCAGCCAAGTGAAGTACTTTAGAGCAAATCAGGTGTCTTGTGACACACCTTTGTAGTCAACAAACTAGCCCTCTGAAAATCTCATGCATTTATTCAGTGCCCAGAACAAAGGACTCCAAACTAGCTCCGACTTTCTTTGATGCAGTAAAATAAACCTTAAACAGCAATTACTTCAAACTCATCTTTCTGTGTGTTTCTTTGAATCACATTCAGAAACAGGGTCTTAGAGAAAGAAGAAGAAACTGTTCTGTAAACTTGGGTTCATTTGGGCTTTCTTAAAATGCTCAGTTTTGAAGTTACAGTAAAATGAACTGTTAATGTTAGATAAATAAACCAATAATATCAAGTAAAGCAATCTTGGCCTGATAATATATAATAATAATGCAAGTATGTTATACATTATACTCAAGTAAATAAAATACCAACTGCTGTTTGTATAGTAGTGCTAAACATGTTTTATTAAAGTAGGTTTTCCTTTCCATCAAATATGAATGTTTTATGAAGGTTTCAAAGTATTCCTTATGGAAACATTAAGGAATCTGTTCTTCTCTCAGTCCTCGGGGGATTTGTGACTGTTGTTCACATTAAATCTAATGAGAATTACTGACATAAATACCTGGTGCATCAAGAGGCATCCAGGCTCTTAATCCTTAGCGTCTTCATCATCCTTTCTGCACAACCTCCACCTCTTCCCAAGTTGCTGCTGCTTCCATTCCTAATGCTCATTTCCTCATACAAAAACATTCCTGCTAATGTGGGGGCAAGCACTTTCTTTAGTGAGGAAGATTGCTTGAAGAAAAATCCCCCTCCTTGACAAATTGTGGTGTGTGCTTTCTTTTGTGCTAGAGACAGACCCTATTCCACACAGCAAAGATCTGGATGCCATTTTAAAAGTTTTATTTGGACCTGTATTGGATGGGGAGGGAATCAGAGCTATTTCTGCTCTCTGGATTCAGCTCCAGACTGTTTATTGTCAGGGTGGGAGATGAAAGGCAAGAGAGAAGGAAGAAAGCAGTAAAGTGAGGACTGCAGGAGAAAAGGAGGGGGAGTGAGAAAGGACAGGATGGGTCTGTGCTCTGATAAAAACAAAATATACAATTAAGAGTTCAAAGCCATTCCTTCCCAAACAGCAGTGAGAAAGAGCAAAATAAATTAAATACAAGCAATACCATCCTCCTTTGAAACACCAACACTTACTATACTCCCTCCCTCTCAAAACACAGAGCAAACAGCCAGATCTCTGTCCTGGAGTTAAGTGTCCCTTTAAAGCTTAAAATGGCTGTTCAACATGAGATGTTCAACTTACAGTACCCTCTCTATCTCAAAGCACAATCCAGAAGGAAGGTGCTTCTTTTTTTGAAGCCTTCTAATGCCAGCCTAGATTCACTGCTTCATCTGCATCTATAGAAACTATAAATAAAAACACTTGAAGCCAAATGACTGGGTTCCAGTGGGTAATGTTACATATTATGCTTTGATGGATCACTGCCAATAGCATGTACTAAAAATGTCGCATTTCACGCTAAAGCTGTATATCAGGTAACTCCTGCTCTGGACCATCAGCCAAGGCCACATACATAATTACTGACAGATTACGGCTTGAAATTTTTTTTAAGGATTTCAGTCAAAATTACTTAATCTCTCTAAATCTTGTAGGGCCATTCATTTTCCTGTCACTCTGATCTATTTCATTGCTGTACTATGTTCTCTGCTAGATCTTTTTCCTCCCCCCAGGTCACTTCCATGAAATTCTTCCGTCCATTTTGTCCCTGGATTTGCATATTATAGGAAGGTGCTGTATTAAAGAAGTTTTCAAACTTCTGATGCTGGCTGTTACAGCATTACTTCTGCCCTCACTAATCCCAGCTCTCACGCATTGTCCCTTTTAAATTATATGTGGTTTTTTTAATAAGATTTTTTTTCCATTAAGTAAAACAATCTATACAGAACTAGAAGATTTTAGAACTTGTCATACAATAGCTTACCTCATGAATTTACTTTCTCTAATTGTTGTCCTCATACAATTTTTCCTATAGTCACACCTATATTTGTCTGTCTAGTTCAGAGCAGCAGCTCTCAGTCTTTAATCAGAGCCCTCTTTTCTATTCTGATTACAAATCTACTATTATATATTTGTCATAGCCCCCTGCACACCAATATTGGGTTCTCTTCTGAAGACACTCTTCTGCAAGATTCATCAGCTGTGTTCCAGAAGAATTAGGTGAATGTGGATCAGATATGGAAAAGCTTTGGATACTCATGTAAATAAGCTAGTGTATTAGAAAAATAGACTTAATTTAGTGGACTTTGTTAACTTCATTAATAAGCAAAGTAGGACTCAAAATGCACCATTCTTGCTAATGTCTTAAAGAACTGACGCTCTAACTTGGTAAAAACAATTTCATTGAAGCTCCAACAAGCTGCGAGATAAATATGTCGATACTGTACATACCCTCTTTGGCTTGCAACCATGTACCTGTTTTGGACAGATTAACTCAGCAAATAAGGCAAGTACACATTAACTGTATTGACTGTCTGGTGAATAATGTATCAAGTACATATACAAAAAATAGATTACATTTTCAATAAAGAAACCAGGACCTATTAAAATCAGCTTCTATAATTAACTATTTCAGTGCTTACTGTTGTTTGATACTCTCTGACTGTATGCTTAGAGTTAAGAGCAATTATTGGCTCTTGCATTTCCAGAAGACACTTCATTAGGAAAAGTGTTTTCTTTCACAGGCAATGGAAGTTTCCACCATTCTGCTTGTCCATCAAAGACTGGACAAACAGGTCATCAGCTGCTAAACTTGCTTGTGCAGAATGGGAAAAAGTCCTACTGAATTGAGTTTACACTTCCTTATGATATTAGTAATTTTTGCTGCAGTTGTAATTTCTCAAAAATTGTTTATTTATCTCCTCACATCCTTTGCCCATACCTTTCTTCAGGGTTTGCAATGAAATATCTCTGTGTGTTTCCTAACATACTCCATGTGGACACCTACAGTCAAGACCTTTATAAGAACAGTCATAAAAATTTCCCTAGACCCTGAGACACAAATTCTAACACCTATCTGATACAAAGCCTTTGGAATGGTCTTCCATTAAACAGCTCAGGATAATAAGATATTTTGATGATGATGGTAGAGAAACCACTACAATATTCTGGTAATATCTTACAGATTGGTAAGCTTTATTAGTAATTCGTGGTGTATTTTGCAAGGTGAGAGCCACCACAGCAGGATACAAGTGCTTTCAGGGCAGAAACATCACTGTCCCTGGGTACATTTGGTAGACATTCTAAGCCATTTGTACACGAGCTGTTACATAGTATTCCTCCTGTGTTTTACCTCTTAGGCTGCGCTGTTTGTTTAAAGCATGAGATTGCAGTTCTTATGCCTATAATTTTTAATTGACCACTTTACAAATAAAAATTAATTACACAAAAATGATGTTTTTCCACACTTTAAAGGACTATTAAATGACCTTGTCACCTCCAAGAGGATAACAGAACCCAATGTTTTTCGGTTAGAGATTTTCCCTTTTGAAAATTGCCTGTTGTTTTTATTATTGTAAGAACTGGTCCACTGAACTTAGCACAGCCTCTGAGGTCTCAGTGAGAATCCTATGATTAATGAGGTAGCCATTAATGTCAGTAGATTGAACAACTGAAATCTGATTATATTAAAGTGCTTCCCAAACATTAGGGTCACATTAACAGTTTATTGAAACAAGCTGATAAAATTTAAAATGGTCATCCAATTCCCGAGGGTTTCTAATTGTTGCATGATAAATCACTCTGCAGAGAAATCTATTACAACGTTCCAAATGTGAAAATGTAATTTACTGTACCATTAGTGGGGTGTTTGAAGAACATCAGGTCTTTCATGGGGGAATTTTGCCAGAATAAGACAAAACTCTGTATATGGAGGGTTTTTTTTCTTTTAGACTGAGATAATGCATGGGCCTTGAGCTGCTTAAATTATATAAGAAACATGAGACCTCTTATGGAAACTAATCATCTGACAGTGACTTGCAAGTCTATTGCAAAAAGTACGGCATGAATGAGCATTCATCTATGTTTATGGTATTATTCTACTTACAAGAATATTTTTGCAGAGATTAAAAATTGTCATGGCTCAGTTATGATGACTTCTTACAGAGGAAGAATCAGCTGAATATTTATACATTTCTGGTTTCAGAACTTCAGATGCTGAAACAAATTTTTGCACAGAGGGCCTGAGTTATTCAAAGCAATATCTGCCAGGTCTGAGTCTGTCTTGATAGTGTTTTTCCTTTCAGTGTCAGAAATTTCCCTCACACACCTGTATTTATATCTTTCTTTCCCCAGATTATTTATTGTATAATTTTATTACTCTCAGTCTGTGCCTAGGTAGAATTTGATTTTCTGAGATTAATACACTTATTTCATTGTGTGCATGTAAATAAGTAGCTAAATTATGAGCATCTCAGCATACCCTAATTTAGTCTAGTTCAGTGATAACCTGAGTCAAGAATGAAAAGCAAGAATGAAAAGTGATTTAGTACTCACCAGAACTATTTTTAAGGGAGGAAAAGTATCTCAGCTTCATCCTTTTCATGAAAAGAGGGCTAAGATATTGTAAAAATGAGTGATAGAATGGGAGAAAGTTGTCGAGTCATAGAATGGTTTGGGCTGGAAGGGACCCTAAAGATCATCCAGTTCCAACCTCTCTGCCATGAGCGGAGACAACTTCCACTCGATCAAGTTGTTCAGAGCTCCATCCTACCTGGCCTTAAGCACCTCCAAGGATGGGGCATCTATAACTCCTCCAGGTAACCTGTTGCACTGCCTCACCACCATCACAGTACAGAAGCTTTTCCTAGTATCTAATCTAAACCCTCCCTATTCTGTTCCTCTTTCATTTGATGCCCATTCCCCCTTGTCCTCTTATGTTCTTGTAAAATCTCCCTCTCCATCTTTCTTGTAGGCTCCCTTCAGGTACTGAAAGACTGCAACTAGGTCTCACTGAAATCCTCTCTTCTCCAGACTGAACAATCCCAATTCTCTCAGCCTTTTCTCATAGGAGAAGTGTTCCATCCCTCTGATCATCTTGATGGTCTCCTCTGGAGTTACTCCAACAGATCCATGTCCTTCCTGTGCTGGGGACTCCAGGTGGGGTCTCACCAGGGCAGAGCAGAGGGGCAGAATCTCATCCCAGCTTTGGATGCAGCCCAGGACACAATTGCCTTTCTGGGCTGCCAGTGCACATTGCTGGATCGTGTCCAGCCTCTCACCCACCAGCACCCACAAGTCCTTCTTGGCAGGGTTGCTCTCAACATCCCCAGCCTGTGCTGATACCGTGGCTTGCCCCAATCTAGGCACGGCACCAACCGTTGGTTAAAAATGTTGGCATTTGTACTGAACATCCTCCCAATAGGTACCTGGCTTTTTTTAAGTGTGCCGTTCTACCTGTGACAGAATTTGATTCACATTGCATATGAATTAAAAAAACTGATGGCAGGATGTGAAGTTATTAGTACTGCTTGCAGCTTGGTAGCATCTGGGAGTCTCAGCTGCACAGCAGAGTTCTGTGTACAAGGAGAGGCACAAGCAGAGGACAAAAAAAAACATGTTTCAGTAAGTTTCAGAGGATGAAAAAATATATGGCAGATGGAATGGAACATTAAAACAAGCTGCAGTCTTAGCATTATTTGCTGTAGGTTTCACACACACACACAAAAAAGGAGAATTCTAGGCTGGCTGTGCAGAGAATAATAAGGTGCAGCTTTGTGAAAATTTGCTTTTCCCAGAGAAAGCACATCTGGAAGCGGTATTAATGCCACTGCTTCTTTTTTATACAGTGCCTCAGTGGTCAGAATAGCCTCATGGGAAATTCAAGTGCAATTTTCCAGGCTTAGTAGTATAGAAGTCAGATTTAAGAGGATGCAAAAAAAACTTCTGAACAGGAAAAACTCAAGATTTTTGAAATGGAAGACACAAGAAAGAAATACAGTTACAGTTGAACAGCAGTCTTTTAAAATGGGAAAAGCATTTGGGTTTATATTCAGATGAAAGAGTAAGATGAGATTAACCAAAAGCAGAGAGTAAGAGTGACTCTCAGGTCACTGTCTTAGGGGGGCTTAGGGGAGATCAAGTAGTGGAAGTAAAACAAAATGTATAGTTAAGTTGTGGAACTCATTGCTACACAATTGTGAAGACTAAAAAGTGGTGCATTTTTGTTCAGGTTTTTGGTTGGGTTTTAATTTTTTTGAAACCCATTAGACTTTTATGTAAGATTGGTTCATTCATACCTATTAAACATGGCTGACCCAATGGGACCTTCAGCTTAGGTCAGTGAACAATGGTGGATTTAATTTTTTTCTCTCACCTGCTTATTACTTTGATTTTAGATAGAAGCCCTGTGCAAAAAGAGTCCCTAAAGATGATGAACATACTTTCTAGGATGCTGATGAAAATACCAGGCTTTCAAGGGCCCTTTTGAAACCACTGGAATGGGTCTGCCTGATCTTTCTGAGAGACTGAAGCCTGCCCAGACTTTGAGCTGAGTCTGCCAGGACAAAACACATTTCCTTTTCATCTTCTCAGATCTTCCTGTGTCCTGATGGAGCTCAGGCATCCAGCTGCCTTTCCCCAGTCACTAAGCTCAGGACTGAAACTGTGTGAGATTCAGATCACTGTATTGGATCTGCTTTCTCTTCTCTGGGCTGTGCAGCTCCTCGTCTCCATTCACTTTCAGCCCTCCTATTAACTTTGTTCTTTTCAGTTGATCAGTCATCTTTCCCCACTGCAAATGGGGGAAGGGGAACAAAGAATAGTCCCAGGGACCAGTAAATTTTGCTGTGAAGTACTTACAGAAGTACTACTTTGGGGGGTTGGGATTTTTGGTGGGTTTTTTGGGGGGGGTTGTTTGGTTGTTGTTACTTTGTGTTTTTTTTTTTTTGTTTTGTTTTTGGTTTTTTTTTTTTTTTTTTTTTTGCTTGCTTGGTTTTTGATGAAGAAATAGGATGGAAAACTGAAAAAGAATATGTAGAGATGACATTAAATGCTTCATCTGAGGAAGGAGGAAACAAAGACAAGGCAAGCCAAGAAAAGGAGAAAAAGGAGACAAATAGAGGGATATGGATCAGCATGCTTCTGGGTCAAGTTCAACTGTTACTATGAAGTCATTCCACTGTAGTACTGATTCAGATCATCATTTATTACTCACTTTGGAAAGTCCAGCATAGTTTGAATGAGCTTGGAAAATTAGTACCTGAAAAATGTAAGAATGACAGGACCTAGATTACATATCAGGGAGAAGCTTCTGCTTTTTTCTTCTCATCCTTGTGCATGTCTTCTCTCTGTCTTCTGTAGTCTGACACATGGGATGAAGGATTAAGAAAGAAGTAGAGCAGAACATGTGAGAATTGTCTGGTGCCACAGCCATAGCAGCACCTGCACCAGCAGTAGGGAAGAAGTAAAGGCTTTTTTAAGCAGTTAGCTGGTTATCAGTTTGCATAGTTTTAAGGCACAACAAGCCCAAGTCAACCAACCACCATACAGCACGATGTGGACATGCGGCAGCCACGCGGCTTGTCTCTCATGTCTCTCATGTCTTTCATGTCTCTTTACCCCTATTCCAGCTGAGTCATTCTCCCATAGTTCCCTTCCACTTAGCCTAAGTAGCAGGCCTGAGCCATAATTTAAAGTCCCTTATTCTATAAAGCTTCACCTATGTGCAACAGTTACCTAAAAAGGTCTGCCTCTCAGACCTAAGGGGTGCTGCTGGGATTTGCATTATACTCTACTGAAGAATTAGCAATAAATAAATAAGAAAATAGACTAATAACAAACTAATAAATTAGCGGACTGTTTCCATGACAGTGACTGATTTCCTAGACTGTATGGTATTAATTCACTGCACAACTATTAGTTTGGGAGGCACAAGGCTGTACATTACTCACATGCTTTCACTCCCCTTTTTTATTCTTAAGGAGTTGGCTGACTTTGAATTGAAGACTGCAGAGTCATGGTGGCTGTGGATGTGCCCCTGCAGAGTTTTTTAAATACACCATTTTACTGGGGAAAAGTTCTTCAGATGTAACTTGTCTGTCAGTTTTTCTCTAATTATTGTTATTAATGCAAATCTATGAATGATACATATAAATTTCTGTGGATTTATAATAAGTACGGATTTTTAGGTTTTGGCATTAGAAACGTGAATGTTGCCATAATGTGCAATTCAGCTCCTCTGAAGTTGCTGAAGGGTTTGCATGCTGGTTTGGAAGAACTGCTTGCACACATCACATTGCAAATTGGTCCTTTAAATGGCTGGAAGTAGAGGATTTTTGTGATACCTTTTGTGTGAAATTGCCTTCCTGGTTTTGGCAAACTCGACTGAAGTCAATAGAACTACTGCAGAGATGAATTTGGACCTTTGTATTTTGTTTAGTCTAAAAAAGAAAAAAGAAAATATGCCTTTATGGAATAAGAAAACATACATAGTATTTACCTGAAAGCTCTCAAAAGCTTTTTCATAAATACATGTAGTATTTTCATTCATGTAAATGTGTATTTGTATTTTCACAAAAATACTACTTATTAGTAGCACAGTTAAATAAGTGTTTTGGATGTACAGTGGGAGTTTCTTAGCTCAAATGTGATTTACCTTATCAGCTATACTGGCTATCAGGATAAACGCATATTTTGCTCTAAGTTAAAATGCATATTATTAATATTTTTATAACAGTTTACATTTATATAGCGTCTTTCATCCCAAATACCATAGTGTGTTATGTATATGAATAATCCCATTGAACTGGTGTGAATAGTCCATTGAAACCAATGGGACTATTCACACAGGCAAGTCTATTCACATGAATTAGAGCTATAGAGTCTGGCCTTCATTATAGAATGTATTTTTTCTCCACAAAATTGTCACTCGCCATACTTGTTAGTTTTAAATAAATTAATTGCAGAGGAGGTGAAATTGCAAATGCTACTTCTTTAAATATATTTTCAGAAATTTACATATATGAATAAGGATAGGAGGCCAAATAATTAATCTCTTATATATTAACATAATAGTTTAGTGCTGATTTAAAATGAAGATGTCTCTTGCTTATGGCTCATCCCAAAAAAACTTGCTACAAATAAGGAGCTTAATCCCAGAAGTTTTTACTTCAGGAAGTAGGTTTTAATCATGTTAAGAATCTTATTTCATTCATTTCATGCTCATGAGGTAAGATCAATATCAAGGCCAGATATACAAGTGGCTAATATAACTGATTGCTCTTTGGTCTATATTAAGCAAACATTTTACACTGAAACAGCAATTTGAGGAATCAAGTTTGGGTGACAAACACTTTGTTCTACTTTTCATTTTTGTGTGCTAGACATGTTCATAAAGCAAACTTTTTGTGAGATTTGGAATATGATACCTAATCAGCTCTAATTAAAAAACATACCAGCAATACAATTCCCTGAGAGAGTAATAATTTGGCTTTATTTCCAGTGAAAGGATTCTTGCACTGCTCTGCTCAACTTTCTTTGTTCCTGCCTCCTGAGCCCACTCTGCCCTATGTGTACCACGCTGTTGTGGAGCCATACGTTGATCATGTCAAGGACTAATCTGGCTGAAAACTAACAAATAATTTTTTTTTTTTGGCCAGTTTATCCCCACTATTTGTCCAGATGAAGTCCATGACTGTATCAATAGCTGTTCCAGCATCAGGGAGAGGGTGATGTGCATCTTAAAGTGCAAAATGGGGGATGCCCTTTCTTCAAAAATGCTCATGAAACTACAGCATTAATGTGCCAGTGTCACCGTTGACGCAGGACGAGAATAGAGAGACTCTAATTCAGAAGGTGAGAAGAGAACTGAACTGAACTGATTTATTTCAAATACATCACTCTTTTTTATATAGAACATCATGTAGACCAATTTTATTGGTCTTAAAATTAAAACATCTCACACCATTGGTGCACTGTGGATGACGCATGGTTGCATAACATATCTATAAACAATGTGAACAACATGCCAGGGCTGAGATCATCAGGGACCTGAACATTGGAAAGGCTTTAACACTGAGTGACAGTTGGTTTTCCCTCCTATACAAACAGAATGAGGTATCTTGGAAAGTTATCCCAGGACACAGAGTGGTGGCATTCAGGAGAAAATGGCAACTAAAGCCTTGTATGGGCTCTCAAGTGACTCTTATCCACCTCTCTGTGGCCAGGACAGTCAGCATTAAAATTTGAGAAACTGTCTGACAAAGTGTGAAGATCAAAAAAGGGGTGCAGCATGGTTCTTGAACCTTGGCAAGGTTCTGGTAGCAGAGGAGCTAAAGGGGTGACTTCTGTGAGAAGCTACCAGAAGCTTCTCCCATGTTCAACAGAGCCAGTGGAAGACAGACCCGCCGCTGGCCAATGCTGAGCCTGTCAGCAAGAGTGCTAGTACCTCTGGGATGATGTATTCAAGAAGGGGGAGAAAGTTGCATTCAGAGAAAGAGACAGAGTGAGAATATGTGGGAACAACATCTCTGCAGTCACCAGGGCCAGTGGAGAAGGTGGGAGAGAAGGTGCTGCAGGTGCCAGAGCAGGGATATCCCTTCACACTGTGGCACGAACTGTGGTGAAACAGCTCTGCCCCTGCAGCCCATGGAGGTCCATGGGAATGCAGAGATCCATCTGCAATCCCCATAGCAGGTGGATTCCTGAAAGAGACTGTGACCCATGGAGCAGGCCCCTGGCGGGACCTGTGGCCCCATGGTGAGCACATATGCTGAGAGGACTTGTGACCCTGCAGGGGACCAACACTTGAGCAGCCTGTTCCTGAAGGACTGTACCCTGTGGAAGGGACCCACTTTGAAGCAGTTTGTGAAGAACTGTGGCCCATGGGACGAATCCACATTAGAGAAGTTTGTGGAGGACTGTCTCCCATAGGAGGAATTCCATGCTGGAGCAGAAGTGAGGATTTGTTTTTTTTTATGAGGAAGGAGTGAGAGACAACCTGTGATGAACCTCCATTCCCTGTCCCATTGCACTGACAAGAGGAAGGAGGGAGAGCAAACTGGGGGAAGCCCAGGAAGAAGGGAAGTGTGAGGGGAAGATACAGTTTTATTTCTCATCCTGCTGTGATTTGATTGGTAATTAATTCAGTTAACTTCTCTAAGTCTGTTTTGCCTGTGAGAGTAACTGGTGAATGATTTTACTCTGCCCTTATCTCAATCCATCAGCCTTTTATTATATTTTCTCTCCCCTGTCCTGCTGAGAGGTGGAGTGATGGAGCAGCTTTGATGGTCACCTGTCACTGAGCCTGGGTCAACCCATGACAACAGCACAGGGACTGAGTCATTGAGGATGCAAGATCCTTCAGATCCCCATACTGCCTGATGTGGAGCATTGGCCCCATTGTTTTGGAATCTTACATGAGGTGCTAGCACATGGGCTTAGGAAGACAGGCACTTCCTTTTCTTATTTGCCTTTACAGTGCAGTGCAATGCAAAATACCTCCCACAGGGACACTAGAGGAGACCCACTCCAGAGGGGAGCACACCCTGGCAAATGGGGGACTCCCTTGCAGATGTGTGAGGTGATTGAGCTTACATTCTTGATTTACAGCAGGCAGAATGATGATGAGAAAAAACAGGAGAGCCCCATTCATCCACCAGTATGGTAAAACCAAGCATACAGAATCATGGAATTATAGAATGGCTTGGTGTGGCATTCACATTCTCTGGACAGAGAGACATAATTCTGTCTCTCAGGAGAAGCACAGAGAGAAGAGAAAACAATCTTTATCTCTGCTCCTTTGTTTTTTCCATGTGGAATTTGGTATGAGATTGTTTACCTGAAGTGATTGCTTGATTGGATTCTGGTGAAGGTTGTTTGGGTTCAATGACCAATTGGATCCAGCTGTATCTCAGACTCTCAGCAGAGAAGCCACGATTTGTTGGTTCCTTGATAGGTAAGTAAGAAGTATGTATGTAGAACAGGATAGTCTCTCTTTAAATAGTATATTAATGTAATATAGTATAGCTTTAATAAAGCTATCCCTCAGCCTTCTGATCTTGAGCCAGACATCATCATTTCTTCCCGCAGTCGGGGTCACCATTTTTACAATAGCTTGGGCTAGAAGGGACTGTAAAAGTTATCTTGTTCCAACCCCCTCCACCATGTGCAGGGACACCTTCCACTAGGCCAGGTTGCTCAAAGCCTCATACAATTTGGCCTTGAACAATTTCACAGATGGGACATCCACAGCTTCACTGAGCAACCTCTTCCAGTGCCTCACCACCCTCACAGTAAAGAATTGCTTTCTAATATGTAATCTAAACCAATCCCCTTTCAATTTAAAGCCATTCCCTCTTGTCCTACCACTACAAAAGCCCCTCTCCAGCCTTCTTGTAGGCTTTCCTTTAGGTGCTGGAAGGTGCTAGAAGGTCTCTCTGGAGCCTTTTCTTCTGCAGGCTGAACAGCCCCAGCTCTCTCAGCCTGTCCTCATAGGAGAGGTGCTCCATCATGTCCAAGGCCTTTTCATGTTGTGAGTCCTAGTGCTCAGTGCAGTATGTATTACCCAGCTAGACTCGAACATCTTGAATCCAGTGAGGAGGCAGGTCTGGGAATGAGCCCTAGATTGGGGTTTTCATAAGAGATCAGTGTGGGCTTGCTGCTCTCCAGATTACCCAGGTGTTGGGCACACAGCTGGTCATTAAAGTTAAATTGCATTTTCATGCTGGCAGGTGTATTGGTGATAACCTTGGTGTCTAAGGAAGTGTGGGCACTTGGGGATTTGGTTGCTTTCCTGCTATTGAAGTTAACCAGTTCAAGTGGCTGACCAATGCTTGAGTCTCTTTGCAGATGAGTTCTAAATTATTAGAGGAAGTATAATTTATCTTTATATATGTGTGTGTGCATGTATATATATATATATATATATATATATATATATACACACACATAATATTCCATGTAAAATTTCCTTGTTTCCTAGTCTAGAGGTTGTATTACCGCACCTCAAGGAAAGGTCATAGCCATAGGAAGCATATGAGACCAAAAATGCACTTTAAAATTTTGTATCCATTATATGAGGTTGTTCATTAGTTCTGAATATCATAGGGTCTGAATATAGCTCTGAACATCATATCTCAAAAAACAAAGATCCCCTCAAGGTCATTTAAGAATCTCTGAAGGTCTCATATGAAATCGTAGTAAAGGATTTTTTAGCAAAATTTTAAAGAAAACATATTTAATACTTTGTGATTTTATGTATTTATTGCAAACGTTTCAGATTTGCTATACCTTTTATACTAATGTCATACTTAAAATAAATCACAATGTGTACTTCCTGTGATCTTTTCAGAATGCAATAAAACAGATTGTTTTTAATGGCTGTTCCAGCAATGAAAAATATCTGTGTTAGGTGGAAACAACAAATTGATGCTTTTTCAATTCCTTTTAATGGCGTGAGGATCTTTGCAACATGCTGTGAAAAATATTCTCTTAATGATAGGCCTGTGGCACAACTTAAGGAGTCATCAAGAAATAAATGCTCTGCTGTCTGGCTGGCAGCTTGGTGTCCCTTAATTGAAGTATTATAAGATTCTGTGCAGAGTAAAGCCTCCAGGGTTTTGTAGCTAAATGGCACGGACACCTCTGATGAGACATGCAGATGAAGATGTGTCAATACAATCTTCACCAATTTGCTGTAATAGCAGAGACTGATTAATTTTATAACCACGGGTGCTTCTATTAGCTAACCTAAGGAATGATTTAGACTTTATTAAGCGACTTATTTCTATCTTTTTCGAGAGACTTCTGCAGCATAGTTTATCTCCAACTGCTAGACAGCACCACTTTTTCTAATAAGGATTCTAAATTTATTATTTAAGGACAGATCACGAGCATAACTCAGTTATGTGCAGCTTAGTGGGGGCAAATCTTTGTGACTTGGCAAATCAGCTGTACTTAGGTTGGTGTTTCTCAAAAAATAAAGTGGCTTGATATCCTATGCAACTGAAATGGCAGCTCCTGTATACATTTTTAATGTAAAAGAAAGGAAATTGAAGCAACTAAATCAAAAGTATGTGGTTCTATATTTTTATCTTCTTTTTTGCTAGACTATAAAACTATTTTAATATTTTATTATAATTGCTTATGGACATCTAGTGTGATTTGGTTACCCATAATCAACCAACACTTTATATTTTAGGGCTTTCTCCAATAAAATATGAATTACCACAGGGACAATGCGTTTCAGGATTGCTTCGCACGGTGCTGGCTGTGCAATCATGCTTTCTCTCAGGACTCCTGTACATTCTGGACACAGCAGACAGTCAGAAAAATGTCATATCAGTTTTTTGGATAGAAAAACCCCCGAATTGATGGCTGTCATCAGTTTCCTTACCCATTCAGCAGAAAAACTGATGGCCGTATTTTTTCCATCACAGATGCCATCATGCCTCCCTCTGAGGAAACTCTGCATCTTTCACTGTTCCCTACTGCTGCCTCCTGACACAGCACTATGTTCAAGGAGAACACTTGTCCAATGAGTGGAGACAAGCCTCCTTCCTTAGTCTTATTTACCAAGAATACTGTAGCATGCTGACCTTGGTTTTTTTTATTTTTCTGTTGGCTTTGTGCTATTTTCCAATTAATCAGCCTCATACACACTATTAAAGAATATGCTGTTTACAAAAGTCAAGTTCAAATGTGTCAAGTTATAGCCATCAGCATAGATAAGGAGTAACCCACTTCCAGACCATGGTCCAAAGTTTCACTCATACCCTAATGGCAGAGAAAGTAGTTACTCTTTGCTCATCATGGTCCCAGGATCTTGACACAATTTAATTCAATCGTGTGCTCCTTTATTTAGTCTGATTCTAGGATGGGCACTTACTGCATGAACTCATCTGTTGCAAGGTACAAGAGCTGCATGTACAGTCTGAGGTTCGTATTTTTCCGCTACCAGCAGAAACATGAATGTGGGAGGGTTTTCTTTGGATCAGGGATTTTCCCTCCCATCTCCTGTCCCTTAGTGGTTTTATGTTTTGATTTGTCTTTTTTTTTGGTGAATGTGTGATTCATCATTTTTCTATATTAATTTTTCGATTGTGGATGAATTCATAACGCTATTTCAACATCTATTTCTTTGAAAATTTTTTATTACTTGCTTCATAATTTCATTTCTTTGAGCAACTGTTGAAATTTTGAAATAGTAATAAAAGATTCCTCATTGGTGAACAATAAATTTTACTTGTTTTTCTGTATATGTGCAACTCACTTTAGTGGCAAGGTTCTCCAGAATCACAGTATTTCAGTACTTCATTCTTACAGCTATCTGAAAGTTCAGTCTTCATAATTACAGGAATCCCTACTTTTTCACTCGCCTGAGATCTTTGGAAAGTCAACTTATTTCTAACTTTGCCTCTTGTAGGTTCCATATACATTTTCCTCATGTATCTGGTGCAAGTTTCATGCCAGCAGTTGTCTGATATGGCATAGCAGATCCAAGTGCTTGTTGCTGCAGACACGTTCAAAGAAGTCATTCTCCAAAGGCTTGTGGGAGCCAAAGGCAACTTTCTTGTGAAGAACAGAAAAAGCATCCCTTTGGAATTGAAGCAAACATTGGTGATTACCTTTCATCATACTTGCTTTGATTTTTCTTTCTTCCCTACATTCATAGGCTTCATTTTTTTCCCTCTCCAAACTGGTTTCTCTATCACCCCTGCAATTTTAGAGCTTCTGATCAGAAGTGGAGCAGCATGTGAAATATGGTTGCTTTATTACATGCCAGTTCTACCTAATCTGCTTCCCTCAGTACTTCAGGCTTGTTCCTTCTGCAAAGATAAATTAATAGTGCCACTGATTCAGGTTGCATTTGTGTTAAAATGCATAAGAACCTGCTCTGATGCTTACGTTTCTCACTGAATGCTGCTCTGGCAGCTCCACGATACCCCGCCTACCAATTAGTTTTCCTTTGAGATCTTCATGGGTAGTGAGATTGAGGCTGCTGAGAAGTATTGCGGCATTTACTGAAGATCTATTCCCTAGTGCTTGAATTGGTAGCAGAGAGACACCTGTCAAAGGAGCTATGACTGACAACTGTCTTTAAAAAGTATATTTATAATGTGTGTCTATGTGTGCTTGCATTTACACACTAGTTACCAGAAATATGCTTTAAAAATAATTATATATGGCTAGATCACTTTATAAATTAAAACACTGGCCTTTACTTCACCGTGAAGCAGTGCCTCTAGCACCCTGTCCCCTGCATCCTCCTGGAGAGACAGAAAGGAGAGCTAAGCTCAGATGGGTTCATTGGCACCATATTACCCCATCCAGTGAAGTTCCCTAACCCTTGAATTGGTGCTGCACCTAACAGAGGTTGAATCACTAAACACTATTGATTTTGGCTTTCTAGAGAAGTCATTCATATGGCCTACAGTGTATAAAAGAGCTTCTATTCTCCCTGAAAATGATTTAGTATAAATAACTAAAATAAATGTCAGTGGGAGATCTGTGAACTTATTAAGCACAGGTAGACCTCTTGATGTGTTGCACACAGAGGGAATGTGTATATGTACAGATTTAAATAACGATACATCTATTTTCAGTCCCAAGTTTGGCACAGAACCAGAATGGACCTCAGAGTGAGTGCAAATACCCCAGACAAATTACATAATATGCATCTGCATAGGGAAACCCGGAGCTGAGGCACACCATGTCTATTAATCCTACCCCAGAGGCTACTAAAGGCTGGAGAATGCATACTCATAAATAGGGACTGTGGCCCCTGGTCACTGAGGTGGTCCCTGGAGGCTCGTTTGTACCCACTTTGGCAAGGTGGTTTTGTGTCTTTGAGGGTGACCAGAGATGGGGAA
This sequence comes from Anomalospiza imberbis, assembly GCF_031753505.1. Taxonomy (NCBI): domain Eukaryota; kingdom Metazoa; phylum Chordata; class Aves; order Passeriformes; family Viduidae; genus Anomalospiza; species Anomalospiza imberbis. The sequence continues at coordinate 24,582,535 of NC_089681.1, read as the reverse complement.
GAAATTCTGCCTTATGGCTAGAAAGCACTGTCTTGCTTATGTCCTGCATGGACACAGTGCTTTCTTTGGCCATTTAATTTGGGTGCAGGTTGCTCACAATCCCGGCAGGTTTCTGATGCACCCAGGGGTTTGTTACCTCTCTCTCCTGTCTCGCTGAAACAGGAGCATGTTGGTGAATGATGGCAAGTAAGGACCCTGTGCCTTCCCTAGATTCCATCTCTGCTCACCACAGGGCATCCGAGCATCTCCTGGTCTTTAAATTAATGTCTTGTTTAGGTTTTTTTAAAGGTGAAGCACAGAAAATACAATACCATGCCAGATACAGACATTCCAAGTTAACTCTGATTCATAGTCTGCTGCAGGCACTAAAAATCTCTCTATCATCTCTGACAGACTCTGGATCAGGCAGATACTGAGGCTCTAACAAAATATTAAATTCTACATAAGTGTGCAACACACACACCAGATTCATAAAGTATATACATCTATGCATTGCTTTAAATTTTCATACTAATATAGCATAATGCTAATTTATAGAGTGGGTCCATTGCTCTGTTGGATTTTGAAAAATAAAACCAAAATAAATCTTCCCTAAAAATGGACAAGATTTTTTTATGTTACATGTTCTTACAGCATGACAACCATTGAAAGAGCTATTTAGTATGTTACATGGTTTAATAAAAATAACTTGTCTGGCAACGTCTGAAAGCTTTTGCAGCTGCAGGGGCACTTCTTGGAAATAAATTTGTGTTTACACAGGTGCAGCCATATTTAACAAAATTTTTATATGCAATGCAAACAGCTGCCTGTCTGTTTTCTTTGGCAGAGCTCTTTCCAACTGAAACAATTTGTATCAAACATATCTCTCTGTGATACCTATACAAACAATAGACAAAATTCCTGTGAAAGGAAAGGGTTTTCAATAATGCACTTTTAAGATAAACTGGAAAGCAGAAGCACCTTGATTAGAAAAGCTTGTTCCTTCACAAAATATTTTGCATTTGAGAAGGGCTCAGGGGTCCACCAAGAAAGTATTAAACACTCTGTAGGAAAACTCAAGAGTTTTATCGAGTTAAAGTCAAGCTGAAGGATTCTATGTTCAATAAAAGGCACTTGGCAAATTGGATATTTTCCTTAGCAAGAGCACTGCCAGTAGTGATGTACATTTTATTATTCAACTTTTGTAATATTTTTATATAGAATGAAGTATTTCCCAAAATATTTAGTCATAACTCAATTTTCTTTTTTTCCTATACTTTAAATATTTTGTTATAATTTTTTACATAGTATGAAATTCTTGTTCATTCAGAAAACTGTTATTTACTACAGTCTTAGTAAGCCTGCACTTTTTACTTCTTTACAAATAATCATGCTTTTGAAGGGCTGACCTTTTGCCAGCTTGCTTTCTTTTGGTCAGAATTCTGTAGATTAAAAGTCTGTGGAATTTAAATTGTGGTCTGGAGTTTGGGTTTCAAAGACACCTTCCTCAGCCTTCCCTGTTCCCAACCAAAACAGTGAGAAGGAAAGAAAGATTTCTTCACGTAATTCATCTTGATGTTCACAATTTCTTCCACTATTTGTTCATGCAAACATGTTTTCTGTTTAATTTGCAGCAAAAAAATGTTAATGTTAATATATGCTGCTATTGATTCAAATTACATTCAGATATTTTTGAACACATACACAAAATACAGTTCTAACTTTAAATATCAGTTTAATTATTTTAGCAATGATGAGGAATACTTTTCTGTTGACAGATGAAGAGCAAACTCACCAACAACATTATCTTCTCATGAATATTTTTTTGTTCTTTTCTAACCATGCGGTATAGCAGGTGAACCCAAGCATGTGATATACCTGATCAGTCCTTTTCCTTTATCAAAGAGTGGAGAAGCTAACAATGCTTCTGGCAGCCTCGCTACAACAGTAACCTTGTTTAGATAAAGATTTTAATAAATTATATATTTGTGTAACTCCACTGACTTCAGCAGAGGATCCAGTGGGCTTTGTGCTGCAGTTGCATTTGTGTGGAGCTGACACAGCTTCTGAGTGCTCAGAATGACAAATCTTTGTTAGCACTGCTGCAGCTTCGCAGAAAGCCCTTTATGAAGTGCAGTTTAGCCTCCCAGTGCCATGGGGGCTTGTCACACTCTTTCCCAGGCAGTGTGCTGGAAACATATTTTTAGTGAGGTCACTTGTTTGTTCTTTGCCTGTGAATTTTCCCCTCAGTATAAATACAGTCCAACAAATGGCCTTTTCTTAAGCCTATTCTGCACACAATATGCTCACATATCTCCACAAGATGTATTTACATATACCTATTATATCCCTATATACCTATATAGAATGAGGCAGTACTTCACCACTGCTCGGAATTTTGGTCACAGAAGAAGATTTTGTGATTGTACATTTGCTACACTTTGTGAATTATTCTGGCCTTCTGTTTGAACTTCAATCTGATGAGCTGAGAACCCAGAAGACATATTAAAGAAAGTTGTACTATGTGTGTAAAGGCTGCTTTATTTTTATATGACTACATTAGGTGTGAGAACCAGCTAGAAAATGAAAATTCTTTTGGGGTATTAAGCTTCTCTTTCCCATCTAAATAGCATTTAAATCTTTAAATACAGTGGGATTATTTGTTCCTAGCCTTAAGAAACATGCTTCTATCATCAGGCATGCCTGCACATTGGTAATTGTATAAGCCTTGTGGTTTTTTGAGCAATAGATTTACTAAGTGAATGAGGATTCCACATATCTCTTAAGCTCGTAAATTTTTACCCTGAAAGATTTTACTCCAGTGTTTTTAGCTGAGCTAGACTATAGGCTAAATTAGGAACACTGCTCACTGACAACCAAGGAGATGGAAAATCCAGTATGTAAGATCATGTTAACAATCTTTTTGCTAATAAATGAACAATTAGATAGAAGAGGGTACTGCATTCAACTGAAATTAAAAATAAAAAAAAAACACTAATAAAAAAGAGATGGAGCAAATTTCATCTTGATGGAGAAAATTTTTTTTCCACATTGACTTAGGATCATGTGCTCAAGAGCAATGATTTCACCAGAAGCAGAGCCTAGTCTGAAGCAGCTAACTAGAAGAGTTGAAAATCACACTCCTTTGCTTCAGTAAGTACAAACCAGTGGTTCTTACTGCTGCTGAAAATTCTTTTAAGTGAGTTGCCTGACTGCTGGACCCTAACACCTTTATAAGCAATCCATGCTTTCCACCAAAATTCCCTCTCCAAGTGCATGACCACCACCTCTCTGTTCAACCTCAGCTTAAAAAAGTATTTACATGAACAAATAATGGTATTAAGTATATGAAGAATGGTATTAAGTCTATGAAGAAGCCACCTAAGTCTATTAAGAACCTCTTAGACAAAAAAGTTCTTTACAGAAGTAATTATTATTTGTTTCAGTCATTTCTTCATTTAGGTTACTTTAGATATACTTTATCTAAACCACTCATAAGTCTTGTTTTATTTCCTATATGGGCTGTTATTTTTCTATGCTGTCTCTATGACACAACCCAGGTTTATAGGGACCATGAAGGATGAAGTGAAATGCTACAGGAGCCAAATCCTTAGCCTTGGATCTGACTGCGAGCAAGCTCGAAGAAGCTGAAGATGTACTTTGAAGGAATAGTAATGCTCTTAAAGTTTTAGTCATACAGGGTCCCTGAGAAAATAATTTATTTTACATAGATAGTTTAATGAAGACTTGCTACTGGGATCCTCCCCTTGAAAGGAATTCTAGGGCAGCGACCCTGAAAATAAAGAATAAAACCTGTAATCATTAGTGCTAACTGTAAGTTTAGCAAGGCTCGGATAATGTGATGATGCAGTAAATCAGGCATTAATATTAAAAAGATAATAATAAAATCTATCTGAAACCAATGAGATAGTTATGTTAACTAAGCTCAACTATGAGGCTTAACTGCATTCTTTGGTATAAATTGTATCTTGAGTTATGTCTTCAGAATAAAGACCTTTACTGCCCTGTAGTGGGCGATGGATGAGGGAGCCTTACTCATTCCTTTATCATTAGCTTATAAATCACCCCTATTCCCTTTCCTGCTTTCATCTTACTTCCTCAAAGATCTGACATCAATTTAGGTCGTGCTGCTATGTGACTGCCCCAAGAAACTCCATCTATATCTATGCTTTAGCACCTGGGTTGGACATCCTGGCAGAGCAGCCTGGACAGGACTCCTGGAACACACACTTCCTTTGCAGGTAGGCAGTTCACCCTGCCCTGTACTGATGAGGTCAGTAATATTGTCATTCCTTTACAAGCACGAGCAGCTGTCCTTTCCCCGAGTGCATAAACATGAAGTTGCTGGGAATTAATCCTCCCAAGATAACATGTGCTAGAAATGGTGTAAATATACTATTGTATCATTTAGACTAATCAAATACACAGTAAAATTATCTTGCTTGTGATAATGCTAGTTGCAATAAATTACCATACAGGTTCTAGGAAATAAAAGTGGCCAAAGACTATTTGCTAACTTTCAAGCAAGTGACACATCTCATGTCCATATAATGAAATTTAATTCACATTGCCTTCTATTTCCCAAAATAGAACAGAAACAGTTTTGCCCAACATAATCCATCTGGGAGCAATCCTAGTTCCTCTCAGTCTCCCTCAGTACTCCTGCATACTAGTTCCTGACTGACATGTGCCAAAACTGGATGGGAGAATGTGCTAACAATAAATACTACAGACAGCCCTGGCCATAATTATGCCATGGCTATATTTTGCCATGATCACCCTGCCCAGCTTCCTGGCACTGTGCTCCATCAGTTCAAAGTTATTTTGAAGACAGTGCAATATTTTAATTTTGCTAGCGCTAAGGATTTATATAAATCCCAGATTTATATCAAAATCCAAGATTTATATCAAATCCTGCTTCATATCAAAAGTACTTAGGTCTCAGCACTCTCCAAAGGACTTTGGTGATTTGCAGAAGAAAAAGAAAATTAAGGAGTAGTAATTTTTTTAAATAAATTGGTTTATAAAGGAGTACTGACAAGGAAGATACTGGGCTTTCTTGCTTCATTCTTGGCTGCATCTCAAAGGAGTGAGAAACAAAACAATCTAGCACCTTTTTTTAAATTTTCTCTGTATTTTTAGGATGGGAATAAAGATTACTATTCAGCACAGGGCAACATCTCAAGTTCATGTTGGTGATAAAAGAAGTCTTGTGTCCTAGGACTTTAATCTGAAGTCCTGCAAAGCAAAAGCCCTTCAAAAAGCAAGGACAAATTCTGTTTGCTAAACAATATAATCTCATTGGTCAAGTGCTTCTTGGTTTTTCAAAGCCCTTGAGAAATCTGACATCTTTCATTCTTGAAGGTGTTCAAAGCTGTTCTCCTGAGCACAGAATTTATTTGGCTTTGTAACCAGCAGGTGTTTTAGCAAAAGCGGGCTTTTTAAGGAGCATTTGACCGTATTTTGTCCTTAGTCTGGATAGAGTCACATAGTTTGAAGACAGGCACAATCTTCTCAGCATTCCAGTCAATTGACTTTAGAGCACAAGCTGGTGACTTTAGTTACAAGCCTCTATTGCCATCATCTTTTATTATGTAACCCAAGTTATATTATTGCATCCCTGGTCTGCCTGTGATCACTCTGACACTTCATTGTTCTGGTCTTTTCTGTTTAAAACAGATGTTTAAAAACATTTGAATAAGATATTTTAGTTTGTGGACTTCTTGTCATCATGCTGCAAATTTACAACAGTCAGCAATGTAAACATGTACTTGACAAACTCCAGCAGCTTGTAGACTTCAGAGTTCATCCACTCATTTCAGCAAGGCAGATGTTTCATTTTAATACTCTTCATACTATAGATTAGGATTATGCTTTTTCTTTCTTTTGCTTTCTTTATTTCTCTCTTTGAAAAGGGAATAAACCTGACATGCTACTAATGTCATTTCACACTGTGGGCCAGATGGCGAAAAATGCAAAGGCTGCAACTCTGTTTATGTATGGGAAAAAAAGGAATTTTGTTTCTGAAAGACTTTCAGCTCAATCATTTGTTACTTTAAACTAAACACTAGATGATGAATAAAGTAGGACTATCTGAACTTCAAAAAGGTCCTTGAGATTAAGTGCTTAACAATGTAATGCATCTGGAGGAAAAGTATTACATTATTCCTGCTTGCTGCATTGGAAAGATGTTGGGAATGTTTTCACTGTAGTGGCTCCCTGTGAGCAGGGTGCTTGAAGACAGCATTTGGCAGTGCCTTGGAAATTTCTGGAGATATAAATCATATTTCCATCACTTTTTATTATTATTAGTGAAAGATGGTACTTGAACAGACTGTCTATGCTAAAATAGCTTGTTTTATCTGCCATTTCAAAGCAACAAAATTGTGTATTTACCCAGAATTGTGTAAAAATGTTTGCACTGCAGTTCAGCATTATTCCAGGTAACTTTAGACTCTGAAACTTAGGGATGTGAAAGTTTTCACCCAGCAGGTTTCTCATGATGTGCAGATTGTCATAGAAGTCATCTAAAATTTGTGATCCTACATGATTTTTAGAGAAAGGCTGAGAAAACTAACTGTGCTTTGATTTGTTTATTTTAAAGCAAATGTTTCAGAAGAGATCTCAGTTTGGGGATCAAACTGTTTTGGTTTGTTTTCCCACCCCACGTCTGTGGTACAATTTTAGCACATCCTGAATGTTGCAGTCCAGTTGCCTTATTCTGGTGTTTGGATGGACAGGGTGGTATTTTCTATGAAATACCGTTACTCTTCAGAAATAGAAGTGGTCTCATGCATCACCGAATGCTCCAGTTTGTCAGAGGAAGTCAACCCTCAGAAAATGGTGGGAACAGAAAGGAAGCAAATCCCAGGTGCAGAATCATATTCCATTCTAAATCTTCACATTTAGGACAAAGTATTTCAGTTCTTAAATTGTTATTTCTTTTTTATTAAAATAGTGGGGAGAGTTTGTTGTTTAGGGTTTTTTTCCCCTTTGGTTTGGTTTTTTTTACTTGGGTGGGTGCATGGCTGTGTTTTGTTTGTTTGTTTTTTCTATTGGGAATTTTACTTCCCTAGCTAATCTCAGTAATTTCCAAACAAACATGAAAGTGAACTTTGGACTAAGCAGGAGGAAATATTTTGTTCCTCTGTTTCATGAGGGTTTTAAAAATTATTTTTCCTGTTACTGTGTCATCATGGTCTCTCTATGACACCAGGTTGTGTCTGGAAGAAGAAACGCCTGCGTAGCTTTCTTCAAATGAGTTATGTCACATTTTTAGCAGAAGGAATTAACTATGTAAAGGGGAACAACCCTTTGTGATTAAAATTGCCTGGATGAACCCAAGAAAAACTCAAATAGAAGAGCATTGACCATCCTGTGACCTCACAAAATTGCTTCCTTCACTCTTGGCTGAACACTGTGATGATATATCACAGTATGCATGAGAATCTGCCAGGATGTGTTAGTATATAAGACTCTGGTTAAGAATGAAAGGCAAAGATAGGGTAGGCATCTTTCCCTGCAACATCTTCCTGTGCTGTGCACATGAGTATTCTCCAGCACCAAAGTGATCAGGAATAAAGGGAAAATACAGCAGAACTCTAAAAATAAGTTGTCAGCAGTATTTTTGACAGTTCTACTGATTAGAGTAGAAGGAAGCAACAAAGGAAATTAGTATAAATCTTTGGTTAATCCAGGTAAATGCATGCATTAAAAATGTAACTTCAGGTGTGCATTAACAAGATGAGACTTGAATTTAGGATATTATCAAATAAACAAACTGTGCCTATTGTGGATGTAGTCCTAAAGGTCATGATCATAGTAACAAAGCACCCATACAAGTTAAGAAATCTATTCTGTCCAGATATTACTATATGAGATATAAAGGAAAAAAAAACCTTATTTTAATGCTGTTTATATCTTTTTCATTCAAAATGCAAATTACAATTTTGAAGTATGATGTAGATCAGAAGATGATGAGGAACTGAAAGCTCCAACTGAACCTCATCAAATTGCCTGCCCTGTTTGAATGTGTCTGAATCGAATCCGTCCTAGTACATTTTTGATTTTTGGCCAAATCCACATTAAAAGAGAGACTTACTTAGATACAAGTGAACTTTTAATGTGAGTGACTGACTTCATAATTTTTCCAGCACTCATACTGCTAGAAATTCCTGAAGAATATTTTATCGTAAACATTTTACCCTATTGCAAACTACCATATCATATTCTAGACTATAACATTGTTAGTCTCCAGTTTACACACAAACTCCAGTCTATATCCAAACAAGATTCAAGTGTGTGCAGAACTAAGCATGGCTAGAATTTTTGAAATACGTTTTTTAATAAATCTACTGTCAGTCTTCTTTCGGTCTTTTCATGAAGTCTATAGAAACTGAAAGGGAGGTATTTTGATATAGAAAGACTCCCTTACAGAAACACTACTGTGCAGTATGAGCAAAAAAGTCTTATAAAATCTTTTTGTGTTACTTAATTAAAAGATGATGGGCAGAAGGGATAATAGGTTGTTTCTCAAATTCTAATGAATTTTATCACCATAATGATGATTACCAAATGTCTGTATTTGCAAAAGAACAGCAGTTCATAAATATCAAATTTGTGCTATTATTAACGTGCAGAATGTGCCAGTTTTTATCAATATAGGAATCTGGTAATTATCACTAAAGCCATTAATTAAAATTAAGAAGTAACTAAATAAGGAATAGGAATGCCACTTTTTAACATCCAAAGAGCAGAAATATCTACCTATTATCCTTTTCAGGCATCTGACACTGTGACAATGGAATAGAAGGTTGTCACAGCATAATAGTCCCCAGCTGCTGGGTGGATGTGAGCCGAAACTGAGGCATTTATCAAAAACAAATACCAAGGGAAGCTGGGAGACATCCATCCTGGGACAACACTCGGTTAAATCAATGGTATTTCTGTGCCAGCAGGTGACTGATGGATGTGCTCTGTACAACGGCTGTCAGTGTGGCACAGTGGTCCCACACCTCAGGGAGCCATGTGGTGATTGTCCAGGAACGACAGGCACCCTCACACCCTGCCTCCGTGGGGGATCTTTGAGGTGTCAGAGCATGTCACCCCTCCATCACCCTCTGCCTCACAGGGCACTTGGAGGACTGTGCACAGCAGGGCCATCACCCGTGAGTGTGAGCGGCCCGAGGGGTGGGGGTGACCCACCACCAGGCATCCCTGGTTTCTCCACCATTGCATTGGTGAAATCAGCTGAGAGGGTGCAAGGCAGGCAGGAGAACGTCTGACACTGCAGGGCACGAAGGTGGGAGGTGATCTGAGAACAGTGGAGGCTTGGGGAAGGAAAAGGGACTGTGCTTTCATTTGCTGCAGTGAACCTGTGGTGCAGCTGGAGCCAGGCAGAAGAGCCAGAGGCTCTACATGGAACCACACCCGCACAGCCAGGGAGGTGGTTAGTGCACACCTCCATGAAAGCAGCCATCAAACCCCCATGGAGCACTCACTGCAAGCCTAATGAAGTCTGTGGGAAGGGGTGTTGCTGGAAAGGACCATACTCATGATTATCAAGACATTTGTACTCACTTGCAAGCTTCATCTGCAAGGGACACGAAAGGTTTTGAAGCAGACCCAGTCTGCCAAGGCAGTGAAGGAGATGAAAAGGGTACATCTTTTCGAAGCAAATACCAGTTACCTCTGTTTCATAAGAGGCTTTCTGCTTTCATGGCATTGTGTTATATATATCTTCAACCTCACTCGCTGCCCCCTCCTGTGTAAAATTTACACAAGCATTGAAAGATTGTGGAATACCCAAGGAAATAATTTTTCAGTCGATTGAGTTCTTAATGGAAAAATCTCCCTGAATGCTATCTTACAAATTAGAAGATCCCCTGCTTTCTAAATAGTTCAATTGAAATCAGCTTTTGTATTTATCCTTCAGGTCATTCAGGCTCAAATGTTGTTAGCTCTGAGTCAAAAAGTCAGATTTTTAAAGGGAAAATGTCAAGTCCTTTTAGGCTTCAACTGACCTTTTAAACCAGATTAGGGATTTGAAGCATTACACATGGATTTCTACATTTTATATCACAGTATTTAACAAATGATCAAATACAACTCCCAAGAATACTATTTTTACAAGCTTGACATTTCAGGCCTTAAAGGATGTTGCTGGTCTTTCTTTTACATAAAATTACCCTGGAGAAATTCAGCCTGTTTTCTGTTCCTTCATTTCTCTTTCATATGAGGGGAAGTTCTGTGCATTTCATTCCATGCTGTTGTTCCCTCTCTGGCATTGCAAGCAAGAAAATATCACGATGAAATCTTTGAGATATGCTCAAAGTGATTGCTACAATAAATTCACTCAGTGGGTGTCACATATGGTTAGAGCACAAATCAGGCAGTTATAGATGCCAACAGGGCCCTAGGAATAGATCTGACCTTACTTTTGTGCCTGGACTGACAGATAATGCCACTAAAAATGCACTGAATCTCCCAACTTGGAATAATAGAAACCCTCATGTGGTTCCAAGTGCTTCCTTCACACAGGTAGGACAGAGGAAATGGATGCTAGAGTGGGATCATGGATGTGTGAGAGGACACTCAAAAACTGAAGGAGCAAGCTGGGTTGAGTGCTCAGAGATTGCTGACAGGGTGGCAACAAGAGGAGGAGTCCCATTCTGAGCTACTGTGGTCTGTAATGGGTCTCTGTCAGTCTTACATCCCATGAGCTGGTCAGCTGGCATTGCATGACGGTGATACCCACGGAGAGGATGGAGACAAGGTAAATTTCCTTCCTGTTCTTGGTCAAGGCGGAGAGATCCTACTTCAAAGGTATCACATCAGAGGACTCAACTCTGCCTTGCTGGCTGTTCAGCCCTTCTGCTTTTTTCTGAGGATGGCTCATTAAGTGCTAATCATGGTAGTGGAACTTTTAGGTGGACCATTTCTCTGATCATAGTGGGAAAGAGAACAGAAAATGGTCACATGGACCAACTAGGCATCAGACAGCAATAGGGTTCAGGTTTAAAATGCTCTGCATTAAACCACCAGCTCATTCCATGTCTTTAGGGGAGATAAAGTTTGTCATTTAGGCACATGGGTTTTGCTTGTTTGGGTAATTTTTTCCCATACCAGCCCAAGACCTGTAGATTCCCTGACAACCTTTACTGGTAGTTTCGAAATCTCTGAAGTCAGTATTATTATGGAATGTAGAGGACATTTCAAGGATTTTCACACAGTCCCATTTTTGTTCAAGCTCTCTCCCCGGTGACTTGACTCCAACCCAGACAAACAGAATGCAACATTCTGCTGCACACTGCAGTCCAAAGGGGTTAAATCACAAGAGCTTGTTACCAGTCAAGCGCTTTCCATCCCTTGATAAATAAAAGGTGTTAAAAGGGTAAATTTGAAGAAAAAGAACAGAGACTGCCTTCAAGTTTAAGCCCTGTGCTGGTAGCATTTAGCACAAGTGTGTTTGTATTTTATTTGCCTAATAGGCAGCTACTTTGCACACCAAAGTACTTGTATGGGTGTGGATAAGTAGAGGCTTGCAAAATCTACACATTTTAAGTGCAAAGCTTACCTTCTGAAACAGAATTCCAAAGTTTCAATTGCACAAGTTATTGTTGTGTTGGAAAGGACTGAAGAAGTAAGTCTTGTTACAGCCAAAAATAGTGCTGACTTTGAGTCTCTTCTGGTAACTGCTAACTATAAAGTAAACTCCATACAACTGTGTACCTCTGTATGCTTTGATACTTTCTGCACTGTGACATTAGTACTGTCCTTACAGGATCAGAATAACTCACTTTTCCCACATCCTACATCTGAAGGAGAAAATAAAGGAAGCAATCAGCAACTCTGTGCCTGGGATACAAAATTACTGTAGGCTGAAGCTAACCTATTATAATTGGTTAGAGCAGTTATTTACAATCCTTAATGTTAGTTTTGCTGGTGATTTCACTATTTTCAGCTCTTCTTACTGATTGGTTTAGAATTCTAAGATATTCAAAATTATAGCATAGAAAAAAGCATTTGTAGCTTATAGCCAGATGTAGAAAGTCTAGACAACACCTAATGATAAAATTACCTAAGACATCTGACAAATGCCATTTTGGGATGCTATTGTTTTTTTTTTTTTCTAAAATAAAATAAGCTGCTATGCAGCTGTTTTAAAATATTTGTCAGACTTTATCAAAATCATTTACCTATCACCATATATTTGTTTCTTATAATGGAAAATACCTGTAGTTTGACAAGAAGATGAGGTTAATCTGAAGCAAATCAACATGATAGCTTTCCATTATTGGAACTCAAACAGGCTCATCAACAAGGGATGACACAGAATAACAATGCTGCTGCTGCTGTTACACAAATATGCATTCACAGAACAAAGAGCATTTTGAGATGCGTTTTCCTTCTGATTTGGCAACATTTTATAATGAAAACTAGGCTATTCTATTAAAGCTCAGGAAGGCAAGCCCCTTTGAAATAACATGTTCTCCTTGGAGCTTCTGCTTCGCTCAAGTTTATCCCCTTTCCTTCCACCAAATGATACTTTTGTCGCTGTAGCCATTATTAGAAAGACAGAATTGAGAAAAGCTTTCCAGAAACATTTGGATTTGTCATGTGCTCCAGTGTTCATGGGGAGTACTTGGTCTCTGATACAAAAGTTGTATTTACTTAATTTATAAATTTTATAGGACAGATCTTCTGATCATCTCTTTTTGCTTTGGAAGCAATTATACATGGAGCCTTGGTGGACCCTCCATCTGACTATGGGCACTTTTCTTTATGCCAGTCAGCTCTGCATTAACAATTAGATGTTTGCTTGAGTTACTCTGAATCTTTTGTGAGAAAATGCTCCTAAAAAAGAGGGATATTGCACCCCTAGCTCCCATTCAGAGTGTTCAGGACTTCTTTTCTCCATTAACCAGATGTGGCAAGAAAACAACACCACAACACTGAAATGGCTAGTTACTAATGATTACATAATGGTTATTGCGTTGCACTTTATCTTCAATTTGGAGAACATTCTGTCACAACTGAGCTCTATAGCAGGTGACATGAGTCTATGAATTTTGCAAAACCTAGAGGGCATCATTTTTTCAGAGTTACCAGGTAGGAGCACAGTCAATTCAAAACACAAAATCGAGGGCAGAGAAGAAGGTTTGACATCTTAAACCCCTAAAGTTTTGGAAATTGTTGTTTGCTTGATTTAAAAAAAATTCAAAACCCTCAGCTCTTGCTTCAGAGAATCTTCTCCCTTAAGTGTGCTGCGGGAATTGTTTTCAGCAAGTTACTCCAGGAACAGCCTGCCTAATGAGGAACTCAAATGAGTTTCTGAAGCAAATGTATTACTGAACTGTACTGGTGGAGCTCCTGGCAGACCTCCTGGTAACCAGTCAGCCACAGTCCTGTCTTTACCATGCAACAAGGTGTGATGCAGAGGTTCCGAATTAGTGCCAGATGAAATAGTAGTCCTGGGACCATGTCAGTGTGCTGAAGCCAGCTATAGGATTTCCAATTCTTTACCCCAACTACTATCTGTGCTCAATAGCAGCATGGACCAGGCTGAGAGGCTGTCTCTGACAGAGAACCCCTTACACTCTGTCACATACTGATATCTAACAATATTGTTCAACAGTTCACAATTAGTGTTTCACCTCATTCTTCCCCTTTTTTTGGATTGCCCCAGTCTGAGAGGAAGTTAGTCTTTCTCAACGTCAAGAGCATCATCAGAAGCATCCCAAGTGCTGTGTTCTGCATCCATCCTGCCCTTTGTTTGGGAACACATGACTGGAATAACAACTGGAGCTTGAGGGGCTGGTAAAAGCTCATGACTTTCAGACAGCGAAGAGAGAAAGAGATGAGGTGCATATAAAATTAGAACTGTTTCCTTTTCTAATGCAGAGGGTGTTCCTATGGTCTTATATCAGCAGAAAGGCAGTTACCATACTTTCAGAAGCACGTTGTTGCCTTGCTCCCATTTATCATCTGCCTTTACCAGACTAAATTAGCCAGAACAGGAAGATCTGGCAACTGTTCTCTGGGGTTCAGGCTGGTTTACCACCACATGGACTCAGTTTTCACATCTCTTTGTACATGGCCTCTCCCTTCTAAATCACTTCATCTTTCTGGTCTCTCCCTTTTCCTCTGCTTTGGGCTAAAGCAGCTTGTTTCCTTTAGTCAAACTCCTGCTCAGTCCCCACATTCCGGTCAGCAGCTCAGTGCTTCACTTCTGTGTCTCAGGTTTGTGCCAAGTTTCACTCTCCATACATGGGTTTGGACATGAAACTCTTTTTTTCCCCTGAGAATACTTTCCCTTGCCCTTTGCTTCCAGGCAAAAAGGCTTTTCTTCGCTAACTATTACTTTAAATTTATATTGGGTCTATCTCCTCAGAGCACCCCAAAGCACTTTACATACTCTATGCAGGAATCAGTGGAGGGTGAATGCATTGGGGCTCTCTTGTTATTTCTGTATTCTTAGTTACAGTACTCTGTATCATAGAAACTGACTTGGTGAGTGACAAGGTTAATTCTGCTTTGCCTAATTCATTCCAGTAGAAAAGCCATGAAAAAGTACAGTTTAAGTGCATAGAATTTTAGAGGGGGAATCAAGCTCACTGTTTAATCTTGCTCTAAGGGAATATATGAGAAGCATAGTTTATAGGAAAGAGTATTTACATAATTTAGATTACTCCAGAGTGCTTCATTATAGTACCTAGAAAGAGTGGAAAGAACGAGCGTTTTGGAGATGGCTGTCTGGGCAGCAGAACCATCCTTATCCAAGGATGCAAATCAATCCTTTCAACAGTCAAGGAAACCAGGGTTTGGGTGGTGTTCATCAGAAAAGTGTGGCATATATGAGAAAGGAATACGATTTTACATTTCCAAGTACATGACTCTATTATATTTCAACCTTTCATTTTAAAAGCTGCAAACAAGGTATGCAAAATAAGATGCTGTTCACATTGCTTAATCAAAAAACACATACCTGTATAACTGTCATCTTACAAGAACAAAATATAATCTCATGTTTGAAGGATTTACGACTTCAAAACAACAGTTGTTTCCATGCTTATGTCAGAATAGAGGAGGAAGTATGATCATATCCAATCTTAAGAGATCAATACTTCACAGCAGTCAAGGAATAGATAAATACAGCAGTCAATTCAGCAAGCAATATGGTATAATAACTTTTATTTTGAAGGTAGCTTTTGGAAGGGTAGCACACACCTGATAGGAGGGAGATGCCATGTGGAAAGTGAGGGCAGAGCAATCACAGGCTATGAACAGTGAACGTTTGCATTGACCATGTGCTTCCAGTTGACTGACCCACTGACTTCAAACGACTGCATAAAAGGACTTGGGTTTTGACCAATGCACTGCACTTTTCAGTCTCTGTCATACAGCGCATCAGCACATCCATCTGTCCTGCTCTGAGAGCTCTCAAATGTACAGCAGACGCCAGCGGGTCCCTGTTTATCACAGTCCGTGCTGCTGTCCTCAGGCTCCCCGCTGTCTGGTTAGCACCTCCTGCACAGAGGATCACAGAACAGGTCAGATTGGAAATGCAAGCCATGCCACTGACAGTGGAAGCAATACTGCTTACAGCATGGGATTAAAGAAAATTTTCTTTCATCTGTTCAAAGTGTGGTGAATAAAAACCTGTTCATTCTCCAGAGGAAAGGGCATTAGGAAAGTCACACTCCTGGCATGAGCATTTCAGTCAAAGGTCCTCTTCTTCCAAAATGCCTCTTGTTACTGCCTTGCTGAATCCATGAAAATTCCTCTTTTAGCTGGAGCTGCTTTAAAATGAGTTCTACATTTACACTGAATGCCATGGGCTTATTGACTGCAGTGGTCTCAACAATTCAGAGTATACTCAGTTTGACAAAGTTTGTACCTAGCAGGTCCCTGGACTTGTGAAGATTGGTATCTTTGGATAGCTGGTTCTACCACCCATAAAGCAGAGTAGCCATGTGACAGAAATTAAGATTGGCAAAAAAATCATGTGTTTCAATACATCATGCTTTGTTACAACAAAAGACCATTCCATGAGGTATGTAGCATGGTGGTGGTGTTTTGTGGAAGATGATTGAGTTTGGCCTAACAGGTTCTGCCCAGAGTTACACTTAGTTAACCCTATTACTGCGGATGATGATTGCAAGTTCACTGAGCTCTGCACCTGAGATGCCTGAGAAATTCAAGAGGTAATCAAGAGTGACTTTGAGAGGAAAAATGGTGACCAATTCTTCCCCGTTGGTTAAAAATCTTTTCACCAGAATGCACCTGAAATCCCTTTATGAAAGTGTTATTCCCTGTACAACCATGAATAAAGGCTTTTGTTGTATCATCTATAGAAGACCTCTGACCATCTGTCATGGTCTTCTGACAGTATCCCAGTTGTGCTTGCCCAAAAGAAAAACTAATTCCTACTGCATCCCAAAACATATAATCATAAAAAATGAGTATTATTGTTTTTAGCTAGCAATAGCACTAGAAAGAGAATTAATGGAAGGTCTGTTTATGTAATCTCATTAATTGGTCTGTATTTGTAAGGGGATTATTAAACAATTCTTCCACTCTTGTTGTGCCCTAGAATAGAGCTATTTCTTTCCAATTTATCCAACGATTCTGAATACTCCAGCATTTCATCAATAACACTGCCAGGGATAGATAAACTTATAGTAATTCATTTTGATAACTTTATTTTTCTGAATCTGAGCTTCTTTCTGATTAATGTGCCCCAATGTTGATAAAGCATTTAATGGAAAAAAAAATCCAAATGTTTGATAAGAATACAGTGGAGGTCCTCTTCTATGTCATCCTCTCCAATGACTGCAGTATGGAGACAAAAAATCTTCATGCCATCATGACATGGGCAGCTTTTTAGGTATTTACAAGTATATTGATTTTGATTTCACTAAGGTTCCTCAAGGCAATTCAGCAAATATTTTTCAAAAGCAGTATTTCACTACTCTTAAAACAACAAAATTAACCGGATAAATGAGTCCATGTCTTCCTTTGACCAGTTTAAAGAGCTTTCATTATCTTTCTGTGTCCAGATTGAACACAACCCTTCTTTGTAAAGATGAATACATAGAATTATATAATTGGATCTGACCTTTTGCAACACAAGAGTACCAAAATGAACACTGTTTGTTCACATTCAATTCCCACAGAGAAAAGTAAAGTGAAAATAGCAAGGAACTTCAAGCACCACGGAGGCCTTCAGGCAATGGCATAGTCATTTGGAAGGTGAACAATGTCTGATTCATATTTTCATAAGGCTTAAGAATCTCAAAAACCTCGTAACAGCCTTGATCTAATACCACATTCAAAGATCATTTTTCTTCTCTAGGTTCAGTTTCACAGTAAGTGTAACCATGGTCTGAGAACATTAGTCCAAGTGCACTATACTATGAGTACCAGTATATCCACCCAAGCATTCAACAACTTGTAATTATTGTATGATCCTCCCACTGCATGATCTGCAATGTACTGTCCAACATTAAGGCCAGATCATGCCAAAATCCTTTCCATTGAAACAAAATATGACAAAGAGAAATACAGTTTTAATTCAATATTTCAGGTCAGAATACACTTACATTCTTCAAAACCTAGCTTTACACTTGGAGCAATTAATCCTGCTGGGCTACTCAGACCACTCCACAACCTACCCAGGAGCAAACTTGGCGAGTTTGTACATGCAAGCACTTATCTTTGTAAGTCACATTTTAAAGCTTTACAAACCATGAGCCAGTGGTGTTGGTGATTGGAGATCTCACGTGGCATCTTATTTTTGTCCTGTAGAGATGGAGATGGGTCAACCTACTTCTCTAGCCCTGCCTGGCACCCTGTTTCCTGTTTTGTGGAAAGTGCACATCTGTTAAATTATCTGGGAGAGGCTGAAGGACCCCATGGGGCACAGAAAAACTGGGAATGGATTGCCACTGCAGGAGTCATTTCTCCAGCCAGCAACCTACTCTCTCTCATGTATTGAGAAGACCTTGGGAAAGTAGAAAATAAAAGCAAAATATCGCATGTCCTCTGCATATGTAGGACATCTGGTCCTTCCCACGGGATATACCGTCATGTAATGCTCCTCAGTGGCAACTGGAGGGAGCTGCGTGTCCCACCCAGTGGGGAGGATTAGGAACTCCTGGTCAGGAGCAGTCATTTTAAAAAGCAACTAGGAAAACATCTGGCTTTCAAGTGCTCAGAATACTTGCCCTGGCAACACAGCTTCAGGCCCTTTCCCCTCACCTTCAGTGACTTTCCCAGAGCTTTGTACCCAGTTGTGTCCTTGCATCAGCAGAGCAGCTCCTCTGCTTTTACCTTCTGCCCATGGGGGCTGCCACTTGGAGCCACAGTTCCATCCCTCTTGGACCTCTTCTGGCCTGGGCCTAATTCCTGGAGGCAGAGGGCTGCCCGCTCCACATTGGCTTGAGGAAGCCTTGTTTTACAGCTGTCTTTGGCTAACTGGCTCTCTGAGACCTGATATTCTCCAGGACTTTTTGCACAAACAGCCAGAAAGACTGAGGGGGACAGAAGGGGCCTCAGGGTGAAATACTTGCTCTATTGAAGTAAGATGCAAAATTCCCTTTGACTTCAACAGGGTCAAAGTTTTACCCTGTAGCTTTAATTAGCTCACATTGTTGTAAGTGTCCTGTGCTGCTACATGAGGAATGTAAAGCATGGTATGTCCAATAGTGATGTGTACATAAATGATTTAAGAGGATATAAAAGAGGAGTAATGCATTTAAAAGGCATGAAGTTACAAGAACTGGCTTGTTTAAACCCCTATGTTTCATAATAACACTGAAATCTATGTGAAGGCCCTGTAATTTAACAAAACAAACTGGTTCCCCCCAAAACAAGTATCTGTGAACCACTAGGAAAAGTGTCAGAGAAAAATGATCTCACAAAAAAATACCATAAAGGGAGTCCACTTTCAGATCATTCAGTGTGTCCCTTCTAATAATGACCTGAAATGTTCATACAGATTTATGTATTTTAAGCAGGTTAAGATGTCTGCCAGGAAGAGGAAGGAAAATAAATCTTAATCATCCTGCAAAGGGGAAGAGGATGCATGGTATAGGATGTTTAGCATGCTGGAGTGTAGTGGACTCCATAGGAAATGCATTTCAGGTTGTCACAAGTAGTACATAATGGCAGAGAACTGATGTGGCAGAGCAAGGGATATTTTGACAAGAGCCACAGTATGAAAAGTGTTCTATGCAAACGCTGTGCCTGGAGTAATGAATAGTGTAATTTTTTCCTCTTCCGAGAATTTCAGTGGAATGGACACCTGGATTTCACAGAAAAGCCCCCACAGAGGAATTAACAATGTTTTATTCATTTATGAAGCAGACTTTGTCTTGTGTGCAGATTTCATCATTTCATTGTCTCTGGTATCTCAGAGAAGAACAAACAGCTGGTTTCTCACTAGATGCTTCCACAGAGGATTTTTTTTTCTTCCCAGGAAATTATCAGTCTATTTGAACAGGAAAGAATCAGACAATGCTTCCATATTTCTGATTTCTAACCCATGCTGACTGAAGAGGGGCAGTCCAGTTTTGGAGGGTAGAACAGGGAAAGCCACATATTTTTCTGGTCTTTCCTCACTCACAGGCCTTCCTAGTGCTGGAACAAGGAACATTGAGGCCAGGTACTACCAATGACCTGGAAAGACTGCCCATGATGTGCACAGGGCTTCAGCTTAATAGAAAGCCCACAGTCCAGGATTCAACTCGTGCATATGATTGCTATGTGTTCAGCCATGGCTTTTGCATCACAACTGCTTTCAAGACAACTGAAGTGAAGCATTTCATATGCTTTTCTTTAGCCTTGCCCAAATTTTAAGGCATTGAAAATTTGCCTTTTGATATTCTTTCAAAGCAGACTTGTAGAATAATTTAGGTTGTAAAAGATTTATAAAGTCATCAAGTCCTTAACTTAGTCCATTAAGTTAGCCCTGTTAAGTCCACCACTAAACCACATCCCTAAGCATGACATCTACACATCCTTTAAATATCTCCACTGATGGTGACTTTACCACTTCCCTGAGTAGATGGTTCCAATGTTTGACAACACTTTCAGTCAAGAAATCTTTCCTAATATTCAATCTAAACCTCCTCTCGCACAACTTGAGGCCATTTCCTGTCATCATATCACTTGTCACTTAGGTGGGTAGAATGATACCAAATATTTGCTTGTTGGGGTAGAAAAGTCATTCTGCTCTGTGTTTCAGTTGCAGAGGTATGTTCCAGTTATTATTTACATGATTTCAGGATTCTAATGTGCTGTGTATTTTAAATTGAATACTAGCAATTCTTCTATATTGCATTGTGTTTTTAATTGCTTACATGATAGCTCTGAGAACACACAATAGAACTCAGTGTGTTTTCTTAAGGGGAGAAAAAGTTTCTTTCCATCTCCTTTGTTATTGGTATAACATTATTCTTTGCTAATGCTATTTAAAACTGAAATTTAATGTTTTATTCCACAATTTTCTCTAGTTTCTAAATGGCAACCCTTCTTCCTCTTAGGAAACGCTGGGGAGACAGAATGTCTCTATCATGAGAATCCCTGCATTGGGGAATTAAAAAAACAACTTGTAATGAAATATGCTACAATTGTATAAAAATACTTTGTGTGGGACTTTTGCCTGTGGCAGTATGTACGCACATGAATGACAGTATTGTGTGAGACAGAGCATTGTGTTGTTCAGTGCCAGTGTATAAAGCTACACTCATTTTGCATAAATATTTGACTGCTTTCTGGGATGTCTGGTTTGTTTTTTTTTTTTTTTTAAGTAATGTTCCATTTCTCTTTCTCTGCAATCACTCTTTGAATTTACATGTTTTAACCATGGTTGTCACAATGTGGAAATATTCATGTGCCATTTCAGTAAGTTTTATCAAACTAGTGAGGGGGGAAAAGGAGGAAGAAAAGGTATAGCTTGATAACCAGCAAAAACGTATCTATTTTTTATCCATAAACTCTGCATTAAATACAAGAGGTTATGGTTTTAGTCAGACAGTCCTTTAAATTTCTAATTATTTGGGCTTTACAATGTTCCACATACTTATGAATCACCTCCACATCTCCTTGGAAATCCAAGGATAAGATGCCAGATGACAATGTATGAATATCTTCAAATGTTTTAGTTTCAGTTTTTCGATCCCAAGTGCACTTACGCAATGAAGATTTTTTTTCTTCTCTAATGCTCCAAAGAAGACATTTTTTGCATAGTTCATTTGATGATGAGAATAAGACACTCAAAATTATCTGGACTGATTACTTATTTGGATCCAGTCTTTTACATCTTCTTTACATTTAAGAAGCAGGAAGGATTCATCTGCAGGATGAGAGATGACACCTTGGAAGCTAAGGACTCAGAAGAAGATTCAAGGGTAGAAAACGAAGAGAAATTAATCTAGAGCTTTCAGTGCAATGCCCAGAGGAATCTAGTTTCAGCTTTGTAACTTGATGGGCCAAAAGGTGACATGTCCCAGAACACTGAAAAGACTCATGATGGGAAATGTGTTCCTGTGCACACAGTTTTAAATTGGAAATTTAAAGTTTGAAAAAAGTTTTAAGTTTAAAATGAAGCCTAGAGAAGATATGCTAGAAAATACTGTGAGTCATTCTGATTCTTTAATAAGACATAGACTGACAAATGACGTGGAGACTAGAGTGATGATTGGATGATGAATCCCAAAGAACCCGTTACAGCCCCCACTTAGTTTAACAGAAAATAAAGTCAGGTATATTGACAATATAAATGAGGTAACGTTTAACACTGTGAATGATCAAACCACTGAGGTTTTCCTCTCTTTTGTGCAAACTTAGCCAACACTGAGGTTTTCCTCTCTTTTGTGCAAACTTAGCCAACACTGGATGCCTGGAAGGTGTTTGATTGGCCACCCTTTCATAAATGGTAGTCAACACACCAACCCTCAGTATAAGGGTTATTGGGTAATAGAGCAGAACTAGGTTAATAGACCATTTGAACTGGGAGATCCAGTGAGATAATCTAATGCCCCTTCAGGCTGTACACCTGATCAAGTCAAAGGAAGCTCTTAGAAGGCTGTTTCAGGACACAGAGACCTCTCATTGCTCCCATTTCGTGGCTGCTTCAGACTGGTTTGTTCACTCAGCATTTTCAGTTGTCAGCTGTGACACTTCCCATAGATGTCAGAGTAACCAAAACTGAAGGGAAGGCCTGAATCAAGAGCAGCTTGAAGCTTTGCCCAGTAACAAGTTGGCAAACTCAGTTATCATGCATATCCTGCTATCACTCCAGGGCAACCGCACAATTGTAAATGCATTTTCTGCCCTGGGAGTCTCATGGAGAGCATTCCCAGTACATACACTGACTCACTAAACACCCAGTAGGTCTTGCTCTAACCCATTTCATTTGGTCCAGTTAATTTTCGTATGTGCTAGCGGGCACATAGAAACACTGCAGAGGACATGCCTCACTGTGCCGCTGACTGTTTTTATCATTCCATAATTTCTATCTACCTGTGCCTGGAGCCTGGCTTACAGGCCTGAAAGAGTGATACTCAAGTTTTCTGTTGCAGATAAACTCAGAGTATTTACATTGCATTGAAATTGTTCCTTTTTTGAAAAACAGCGTTTGAATTTCTCATATATTTAGGATAGAGAAAGCCATAATTCAAAACCAAATGCAAATCCACTTCCCAGCATGTCCAATTAAAAAAAGAAAATTGAACAAAAAAAAAATTATTCCAATATAACGTGATGTGCTGTGGAATGGGGTGCTAAAAACACCTTTCAGATGGGAGAAAGAATGAGATCAGAAACAAGCCACAGAGCTTGGAGGTAATTTATTCAGTGTGCAGTGTGAGGAAGTAGGACTGACAGAAGGCTCAAGGAGTCAGTCTTTAATTTGAGTCTGTGAGCATGAGACTGGCAAAACTTGAGCCAAGCTCTGCAAGTCTGTGGCCACAGCAGAAGCAGTTCATGATCTCTACATATGCTGCACTGCAGTTCTCCAATCTGTAAAAATTTAATACTGCAAGTTTTCAAACATTCATCTCACCAGAGCAGGAACCACTCAAAATGACCACTTCTCCATCAAATGCAGGATCTCCATGCTCTGCCGGTCACCTCTGAAAAGAATCATGCTCTAGCAATCACCAGACCTCCACCAAAATTGCTGCTATCAGTCAATTGGTTTATTTTAAATGAAGAATGATTCACACAGACAAAGTTTAGTAAAAGTGAGAGGCAGTGATTGCCTCTTTGATCAGGCAGAGCTGATCAAGATGAGCTCCTTTGATGCTGGTCCATTCTTTCCAGGCACTAAAGTAACCTTTTTGACAGCAGATACAGATGGAAAGGAAGAAATGCACTCTGCAGCCAGTGCTGATCTCAAGTGGGAGATGGCAGCGAACAGCCCACACCTCACTGAAGGCAGAAAGAAGCTTGGTGCCTGTGTACTCTGCCTTGCCTTGACTCCTGAGATGTAGGAGGCACCCCCTTGTCTTCCCTAGACTGCTCCGTGGAACTGGAAAAGCAGCCAAAGGGACTTTCCAATGAACCTCATAAGCATCCTGCCAGCTACGACTCACTATCCCATTCAAACAAATCATAGCACATTGGTGAACCACATCTCCTCAGACTCTCTTTCTGCAAAGGACTGACAGCTTTGGTCTTCAGGAGGTCAGTTACGTGCATGGTAGGTAGAATGAATTGGGAGACAAAGCTAGATTCATAGTTGGGCAAAATCCATAGCACACAGCACACCAACAAGGTAGA
The DNA here is from genome assembly GCF_031753505.1 of Anomalospiza imberbis. Taxonomy (NCBI): domain Eukaryota; kingdom Metazoa; phylum Chordata; class Aves; order Passeriformes; family Viduidae; genus Anomalospiza; species Anomalospiza imberbis. Next base: position 24,558,748 of record NC_089681.1, on the reverse strand, counting down.
ATGTCTGTAGGCTTCAGAGCAATTCCTGCAGATTCATTTCTCCTTTGCATAATTTCCCAAGCAAGAAGAGGACTAATGTTTTAATAACGGAAATTGCTGTTTTTAAGGTTCTAAATTTTTGGTATTTCTGCAGAACAACTGTTAGCCTCATTAAGTATAGATGGAGTTCAGCAGTTCACTCTGACTGTGAGCAGAACTTGACAGTGTAAAAAGTGCTACACAAACACCTAAGACAAAATGTGAATTATTTTAACAAGCCAAGCAGACAAAGAATGGCAGAAACCATTGTGGAGAGAGGGCAAGACACCTTATTCAAGGTTGTTCCTTGAGTCTGTGGTAAATTCTGGGCAGACAGTTGACTTACATAGTCTCTCCAAACAGATAACGTGTGAGAGTCTTTATTTGTTACCATCCAATAGAATCATTTTATTTGCATTGAATTTTCCTTGGCAGAGGTTCTTCATATTACTAAATTCTTTGAAAGAGTGATTTAGCTGCTGTAGGTTAATAAATGAGGATTTTGCTGTCACAGAGAAAAGCCACTATTTTCAGTCCTTTAATAAACATAGTCTGAAGAAGGAGGTGAAACAGCTGAAAAAACTTACTGCACATGGTCAATGGAAAAAGCAACAAATGACAAAAGTTAGGACATGTTGCAATAAATGAAATCAGCTACACTTTATCCTAGATTTTCGTTCATATGGTCTTAACCCTATGTGAAGGGAAACCTGATAAGTTTTCCCTGCTGCAAAATACTCAACAGCAAACTTTGTGAGCTATGTCCTGTTAGTTCCTTATTCACATATTACTACACAGAAGAATTCTGAGCACTTACTTTAACAATTAGACTGTTTGCTTTTTAAAATAAACTTTAAAGTTGAAAAATATCAATACTAGTTAAAAAAAGAGGATTTTATAATTTTCAAATATGATGCAAAGAAATAAATGCCCTTGAAAGCGAAGTTCTGTTCTTGAAAAATCATCTAAGGCTTTCTGTCCATTCATATGAAATATTTAAGCATATACATATTCTCTTCCTTACTTTTATGTGAACACCCAGAGCAGTTCAAGGGCTTTTTCCATACAATCTTTTGTGACAGAAAAGCAGTTTCTGCAAAATCAAATTTCCACAGGGAAAATTTATTGAATTTCTTTTTCTCTAGGGAAAAGGGAATTTAAATATTTAGTTCTGAAACATGCTTAGAAGTGTAAGAATTACCTCCAAGCTTAAAATTCTGTTTTCTGGCATCTATAAATAACCTGTGTGTCTCTCACTCATACATATGGGCAATGTTAGCAATCACTCTGCGTCCCAGGCACTTACTCCTGAAGGACACTGAAAGGCATCCGTTCTCACTTTAACCTGTGTTTCAAACTTGACTAAGTACAATTTTCAGTCTTTTGAGAGACTTTGCAAATCAGAAAACATTGTACATTTTGTATTTTCAGGTGGAATTGGTAATAGCTAGGAGTGTGAAAGAGTTTGGTAGCATTTAATCCTATGGCACTCCCCTATTGATGAGGTTTATTGTTATTTTGCTCCCCTCCTTTGTCCCAGAAAGGGGTGACCAGTGCAGTACTGCACGATGCTGCCTGCAGTTCACAGCATGGACAAAACCACATTGCAGCCCAGTACATTCCTGATTTTTCACCATGATCACTGGCAATTAGAATTGCTGAACTATCAAAGAGAAACTCAAACTTTTTGAACTCAAAATGTGAGTTTGCTCCACGTAAACTCTGGGCTAATCATTTATTGGGGTTTTTTTATTAGTTGTTATGAGCTATTATATATTTACTGTGTGTTGCAATGATTATAAGCTATATGCATTACTTTGTCTGCTACTGCTGGCTGTTTTGTAATCTGAATAGTCTGAAGCATGGCTGGGAAGATGAAAAAAGCATAGGCAATAATAGAAACAAAAAGACCTATTGAGTTAAAATGAGAAATTATTATAACTAAATCATCTGAACATTCTTAAATTAATACAAGATTAAATAACACGACTAATAAAGGTTTGCATATCAGTGAATAGGAGTTAAGTGGAAATGACACTACTAGTAAAGGCTTGCAAATCGAAGGTTAAGCTGGCATGCTAGATGTTTATTTATTCTGTCCTGAAAACCATGTTCTCCTGTTAACAAACACCAAAAAGCAGTACACATCTATTTCTGGAAATGAGATTTCAGGGAGTGTCAAGAAGTACAGAATCAAGTGTACAAATGTGTTGTTCAGTATCCCACACGTGGCAATGAAGGTGAAACAATATCTGCAAAGGGTGAATACAAAACTCTATTCTGCAGAACGCTTATCTCACACCTTAGAACCAATGCCTGAGATCATAGAATGTTTCAGAAGTGCAGTGTAACAAAACAACTGGACAGCTATTAACAGTGGAGATTGAGCTAGCTGTAGTGTCTATATTGTCTGTGTTGCCTATGTCCATGCTAGGCTTGTTGTACCCCCATATAGGAAAAGAAAGTTCATATGTAGGGAAGAGGCATTCTGAAGGAAACGTTCATGTGTACCACAGTATATTATCCATATAATTGTCCCTCCTGTTTTGGACATTGTAATAACTGCACATGAAATTGAAATCTTCATTGTGTTTTACTTGATTTTACCTATCATAAAGTACACTTAGTCTTCAAATTTGTAACCAGAAGAAAACCAAAACAAAGTATATAGTAGCATGATTTTTTTCTTTCTAGAAGAGAACTGGAAATATTTATGAATAATGAGAACATTTGACATCCTATCAGGAAGGTTAAAATTGAATTGATTTTCATGGAGTATCTTGCAAAAATCAGCTGTAAGGCAAAACAAGGAGAGGCAGATTTGGATAAGGTACAGCTGCTACATGGCACAGGGCAGGGTCTGATAGCCCTGGGCTGAGATGAAATGAGGTCCTGGTCCTGGGCCATGGTCAGGTTCCTCAGGAGAGGCAGGGCCAGAAAGGGCTGTGGGTGCTCAGGTACCTTTGCTAGGTACTCACAGGGCCCAGGTACCTTTACTTGCATAGCCACCCTTATTCTTTTAAAAGTCTACACATGATAATGGCAGAGAAGGAAAGGCTCACAGGGTGTGAGGGAACAGCAAGGCTTTCAGAAAACTTGAAATCCTTAATTAGATGCAATTATTGAAAAAGAAACTGTCTTTTCATGGCGCTCTTCATACTTGTAAAACCCACCTCCTGCCAAAGGTAGCAGGAACTTTAATGGCAGACTCTGTATAAGAATTTCATGAAGGGAATATTTTAAAATAAGTAAATAAATTGCCCCACTGAAATTGAAAAAAAAGGCAACTCCAGATGTGTTAGTTTTACAGGAAATCCTGTCTCACTTGGATGGATATAGAGAGCCTGAGAAACAGCAGAACCATTAGGTAGCAGAGGTGAGAGAAAGAAAGTTACAGAAATACTTTACAAAGGAACACTATTCACCCTCTGTATATATGGACTGCACATACAGACGGTTGCACTCTTTACCAGAGATGTATAAAATCCCTGTACAAGGTACTCTTTCTACAGCTGCCCTTGAGATATGTCACAGAGCATCCCTGTTGCTAGACAGCTGCTAATCCTGTGTTAGCCAGTGTAGCCAAACCTGCTTCATCAGTGCAAGAAAGCCTTTGTCTGTCACAAAAACCTCATCTGAAAAAAAGGAAAAAATATCACCTGAGAAAGAAAATTAGTCTTAAAGCAGGTCTTGAGAAAAAACAGACCTGGGCTCTGTTAAGCAGAGGGTTAGAAAGTAGTTAGAAAGTAGTCTAGATAATAAAACCATTTTTCTTGAAGTTGTCCTGTCCTGAGACGCAGGTGCATATTTCCAGAGGACCTGGCAGGGAGGGTGCACTTTGACATCACCCTCCCTTGCAGATCACACCAGATGGTGAGCTGGCAGTTGCTCAGTTGCAAGCCCATCCCATGTGCATTTACCCCCAGCCAGATGCACAGATCAAATCTTGTCTCTTTAAATACTTTAGCTGTCAAGTTGAAATGCAATGATCTTATTAATATATACAGGATTCAAAGTGGGGTGGGCCTTATAGGTCAAAATTAGCCCAGAATTAATTATGTGCCAAGTAGCAAAACTTCTCAGAAGCATGACTTATACCCTGTTCTAGAAGCTCTGTATACACTGGTTCACACCTAGCAAGTGTGAAAAAAGAAGATGCTCAGGAGTTCAAACTGTAAAACAAATCCCAGGCTTGAATATAGCCAAGCCCAACTTAGACTGCAAATCTGACACTGTGTTGTGCTTAGTGTGGGATATCTATGGTTTAAAATGCAAGGAAATAAGACAGAGTAGGAGTGACCCAGAGTACTTCTCTGGTTTCATATTCCCCTTTGCTTCCTACTTTGGATTAAAACCTGTATGATTCAAAGCAGTACTTTATTATGAAATGTTCACTGACCTTGCTGTGGGCAGACAGATGAATTTTTGGGGCCAGCTTTTATCTGTCATCAATCAGCATGCAATGCTTAGTGGTGGAGTGGAATAAAGCAGTTTGTCAGAGTGTGATTTTCAATAGGGTGAAAGTGTTTACCATAGAATCATAGAATATGCTGAGTTAGAAGGGACTCATCCAGACAATTGAAATCTAACTCCAGGCCCTGCACAGGACACCCCAAGAATCACACCATGTTCCTGACAGCATTGTCCAAACACTTTTTGAACTATGACATGCTTGGTTTTGTGACCTCTGTTTGAGCATGTGTGACATTCTGTCTATTGTCCATAAGGAAACCCAAATACAATAGTGAAGCATCCATTTATGCCTTAAATAATCAATATACTAAAGCTATGTTTTATTTTATCCTCAAAAATTACTACATGTATCCTTCCAATAACTGTTTTGTAGTTTACACAAAAGTATCTTTTTTCTTTTAGGTTTCATAACTAGAACCCAAAAAGAATTTTCCACAGCTAAAATACTATTTGTGCTTGGCTTTCTGCTGCACGGATAAGCTTTGTATCCTGCATTGCAATAAGTTATTCTTGCTGCAGAGATTGTCATTATTCTAGAAAATCAAGGCACTGGACCATATCCAAGCACTCAGAAACCTCAGTGATAACAAAGAATTTATATGTAGGGAAGGTGAAGTACAGTTCTGTGCCATCTGTATATCACTGGCTTTTAAATCCAGTTCACTTTGTAGATGGATTCATGTAGACATTGAAAGGGACTAGAGAAAGAATGGGTCTTTGTCTACTTGAAGACTTACTTTGGATTCATGCCACCTGTCAGACTTGACATAAGGTCAACAGCGCCAAATACTGCAAAGATATTAAGAAGAATAAGAATGGATTTCTCCCTTGTATCCATTGACAGCAACAGACCTTCTGTGCCAGTCATCCATCAGTGCCAGTGAGACAGATTCAGCATCCTGCCCTGGCCTGTGTCTGTGCCACCTCTGACCCTGGATTAACATGAATAAACTTGTAAGTGGATTCTGTTTGAGCTTGCCTTAGAATACCAGATTTGATGGTAGGTGGCAGATGAACTGAAATTATGTATTCAGGACAGATTATTTTGGAGAAAAAAACCTGAGTTTAGATACTGCTAGAAATACTGAAATTCCCTCCCTGAATTAAGCATTAGATATTTCTGCCTAAATGATAAAGCAGTGATATAGTATTAATATGAATCCTCAGATCCTTGAATCCTTGTCGTGTGGGTGTAATGTTAGCATAAATTAGCGAGCTGTCTAATTTGCTAGAGCCCAGGAATTGTCTCAGTTGCACTGGGGCCACCAAGCTTGGGGATAGCGAGGGAAATCTCCTTAGAGTGCTACTGCACCGACACATGGGCACAGGAGACCTCTGTAACATGTAGCAAAATTTTTGAAAATCAACAGATCTTGTTATGTGTTGCAATTCAGAGTGAGCCCCAAAGAAGCACACAAGAGATGTTTACAGGGTTACTCACAAGTTACCATTTGTAATGGTTGTCACTCTGGTTCTTTTGCATCTTAGTGCTCTCCCAAAGCTCATTTTGTCACCATTGACAATAATAAAAAAGAAACGTTTTACCAAATGCTATAAATCTCTGGTGGAGATGAAGCCTGCTATTCCCAAAGTAAGACCTTTCCCTGAACGAAAGTACGTCTCTCCCATGTTAAGAGGTTGGATAGCATAGGTGGAAGGAACAGACAGGTGGCCACCTTGTCTTGGTTACAGAAAATTCAGTAAGTCAGCCTGACATTAGGCTATTAGGGATGGCCCATTCTTCAGGCAAATTGTTAAGAAATGGCTAGCAAAAGTGTTTTATCATCCATGGTTCAATGAATGAATAACAAAAATAAACCAGACGAGCATCAGTGAAACTTTGGAGAGCTGCAAAATGTTAAACCTTTCATTTCTCCCTCATGTAGGCCTTCTGTTATGATTGATAGGAGAACCTTAAGTTCAGCAGAGGGGACATTTTAAAAAATAGAAGGTTCCCCATGATTTCAAGTGCAATTTTTCTTGTTCTCCATTTGGTATGTCGCAGATCTAACTACATTGATTTGAACTCATCTAGTGAAGTGCCTGCATTTCTTGCAATTACAGTGAGACTTATGGAAATAGGAATACATTAAAATGACCAGATATTAATATATTGTTTTGGAGACCAAGCAGACTTACAACAAGCATGACAGTTTTTATCTGAATTTGACTTAACTGAAGGAATCATTCCTATCATAAAATTAAATATTCACATCCATTATTATTATCGGACTAGAGACAATCATTTAAACTAATATCAAGATGCGTTTTTAAAAATCATCAATCTGCCATCTTAACTACATTATATTCTACCTTCAGGCTTATGTTGTAGTTTTTATGAACATGATTCAAATAAATTGGCTCTTTTTCCTCAGTGGCTTCTTTAATTACTTTGTTATTATCCAAGGAACTGGTTTAATTTAAATGAACACAGTGTTCTTGCTACTACTACCCAGAGAAAACACAGACTCAGAACATGCTGTTTTGTAGTTACAGTGTGTGCTTCTGTATGTGGATGCCAAAACTGTTTGGGCTTACCTGTTTACCTACTTTCATGTGATACAGAAGACTCCTGACAAGCCCAACACAGTCACTTGTCCTGAAGACCTTCTTGTATCTCCAGATAAAGAGCAAAGGTAATTAGGCAATTAGATTAAAGGACACTGTTAGAAAACATTTATTATATACCTAGATAACACAGTTACTTAATTGTATGCAGGGCAATGTTCCCTTATCAACTATTTGTATATTTTTAATCAAAGAAAAGTATACATTTTACTTTTAGTCTAAGAAATGTGTAACAAATAAAGACAATAAATTAAGAGTATTTGCTCTTGTGTCCTTATATTCCTCTTATAATCATATGGGTTGGTAACTCAGTTCTGTACCTAGGTGTAAGATTCTTTCTCCCCCTCCTTTTGGTGTCTTTCCAACTAAAGTACATAATAAAATACATAAGAGGGTGTTTAAAAAAAATACAAGCAAACATTGGTACTTCATAAAATATTTAAAGACCTTACAAAAACGCAAAACTGTATTTCATTTCCTGAAACAGTTATAGTTTCAAACTCCATCTATTTCTTTTAAACCAAACCCATATGTGTTTGAGGCAGTTTTAATCTGTGGAAATACTTTATTTTTGGCTGGCCTGCATGAGTGAACATTAAGTATGAAGCAACAACTATGGCAAGTCAGGATATTGTGAAGCAATTATACTATCTCAAATAACAAATTGTTAAAATCAGAGCAATTTCAGCTTGTTTGTCTTTTTCTGTGTTTAAATATGAGCTATGTGACCACATTTTACAGCAATGGTCTAGGTAGATATAATATTTTGATTTTTCTGTGTGTTTTAATGGGGAGAAGTCTTCCATCTGCTATAAAGCTGGCATGTTGTGTCACTTCTCTCTACAGAGGACACAGGCACTATCCATTTTCAGAGCTGTGTTCTTATGTATGGTCATATGGGGGCCAAACCATCACACAGATTACTTGCTATTGTTCTTCTTTTATCACTTCCTTAATACTGAAAGGAGCTCTCAGAAGCAAGCTGCTTGGGACACGAGCACTGGGAGGATCAGGGAGAAGCAGCTCCCAGTCACCGGTCCCACAGCACGGACACCTTGGGAAGTCATTGCAGAACACCTGAAGTGCAGCTCCTGGATGTAATGGCATTTCACACCATTCTTGTACAGACAGACACAACTGCTCAGAATACCAGCCAGAGGAGCTGGGTTTCTCGCTGTGCTTAATCTGTGTTTGCTGTAGACAGAAACCCTGGTTGGCCCTGATGTATCTCCAACATTTGATCTAATTTCTGTTGCTGTTAGTCAATCAATACTGTCATCACAAAATCAGACAGAGACTGTAGTACAAGAAAGGATCTGTGGTTATTTTCTTTTTAATGTGATCTCTGCTATGCATGAGGTTTATATTTGCTTAATTAGAACTTTACTATAAACATTAATGACCCTAAGGCCAGCCGGATTTGTTTGAGAAAGGTAATAAGTTATCTGACAGAATAGTTTGATCTCTGTATGGAACTCTTAGTCCAGCTGGAGCCTGACTACATCCTCAAGCTTCCTATCCGTTCATCTCACACATCCTTTACTGCACCACAATTCCTCTTGCAGCAGCCTCAGACAAGTCAGTAAAAAAAATATAAAAAAGCCTTGTCTTTCCCTTTCAGATGGATGCTCTGCTGCCCACCACAGTGCTACATCCTGAACAATCATTGCTTCTTGTGACTACTAGGAACGTGTCAGGATCTTGAAAGAAATAATTAGATTCCAACTTTGGATAATAGAGTATTTAAAAATCAATTAGCCTTAATGGGAATACCTCACAAGTTTTCTCATGATTCTGCTGTTTGACACGATGCGTTGAAGTGTGTCTCACAGACAAGTAATAGCCCAGTATCTCACGGGAAAGTGAAGCCTCCACTGTGATGTACTAAGAGTGCATTTTGCTGCTTCTGGAGTCCATTCATTTCTTGCCATACCAGCATCAATGAGCTTCCTAGCTGCTGTCAGCGTGTTTAGTGCACATGTCAAGCCAGCACTGTGCTGGTCCTGACATCAAACAAACTGGTGGTGATCAAGATATTACCTCAAGCTGGCAAGAAAGAAAAATAACAGGAGCATATAAGGAATAATAATTTAAATACTTCATTGACCACCCCAAGTTTCCTATATGTTGCGTCCACAGAATAATTAATCTGCACAGACAATGGCATGGACAGTGTTGAATAGAAACCGATTGTATCTTTTGCTTCACAGTCCATGGAAATGTAATTTTAAAGGTAAAGTTTTTGGGAGCATTTTCTGCTTTTTCATTTCTTGGGGTCTGTCTGGAGGCCAGTCTGGTCCAACTTGCTCCCTTGCTCTAAGTGCATCCTTAAATATCTCTTACTCACAGAAGGCAGATTACAGACAAAGCACTGCTGACCAGGCTTGGAAATTTGAACACCTTTTGGATTTGTTTTTTCCCTCACTGTTTTCTCTCTGACTTTGTGATGGGGCCGATTATTGACTGATCCTTGGTTCCTATGTCTTTCTGAACACAACTCTCCCCAAATCACATTGACTTCAGTGTAAGATTTCCTTCTAAGTGCATTTAAAATGCACATTTTGTTTTGCTACCTCTAAGGAAAGGAAATCAAGGAACCACAGAAATGCCAGTTCCTCCTCTATTCTTCTTTAGTTACATCTCTGAGATCCAAGCACATGAGAAGTGGCAGATTCGGGATCTATTCCCTTCTTTCCTGGGATGTAACTGAGCACATTTTTTCCAGGGAATGACCAGCACCAACAGTCTACCAAGTTCTCCTAGGCAGAATTTTGCTTCGTCCTTTGTGTTGATGCTATATGCAGCTGCTACACCAAATAAGACCCCTGCTAACCCACCCTGCAGAGAAGGTTCTTGAGAAACAGCAGGAAGATGAGATATCTGAGTTTCAGAGCCCAGAATAGTGAATATTTTGTCCATTATCTCCAGCAGCAAAGTGCCAGCAGGGCAGATCAAGCAATCCCCACACTTTCCAGCTGCCCTTTGCCCAGGGGAAAATCCAGGGTCCAGTGCCTCATACAGTTGCCCTCCAGTGTCTCAGGTAAGTGCTGTAAATCCTGGGCCAGGGCAAGAAGAGAATAAAAGGACCTCAGCCCTGCTTTGCCCCCACTATTTCTTGACTAGAATAGTCCATCCTACTTATTTACCCACCCCCCCTAAAAAATCCAAACCCAAAACAAATCCAAAGCAAACAAACATCTACTATTGAATTATTGGTCAAACCAACTTGATGTTATGCTGATGCTGTTTTTTAAAATGCTTTAGGTGTTGAACCAGTTTGATATATTTTAAACATTTCAGGAATTGAACAGAATGGCTGCTCATGTAGTAGATAAATATTTGTCTGCTATACATACTAATAGCACAAAGGTACTGCATGGGTAAGGGAATAGCAGAGATATAAAAATGCTTCATAAGCTAAGTAAACAAAAACATATATAAATCAAAAATAGCATAAATCAAATTTTGTCTGTGGGGTGCCCTTTCGAGCATCAGAGCGTGGGAAGAAACTGCTGTGAAACATTAAAAAAAATAGCTCTATTTGCATCATTTCAGTGGTTCCAAACAAAACAGCCATCATTGCATGAGATGAATAAGGGATGCACTTTCCCCTGTCATTTTGCCTGGCACTTTCTGACATCAGCTGAAACTTTAAGCAGCACTCAGCCAATCCTGCAGCATTTTCATATCACTTTGGCTATAAAATAAATAAATAAGCAAACCCACTCAGATGCAGCAGCATATCTGCATAAATGGATTGTTCAGAGATCTCTCCTTGAAGTTAGTTTCTCAGGCTTTTTAAATGGGTAGCCTTGGGCTCATATATCTCTTTAAGTACCAACACTATGAATCACCTTGAAGAACTTCTTTAAAAAAAAATAGAAAAAGAAAAAAACACACTACTGTTGTAATAAAAATGAAAAATGGAGTTCCTTCTGGCTTCCACTATCTAAGAACTGTGTCATCGCTTTCTTTTCCTTCTTATTCTAGTTTATAGACGTAAGGAATAAACATTTCCCAGGATTTGGCTGACAAATATTTGTATACGAAAGCACCTGCACGATTAAACAGAACAACAGCTTGTCCTTTACTCTGCTTAGCAATCAATTCTTTTGCAGATTTGCATAGTTATGATGACACAGTAGCAAGGAGCTCTAAGCACTTGTTTCATCTACCTCCTTTTTTCAAGTGCTTATCTCTGAAGTATATTAAAAAATATTGCTTTGAGCTGTACAAGCTGATAGCTAGGACCCTGAGAAAAGATCCAGGGGCCAGTGCTTCACACTGTTCCTGGAAGCAGGTGGGAATGTAGGGTATGGCAGCACCATGTCCCCTTTTCCCAAAGCAGCAGGTAGAAGCAGATAACTCAGTTGGGGTAGATGGATAAGATTCCTTCTTAGCTGCCCCATAAATGCTCTTGGCTGTTTGGTGGGTTTATATAATGCTGCTGTGGCATTAAAGGCAGCCTGCAGCAGAAAGGAGGCTCCTTTGTGCCTGTCCCACTCCCTTGGACATGGAGCCAACCCGTGTTCTCTTATCTTTTCATCTCTCTTTTACTGGAGTAACGGTGAAGGATTGATTTTTAGTCATGAATAATCTATTACATTTTAAACGCAAAGTTTAGAATTGGGGATTGGTTATTTTTCTGAAGTGACTATCTTAAGGATTTAAACAAACTTACAAGACTGAATTTTGTGATTCTTTGCAAAAATTCATTGCAAGTGAAAAAAAAATTAAAAGCGAGTAGTAAAAAAACCCAACAGGGCTGTATTTAGCATCAGAATATGTTCAAGTATGGAAGTATTTTCTGTTCTTCAGTCAATAAGGAATTAAATTTGAGATTTGATTTCCTCTTTTTCTAGCAGGCACAGCAAGAATTGAGAAACTACCAAGGAAACAAAGGATGGGAATACAGAGAGGGAGGGTATCCCATTGATGATTTTGTTTGTAACTGTCTGGCTTCCTGTTCTAATTTGTTTTCATAGAGGTTTCCCCTTCATCAGCCCACTGCCTGCTTTGCTCCTGCTTTTGAGCCCTTCCAAGTCTGAGAACAGCTGTGCTAGCCTTAAAACATTGCTGCATAGCTGGGCAGAGCCAGTGATGACCCTGTGGGATACTGAGAGACTGCAATATCCCCCGGGGTGCTTTGATATAGATTAGGCTCTGGAGGTACTGAAGACAAGTGCCTTTTCTTCTCTGATCTTGCCATGAGGAAGCGCAGAGGAGGAGGGGGACCATTTCACCTGCAGTGTGGGATCTGGCATTGAATCACCTTCTGGGGATGGGATGCAGAACATGAACAGAATAAATTCATCTGAAAGGAGCTCTTGTGCCCAGAGAACAGTCCTATAGTCAGGAGAGTGAAGCTGTGCATTTATATGCAGTGTGGAGGGTTGGCGAGGCTGCTCTCTGTGCTCCAAGCACTCTCTTGGTTAGACTTCAACATGACAGACAGCCATCAGGTGCAGACACAGATGGGAGATGTAGGAATTCTTCCTAGAGAGGACTGAAATAGCTCCTGACATTCAGAGAGCTGTACTGGAGATGGACACTTCACAGAGATGTGGGTAAAAACTGCCGTGGCTCAATGTGAGGGGGTGGGTAATGTGGAAGAAGCTCTGTCTCCTTCAGAAAATAGCACATCCTGAAAAGAGGTGTCTTCTCCAGGCTAGGAGCACCTGAAGCTGCTTAGCCAACTCCTCTGCTCTCATGGAGCAGCTGAAGCAGTTGGAAATTTGATATTTTTTTTCCCACATCCAGATTTGGGTGGTCTTCACTGCTGCTTCAGAGAATCCCAGTTGCTGCTACCTGCCCACTGTGAAGGGGCCACTTCAACATTCCTTGAAATGGAGGAGCACATCACACGTCTTCCCTGAATTATGCACAAATCAGTTATTGAAATAGATGTTCAGGGTTGACTTAATAAGAGCATTGAAGGATTGAGCACCAGAGTGGTACTCTGTACAAATGGATTAGGAATTTTCTTTCCATTCAATCAACACTTTCTGTTTGCAGTGTGGATCTCTCTTTTCCCGCATAAAACGATTTGCAGCTCCAGGTTTTGGGCTGCCACTGCTTTTGTGCTTATAGTTTGGCCTTTTTTATGTGCCCATGGAAGCAAAGAGCAAGCAGAGTAATCGTAGGTGGAGTAGAGGTGCTTCAGATGAGAGCTTGTTAAAAACCATCACCTCTGCATGCAGACTGGTGAGAAAAATGGCATCCAGTGTTGTACTTTTCCAAAAGAACAGGAAAAGCATGGCAAATCAGCAGCTAGGACAGGTAAGATGCCACATTGTCTTACTTGGACAGGTTTGGTATTGTTTAATCAGCAATACCAGCGGCTATCAGCAATATCAGCAATACCAGCAATATCAGCAGCTAAGCTATGAAGGGATAACACACACTTCAAACCTGTGGTGATTCACAAGCAGCACAGCACATACCACCAGGAGCAGCCATGGGATTCCACATGAACAATGCTCTTTCATTCAGATAGGTTTCAGCAAGTCCTAACTCAGTCTCTCACAGATTCTCCATCAGGGAAATTCTTTGTCCTGCTTCACTTACATCCAGTCCTGGGCTGGAATGAAGAATATGTTTAACAGTGTTCATTCAGAAGCACTACAAATAAGGAATGTACTGAATGCACAGAGGGATTTTCATATTAAAAGAGTGAAAAACCTTAGAATGAAGCATTAGATCAAGGTGCAAACCAGCAGCACCTGCATTTTTATTACATGCACACACACACACACAGAGACCCCAAATTGCCTGGTTAGCAATTATCCTTACTTTCATTTCTGAGGAATATAATTGAAATAAACCTTGGATATTGTATTATGAAATGGGTATAACACAATGCCTCAACCTGCCCCCATACTACAATCTTTCTTTCCAACCCCAGCCCCAACCCCTATGGACTTGTCAGCAGTTTCTATCATTAGCAACATAATCCCTCCTCTCTCCCGCTCTTTCTTTTTTATGTTTTCCCAGGGCTGCACCAATAATGAATAATTTACCAGTGTGGAGAAAGAAAAGTGTCACTACTGGAGTCTCAAGGCTCATCACTCACAAACCTGTCACATGGTCAAGAGTCATCAGTGCCATTATTTGTGTGAAGAGAAATTAGCACTAATCTACTGCTGAGTCTCTTGCTCCAGCCACTGTAAATGGTGCCAGATTCTTAACAGAGCAGATTGTCTGTGCCACTGCAAATTGCTTATCTCAGTAAAGTTAAAAAAAGGGAAAAAGCCTCCTCACTCACTTCACAGAGGACATCCCACATGTGTTCAGAATTAGAGGAGAGGCACCGTAATGCAAAGGGCTGTTACCTTTCCCACACTGGAGAAGTGCTAGAGATTTGATTTGCCTCTCTGCTATTCATAAATACCATTGAATCCAGAGAAGGGGATCCAAGCAGGACTTTCAAAGGTGCACATTCCTGTGCAAAAAGGAGATATGGCTTTCCATGTCACAGAATAAGTATGTGGATGCTAAGATTTTAATTTTAGAGATGAAAGGAAACGCCCTGTACTGAACTATGAAATATAAACAAGGCATAAAATAGAACAAAATGGTGTCTTGAGTAAATAATCAGGGCAACAATGAGAACTATTTTGTGTGAGTGGCTTCCTCCTGTGAAAAAGGGAAGAGATGGGTAATGTGCTCAGTTTGCTCCAGCAGTCATTTCCATCCATCAGGGCAGGGATTTTAAACCTGCTACCCTCAGCAGGTTTTTGGAACACCCACTACACAAAATTCACAGCAAAATCAAAGCTGCCATTGGCCCAGCTCATCCCAGTGGCAGAAGAAGTGACAGCTGTGGCTCAGAGGCAGAAAATCCCACAGTCCCTCCTCGAGGCCTCAGTGGATCCCATCAAAGGGCAAGGTTTGTTCCCCACTGAGGACCAGCTCCCACATCTGGTGAAGTCCAAGCAGAGTTCCTGTCAGAATAAAAAAGTTTCCATCTCTAAAGGTTTGAAATTGTTTCATTTTTCTCTCTCTGTGCCTCCCTTTGTTTAAAATAATTTTCCAATATTAATTTCTATCAAAATAAACCTGTCTGAATAAATTAATCATGACTGCAAAATGTAGTCCTGTGGATCATGAGGGATGCTTGCCTAAAGTCAGAAACATGGCTTTATAAAACAAAATTTGGAGGCACAAACTTTTTTTTTTTTATTTTGATCAGAAAAGCACTTAATTTGTTAAAAAGTCTTTCCTTTCCTGATTCTGGGAGGATATGCAGGGAGCCAGGTCTCCAGCATGGCTCTGTGCCTGGCAGCCAGTCTTCAGGACTGCCCTCACACTTCTTGGCAGAGCAGCTTTGCCAAAACACACTCTGGGGGCACCCCCCAGCTACAGCAGCCAGCGTAATCCCTCAAGTGGGAGACTACATGAGAAACATAACACAGCCCTGGGCTGCATTATGGTTTGCACCTGAGATCCTCCAAGGACACTAGGCATCCTAACTGCCAAAAAATCTCCTCCTTGCAGCCCATGGAGGTCACTCTGTCTCCACCTGAACCTGCAAGAAGACTGAGTTAGCTGTGGAGGAAAACAGGGATAGATAGTGCAGTTTGGAGGTCTCAGTGTCACAGTGGGAGGAGGACCAGGGTGTGGGAGGGCTCCTTGGTGCTGGGATTGGGAGGGACCCCCGAAGTACCCAGCATTTCTGGAAATATGTGCATCCAAACACAAATGCAAAACCTCCAAGAGCTTTTAGATAGCAAAATAAGTGCAGGCTTTAAAGTCCAAAGACCTCTGAGCTTTTACTTTTTTCCCCCAAGATTTATCTCTTTAACTGAAAAAAAGGTGGAATCTCACACAGTTTTCTGCCGCTTGTGCAAACTAATAGTCCTAAAGCTGGATTCCTGACTGAATTTCCTGAGTGTCTTTCCAAAATTTATCCTCTCCACTCTCCCTCTTGTTTTGATTTTGATTGTATTGCTACTCAAGACTGGGAAGTGACTATTCTTTTAAAAAACTTAGCAGATGAGCAGCCCAAAAAACATCCAGATTCTCTTTCCTTCTCCACTTTTTCCTGCTGCACAAAGTAATCTATTCCAGTGTAGTTGAGTGTCCCAAAGCAACACACACCACTGCCAAAGAATCTCCACCTCACTGCACAAGCTGCATCCCCAGTGTCCAAGGCTGACTTCCTTCCCCACAGTCAAGGATTCTATTACTCATCACATCCTTGCCAAGATAAATTACCTACTTTACAAAAAACTAGGGCATTACAAATGTGTTCTGTGAATGTGGGACCAGGAATCATGAAAGAGGACTGGCCCTCAGTGAAGTCCAGTTACTGAAGAGAGAGAAGGACGAGATCTATGAAAGAGCTGCTTGGCTGAAGAGGCATCTCCTGGTGCTGCTGGGGATGAAGTCACAATATCTTGCCTCTATTCCTCTTTATCACTACACAAAAAACTGGTGTTGCTATTCCAGCTCACTAGAGCAAAGAGGCAGAAACCTCAATTAAAGTGTTTGAAGGGACTCTTCAGAAAGAAAGTGAATATGGCTGAGATAGGCCCTATTCAGACATGGATTTTACTCTGATGTTGCTCAGGAACCCTGATGCTTTCTAGCTCCGTGAGCACATCCGTTGCTGGAAACATAACAGTATTTGCCTTGCTAAAAGCAACTTGTGTCAAAAAGCATCAAGAAGGAACAGAGTAGCTGTGGAGGCTCCTGGGAGAGATTTCCTCCATGTGCTGCTCCCAGCAGCTTGCAAGGTGAAGGAGAGGGCACCCTCAGCCCCTTGCCTGGACTTGCTACAAAGGCAGTCTTAGCAAATCATGGCCCTTCAGTTAACCACAGGAGGATTGGTCTCCACCTTCCACAGGGAGGGCAAGAAATTCAGCTGTTAAATTGCCTTACATCATTCCATTGGCAAACAAGGGCTTTCTTCATCAGTATGTTGAAGCCATGAAACCTGCAACTGCAAATCTGTGAGGCAGGTCTTGGCTTCCTCTGGGATTTTCCAGTGTCTCCACCTTCAGCATGGCATCATCTGGCTAGGTGGTAGGACCCTGGTTCTGCCTGGCTAGAAGAGAACTTCTTCCATGACAGAGTAACACCCACAAAATGCATTTTGGGTTCCTCCAGTTCCATCTATCCTGCCCAGCATTCCAGTCTTTTCAGTCACATTTATTTTGCCTTCAAGAAAGAAGTTTATTATGACCTTTGCTCAGAGCAACTGGAACCAGCCTGAAACATGAAATCTGTAACATATCTGATGATGTCAGCTCACACTTTTCTGCAAGCCTCCCCCAGACTGAGTCACAGCAGGAGGGTTCAAAGTCAATACTCAATTGCATGAGCTTAAAGATATACTGCCAGTGGGCTAATTTATTGATAATTCCAAGTGGAGTGAATTTTCCTGATTTGTTGCTGCTCCCTTGTCTATTTCCCAGTGCAAATGAAAAAGGATGCCCTTCCTGTATCTCTGATTAGTAACAAGCTTGACGTGATTCAATGATTTTCATTTACAAATACAGCTGAAGTACTTGCTTTAGTTATTTCTTAACAGACACTTTATGCCCTTGTACCTTGCCAGGTATCAAACTTTTTAAAAAAACATTCATTATTTAGATGTACTATAGGAAGACTCTGACCATGTTTAACATGTTCATGGCAAGCTGTCCTCTGTCAAATATACATCCCAAAGCCTTGTTCAGCAGTTGTGGATGCTTCAAAATGATGCTAAAACAAATCAGAGTAGCAGTCTGCCTCAGAACAGAAAAGCTCAGGTCACTCTCCACATGTGTGACCTCCTGAGAAAGCACTTTGTCTGGGAAACAGAAAGTCCATTAGAACCTGCTAAACAGATGTGATGCACACCCATTGGAACTTCTGAGTGCACTGCTCTCTTGCACCTTCGTACCAGGCATTAATGGCTGGATGTCAGATGTATTGATCTACCAGCACTTCAACACACAATCCACTATTTAGACTGACTGTTCTCACAAGAAGCAAGCACTCTGCAAGCAGGGGAATGTCATTTTTGTCTCTGCAGAGCTGTTGACTCAGAATGTCTTGTGATACATTTCTTGCACGGCCATGGCTCTGAGCAGAGTGGTCTCATGACCTCTGCCAAAACAGCTCCTACTGCAGAGCCACTGTGAAATTTGTAGCACCACTCATGAATGCCAATGTCTCTCAGTGACTTGATGAGCCTCTCTGAAAAAAATAAAATTTGTCCAAGGAACTCTCTGATTGATGTAGTCTGCAGCATTTGTCTTTTGTCAACTCAGGCTTGCCTTGTGATGCCGTGATAAATCACAAATGCTATGGTGCACTAGTTGGTTTCCCTGCACTCCAAACCCATTGCAATTATAGATGTAAACAGTTGCTTTGAAACTTGACATCTTTTTTTTTTCCCAGCTTTCTTTACAGAGGCATGTTTTACAACCACTGATGTCTGCTTTGTCTCACACTTTATTATTATAAATTAGCAGGGTCAAAGAGCTCTCCTTAGGAAGGTTTAAAACAACATTTTTCCCCTTTGGTTTTAATGCCCTACACCGGGTTCTGTGCCATCTACTGTGTAGCAGCATACCTCCCACTTGCCTTTGTGATCCTAAATATCTATGCCCTGATTCATTGTTGGGGCATGCAGTGGGAGCCAGATCACAGCACTTTCATGCAGGCCTTTTTATACGAGCACAACAGTATCCATTAAAAGAAAGGAAATCTCTTGCTTGAGGGAAAACAAAAACACTCATGTACACACAAAAAAACCCCACAGCAACCTTATATTATAGTCTGCAGCTAAATCTGGAGCTGTGGACCTCCAGCCAAAACATTACCACAGTTTAGGGAAAGTGGCATAACGTATATTGCAATTACAAGTTTCCACTAAAATAACGGACCACAGAACTCGCCAAAAGGTGAGTTTGTCTTTGTTGGAAGTGGGAATATAGGTAGGTTTCTTTGGCTGAATTTTTTTATTTCCTTTAAAAGAGAGAAATGGAACATTCCCCTTTCCCCATCCCTCTCCACCCAAATGGCAGCTCCTACATGCTCTGTCAGCTGAGGTTAGTTCCATAACACAGATCTCTTTTCACTGAGCTATTATTTTACTAGTAGCTGTAATGGGCTATTATCTGTGTGACACAGCCTCTAGAGTGGCAGAAGACACCTCTTTCTCCTCCACTGACAGATTGAAGAGCTAAATTATAATTTAAGGAACCAGGTGCCCAATTCTGTCAAAACATCTCATGTGATGGTTTCTTATTCAAGAGAAAACTATACATAATCAAGTAAAAGCGCATGAGGGTTCCAGGTCTAAAAAGAGATATCAGAAACAATATCAAGTAAGTGATGTTAATGCAAAGATGACCTTCTAGTGATTGTGTGCTTGGGGTTTAACAGCTTAAGAAAAGCTCAGCAAGGAAAATAGATATTGCTAGCTATGCTAAAATCAGAATGTAAAAAAAAATCCAAATCAAAGTGAAATTGACTGTCTGAATTTCACAGAATAAACAAGAGAATACAAAAATTAGTTCATTCCATACATGAGACAAAATATCTGACAGTTTTAAATTCCTTCATTTTGAAGACTTTATGGTTTTAAAGCTTATGAGATAACACATGAGATACTGTAACGATAAAAATTTAGTGAGTGTTCTTCCACTTAAATGAACAGAAGATGAATTTAAAACCTTAAATTATATTACTTGAAGGATTATATGTTAACATTCTCAGTGCAAGTTTAAACAAATGTCAAGGTGCCCTGCTCTTGGCATCCCAAGTCTTTGATTTGTAAAGCAGCTTTTCAATAATTTAACAGCCAGAAATGGTTTAAAAGAAGTAGAATTTGCTGGTATATGTAACAATTTGTATTGTCTGTCTCAGACCTCATAACTTCTTCTCTTTCCTGCGTGACAAGCATTGATGGGAATGTTTGTGAGCTGTTTTCATAGTATGTTGAAACAAAACCTTTGATAGTATTTTTCTCCCAACTCTAAGTTATTTCTATAACACCATTTATTTTTCCTTTGTGCTGGTTTTGGCTGGAGTACAGTTAGCATTCTTCATAGCAGCTAATGTAGGGCTGTGTTTTGGATTTGTGCTGGAAATAGCATTGATAACTACAGGGATGCTTTAGCTATTTCTGAGCAGGGCTTACACAGAGTCAGGGCCTTTTCTGCTGTTCACCCCCCCCAGCAGTGAGCAGGCTGGGGGTGCTCAAGGAAGGGGACATAGCTTGGACAGCTGACCCCAAGTGACCAAAAGGGTAGTCCAGAACCTATGGAATCATGCTCAGTATATAAAGCTGGGAGAAGTAGGAAGGGGAGGATGTTTGAAATGATGGTGTTTGTCTTCCCAAGTAATCTATCCTGATGGAGCTCTGGTGTCCTGCAGAGGGCTGAACACCTTCCTGCCCATGGGAAGTGGTGGATGGATTCATTCTTTAGCTTTGCTTGTGCATGGGGCTTATACTTGACCTATTAAACTATTTTTTATTTCAACCCACAAGTTTTCTCACTTTTACTCTTCTGAATCTCCATTTCCCATCTCCCTGGGGAGACTGAGCAAGCAGGTGGCTGTGTGGTGCTTGGTGGCCAGCAGGGTCAAACACCCTATGAAATATATTTTGATATTCTAGGAATAAAACTAAGAGGAGGCTATGGTAGTGATTTTAGGGACAAAGCTACTTCTAACCCAAAAAATTTGCATTGATAACACCTGCTGAAGGTGACTGGTAAACTACAGAATCCAACTCACAAGAGTTCTAATACATCACTCCTGCTTCAGTTCAAGCAGGGATATCTTTGATCTCTCTCCTGAACTCAGCTTTGAGATGGTTTCAGAGACACACAGCATGTGGGAGTACAAGGTGAGCTTTACCACGGGGATTTCTTTTGACAGTCACAATCATACATCAAAAGATGTGAGACAAGCTAATTTAAAATAAAAGAAACATGACAGAGTGTTTGCTGAATGCTGGCTGTTTTCTTTGGATCGAGTGATGCCCCCACCCCAACACATCTGGGCAGGTCCTGTGGGAGTGCATTGCAGACTCTGCTCTTCACAAAATTCATGCTCACTGTCTGAAATTTGATTTTAGAACTAGTCCTCTATGAGTCTCCTCTTGCCTCCTCTCTGACTGTAAGATTCTTTGCCCTTACAGGCAGCATTCTACACAGCCAATATCTGTTCAAATGAACTCTGTCCTCAGGCTGGGGAGGACCAAAGTAGAAAGTAGCTCCTCTTCCCCTACATGTATTTAGGGGCTAAGGGGCCAAGCCTCCCCGTTTTAATGCAGTTGTTTCTGTATGAATGACAGGAACACCTTCCTGTCCTCCTCTTTATGAATTCTGTTTCCATTCTCAGCTGGGTTAGTGAAGCCAGACCCAGTGGCAAAAACCTGGAGGCTCTGCAGTCGCAGCTGCACACACTACATTTATCCCTGTTAAAGGTGCTAACAGCCTACTTGTTCCCTGTCTTTGTCCTTCCACTGTAGTCCCACACCTTACCACAAAGGAAGTAACTGCTGCTACACTTAACTCATCTGCAACAGACTCTGCTGAGAGCCTTCCTTTGCTTCCTCTGGCACACATCCAGTTACTCCTATCCTGACTTCAATAATTTACCTGGAATCACAGCAGGGAATCACTTTGCTCTGATGCTTTCCTGAACATTGAAAATGATCAAAAATATGTCAAGACACAGAAAATTCACGATTTGCAGTTTATTCCAGTGATAATTTTTTATCCCTTACTTTTGTTCTTCTTGAAACTTCAAGATCCCAGATTCCTCCCGAAGAGTCCATTAGCACCCAATGTGTTGTCAGCCTGAAAGTGAATCTAGAGCACCTGTGTAATCTTTCAGTCGCTCTCAACAGAATAATTTCGATCTGTTGAAGCTTGCAAATACAAAGCTTTTGCTGTTAGCTTGGGAAACATGTATGTATATATCTATATACACATGCATACAAATGTATTTAATTTCCATTTTTGAATCTTCAAACATCTTTTTTGAAACGTGTCCATCATAAAACCAGCACTGTAGCTGCTTCCTACTCTGTGATTCAAGAGTTACATTAACTATTTTTCAACAGCTTGAGATTTGGAGCTCACTTTGAACTGTTTACGCCTAAGACCACTGGTTTTGGAGGCACTGCTTGCCAGATCCACTGCTATGAAAGTCTGCCACCGTTCTTATCCCTGCTTGTCTCTCCACATTTGTCTTTACTGAAATGCAGTTTCTTTGTCTTAACCAGTTTGCCAAGCCTCCTGTATCACTGTCTGACTTTCTCACCCTTACAAGTATTTCTCTCTGTCTACTTTTCCATTATCTGAAAAAGTTGCCAATTTTCATTTCATGAGTATAAAATTTGAACTTCTAATAAATAAACTTACAGATTAGAAGCAAATTTATAGTTTGTATTCATTTTGTACTTACATCCAGACTATTTATGAGTGCTCTGAACACAGGGTGACTCAAAATGGCTTGTAACATGACAATTCCTCTGTATATGACTTCTCAAGACTGCTGAGACCCTTGCAATTGCTCTCTCAGGGTCTCATTTTTCAATTGCAACACTACTCAACATTAAGACAAAATCTCAGTAAAATTTCTGTATATTGTCAAATAAACTCACAGCCTCAAATCATGAGAGCTGCAGTGATGAAAAGTGGTTCTGAGCAGAGACGTGCTGGCCATAAGTACACAGTTGTGGGGCCTAGTGATCCCCATCCTGTAACATTACTAAGTTAAATCTTCTATCAGTCTTTACCTTCAGGTGCTCTGCATTGCTAACATTCTAGCATGACACCAACCACTTAAAAATTATTCCCCCAGTGTTCTTAGCCTTGCTAAACAGATTTTTTTCTCTGTCTTTGGGTCTCTATTAAATCTGTAGTCTTCAAGCCTTCTATCCATAGAATCCTTTCTACTTATTAAATGTTGTTTTGTTTTTTATTTTTTTTTCTCTAATTCCTGCAGTTAGGTCCAATTTTAATGAGAGGCAGCCAGGCAATACTACAAAGAGCCAAGATCTCCAGCAAAATGCTACCCACACTTTCACCAGCTCATTCTTGGTTTTCTCTGCCTTTCTGTCACACAAGACCTCTCCTCCTGTGACCAGTGTCTTTCTGCATGACCTCCCATATTTCCATTGACTACCATCACCAGGACAGCACTCCCAGGGGACCCACGGTCGTGCCAACCACTGCAACCTCACCTTCCTTCCACGCTGGCTGTGCAGCTGAACCAAAGCCAGAGCCTCCCAAGCCACCCAGAGATCTGTGCCAGCAGCTGGGCTTTGGTCACCACAAGAAGTAGTTGCCTTCCTTCAGGCCATGCAGGTGATACAACTGCAGAGGATCTGTGGTGCACTTAGGGGAGTTTTAATGACCCCATTAAGACCTTTAAGATACACAGGTATTAGCTATTTACTACCAACCATAGCAGATGTCAGAACAACAGCAGCTCCCCTTTTGGTGGTGTTTTATTTACATCGGTATTTCTAACTTCTCAAACAATTTATTCTCTAATGGAACACAGACTTTTCAAGGAAGAGCAGAGTAGAGTGAGGCTGAATTTCAATGTAATAATAAAAAAGAGCAAACTTGTTGGATTTTTTTTAAACATCTTAAAAGAAAAAAGAAGGGCAACAAGCCCATTCCCTCACCTTTTGCAGATCTTTAAGAAAACACAGCTTATTCAGGCAACTGAACACACACACAATGAATATTATTTCTCTTAGAGCAGGGCCTCTAACAAAAGTGAGCGGAAAGGCTTCAGCTCATCCTGTGTAGCTGACAAAAATGGAATAAAAACACGTTGAACAAGCTGATTTCTTGGTATTGTCTCCTGCCCCAACTGAAGCAGCACAGCTGCGTTCTGTACATGTCCCTGGGACTACACCAGGCACCTACACTGATATTTATTGCTTATTATCTAGTTATGAGGAGAATGGGTGGCTTTTAATTGAGAAAATAATTTATTTAGCATATAACAAGTAGAAATGCTTTCAAATGGGATAGAAATTAAGTTAAACATAGCCTTCAGAAAGCAAGTTCGGCTGACTTTGGGCAACAACAACAACAAAAAAGTGACAACTTCTTTTTGGCCATATATTTAACAGAAAAGGAATTTTTAGCCTATTTTATTTCTGGAATCTTTCAAAGTCCCCCCACTTAAGCAGCTCACCTGAGAGTAGTACATAGCAGTTACAAAAATGCCTCAATGATTCCATGTTATTCTCTCCCTCATTTGATGAATATTATTTAATTTCCTGCATCTCCAGTATGATGTTCTCTCTCTCTTCCTCTGAAACACCTGTGCTTGTGGGCTAAGAATAGGATCCATATTCAGAGCTGTCACAAAAGCAAAGAAGAACATCTGGGCTTCTATGTCCCCACTATATTCTGGCAAACCTTGTTCCACAATGCCTAATTCACACTTTTGTCTTCCCGGCATGCAGGGAGTTGGTTGTTTCTGGGGACTTTTCACTGCCTTGCTCAGGGGTACAGGGACAGCATGTTTGTCCGTAGGCCCTGGAGGGGCAATTCTTAGAGGCTGATAACAAGACCAGCTTTCCTGAGAAGAGCGGTTGATTCGTCCCTGGTACAACTCTGCTGATTCTAATGGCTTTCTACCAGGGATGAATTTGGCCCCATGTTGTTAGATGTCTGCACATTAGAAACAGAGTCATTTGCTACAAGGGAAACAGTCAACATCTTATTTGCATCCATGCATATCAACAATGCAATTAGGGCGAACTTCTTTGAGAATTGGATTCAGATGGTAATTAAAGTATTGTGTTATGAATTTTAATTTGGCATTAGTGAAGTAAATTATTCTGCATTGCTCTGTTCTCACAGTTTGGGCAGAATACATTATGCTTTGCTTACTGAGACCTTTGAATTAAAAAAAAAAAGTGTCTAGTCCCTGTGTCCTTAGAATCTAATTGTGTGTGGAAGAAAATGAATTACATAAAACCTTTTACCAGTGATTCAAAGTCAAACAGCAGTGAACATCATTCCTTTGATACCCTCCCACAATTTGGGGACTCAGTTGGAAGAGCTGGGGAGGAAACTCTTCTAAGCAACAATAATTTGTAAGATTCAATTGAAAAAGAAAGCACATAAAAACAACCACTTTGAAAAGACAGGTGAGATGCAATCATTTTTTTTTAAAATCAATGTCTACATCTATATCACTGATAATGATATATGGCCAGCAGATGTGAGCTTAGAAAATCAGAGTGAACTTACAAAATCATATTGCGCCCCGACATACGTGTAACAGCAATATGCATATATATGTATATATAATGTTTGTGTATGTGCTTAAGGTGTGACCTACTAAGTAGCACAAACCCCAAGTTTTAACTACTAATCTTTTGCACTGATATTGTGTTCAGAAACAGTGACTGTTCTTCACGTCCCAAACTCTATGTTTTTAGTTGGCAAGGGTTTTAGAGGAAGACTAGTAAGGACAACACAATGACTGTTCACATATAACTCTTTTTGAGCATAAAATAATCTAGGTGCATGCATGTGGAGAGGAAAGGTTTTCAGGAGTTTTCTGAGGAGTGTTTAATGGCAAGGGAACCCCATCATGCAAGATGCTCCATATGTTTGCAGTAAAAGACAATCATTGCTTGCAGAATTTGCTTTCCAAGTCAACAAGAGAGAGGGCACACCATGGGAAGGGTAAGATGTTATTTCATCCATATTATATGGCACACTAATCTCCTTTCCTTTTCCTTTGATCCAGCCTCCTTCCAGCTCCTGCATCAACAGCATCCAGTCATTCTTAGGGTCTGGCCCAGCAAAAGATCTAGAAAAGGCAAGAGATAAAAATAAATTATGTTCAAGCTTTTTTGGCTGCATTGACCCTGGCTGCACACCAGGTGCCCACCAAAGCTGCTGTATCATTGCCCTCCTCAGGTGAACAAGTCCTGCCAGGAGTCTGCTCCAGTGTGGGCTTCCCATGGGGTTACATCCTCTTTTGGGTATCTATGTGCTCCAGCTTGGGATCCTCCAGGGTCTGCAGGTGAATATCTGCTCCACCATAGACTTCCATGGACTACCTCTCTATAGTCTTCTTCCCTGGAAATGCTGCCAGGGAATCTCAGCTCTGGCTCCTGGAGTATCTTCTCCCCCAGTTTCTGTACCCTTTCCATCCAGGAAATAAGCAAACAGCCAGACTCCCTCTAGGGAGTGGGAGACCTGGCTCCTGTTCCCAGCCACAGAAGTGCTCCCAGAAGGATGCCCAAGCGGCTTTGCAGTATGGAGTTGGTGAGGGGGCCCTCTCATCGCACCTCCATGATATGACCCCTCAATACTCTCTGTGTCCTTTGTAAAAGGTGTTTGCCCGACCTACTCTTTTATACCTAAAGGTATAAAACTGGGAGGTGTCTGAGTTTTTGGTTACATGGGAGAAGTGCAAGTCCTTTTGTGGTCTGCATTTCTTAATAGAAAAAAATCACAGCTAAAATTCCAGAGTTTCAAACTGCATACAAAGAGGTTATGCTTTTAGTATTTCTCATTTAGAAAGTTAAAGAGCCAAGTGTTTCACAAAGACTAGATGCTCTCATGAGAATGAATTTCTCCATGATTTTCATAGTAGGTTAAAATGTTTAAGACTTAAATAATCTTTGGATGAGGTCCTGACCTCATGTTTGTATAAATATGGGCTTGTTCAGCTGAAGTCTATGGAGCTATATAAAAATAGCTCCAGTATAAGAGAGGATGCAGCCCAGAATATGTCAGCATATCGTCAGCCCCATGATATTGCCCAGCACCATACTGCCTGGCCCCATATGCTTCCAAGTGTCCTGACAGAGGTGTTTGCAACTGCTGTTGGAGCACTCTGATATGTGCTACAGTATGAAACAGATGGCAGTTCCATGTAAAATAATATATCCAAAGGTACCCCTGCAAGAACCCTCACGGTATTTGTGTCTTTGAGGTAAGTTTGCTACAGATGTTAGCCAGAGGACATACTAAGCTTATTCACCAGATGTCTTTAGGGAAGGTAGATGCTTCACCGCCTTAGGAAATCAAAAATATATTACATTTTCTTCTTGCTGAGATTAGTATTTATATTCAGGTATTATGTACCAATTCCCCATGCTCCATGGTGCAGTGTGGGTGCTCCCTGTCGCTGGTGAGGCACAGGGAGGTGGGTGCAGGTGTCACGGTGGGCAGGCAGAGCCCAGAGGGGAGAACATCTTCTGCCAGCAGTGCAGCACAACAAAAACCATGGCAGGGGCACTCGGCATCCAGCATGCCCAGCTGCCTAGTCCTAAATGCTACAGAACATTAAAAAGTAACAACAACAAGAACAACAACAACCCTATGATGTCCCTCCTCATTAACTTTTTAAAGCTTCTGCTCACTTTGTGGAATCACCATTCTATCATGTGGTCAATAATGTATGACATGAAAAGCTCCTGTCCACTCTGCAATGCAGACAGAGATTTACAGTAACTGCTTAGTGCTATTTTTGGTAAACCTGAATTCAGGGGCAAGAAACTAAAAAAAAACCCACAAACACAAAAAAAGAGCAGAGGCAGGAAAATTAAATTAAACAAAAAAAAAAAAAACATTTTAAAGACAGTAGCAATGAGTGAGATATATTTTTTCTTTCAAATCTCTTTTTGTCACCTGCTCACAAGAGAGTCATAGTCTAGAGAAAAAGCAGTACCATTTTTTCCTTAATTTCCTCTTTAAAAGGAACTTATTGCTTATGGAAGACACTTATCTCTGCTAGCCCCCAAGACCAAGAATTAGGAGTAAATGCACATCTTCAGTCCATCCTCCCATCACTAGCAATCTCCTTGATCTATTAACCATCTCACTGTTAGGCTCAGCTAAAGCATCTGTCCAGAAGCAGAACATGGCAGGATTTTTCCGGCTGTGTAGAGCCCTCCAAGGCTGGAGTAGGGCTTTGCCCTCTGCAAGTAATGCATTCATGTAGAGAATAAAGAACAATGACAAAATATTCCTAGCCCTTTCTTCTTAAAATTAGAAAGTGCTTACTCTTTGGCAGAATGGGCTAACTGAAAGAGGACAAGTAGCATTTTCAGAAGTATATTTACAAAAATAATATGCCTAACCATCATAGCATTCTGTCTGTGTCCAGGGTGACTCTTTCTGCTGCCACTGCTACTGAGATCTCTTGCAGAGGGACCAGCACTAACAGACTGACATACACAGCATCTGCAAAACCTATTTTGGGTACAACCTGCCAGGGAAGCTTCCAGAAATGGTGATGAACCTTGAACCTATCCTTATTCCTGCTAATGTGACCTGCTTCATTGCTAGGGTTGCTGTCACAGCCTCCCCTGCCTTTAGCACGTGGGTCAGAAAATTCACTGTTGAATGGCAGCAGTGAATGGCTTCTTCATCTTACAACAGCTCACAGCAAATTGTTGTAATCTGCATTTCCAGCTACAGGAGTTTTGGAGCAAATTGTAAATGACTTCTAGCCTAGTTATAATCTAAAATACTGTTTCATTTTGGCAGTAGAAAGGAACTGCACTTTCTGCATAAAGCCAGTGCCTACAAAACAGAAGAAAGCAAAGCATGATCAGTGTGGTGAGCAGGAGATAAAACAAGCTCCTTGGCACTGGGCAATGGCAGAGGAAGTCTGTTTCCTCCCTGATAGCTAGTCGAACATTGTTACCCTAAGCTGGGCTGGTTCTCCTCCCACCAGGCTGTTCATATACCATCTGCCCATGCTGAAAATTATCAGGAGCATTATGTTGCGTCTTTACTTATTAAAAGGCTGAATGCAAACTTTCCAGAGCATACAGAGTGCTACAGCTTACTGCACTGGAAACTTTATACCATTATGTCTAGTGAGGCCCCCGAGTCTCTGTTTTAATGCCTTGGAAATGTGACAAAGTAGAGCCAAGAAAGGGCAAAGAAAAACCTGAAACTTGAAAATCAGGATGCAGTCTTCTCCCATTTCCCTTCTTCACTCACACAGAACTAGAAACAAGCCAAATTTGTACCTATATTGTATTTTAAAAACAAGAACAGAGTAAAATCTTTCCCACAATCATTTTGTCTGTCCTGGTTTTGAGAGACAGAAAAGCCTTAGAAAACCAAACTCATAGTGCTGGCACTTTTTCTTTTCCCTCAGTTTCCCCATCAAAACTTGATTTCACTAAAATGTGAACAGAAAACCATCTTCAGATACCACATAGATAAAAAATGAAATGCAGTTCTTGCTGTTAATATTTAAGAATCACATACATCTCCACATGTTAAAACACTCTATTACCACCACTTGTGTCCACTTTCGTTTGATGAGCAATCTGATATTTCCTGCAGCAATAAGATGATGATATGCTGACTTGACCTGTATCTTAGATATTCATTCAACAAAATTAGAAAATCAGTCACATTAGAATTATGCACATGTGAGCTTAAATTCTTATTTCCATTGGCACCTCAGGGGTAGACGGAGGAATATAGAAAGAGAAGAGAAATTGCTTACTTTCACTCATGAAACAGATAGATAGCAAATGTTGGGCATAGGATTGTGCATCCTAGTATTCAGATCACTTTTTCAGCAATTGACTCATTAGTATTTTGAAAAACATATTTATAATTCCAGAATTAAAACCTCACACTGCTGATCAGTTTGATGTAATTGAAAATAGGATATAAATCCAGCAAAATGCCTTTAGTAAATCTTGAGCAACTTCAACAAGTAGGAATGCATATCAGTTTGTTGAAATGCATCACTGAACACTGTATTTTTAAATACTATGGAAAATAACAGACCTTGCCTCTATTAAACAATCCTTTGAAATATTCTGCTCTATGTGAAAAAGTAATTTTATTTATTTTTACAGAGCCTATTCTTTATTTGTTTCACATACACTTAGGACATATTTTAAAAGCCTTATGTGGCATGGGAGAAATCTTGTTCTGTAACTTTTGCTGTGAACTTCATGGATAGCTGATTCTCCTTGGTAAACTTCCTGATTGCTCTTACTAAGGGTGAGAATTTAGAAGCCATCCCGGCAGTGTTAGGGCAGTGCCTTTGAGGAACCCTGTGCATGTGCAATAACCTTGCTGGCCAAGCATGGCCCATGAGAGGCTCATCTTCCGTAAAGCCTTCATTGCTCAGATCACCCTTCCCTGTTTATTTCGTTTTTGCTTCTCACCCAGATCTGTCACAAAGTACACAAGCATATGTCTTTCTAAGCCAATCTCTATTATTTTATAAAACCCAGTGAAAAACATACAGGAATTGATTGTGGTAGCTGTCAAGCCTGCAAGTGATTCCAGAGTGTTTGCCCTTTCATTCGCTGCATTTTTGGGTGTTATATAAATAGAATAAGAAATGTAAAATGCAGGTTAAGTCATTTAACACTTCTGGTTTTTTTTTTCTGATTTCTGCCCTGTGCTGGCAGAAACTACATTTGAAACTACATTTTTGTCAGTCAGCGAGTGTTGGAATATCTGTAGGTTTGAAAGCCAAAACAATAGGTTCTGCAGTGAACATTATCAGCTTTGTCAAAATCAAGTATTGAATCAGAACCAGGATCCATCCAGGTTCTTCAAAAACCATAGCAGACACATTCCTCATTAGGCATCTGTTTATTCCAAAACACAAACACACAGGGGATAGAATTAGATAACACTTTTCTGGCTTACTAAATGGGTTCGACTTAGTAAATATGGTACTCGATTTTCAACTGATTCTACCATCTGTCAGCAAACTTACTGCTTTTAGCAGGGGTTTTTCTTGTGGTAATTTCTGGGATTTTTTTCCCCCTCTGTTCTTTTCATGAATACACATGCCTACAAAGTTTAAGGGAAAAGTAAATTAAAGAAAAAATGAATCAATCCATGAAATCTGAACGGGGCAGGTCAGATTATAATCAGAAACTACAAATGGACTTGCAAGTTGTTATTAACAAGCAGCGCAGGAAAAAAAAATCTCATGTGTGGAAGGAACTTCCTATTGTTTTTCAGGTACATCTAAATCCCAGAATCAGTTATTGTGGCAAATGGGTATTTTGCAATGCACAGTGCAGCAGCAACTGTGTGTGTGGGTAGAGACTGGTGTAGAAAGGACAAAGAGCTGGGGTGAGAAAAACTACCCAGTAAATTGTCTAGCTGGGGGACAATGTCATAAAAGTCTAAGCATAACATTCCTGTTGTGTTTTCATACTGAAAAAAAAAAGTCTCAGACCCATTCTGATGCTAAGTAGGGGCAGAACTAAGTCATGGAAAATCTGTCACATGGGGATGCACTGGTAGGGGCAGTGGTTTGAAGCTCCCACAGCAAGCTCCACTGCATGGTGTAGTTGCATTGTTCCTACACTAGCAGCTGCCTTGCATCACATAGGGAGGGCTGTGTTGCTGTTGAAGAGCTTGATGCACTTAGCTACTTGGAAAGGAATTTAGGCCTCATCCAAGAGATTGAAGGGTTTTTTTAATATTTCCAGAAGATTTTTTGTCTCAGTTCCTGAGTTTTTGGATGTTTGGGGAAGGTGTGGAGTCTTAGAAACAAGGAGAAAAGGAGAATGAAGACTCAGTCAGAGACACTGGTGATGGTGGTGGGTTTAGCAATGTGTCTCTCCAAGGTGTCTTGGGTGCCCAAGAATGTTTCTCTCCTCCTCAGGAGCCTCCAGCAGCATAACTGCCTTGCTGCCATCTCCCTCATGTGCAAAAAGATGTTGCTGTTGACAGGGAAGGAGATGACAAGGAGATCTTCCCCTACCAGTAGAAGGGGAAGAAGGTCCTGATATTCAGTTCATCAGACAAGAGTACTCTGCCCTTTTTTCACTCACAGTTTCAGGCCAAGTTTGTCCCCTTGACCAAAACAACCCTTTCAACCCAGGAATAAAACAAGACTAGGGCAAAGCATGACTTTGCTATGAGCAGCTCAGGTAGAGAAGTCAGCCTGCTGAGATTTAAATAATGATTAATGGCTGGGAAATAGATTTCGGAAGAAAAATGGCAGATAGTCAGAGATTCCTTGCAGGCAGGTTCATCAATATATCCATAGCATTAAGCACCATTGGAGCAGGCAACCTCAAAGCATGTAACAATTCGTACACCCTGCAATGAACAAAAGTACAAACAGTAACAAGGTATGAGATAAAGGTTAGCACCAGGTATAAAACATCCATACAGGGGAGAAGTAAGATTATAGAAATGTTTGTGATACTGTAGTAAAGTTATAAGTAAAGTCAAGGTGAAGAATGGAAAAAGGTGTGAATGAGATGTAAGATAAATGGGAAGACACAATCCATATACACAAAAGAAGAGGAGATAGCAGAAGAGGAGGAATGAGAGATAGGAGGGGTAATAAATTGTTGATGGGGCTGACACAGTAAAAAAAATGTATTTATTCCTACATTCACAATCTGTCATAGAGAAATAATCAGATACTTTTTTTCTCTGAGATGAAAATATACCATGATAAATCAAAGCTATGTCCAAGATGAAGTCAGTGAAAGGAAGACATCAGAAGGCTTAAATTAATTGCCAGTATCAAAGACCCATGCCCTATTCAGAAAAAAACCCCATAAAAATAAATTCAGATATATTAGCAAATGTGCTGCATTAAAAAGCTCTTTCAAATATGAAGGAAGAAATCTATAAAATAGAATACATCATATTTAATGCCTGTACTTTCAAAAAGGTATTTGATGTGACAGAAGAAACCATTCATTTTATTCAAAACAACACTGGGAGAAGTAATCATGTGAAGATAATATTGGATGAAAGTGCTGTCAGGGAAAATATTGGGGAAGACTTGCAAGAGAAAGCTATAGTGACAGTTCTGGTTTCAGTTAGAGCAAGCATCACAGACTCAGTAAAGGCAGGAGGAGACTGCAAACCTCCCAGCCGGATGTTATGGCCAAAAGACCTAAAAAGAGCCATTCATGGGTGAACAGGGAAATAGAAAGTAGGGTTACAGATATTAATGTACCTTTGTAGTTGGTAGGAGCAAGAGTATTACTGTGATATGCTGTTTCTGCTTACTTCACCTACACTTCTAGGGGACAACAGAAGATTGGAGAGGGCTTAGATTGCTGGCACCAGGATGCTGTGAAAAGTGGAGAACATTCACTGGAGGGAGAAAAGTAAGGGAGGGAGGGAGGGAAGGAGTGAGCAGATTACTTGGAATCTGAAATGAACTTTGCATACCCTGCAAGAGAAAATTACTGAGGGCATTAAGTTGTTTAATCTTGAACACAGAAGCATAACAGGATGCAGTGGCTGGAGGCTGAAATCAATCAAATTCAAACTACATTCAAACAGCAAACTCAAAAGTGTACATTTTTCATGGCAACATTAATTAACTGCCAAGAATAAATGACCTGTGGCTGTGGACAACTCTTGCTACTTGAATTCGAGACTAGAAGTCTTCCTAAGAGATACTCTGCAACACAAGGAGTCATTTACTCGACCTAAGGTGGCTGGATAAAACTGTAGTTCAGGTCATACTGAGAGTCAAGTGAGATGTCCCTTCTGGTGAAAATGTATACATCTATGAAATACCAGTCAAATTCTGAGAGAGTTAACAAGCTTACCACATGGCATCTGCTGACAGCAGATCATGGTGGTAAAGGAACCATTTTTGTAACACAGTTCCCCAAAAAGTGCTCAGTGTAATAAATTATACTAGCAGGGAATATAGAAAGAATATTGACTTTCAGAGTGATTTAATGGGAAAGGGGATTATCACAGAGTCAGAAGCTTTATTATTAGGGCCAAGGTTTGTTGTGTATATTTATTAAAAGGTTGTTTAGTCAGGCAGTGGTATTTGATGATACCAGGCTTGGAGAAAGGCAGTCAATAACAAGGCAGAGTGGATTACAGCTGAAGCTGGTGCTGATATACTACAGACAGAGAGTGAGATAGACAGATCAGTGTCATGTAATTGATTGTAAAGAAATTTAAAGAGATGAAGGACTAAAAGGGAACAAGCATCCTCAGCAGGAATAGGAAGGGGGCAGGGAAGTCTAAAAGAGAGTTATAAGATAAAAGCTAAGCTGTTTGACAGTATTTGTTGCATCTATTAAAAATAATGTAGAAAAGTATAAATAGGCTTGAGAGAGAGATCCTTGAAAGGCATTTCAATGAGATCTTACCACAAGTCCTGAACACAGGTACTAAACCTGTATCCTCATTAGAAACAACTGTTAGAGCATCATTTTATGTAAGGAGAAGCTGGAGAAATTCTGTCCAGTCTGCTTCAGCAAATGCAAAAAAAGATCATATGTGTATTTGTGAGAGCCACAGTTTCTATCAATCAAATGCTTATATGCAGACCTGGAGTGAATTCACAGACCCACTACAATTCTATGAAAGGTTAATGCAGAATGTTTTGTGATATCTTCTCTCACCAAATGGCTGATATTATGTTCTTGTGAATACTCACTTCCTTAAGTGACAGTCTGGCCTGAAGAATAAAACCAATTTAAAATACACTAGGTAATATTTATCACAGATTTTATTGCTCAAAGGGTCTGTGGAGATCATACCCTGATTGCTTGTCACAGATATCCTGGCAGCATCACCTTTATCCCATGGTTCCTTCCCATCAACATGCAGTGGTCAAAAGTTGGCTCAAGGCTGAGGGTAACCTGGTAATGGATTTCAGCTGCGATCCTTCTTGAATTCCTGTACACAATGTTTTTAAAAATTAGTGTATTGTCAAAGTAAGGGCTAAGAATATCTAAGAAAATATTTCCTTCACATAAAAAGGAAACCACCATCAGAAAGTTAAATCAGAAAGTAATTTAGCTGCCTGATATTTATTGAGGCCCCTTCCATCAGCAAAGCAGTGGTGAGACCAAGCTGAAGTGCCATTTCCAAACAGAGAGGATAAAGCTGTCACCTGCACTGAAGGGGTGGGAACTGTCTCTTCTTTAGGTATTAATGTGAAGTGCCCCTTCTCCAGGCATTAGTGTGGCCTCACAGGAGCTGTGGGCAAACACTACCTTGGCCCTGGGCTGTTCTCACTGCCTGGGCTTTGCACAGGCATTAATTTAACCCCTCGTCATGCTCCATCTCATGGACCTTGCCTGTGTTTTTTCTTCCTACCTAACATAGGTTTTATTCTTGCTCAAATTATTTATCCCAGTGGACCTAAACTTTTGCTCAGTCCCCTGCTGAGTTCCTGAAAGATAATGAACTAACTGATTTCTGGGTAATTTATGCATAAATTTATATACTGAGCTGTAGTTTAATCAAACTCCTTTGCCTTGTGTAGTATAATAGCAATATCTAATGAAAACATATGAAGTATGTGTTCCATAATTACCTCAGACAGCTCATTTCGATTTGCTTCCTATTTAAATCCCCAAATTCCTATCTTCTTGCATTGTAAACACTTTCCTTCCTATCTCATCAATCTGAGTTATGTAAATGATGTGGGGGTGGGGGTACAATTAAATTTTTCCTTCAGTGCTATCAAAGACCCTATTTTTCCAGAAACATCTGACTTTGGTGCACACAAAATATGGATTTTTATTTGACTGAAAAATGAAGTTAACATAAATCATAAATAATGGCAAACACAAGTAGAGTGGTATTACTAGAGCTGGGGCATACAGACTTCTAGATTAATTATTTAGAAGAAACAGACATTAGAAAACTGCCTTTGTGACACTATACCAGAGACACTTAACATGAAATACACTCAGAATTGTGGCCTTCAACTCTACTCCCACTGAAGGACAGTATATCAGGAGTATCTACTTTGAAACCAGTGTAGCTTCAACAATGCAATTTGGTTTTAGAGAATCCAGCACTGTCTTCTGAGGTCTCAGAGACAGACAGTTTTTCAGAGCAGAGGAGAAGAAAATAAAAAACTTAAGTAAAACTAGGTATTTGCTGTGTAAAAAAATTGCTTTTCACCAGCCCAGCACAGAATTTCACCCCACCTGCAGGGGTGCAGATGCATTTTGCTGCATCCAGCCATAGTGAACTTGCAGTTATATGTGGTGGCATTAATGCACCTAAGGAAAGGGCAAAGAAAAAAAACTATCAATATTGATGCCAAGGCAGTATAGAAAGAAATTTTGAGTATCTGACAATTTGACATTCATGTAGTGTTTCTGCTTTGAAAGATTATTCTATTTCTGGGAAAGGCATTTACAGTATAAGTGTCAGTTTGCTTCTTTATTATTTTTCCCAAAGACTTCAAGTTGCACATACACCATCAATAAAATGTAGCTACCTCTCTGACAAAACTGCAAGAAAAGAGTACAAAGCAATATGATGCAAAAGCAGAAGATGAAGAGAGCCTAACCAAGAGCACTACGATAAGCACTGAACTATTGACATGTTTCAGCAGCTCTGCTTCATATACAGAGAACAAAGAGTGTTGGAACAGCTTCTCAGCAAGTATGAATTGAGAGGCATTTACACCAGATAAATTCTGCCCCCTGCTATCTAGTCGGAGACAAATTATTTTATATTCAGCAAAAAAACCTGCTGAACCAAAGAGCAAATTCCACAGTTCCATATAAGACAGAAAAAGACAGTAGAAATTTGAGGTGTCTGAGGTTTCAATTCTCAAGTGCAGGATTTCAAAATCTAGAGCCTCCTTCTCCTGTCTCCTTGATTCTTTTAATTATACCTTTTGCCCCATCCTTTTTTTCTAAACACTGTATTACCGGTGGGTTATTTCCCTGTCTGGATCTACTCCTCTTCCATCTCCTGTGGTCAGTGTTTGTTCCTGTCAGGTCATGACATCACCATTCTTCATGTCACAAAATTGATCAACAGCTGCACTGCTTCTACTTAAAAAAATAGAATTAAAAAAAGACCTCTGTATTCATTTCTTAGCAGTACTACGTTTACAGTAAACCACAGAGTTTCACAATGCTGGGAACAAGTAATTTGTGAGGAAATTTAACAACAAAGTGCGGCAAAATGCCTGTAAGAAGATTTTTATCAACTAAGTATTATCTAATTCTAAGTTGGATGATTTTCTCCAACAATTGCATTACCATAAAAAGCCTGGGGATTTTTTCCTCCTAACAAATAGTTTCTACATAGTAAACAGTTTGATTAGTAGTTTTTAAGGCTCCTTTGTAAGAAATGTGGTACGCGAAGAGGATTCAATCCTCCAAACAAGCTCCAAGGACCAGCCATGACAAGACCTAAGAGTTAAAGACATCAATTTTTATACATCTGCCCTAACACATCATTCATTTCTTGAATCATGAGGTAAGTAGAGATAAATGAGATTGTAATTCATTGAGTGAAAATGTGCAAGTAGATATCCTTGGTGTGCTTGGAAGGAATATGAGATCAGGGCATAGCCAGCACACTGCAGGCTGCAGGCAGTGAAGTGCCAGTCTAGGATGTCACAGGAAACGTGAGCCTCATCAGCCCTGGCTGACAAGTTATTATCAAGCTGTTGGAACACTCCTTGCATATGCTGTTTCTTTCTTAAAATTCATGTGCCTATATCTTCAGCTCACCCCTCTCACCCACCCCCAAATTGCTCTGCTATAAAAACATCCTCCTTCAAGCTGACTGTGTTACTGTTTACAAAAGAGCAGAAATATCTGTGCCTGGAGAAGTCTTATTGCTCAGGAACATGGAATTCATATGACACTCTTGCTAGCTAGCCTAGGAAAGATAACCCAGCAACAACCTCTCCTTCCAACTAACTGTCCTCCCAGGAAAGATTTCAGGGAGAAAAACTGTAAGGGTGGAGGAACAGTATGGAGCAGGGAAGTATTACCAGTATTATCACAAAGGGAAGAAGCCATGCAGCAGTGTTTTCTGTTTTGTGTAGTGAATGTGTTATTGAAACAGAGCTGCTGAGTGCTGCCTGCCGTTCCCAAGAGAGAAGTGATTATCCAGCAGATGAGGCTACGGCAGGGGACAGGTTCAGAGGAAGAGACACAAGCGGATCTGTAGCCATTAGACCATAGTTCTTCACATCCTGGAACCAAATCTAGTATTCCTGAGCAGCATTCCTTAGTTGTTTAGGAGATGGGTTTGAAACCTTCTGGCAGAGGAGGGCCCATCTGTTAGGGGTTGTCATGCCCAGCAGCCCGACAGAGGGGAGGCTGCTGCAGCTCCATAGCCCCTGGATCAGCCGGCAGTGAGGCTGAGCGTGCATTCCCCACAGGCTCACACACACACCATATGTACACACGTACATGTGTACCTGTGACCAGCCTCGTGGATCCACACAGATGGAAAACACAACCCTTGCAAGCTCAAACAACACCGTGGCCTTATCCTGTTCCCCTCTCTAGCTGATCAGGATGACAGCTGCTAATGGGAAAAAATGTATACCTATATACACAACATATGGGTGCTTCTACTAGCTGTCTCTAAACACTTTGTCTGCCCCAAAACTGTCCCTGGGTCTCCCATCTCCCCAGCTGTTGACACCCAGACGCATGGACTTCTAAGGCAGCCCCTTCAGTTGCTGGTGGAGAGCTGGCAGACCCTCTGGTTCCTGCCTGTCTTTCCAGCCACCAAGTCCAGTTTGATGTTTGGTAGCTACCCACACTGGTACACAGGCACCCAAGTAGTGCACATGGGCTCTGGCCTCTCCACTTGCTGGCACCCTAGGCACCCAGGATCCTATCTCCTTTGGTATAACTCCAGTTGTTGGACCCATGAGCCTTAATGTCCCTTACTCCAGAAAATAGTTCAAAACAGAGTTTAATTTGAAAACAGGGGCAGTGGTTCATGTCCCTGACCAGGGTATTGAAGCTCCTCCATCTGCCCATGTGTTTCTGGGATCCTTCAGGTCATGAGCTTTTTATTCCACAACCCAACACCATCCTCTTTCAGGAAAGGGTATCAAACTGTTCTCTTCACTAAAGGCTGGCGCAAGCCTGACAAGACCTGTGATGCTCATATTAGGACCTCAGACTTCCTGTTTCTCCATGCAATGGGTCTGTAAGGCTATTTAACATACTTCAGTTCCCTTTTTAAAATGTGGAACAGCCTATTAGAAGAGTATGAAGCTTTAAATCACTATGAAACATGAGAAACATGGTTCAGCTGTCACCCTGAATACAAATGCTCAGGTACCTGTCTACCCCCACAAATTATTTTTACACTTCCCTTGACATCAAGGCCTTGATGACCACAGTGCTTTAAATGTACCAACTAGTTTCAACCAAAAATTCTCAAAGATGAGTGAGACCTCACAGTCTGTACTTTGTGTGGGTTTGGGGGCTTTTTTATGAGACTGGGCATCTGGATACTTTTTATTGACTCCTTTAGAAGAAAACCTTCAGAACTCATTCATTATTACCTGTCAGAGAACTATGACAAGAGAAAAAAATCTCCAGTGAGGCTTGACCCTGGCTGAGATACAGAAGACATGAAGCAGTCTTGATTTGATGGATCCTGGTGCTGAGGCACATCACTGGTTTCACTGGGTATTCAGGCAGGATAGTTCTCACCATATGCTGGATCACTTTGGGTTCTAGTCCTGTCAGGGAAAGGCCCTTTCCCATACACCACATCCAATCCTGGTACTGAATACAGGCATTTTACTCCAAGTATTCTTCAAAGCACTCATCACTGTAACACCTAACTGATTCAAAACCTTTTATGACTTTATCTACATAACAACCTGATGATGGAGAGAGGTATAATTATCTCATATGACTAGTGGGGAATGTAAAGAGATTAAGATGAAAATAGTAAAAAAAAAAAAAAAAGCCCATTAATTTTAGGTGCCCACTTTAGGATGTCTAGGAATTAATCTTTTAGAGTACTTAGCATAATGTAGTCATATACACTCAAGACTTTCACTGCAGTCAGAAATGCTTGGCACTTTTTATGTAGAAACTCTCATCTAAAGCACTTTCAGTAGAGGAATATGCAATTATTGACCAATTCAAATGACTGTCCAGCATCACACCAGAATGTGGTAGTGGAATGAGGGAGAGAATCCAGTTTTTGAGGGGTTCTCTGATGTTGCCCTTCTCTTTTCATGACATCCTGCCTGAAGCACTGAGAGTAACCTAACAGCAGTCACAAAGAAAGCAAAGACCCTGCAGGTAATAAACTTTTTCCCACACAGATGTAGCACATCCTCCCTTCCATGAACTGAATGGGCCAAGAGTCCTTTGGAAAGCTGTTGGGATCATGTGAGTACAGACTATGCTCTTTCACAAGGGCTCTGGTTAAGAGTTTGTAGATGGACACCCATTCTCCTAATCCCTCTCTCCTAAACCTTCATCTCCTTATCTTCTTTCTTGTAATTTTGGAACTCTTGTATTTATATTCAGAAAGTCCTCTAAACACAATGTTTCCCCAATACAACACAATTGCTTAGGTACCATCAAAACAAGCACTAGAAATCTCTTTTCACTTCAGAAATATGCCATTTAAGATAGAGACTTATACAGGGCACAATTTTTTGCAATACCATTGATATTTCTCCTGAATTCCTGGCAAATTTTGGGCTTCAGTTTCTGTGGATATTGACAGGATTGTAAAACAACTTGTCTCAGCAAGTTCTGGGTGGGCATGCTGCTGCATCTCAGATATCCAATGGTATATCAAAAAAATCTATCTCATCCATACCATCTTTTTTGAAGGTAGTTTTCTGATGGCGACTGAGGGAAACATTTTTAAGATGTGCAGATTTTCAGATTGTGGAATTGGCAGTACTTACATTTAGTCTTTCTGAAACCAGCTCATCCACATTGAGATGATACTTGTCAAATAGCATCAAGTAACAGTGTCTAGTAAGAGTCTTAATGTCAGGCACATCAGTTTCTAATTTAACTCATAAAATAGCTGAAGTAATCCAGTAATCTCACTTTTATACATACACTTAAGAACACGAGCAGCTCATTTACTCAGTAGCCACCATTTTATATTTTCTCTTCTTATTTGATGCATGTTTCAGCATCTCTCTCCTCATCAACATAAAATACATTGAAATGTTGTGAATATTCACAATACACAGAGTTTTGATTTCTAAGACACATGTTGTGAGTAGAAAAAGTATTTAACTCAGGTGTTGATGTGGAAAAATGAAGGTCAGTTAACCGCAGAGCTGCAATTGCATCATTTTGACTAAAAAATAAAGGAATAGATGTAGAAGGAGGATGTATATGGGAGCTAAAGAAACATAAAATTTTCGAATGCTTATCACAAAATAACATAAAACAAATGTAAGAAGGACATGACACACTGGGCTATTACATCTGTGGTGGGCAGCAAGAAAAAGGAGGATACACAGAGAAGCCAGTGGTGTCATACAAAGCAAATGGCAAAGGGGACATTCTCCAAGGAACTGTATCACTCCCAGTACATCCTCTGCTCAGAAATGTATTCAGACAACATGAATTAGCTGTGAGTTAATACATTTTGGAAGGTTCTACTTAAATGGAAGATACACATGGGCCATTTCTGAAAAATGAATATTCTATATTAGCATCA
Source organism: Anomalospiza imberbis (assembly GCF_031753505.1). Taxonomy (NCBI): domain Eukaryota; kingdom Metazoa; phylum Chordata; class Aves; order Passeriformes; family Viduidae; genus Anomalospiza; species Anomalospiza imberbis. The sequence continues at coordinate 24,517,295 of NC_089681.1, read as the reverse complement.
TTAAACATGGGATAACTGCCTCCCACAACAATAACACTGTCTACAGCATTTGTCATGTTTCCAAATATGGGAGATGCCACTGAACAGATAAACATGACAGCTTGGTAAATAGCCAAAGCAACTCTTACAAGTTATGCCTATGTCAAGTAATATTTTTGACCTGATTTACACAGTATAAGTGGGGAAAAATAAATATTTTATTTTGAAAGTTTGCTGGAAAAATAATGAAATTATCCAAAACAGATCCGCAAGTGACAGTCTGTTAATTTAAAAGTATACTATATGATAGGAAGCATCTTTTCCAATTAGCCAGCCGTGGCTGCACTGTATTTTGAAAAGACTGAGAAAATGTACTAGCCTGGCTTTGTTAGTCTGATAATGCTCTGAAATTACTAGCCAGGAATTCTCCCATCCTTCCTTACAGAAGCACACTTTGGCCATCAGTGAGGACTTGAGAAAAGGCTCTATGGCCCTGCACTGGACTGGTACAGGCTGGGGTTGTCAGCCAATTTATACAAGAGCTGAAGACTTTTCTCCTCCATGGAATGGTTGTCTTTGGAATGAAAATTTTTAGTCTAGTCTAAAATCAAAATATTGCTAAGCATACCTTACTGTCTTTACAGAAGTGAAAGTGTGCACACTGATAGAGGAGAAAAACTGTTTGCAACCCAGAATAATTTTTAGTTGTGTGGTTTCGTGTGTATCTATGTACAAACACACATGCTCTTACAAACATGCATCTATACGTTGTGTATTGCTACATCCAGAAACCATTTTATAAAGAAACAGCAAAAAAACTTTTCTTCTATCAGAGATTTGATGCTTCTTAGGGAAGAAAAAAAAACCCCACCACTGACACAGAAGAGATAAAAAACAACTGAAGGACTAGTCAGAACAACAAAAAGAAATTACTCATTTCAGGATGTCTGTATGTATCATGGCAATAATATCTAATTAGGTTAAGTGTTCTATTTAATAATTCACTGTGTAATGAGATAGAGTAACAGAGAGTAATGGGATTTGTCAAAGCCCAAGCCAGCGCAGTATAAAACATGTTAGATATTTAAAACACTTTCAGAATAACAAGATCTGTTGATTTAAAAGCCACTTATGATGTTGTGCTGTTGTGAACTGCCACATCCTCTGGGTTATCTGACAGGAAAGCTGTTTACTTGTCCTTTTAAAACTTTTGTCACTGACTTTCAGGAGGAGATTATCTCTGTATGCTAAGCAAATTGCATAAAAGCAGGAAACTAGAAAATATGTATTCTTAAGCCTTTCTGAGGCAGAAAAGGAAAAAGAAAAGAGAAAATATACCTCCTATAAAATAGCCAGTACATAATCTCAGAAGTTCATTATAGCCTTGAGCACACTGGTTTGCATCCCAGATTAAAGGATTTTCAAAAGGAACTGTGATTGTCTTGTCACGGTTGAGCTAGATATTAGTTGGCTGAGCTGAGTATCAAATATGGGAAATTAGTTGCCATTAAAAGCTAGCTTCAGGCAGTTCATTTCTCATCAGCCAAGCTGTGTGAGCCTCCTGCTGTGGACAGTGAACATTAGCTTGCTAAATACTTTTGCTAATCAGACACCACATTACTAACAGAGGTGCCTGAATTTAGAGAGGAGGAGTTGGATGGCAGATTCTGAAAATCTTTCTGAGGTAAGATTAACCTCTTTTCTTTATCAGAATAGTTAACTTGTCTTTTCCCCAGGCCTCTATTAAAAAAAAAAAAAAAAAAAAAAAAAAAAAAAAAAAGATAATACCAAATGCTTCTCTGGTTTAGTTTCTGCTCTTTTTGAACCATACTTCTATCATTGTTATTTTCACTCCTGGGAAAGCCATGAAGAGACAAATTGAGTCAAGGTAACTTAAAAGTTAGATAATAGGAATTTGCTGCATTGGTAGTGCTTTAGGAACTTGCTGGCTTGGAGGATAACAACTATTTGTGACACCTTGGCAAACACCATCACCTTCAAAATAAAATTTGTGCACAGTGTGAGGTACAGAGAGTTGCAACAGGACATGACATGCCACATTTGCACTTCTGCTGTGTTGATTTTAAGGAAGAAATAATCTGGTTTTGACAAAACCAGAATTGATCAGAGAGTCTGACCTAGCCCCGGATTTATTTTACTTTTTATTGTAATGGTGGTTTGGAAACATTAGTGGCATTTTTCTTCTCTCAGTATGCTCCTTTGCATTTACTTCTTTGCTATAGCCACACACTAGTAGCTTCTGGTCTTACTAGATTTCTAGGAAGATCACTAGGTAATGAGGAAATTGAGTAGGTAACCTGCAGGTAAATGTGTTTGACCTAAAATGAGCAGGCAGATTTTCACATCACTAAACTATTTTGTTGATGGTACAAATGCCTTTGAAAGTATTGTTTGACATTAACCCTGTACATTAGCCAGGGAGATTGAAACACAGTGGGAGGATTAGTCCAGGAGATGCAACATTCAGGAGCAATGTGAAGACTGAGCCAAGGAGTGTTATAACCAAAGCCAGTCATGTTCCTTGTAAGAGAAACTCCTATACAAATGAAAACTGCTCTGCAGAGAAGATGCCTGATTCCTAGGACAGGACACAGATGCAGCAGCTATACATCTCTCATCCTACCTCACTACCCCAGCTTCCAACCAACTCCCAAAACTTCTACTGCTCTTAATACAAAATGAAAAGGATCTTTTAAATGTGGAGAGGAGGGGACTGTGCCATAGGTCTCTGTTCTGATGCTTGGCCTCAACACAGTGATCAGCTCTAAAGTTATCCTGTAGGTAATCATCTCAGCTCTTTTATGTTTTTCTTCAAGAAAACAGATAAGTGGATGAGTAAACCAAGTTTCTCTGCTTGATGAAAAAGGTAGAAAAATCTGCTTCCTGAGGGTAATGATGAAGGTGGTACTGAGCTCTTCTTCACTTTTGAACTTTTTATGCCTCTAGACAGGCCCAGGAGTAGATCTTTAAACACCAGATGAACTGCAACCTCAAAATCAAAAGCCAGTAAAGGCTTTAGATAGCAACTAAGTGAGAATCATTACTAAAATTCTGCATATACAAATGCCAATATTTATGCCTAGCACTGAGGAACACACCACCTTGTCTATCTCTACAGTCCAGGAAACAAGAATAGGAAACAAGAATGCCCAGCTGGCCCCAAGTAATGGGCCATTTGGCCACGTGTTCAGCCCCAACAGCAACAACCTGCCCCTCCCCCCTCGCCCCAGTCTATTCACTGTAGTCCCAAAATTAGAGATGATGCTGGGTTCATTCATTTATTCACTTTATTACTATACTGTTAGTCTATGGAATTGTCCATCTCTTCTTTGAACCAGCTGAAACCATCTTTCTGTACAAGTTTGTCCAGAGTTTCCTTCTGTGTGTTTTAAAGCAGTCTTGTAGTAGTTACTGAGCGCCGGAACAACTGGTGAATGAAAGAGCTGCATTAATGTTAGCTGTCATCTCCATGATTTTATAAACATGAAACACCTTCCCCTCTCACCAATCTTTTCCTCTACAAAAGTTTCAGCTGGAATGTCTCCTCATAATGGCTGATGTTTCTTCTCCCTAATGGATTCTTCTCCTTCTCTGTTTTATAAAGACACCTAGAAATTACTGGACCTCAAGTCTGGAAATCTAGGAATGTAGAATAAATTTGTAGGCATAATCAGATTTCTGTGCCCTGTTTTCTCCAGTTGTGCACACCTCCCAGCTGTCATTTGTCAACAGGTACAAACACAATGCAGCATCCTCTAGATTTATCCAGGGCCTCTCTGGCTCCCTCAAAAACATCTCAAAAACATCTAAAAGCTGAATCTTTTCAGAGCATTTAGACAGTTTGATTTGTCCTATCCCTCTTCTTGTTTTGTTCAGGGCTCCTCTTCTCACCAGTAACATGGTAGGTTTAAAATGTGTCCTATTTATCTTTGGCAAGAAAGAGATCCTTTCAGCCTGTGCAGAAGTGCACTGTACACTTTCATTGAAAGTAACTGAATAAACTCAAAAGGTATTTGCAGAACTAAATATCTAATGAGCAACTGTACTTCCAGTACTTGAGCTGTTCTTTTGTGGTTTGTCAGTACAAAACAAAATGTAGCTAAGTTACTCTGACTCAATACTTAACAGCTCTGCATACATTAATGATTGCATTTACTAAAAGCTTTAAATTGGTACCAGTTTGATGGAAACTGTCAAGCCTACAGTCATTGTTTCTGACAGTATTATGTGTTTCAAGTTATTGTACCACTTAGTGCCTTGTTTCCTCATGTAATAGTTTTATGTTGGAAGGTCTGTTTTGTTAAAGACATTTTTACTGTATGGGCTCAAAAGAGGATTACAGTTTCTCTGGGTGAACTGATCACATGAGGGAGGGGAAGCAGGTCAATTCAGCTTCCAAATTCAAGGAAGGTGTTTTATCCTCTACATATGGTGAATGTAAATTTTATTGAAAGCCCTGAATTAACTGCAGGCTCCTGTTGAAGCTATACAAATAGTGTCATATGTGCCCTGGAAAGAGAGACTTCATTGTTTGTCTTCTGGTAGCACTCTGTTTTCTGGACCCTAAAAGACAATTACTTCCTTGCAAACACAGGCAGATTAAATAAGCCACATTTTGTCCTTTTTGCCATCTGCCCCTTGCTTACTTTATTTTAAGCTGCATGACTAAGCTTTACTATCTGACATGTGAAGGTGGGACATGCTGTTTTTCTGATCAGCTCCTTGAGGCTTGTAATGAATCCGAAGAAGCAGAACGGATCTGCAAAGGAGTGAGTCAGAAAATCAGTAACTGTACAATAATTACTTGCTGTGCCAAATAGCAGGACTTGGATCATAACATAACAAAATCTCCTCAATGAAGTTTCATGATGCAAGAGAAATATATATTTCTTTCTTCTAAAAAATTAGCTGGTGGTTCTGATTCTGTTCCTCATGCAGCTCCACCAGCAAAAACCATGTCAGAGCTTTACCCAGATTCTACAGAAATCTATTTTGTGGTTAACTCTCAGAGCAGAAGAGAAGCAAGCAAGGAAGGAAGGAGATGGGAGCACTCCTAATTAAATCCAAGAGTCACTCTTAAAAAGCACCAACCCTTTTCCCTAAGTTTTCATGCAGGACAGATACCCTCACAAGCAGCAATGGGGAGAGTCTCAGGAACCAATATTCTGTGAGCACATGGCAGGGACAAAGCAATCTCCTCTGGTGTCAGGGCTATGCTGTCTAGAGGAAGCTTCTGCATGGACCCCAGTCCTGAGAGCTGGGCTGGTGGCTAGTGAGACTGAGGTGGGCCACTCATCACAGGATGAAGGGCTGCCACCTTGCCAGTGGAGCGATGCATTAAAGCCTCTCTCCAGCTGAGGATGGAGCTGGAGCAGCTGAGGATTATGTACTAGCTGAAGCAGACTGGGTTTCAGGTAAGCAGGGAACTGGAACAAACCTGAACAAAAAACATTGGGAAAAGGGGAAGGTGAGACAATCTCCTTTGTATATAAGGCACCTCTGTATCTGTGTCTATACAGGGAAGTAAGAGTTCATTGTATGTCATATCAGAAAACCTACTGGTCATAAAGACTCTCCCAAGCATTTAATGTACTTGTTTGGTGGGTTTTCCTCCTTGTTTTAAAGTATTGGAGTAAGGACTATACTTGGGTGAGTGATTTTATCTAAAATTATAGGTACCATATACTTAATTGAGATTTCTTTCTATTGCTACTACTAGAGCAGTGGAGATAAACTTGCTGACACACTCCAAGAAGCCTGAGAACTTGCTGATCTGTGTGACCAAGCAGCGTCTTCCACACCCCAACTGCCCAGGCAGAGACCTCAGCTGGGGCAGTGAGTCAGGACCACCAGAGCCCAGAATAAGGATATTCTCCAACCCACTGACTATTTAGAGCAACTTAAGACTAAAGCTTTGTCCTGCAGGGAACATTGGCTTCTGTTGAAGGTCAGTGCAACCTTCTTCTCTCCTCCTCAAATAGAAAAATAGCCATTGGCCACTCTGATTTTGCACCTTTCCTTTCCAGCAGCCAGCAGAGCAGGGCCAGGACAGCAAAGACAATTCATCTGCATGTGAGTGGGTATCACACATGATAGTGAGGATCCACCCACTATGGGGAAGCACATCCCAGACCCATGCCCTTTCCACATGCTCCACTCCATTGACTACTGAGCATTCTGCATGTAGTCTTTCCTAGCATGACATCCACATGCTTTTTAACTGCACTTCTCATGGGCTATGGTTTGTGGCCATCACAAGAGACGAAGGCTGGAGGATGGAGAGGTGGGTCAAGAAAGAATTGCATCTGGTGGAGATGGAGTCCCTGGATGCATAGGAGGCAAAAGTGCATCCAAGAGGCTGGGTATATGTGCATAGGTTTCCCAGGGTTCCCCTCTGATCTTAGGAGGGTCAGGCAACTCACAAGGGTGATCCAATGTTTAAGTAGACTGAAGTGACCTTTCTTTGACTACAGAGGAACTACAGAGAAGTATGATCCACATGCTAGGTGCTTAATGACAGACTGAATCTGGGCTTCCACCTGAACAGTGATGACAGCTTATTAGGTGAGAAGGAGAATCACAGCAGAGGAGATAGAGCTTTACGTGATTTGAGCCGTGAGCTCATCTGGGTAACAGGGGCCCTGAATGCTCCGAAAACAAAAGAAAGATATCATCTACATGGTACATATTTTCTTTTATGTCTATTCCCTGACTTAAATCCTTTGCTCTTTGTATATCCATTGATGTTATAAAACAGTTCTGCGCTTAATATATCAGGACATATTTACAGGTATATCTATTTTAATTCACAAGAGAGGCTGCTGTAGAAATTATGTGCACTTTTAGAATGATGGTAAAAGCAAGTGTAGGGATTTTTGTATTATCCTATTTCTTAATCTTGTGCCTATCAGAGAAACACCATCTAGGACACTTCACAGAGAAGCAATTCACTATAAAACTATCAAAAGATTAAAGTTTTCTGTGTTTTATTGCCTTTTGATACTGGAAGATTTGTTTATATCTTGGGAGGCCAACATGTGCTGTGATAGTTGCTCTGATGGTGCGTGGGATCTTAGGGCTCTGAGGTTTAACATCCCCACAAGCCAACACAGATAAGAGCAATCTGAGAAGACTCTACTGTCACACAAGGAACCTGGAATAACAAAATCCAGGCAGAGCAAATACAGAGTTTCTGCCTTTGTTTGAAGTGCTGAAGAAGTGCAGGTCAGAGCTATAAACAGGGAAGGGAGGAAGGATAAAACATTTCTGTCATTCCTTCAGGAGCTGTTGCTACTCAGACAAATTTGAGTAACTTGAAAATTCTATGAATTTTTTTTCTTTTCTCTAAGCATATGGGCCCTTATTAGGTAGGCTGGAGACTTTTAAAATTCAGCAGCAAAACAGGAATCCTGTGAGATTAACAGTTGCATTCAGATAGTATCTTTGCCTTTTCTCTCCCTTTTCTAATTCATAGTAGTCTGCTTTCCAAAGCACAGTTACAGACATGCTGGATATGGCACAGAGTCTGACAGACCCTACTCATACACAGAAAAACTCCTTAACTAGGTTTCCAGGTCTCAGATAAATCCCTCCTAAGCTTCCCCATTTCCATGTTTTGCTACTTTCAAGCTCACACAGAGTCCTCATGTGAAGGATACTAAAGCCAGTTGTAGTCCTATTCTGGCACTTGCACGCAGCATAGCTGTGCCTTTGTGTTATGCTACTCTCTCTTCAAACAACATACATATGGTGAGAAACCACCCTACCTTAACTTTATAATGATTGGGAACTACTCCTTTCTCCTATTACAGGCACACTCGGGCTATGTCTTAAGGCTTTTTCCATGCTGTGAATGAAGCACCAGATGACATGAGCACCCAACTTCAAAAGGAAGTTATCTGTGAGAATAACAGAAAATAATACAAGGTTTCCTGTGGGCAAGTCTAGATAATTTTTGTTTAGAACTCAAGAGTTCTAATTTATAACACCTACGAAATGGAAAAATTGACTTTATTTTTTAAGCACCTGTTTTGAAACAATTGAATTATTTGCTTCTACAACAGACATACAATGGGGTTTTTTTCTCTTATTATGCATCTTCTCCCCACCAAGGCACAGAGTTGACAAGGTTAATAACCAGGATTCCTGGGGAAAATCCTGCGGAAAATCACTGCATCTCAGCAGTACCTTCACTTCTCATTGCCCCAGCACCACCACAAAGTCTGGGAAATAGTTACTGTGTTAGGAATTAAACAGAGGTTTAGAGGCAGCCTGAATTTTAGAGGCAGTCCTTACAGCCTGAATTTTAGGACAGCAGGATAGTGCTCACATAGTTGCTCTTCCAGTGTTGCAGATAAAATTATGCTCTCCTGAATGAATTGATGAGCCAGGGGGCTAGTGATTTCAACTCAGTCAAAGTCAAATGAAATTTCTTTCCAGCAACAGGAAAAGTCATGAAGATATATGTTTTCACACTGTGCTATTCCATTCTGATGAACAATCCATCAATCTCTTGTTACAGTCCTTTCCATAATCTCCCCCAAAACCTGATATACTTGGGAGAATTTGCAGAAGAAAAGCTCTAGCTTTTATACAATCAAAGCAATATCCCAAAACACTTTCAGTTTGAACCTTTCTCAATTACTGCTGTGGAGTGTTGCATGGAGGGAAGGCTCTAACAAGCTGGGCCAGACCATTTTGGTTTATAAAGGTCAATGCCATCACCTTGAATCCTACCCAAGAGACCACTGGGAATTGCTGTGGTTTGTGGCACATTGTTGTTAAATGTTCCCTGCCTTTGATAAGTGGGATAGCTCACGCTGTTAAATTCCCTCCTGAAACAGCTGCAAGTAGAATGCACTGCAGTTGTCTGATCTCAGGGTAACATGGATAAGCAGAAGAGGACGCATGCCTGAAACAAAAGGTTATGCACGCACGAACAAACACAGAGGCAAAACCACAATTTTCAGCACAAACACTTTCTCACGAATCCAGATTCTCATATACTACAGGTCTTACCTTGATGACTGCAGACCCCTCTAGTCCTGTCAATCTGATGGTAGATAATACCTTTACACTAATGATTACTAATGTAGATAAATTTCTAGAGATTCTGTGTAGAGCATGGTGATCTCACAAAAGATTGGTTTATGAATTGGGTCATTTGTTCACATAGAAATAGCTATAATAGTGACATTGAGAGGCACACCTTCTCCACACTGCAGACACTGTAATCCTATCTCCTAACTAACCTCTGCAATCTCCCCGTGTTCGTTTGAATGAGTGAAACAGAGTGAAGCTTTGAGCTGACCTCTCCACAGAGACCTTTGAATGGATAAATCTACTGACCTTTGAGCTTTTGCAGTATAAAAAAGCAGCAAAGTCACTTCAAAGCAAGTTCCAGCTAGTACTACAAAGAACCACTGGCTTGTCAAAAATACTTTTAGATCAGCTAAGTCTGACATTTCCAGTAAAATCATGTTGGACATGTTTTACTCATGTTTTCACTCAATGTTATGCAGAACTCCTTGACTGACAATACAGATGCAGTTTTTGATTCCTGTCCAGACACGTGACTCCTCAATAATCTCTACCCTCTGCCCCAGAAAAGATATCTATTGACAGCAGCTATTTAGATTGCAACTATCAACATTCAATAATGTGAGTGGAGGCCTCACCAGACCCTCTGTGGGTCTATTTGTCTCCGTGTCTCCAGGGACAGTGGCAACTTCCAGAACCAACACAAAAGCTCTGACAAGCAGCCATCCAGGAAGAGTCAAAACCCAGACTTCCCATCAAGATGTTGCTGCCCTCTCCACGGTGTCCAAATGCCAATGATGAAGCCATTTGAATGGTGAAGCAGAGTATTCACATCAAGAAAAACTCAGTTTCACTTGTGCTGGTGCCAGATCTTATGATCTAATCTATTTGTATCCAAAAAAATTGTGCTTTATTTTACTGTGCCAATATGCTAATAGGTCATTTTCCACCAACCCTCCCCAGTTTTCCCCACAAATCCTTAAACTAAGACTTCACAACTTTGTTGTTCTTTAGGTGGTCACGCTTTGCCATGTGCATAAGATGTTCACACCAGGAATTTTAGTTTCTTCCACCTGTGACATCATTTGTGACTCATCTATAAAGCAGCATGACAGCTGAACAAAATCAGGGCAAAAGACCTTTAAAAGCCCTTGTGTCCACAGTGAGAGAGAAAAGATCTCCCCGACTATTTACCAGGGAGATAAATTACCAGGTCATCAATTTTCTGATGAGAAATTGATCACCACCCAACCTCCTTCAGATTTCTGAGTACCAGCTTTTAAGGCACTTTTGTTGGATCTTATACAGACAGCAAGGTACCAGGTAACAAAGGAATTACATTTATTGCAGCATAACAATGATACCAAAAAACTACTAAGATGGTTATTAAAGTACTGTGCTTATCACGCTACCACACCATGTTAAAATCTCAAATCCCACAGGAATCTCAGGAATTCTCAGTATGAAATCAGCATGGTCAAACAGCTGTTTCTCATGACACTTTGAGTAAGCCTGGTATTATCTGGGTACTTAGTTGCTTCAGATTGGCTAGGAAGTATATATATTTTTTCCCCTAATTGTTTCTTGCATACTTTTATAAACTTTTTTCATGGGCTTATATAAACTAAATGAATGACACTGATCTGAACATGACTGTCAAGTGCTAAACAAGATGAATAAAACTTTTCTCATTGTTATAGAAAAAAAATCCAGCTGTTTCCTATATTTAATAATAGTAATACATGACATTACAGAAAGTCTCCATAAACACATGTAAACCTTATTTACATAGCAAAATGCCTGATACCAAATAATTTAATAGGTATTTTACCAAATACCAAAAAAGACCCTCATATTTAATATAAATACTTACCTTTAGACACTGCCCATCCCTCTGAGGTGATGTGAGATTGAAATGTTCATTAAAAATACATCAGACCTTCACACAGAGTGGAACTGACATCCCAGTGCAAGAAGAATGTTAGCTTGGATAAGTGATGCTAAGAAGCCCCACAACAGATCTATCACTCTAGGTGTGGGATTCAAGATTGTTCCCTGGATAGGCAGTAATATCTTCCTGAAACTTCACTCTGCTTAATACAGTTATGAAGGGAAAAAAAAAATCAGAGCAGTACAATTCTTAATTAAAAGAGTAGAAGAGAGAGAGGGAGAGAAGATGGAGTCAGAGAAACTAGAGATGCCACTAAAAGGGTGAGTGAGGAATCAATCAGGTGTTACAAGGCTGTTGTGCTGGAGAGCCTTATATTGCCTTGAAAATACCTTAACCAATGTAAATTCATGACAGTACATTAACAGAGGTCAAAAAAAATGTAAACTGTTCTGGGTAACTTTGAGAGTTAAAATGAAAACTCGCTGTTCATTTTCTATAATATTCCTGCTCAGTGAATATTAGTTTTTTCACAAACTCTTTTCATGGACCAGGAAAAACATCTTTACTCTTGAACCCTTCTACAAAGTAGAGCCTGTGCATTCCTGCAGAGATAATGCCTTGTGGGGTCAGCATCGCTTTCATTTGCATACTCAGAGTCAAACTGCTCTCCTGTATCTGTCACAAATGCCTGAGCAAATCAGTGGTAAAATCATGTGTCTTATTATCCACTCCCTAAATCACTTAATCATAGGAAGCACGATGCACTTTGAAAGGTGTCTCAATACACATTTTGAATGTCTTTCAGATGTGCTACATAAAAGGTATTTGAAAGAGACTGTCAATAGTGTTTTAGCCAACAAGAAAGAACAATACTGTAATTGTGTGCTACTTACTCTTTAGCACTAGTTGAGCAAAATTGGACTCTTACAGCTTGTCTTACATTGTAAACCAAGCAGCCAACTTGCAATCTATAGGCATGGATATATCCATATATCCATGTGGGAAGTGTGTAAAAGCAAAACTGAAAATATACAGGCAATTAAAACCATAACTGAGAAAACAAAATGCTGAAGAAACAGTGACTAACGTAAGGTTATAAAAAAGTAAATTCAGGGCTAATGCAATTCCTCCTTGAAGTACTGTGTAACATAAAGACTCATACAAAAAGAGGAAGATAAGGCAAGAAACTGGACAAATAATCAAGTAATATTTCTGGAAGTTGTTGGTTTTGAGGAGCAGTATGAAGCCAGATGAAACTGTAGGAAGTGCTGGAAACATGAAAAACTTAATATGTTAAGAGAAACAGGATGGTGCCAAGTAGCCAAAACAGAGAGAAGTATGGGATGATGAAGGGCTGTTTTTATTTTAATTGAAAGTTAAAGACCTACAAATAATTATGGGCTGCATTTCAAGTGGTTCCTGGTGCTGAAGGAGGAAGAGGTGGACATGGATCATAGTAGCTGTCATCTCTCAGTCCTCAAACTGAAATTTTGCTTGTTTCTGCTTTCCTACTCAGGGAAATTTTCTTTCTCCTATTCCATATCTTTGTTTTTCAGCATGTTATCTTCCTCAATGCTCCAGACTCAAAGCAAAGGGAGCTAAATCTTGAAGGCATTGTCTGCCTTGCCTGTTCAGCAAATTGATCACCAGGTCTACTATCTCAACATCATTTCTTCTCCTCATCATTTCCTTTCCTCAAAGCTGAGATGCCTCACTGGAATTAACCCCTTGCAATATTGTAAGCAATATTGCAACAGCACTCCAAAAAGTAGATGGAACGAATAATATTCATAAAAGTTATTATAGGCATTCCCACATCCCTCACAGAGGTAAACAGAAGAAGTTGCAGGAGAAGGAGATTAAGCATCATGGATAAACAATACATCCTTAGATCATGGGAATGGCAGGAAGGATATTAAAAAAGGTAGCATATAGATGTTTATTCTACCCTCTAACAGCAGTGTGCAGCCAGACTAAGGCTGCACTATTTCTTTGCATTCTGGCCAAGGATTCACACCTCTCTGCACAGCAGCAAGCGTGTAGGCAGAAGAACTTGCCATTTCTCAAAAAATCAGGGTTAGCCTTTGCATTAATTAAGGCATCAGGTTCCACTATCATCCTCCATCCTTATTACTATCCTTGGATTTTAGGCTATATTTAAAATCATGCCATTTCAGAATCCTTTATGAATAAATATGAGTGTCAAGACCTGTGTGCATCTCTTATGCACACAAGACAGTAGAGTACATCACGTACTCACAGAATCTTATTAAATGTCTCTGAGACACGTAATCTTGTGAACCTCATCTGTAAACACAGGTAGCAGTTGTACTTAATTTCTCTCCTCTATCCTTCACAATCTCCCTTCAACTATCTCATTCTTAGTTACTAACTGAGAACTGAGCAGAAACTAAGCACTCATCTAAGTATGTGGATAGGATACCTGAAGATATGTGCCAGGGAAAGGAGAAAATCTTGATCAGAGAGTAAATATAGTGCATTGAATACTTGCTGGTTATGTGAAGGTATCTGAGTATTAAAAATTAATACAGAAAACTGAAAGCAGGAGAAGAGGCCTTATTTGGGTTGAGTGTTCTCTATTTTTAAGAATTAAAAGAAATAATTATTTTAGCAGTGACATAAAAATGAAATGGTGACATATTCAGTTTGATTATTCACCCTTCACAGTCGACTTGTTAGCAATGTATCACCAGTGGGGGACATTTTTGCCCCTGGATGATTCCCAGTGGCAGGAACAGCATGGTCCAGAGTGACCTCTGCAAACCCGCAGATGAACCAGAGATGACAGTCAGGCAGAGGAGCACTCAGAGCTGGAAAAGAAAATTAAGTTTTGCAATAGCTGTGGGTCATGCCACGATCATCTACATAGGTGTTTGTATTGTGTAGGGAAGACAGGTGCCATAAATGCAGTTCATGGAAAAAAGGCTGCAGCAGTCCAGCTCAGAGACCCTAACAGAGATGCACAGTCTGAGGGATCAGGTCCCAAGTCTTTGGCGGTGAGTGAGAAAACCATGAAAGTCAGAGCATCCTGCCCTGGTTAACAGATACTGTGTAAACAGAGCATAAAAAAAATCAGCAGGCTAAGCTTGTTTTATTATCGGCTCAAACCTGATACACAAGAGGGATTTAGGCCAAGTTTGGCTAGGCATTCAGGACATGTTTGAACTTAAAGATGTGCATTGTCCTGTCACAACAAGGCACACTATCACTCTTGAATTAAGGTGCATGCTTCAGTATCCCAGAGAATAGGGAAAGTATCCTCAACCTACCTCTTCATGGGAGCCACGCTCGAGTTTGCCACATGAATGAGAGTGTTCATTGTAGTTATTTGCAGAACATGAACTTTGCTCTTTTGAGGGAGGTGATGATAGCTGGAATTATAACAGCTCAGAAGCAGACCCTGATATTTTTATGCTCAGGGTGATCATTCTAATTGTTATTGATTAATAATGAATATTGTGCCTTTGTATCCAAGAGAGACAGGAGAAAAAGACTCACATTTTTTTTCTGCAGGGCTGTATGATCTGCTGCCTCACAATATGCAACTCCTCCAGCACATGGTTACAGGGTTAGGAAAATCAAAATACATTCTTTTTATTAGTTAGCAGTAATGACCCTTTATTTTTGATTATTTGTGCATTAACAGCATGGAATGGAGATGTGATATGTAAGGAAGTTATTCTTTGCTAATTTGAAGTTTTTAAAATACACAGCACACTATCTATTATGTATCATGCATTACAATTACGACAACAGTTTAATTAATCACCAGCACCCTGTTTTGTATCAGTCTGCTGCTGAATTCTGGGTAATGGTGTTGTTTACCATTTAGCAAGTAGCAACATTTCACTCTGTTTCACTACATTAAACTGCTCAAATAAAGCAAGCGGATATTGGAAAGAGTTGGCCATCTGCCTTTATTTTCTTTTACTTTTGTTAAGGAAAGGGGAAAAAAAATAAACCCCACCACAGCCTCTGAAAGGAGAAAGAGCACAGCCATGAAACTGATAGTGACGAAAAACACCCTTTTTTATCAGGTCAAAATCTCATCTAAATGCAGTTCTGATGAATGGTAAAAAGCTTGCTTTGTGGATTTGGAGTGGGTCTCAAGACCAGCAATGAAGTCTAATGATTATTTAATGGTGCCGCACTTGAAGCAGGATTATGTGAGACTCTCTTCCCTGTTAAGAGTTTGATGAATAGGTTTTGTGACAGCCATTTAGGAATAAACAAGAATTCATCAGTCTGCATAAGAAGAAGCCAGTTTATAGATTAAGTTTCTTGAGGTAATTCATGAGGTCAGTCCCATTTAGATGTAGACTATTAGAGCTCAGCTTTTGAGAGCGGCCATACAAGGGAGTTACTCCAAATGGACCTCTCTAATACAAAGCCCCCTTTCAGAGGGAAGCCTGAAATTTTTATGACCCTGCTGCTAGGAAGCACATCAACTTGTCACTGTGAAGATCTGCTGGGGCAAGACCTCATCACTCTATTAAAGAGCTCTGTGACCCTATTGATTTGAAGTATTTAAAGCAGGGGTGAAGTTCAAAGCAATTTCTTTTCTATACTATTACTCAGCCTCTCTGTGTCTTGGCTCTAAAACATCTGCTGTCAGTTCCTCTCTGGTGTCTGACTCTGGAATCTGTCACTGGAGAACAGAGTAGTTTTATTTAGAATAAATTGGATTCCTTTTCACTTTTCAGCATTTCGTATTGTGATCAATGGTTTACACTGCTTCATGTGCCAGGAGACTTAACTGCCACTGTACCCTTTCCTGCCTCCTCATGACTCAGCCAGGGCCTGCTCCTGAGGCTCTGTAATCAATTCTTTCCATTTGAACAGGTTACCTGCCACCGCTATTTCTAATTGGCTAATCATTAAAAGTAATAAACATCTACATTTGGGGGAAAAAAAATTAAAAAAAAAAAAATAAAAAGGGGGGCAAAAAGTCCCAGAATGCCATTTTGGAAACAAAACCTTCACAGGATCTTTTATACTTATTTGCTTGGAGGGAAAAAGAAAAAAAGACACTGAATAAACAACTCCATTATTTTTAAATGTCAGCAAGTAAACATCGTAGCTGGTTCTTGGAGGGGCTTCTTCAGAACAGTGCAAGCTCCTTTACTTCTCTGCACAAGCTGGAGGCGCCAGGGTGCCTTCTCAATGCTTAATAATACATCAGGCTGGGTGTATTTATTAAAGCTGTGGTTTCTGACACCAGGCTAGTTATTAAAGACTGTAGAGAGAACAAGATAAATATTCAATTTTATGATGTCAGACAAAAAAACTGAGATAAAGGAATGAACAATGGAATGGAAATGGTAATGAAATGGTTACAAAAATATTTAAGATAATGATGCATAGCAACAGAAAGAAATTAGGTAGGAAAGATAATTATATACAGGATTGCATAGAGCAAACCTATCTGTTATCATCATCAAGGGAACTAAGTTCTGATGGGGTGAAAAATGCACTTTCTCTCAGGAGCTGCTTTGTCAAATAGCTATCATGTTCATATCCTACCTGTAATATTTAGACACATTTTATCACATATTCTAACAAATTGCCTAATACAACTAAGATAAAAGGGATGTATTCTACCAGACAAAAATGTAGCCATTGTTTTCAGCTGATTAGTGCTGATCTACATTGCCTATGACTCTGCCCCATAATATATGTTTCATCATTTTATTAGTGCTGTCATTTTACACAAAACTTTTAAAATTGAATGTGTTTCTGGGGGGAATGAATTATGTTTATTGCAAGATGGCAACTGCAAGTTTTATTCAGCAGTATCTTTAAGAATCTATAAGACTGCAGACAGATGTACCTATTGCTTGTCAATCAAAATACACATCCTTTGCAGCATTGTATTTTCTTTAGTCAGCAAGGAAATCATGTTAGTGCTGTGTAAGGTCAACAGTAAATGCACTAGTAGGATCCCTGACTGAGAATTTTCAATAAAGGCAGCACCAAAGATGAGGAAGGAAGATAACAGTTTGTATTCTGTTCCTCTGAGGGAAGGGGTGATAAACAAAATTCTAAACCATTCCTTCTATTTTTCCTTTCTTTTTAGAAAAAGGGAACTGGTGAGAGTCACTGCAACAGAACACTATAACAAGTTGATATCATCTTGAGTTCATGATGCTGAATATGTTGGCATTTATGGCGCATTCTCCCAGGGCACATTTCAAAATGAAACTGAAACTTGATGGACCAACTGTACTCCATAAAAAAATTATAAAAAGCCTTTTTTTTTTCCCAGCCTAAAGAAATGGAGAGCTTCAAAACAGTTTCCTGCCATATCAATCTACATGTTGGAGGTGAGTCCAAACACAACAAATCAAAGTGTTTTTTTCTCATCTTTTTTTTTTAGATTATGAATGATACAGGAATTTATAGAGCATGCAAATTTATTACCGTGTTAATAGGCCCCCCTGTTTATATCTGGCAACATATGTTATATCCAGAATCACTAGGAAGCAGCAGAATTTTTAGGGATGGAGGGGGAGGCAATTAAAGAATTAGGCCTAATTACCGTGAAAAATCTCTGGAAGAAACATACAGAAACCTTGTGCAGCAGAAACACAAAGAGAAGGCAGAGAAATATTCTTTAGCATGACCGTGGTTGTAAACTGCAACTCTAATCCAGGCATTTGTAACCAAAAAGCAAACACTATCTGAACTCAATAGCTCTTCTCATATAATTAAATGAAAAGAGACAGAGAAAGAATATGTGTCTATGTAGAAATTTTCTCCTCACTTCAGATCTTCATAGGTATTTCGTTTTTAACAGCTGAGCATGTACTGAACCAAATACTCACTAGACAGCAACCCAGCTGGTTGTTTAAAATCAGCTTTAGCTCCAGGATGATGGCAGAACCGTTTGGCAGTCACTGGTAAAGGGACAAGAGAAGTAGAAATGGCTGCAGGAGAGGTATTTCAACAAGGAATTTACTGAAGGCACTACCGAGGATTCCAGGCTCCATGACAGCAGTTTGATAGAAAATGTAGAAAATGTCTCATGTAAAGTGTTTCTTGTAGACCTGTAAAACCAGACTGGTAAAGTGTTTACCTTTTGATAAACAAAGAAGTCAATTAATTGAAATTTGTGATTCTCGCAAGAGAAAAAAAGTGTTTGGGGAAAAAGTAAATACATGTCCCACCCCTTTATGCCTCTGCTCTTCAGTGAGCCAAGTTCCAGCTGAACCTGCATTCACCATGTCCTCTCCTGAAAAGAAAGTGAGGTATTAGTTGCTATGAGAAGTGCAGTAAGAGTGCAAGGATGAGATAGCCAAAGGGCCGGAAGCACAAAGCATCACAGTGAAATTTCATAGTCAAAACCTTAGGAAATTCAATTTCTTGGAAAAAAAACCCAACAACTTTTCATGGGGAAACATTATAACCAGCTCTACAATTTTGTGTTCCTGTAACAAGATGGAAATGTGTTGCAGGAAGCAGAGTAGCAAGAGGCTGTAGGACTGAGCACAAATATTAGGCTTTTAGCATCAGCTGCTGTGAGCAGAAAGCAGGAAGATGCCTGCTGTAATGGAAAAAATGTATGGGGGCAACAGGCCTAAGCTTTGCTGAAGGTATTCAGTAATTCAGTAACTCTTCAGATACAGAAATCACTGTCTGAATTTAACTTTTGCAAAGCTATGTATGACAGCGAGGGTCTACCAGGGAAGAAAATTTTCAGGTGTGGTTAGGCTGTGTGTCCCCACAGGAAGATCCTGAACCCACCATGATGGGCAGGTAAATAACAGGTATATCAGCCTCACTTCAGCCTGCACATGTTAGAATGAATTCATGGCCCAGCTTCTTAAATTGTTTTATATCCTAAATATTGATCTCCTTTATCTGTGTGTTGCCATATCCATCTTCGTCTTTAATCATTCTTCCTCTACAGGTGGGTTATCATTTTTCCAATGCATGTGTATTATGAGCTTTGCCACCAACAGAGATAATATCTTCCCATTCTAGGTTGTTTAGTGTGAGTCCTTCCCATGCTGAAGTATTATTAATCATGTTGTCATCACTTAAATAAATAATAATCATCAACAATTATTTCTATTTTCACAAAACCACTAAAATAATAAAAAGCAAATCTGATATTATTTATTAATAAATATGCAGGGGACAAGTGTTAGGATTAAATTTCTATTTTTCATCTGTATTACAGTGTCATCTAGAGGTTCTGGATAAGAAGAGGGTGTCTCTGTTTTAGGTACTGCAGAAATTCCAGCTTAAATGACCTAGCATGTCAAAGAAGAAGGTATGAAGGGGAATGGAGGAGCTAGAACTAGAAATCAGACCCTCCACCCCTGTTCAGCTCCCATGGTTATGCAGAAATGTAGCCTGGCAAGAGAAGGACTTATACAGACTTACGCTACCCTGTTGTTCTCCCTATTCTTCCAAGTAGGAGCCCAGCAGGAGGATACAGGACACAAACCTCTGTCCCCAGCCCAGCTGGGCCACAAAGCAGCCACACTGCTGACAGCCCTGGGGCATCTCTCCCTCCTACCACGTTTTGAAGATGTGTCTTTTCCCTCTCTTTCTCCTTTGCATCCCAAGAACCAAGCTATACAGTGAAGACAAACCTCCCCTTAGCCCAGACCAAGTAATTTTCTATCTGGTTTCCAGCAGACATGAAGGTTTTGCAGCTGATGTGTGTGTCTGTCTGTACCTGCCTCTGCTTGTGCTTTTCTCCCTTTCTTTGCTAGCAATTTCTAAACCTATTTGCCACATTCAGCTGCATTTGGCAGAGAGGCTGAGGTTTAAAAAAATTATATTTCTATAAGACTTTTGAAGAAGAAACCTCACCCTCACTTTACTCAGGAGACAGGAGGCAGCTGAGATGTGCCTTCAGCTCAGGGTTTGCAAGACACACATTTGTTTGCCCCTTACATGTTGGGCTAGGCAAATGAGGGGCAAAGGGGCAAACAAATGGGATGGATGAGAACAGAGGACACTAGAATGGTTTAGGTAGAGTGGCAGAGGATTTAGGGCATACAAATGTCTAAGCAACCATCTCCTTTGGTCCTGCTACTCAGAGAGTGGTTTGTTTTATGGAGAGCCAATATGATTTGTATGTGTTATGTCCAAATGCAACTGGGTATCTTACAAGTGACTGTTGTAAAAAGATGCAAATGCAAATAAAGAGGAAATGCAGCCTCTGAAGTTCTGAAAGAGCTCCTGCACTTGTCCACCTGCTGTAGAAGCAGAAGATGAAGCAAAACCAATGTCTTCAGACTGATTCTTTAGCAGCAGGGAGCAGTGCCTGGGAACAGCAAATGACTTTAGGCTTTGATGAGGTCCAGCCTGAGTGTGATGTAGAGGGCAGAGCCCAGGTTCTGCTCTCTTAATCTGAGATGGAAAAGGTCTGCAGCACAGCCAGCTCCCCCGACATAAGGTGAGAGTTCTCCAAGGTGCTCCTGTGTAATCTAAGCCTGTAGGGCTCATCTAGCAACCTGTGCTGTGATCACTGATGGATCCAGGAACATTTATTTATCTTTGGTGCTGGAGACACTTGAATGATACAGAAAATGCACAGAAAATGATACAGAAAATGCTCCTTAGAAACTTTTCCTGCTTCTTCCTGAGGCATGGAAATGTCACTATTTGAGATTTTCCCCATCTGTGGTTTCTGTGGTTTGAAAGTACTGTTGCATCTGTAGAAGGAGAACAAGCTGCTGCAGCACTTGGTCTCCTGGCAGAAATGAGCCAACATGCCACAAGCATGTACTGAGTTGGACTCTGTGCTCTGTGATCCACAGCAGGTTAATTGGCCTAAAAGGTCTGGGTTGTCTGGCCTGGATTTTTGCAACAGAAGTCCCAGGCCAGACTGTACTGCCAGGATTTGCAGGTGGTTTGCACTTCAGAACTGTCTTTTCCAAATATAAGAGGAAGATGGCACAATCCTTTCCCACTTTTGGACAGATGCAGGAATGTTTGCACCATACTCATTATCTTGCTGAAAAAGAGGCTGGAAATTCACTGGCATGGCAGTGCAGATTGAAATGTTATCACATTTACTGCACAGCATTTCCAGATGCAGTCAGAGGGCATTTCTGTGGGCAACAGACGGTGAAGTCAGACCCAGTCTGAGGAGGAGAGTAGCAGAGACAAATCCTTGAGATAATTTGGAATAGCATTTGCAGACAAGATAAATGAATGCCCCACAGCTGGACAAGCTGTTTTAAGTCCTAACAACATACCTTACTTTTTTTTTTCTTCACAGTATTCTTATAAGACAGGAAAATTGAAGGCAAAATAAAGATTTATCTACTCTGTACAGTAATAGTAATAAAATATAATGTGATATATTCTGTTCTCATAAGTACAATTCCATACTGTGGATTATATAGCAAAATCTTCACAAATACAACCCTAATATAAACCTTAAAACTTTGCACTTGCATGATAGCATGTTGTACCTCACCTTTCCTGAAGTGTTATGCTTAGTACTGTTTGTTTGCACTGAGCATTATCACTACATATGGCTCCACTTCACATACGCGATAATAAATACTGAATAAATCACAGATAATATTCACAGACTTGTGTGGACAAACTTGTTATTTTAGGAAATTCAGAAAGGGACTAAATTGCCTTTCATGTGATGGAATTTTGCTTGTCAAGCAAGAAGAGAGAAGATGCCTTCTGAGCAATTGTTGCCATAGTCAGGCATGTTTTTAGCCTGAGAAAGCTGTGCTTAGCACTCAGTTACACAGCTTGAAATCTTCATTTTGTGGGAGGATAAGTTTGAGAGTTTTCAGTGATAACATGAATGTTAAAATTTTTTTATTTAAGCCCCATATCTACTTATTTTTATTGATATTTGCAAATTCATTGCTCTACTTCTTCAGTTCTTCTAACTTTGTAGCTCCATCCCAATTCACTTGACTCCTGTGCTTAAAGCCACCCCAATACTTCAGTGCAGCTATGCATTGTACTGCATACCCTCCCTCTACATTGTACTGCATCAGTTTTTAATGGGGGAAATCTCACAAGTAATACCTCCCCTCTACTTTCTTCCTCTTCTTTTCCTTTGACAGGATATGGAGGCTCTTATTTTACCTACAGTTCTCCTTCAAACCTTCTACTTAAAGCAATAACAGCATCTCCTCACCTATTCTCCATTACATATACTATCCATCATATCCTTCATTTTCTTGTGAGAACTTAAACTTTCCATCTGGTGCCTCTTTGGTCTCTTCCATCTTGCATGTTTATGGGATAATATTATTTTTCTTTCTTTTATTAAAACCACCCACATTTTCCTCCTTCACCACTACTCCATTTACCCATCTCTAAACTGATATGATGCACAATGTGATACTTCTCTTCAGAGATCCTCTCCTCCATTGTCAAAGTCATTTCTCTTCACTGGCTTATGCCACCTGGTCTTGGTGAATTGTTCCCAGAGAAAATCTTCAACAACATTTTCCAAACAACTCTCATCCTCTTTGTCCCACCTTTGTGAATGAAACCTTTTCCAGAATAATATGTCCACACTCAGAAATTTCCTGAAACCATGTGTTGTTCTTTAGTGCAGCAGCGTCTGAGCTAGTAAGGCCTGCTAGCAGAGATAGTGAAGATTTATACATGGTGGCCTTAAAGATAATGAAATATTTTCTTTTTTGACTTCCTCAGCTCTGTTCATACAACATACTCTTTAGAGGCTCTGTGTTATCTTCTTTCCAGGTTTCAAAGCAGCAGAGGCAAGTGATGAGTCACACTCAGGCCACCTTTTCTTCTCTTTTTCCTCTAAACTTATTTCTCTTTCTTTGCCTTTCTATTCAGAACTCCAACCATCTGTGCAAATTATAGGTCTGACTGTTTCTGTGATGCATCCTTGTAAGGAGTCATGATCAAAGAAGGTAAAACATAGGTTATTATTTCCCCTGTCCCAAGTCCCCCTCACAGCCTTCTGTCTATTCCATGCATAATCCAGTGTTTGGCTCAGCTTTCTTCCACTCACCAACATCTGGGCTATATTTAAAGGCTACAGAGCCTCCCTGTAGAACATCCTTCAGACAAAGCTCTAGCAATCCCAACAAATTTCTAAAGCTGTTGCTCAAATCATGATAAAGCTTTTGGTATTTTCACTGGACTTGAGAAATATAATACTATATTAATACTATATGAAGTCAAAATGCTTCTGCAAGATTATATTTTCACACCACTGCTCCAAAAACATCACCTCTGCATCTCCCCTTCTGATCTCAAGTAATGCCAGTCTGCACTGTACACTTACTAGGGTTTCAAACAGGATCCTCCAAAACTTTTATGATGTCAGAGATGATGAGTTTTTGTGATGCAGAGAAAGGTGAGGGCTACCTCTCTGGTACATACTAGGTATGCACATTGTTCTCTTTCAAAATCTTGTCCTGCAATGCTTCTACCAAAAAAATCCTTTCGATAAGAAGGTCCTGGGTCTAAATTCACGAGCTAAAGACCTTCATTACCGTTTTTAGGACTGAAATGGAAAATGTGGATCCTTAAAATTTTCTTAGTCCTAGAAGGTCCAGAATTGCCCAGAACTTTGAGTTTGCTCCAGAAATCTATTCCATAGGTGTCTGGGAAAAGTCTCCCCCACTGGGTATATACAATGTATTATCACAGCAGGGCTGAGTAGAGTGGGGTGTGCTTTATACCAGAGTCCATTGGGATGCTCAGACCTGCAAAGTCTGAACTGCTGTGACCATCAAAAAGATAAACCAAAATAAGAGCTGGAGATAGTTTATTTTCTTTGAACCAAAAAGCACAGTCAATGAACTTAGAATACAGAAGACCTAGGCTCAAAGTTTCACTTCGCCTGAGATAATCTAGGTAAACTATCTTTTCTTCTGTAAGAATTTAAACTTTGTTCATCTAGGACCAAATGAGGTCAAATTTGGTAAGGTCATCCAGGTGAAACAGTTTTAACAGAAAAATCTAAGGAAGTACCTCTCTGGGTTACCATATGGCTCAACAATTTGGGAAGTGTCTGATGTTCTAAGTCTGGAAAAGGCATACAAATATAGATGCCTAACAATTCAGGTGAGGCTGGAAGTAGATGGTGACTTCCAAACTAAGTTTTTCACCACATCAGCAAATATGAATTTCATCTGCAAAGCCATATATTTCACTTTTATAGTGGTTTTAATAAAGAATTAATTTAAATTTGAGTTCAGAACAGAAAGGTCAATGGGAGTATATGCTCAGGCATAGAAAGGAGAAATATTTAATCCCACATTATTCTTGTAAGGCTAATAATAGCACAAAGGGCTGAGGTAAAAGCCTCCCTAACAAGTCAGGTAGTGAACCTAAATGTACTGTGAGTGATGTTGGCCTTTTTGCTGATCTCTCTGAGAATATCATTCCCAAAGCACCTTCTGCTCTCATAGGTGGTGTTTGCAGCCAAAAGGGCTTTCTGGTGGACCCACAGCTGGTCATATAATTTCACTATAGTAAATTCAATTAATTGTGTCCTATTTCTGTTTCCATACTGTCTATAATGATCTATGAGGCTCTTGAACATTCTTGCTGTGTGTAGGGGTTTGTGAGATAGTAATTTTAAATTAATGCTTGGCTTGGAGCTGATTTTCCTGTACTCAAGAGCAAGATTTTCATTATTTTGTATCTGGTCTGTTCTAGTTGAGGAGAAATAAGTGGGAAGGGTTTCTGTTGCCTGACTGGATGAGTTTAACCTTTGAGTAGGCTTTTCTTGGCCTGCTTTACTCAAACTCTTGCCATGGATGAATTAGAAGTTCATGTGCAAGATGTAGTCTTCACTCAAACTGTCTGTCTTTTTTAGGCAAGAGCTTTTTCTACTAAAATCATACTCGAGAGTATCTGAAGAAAAAGAAATATAGAAGAATTGCAGTGAAGTTGGTTTTTAAAAAGTTTCAAAAAAATTCTGCACTTATTGCTTTACACTCTTAAAAGATGGTTTAATCAGGTTTCTGTTATCGTAACCAGTGTTATGCTGCTACAGCAGAAGCAGAAAAATTGGTGGCAGAGATGGACACAGAAGGGGGAGCACTGGTGACAGCAACAAACAAGTTTTAATAATTAACACAGACCTTAATTTTAAAGTCGCTTTTTACATAGAGAAAAAGTGCACCTTATAGAGACAGTATTTTTACATAAACATTTGCAACGTTTATCCAACATCCACTTCTGTAAGGGGCCTAATAATATCAGAGGTTTAAATATTGAATGTTCTTATTTGTGTACCGTACCTATTGCTAACACTATATTTAATCAGTGATAAGATGCATTTTTACACTTATTTCACTAGGATTATTTTAACTTCTCTCTCTGCATGCTGGTTCTCTTCTGAGCATCTTTGTTTCTACTGTTACACTTCAATCCATATTGTGCATGTCCTTTTGAAGCAAGTTGCCTTCATGTACTGCATTTTCTTTGCATTGCAGCACTGTCTTGAATGATGTGAATTGGCTTATTTCTACATTAAACCAAGCTGTATGATGAGCTCTAGAAGAGCATTCAATGCCACTAATAGGCTTTCAGTCCACATAACCAGACTAATCTAGGGTAAAACATCTGAAAGATGTATACAGTGGACACAGGCTGAGTGTGATCAATTTCCTTCCACAAGACCTCCCCCTCTGAGTCGCACTTGTTAGTGAGTGGGAAGAGCCCAAGAGTCACCTGCCTCAGGGGGGCAGAAACACATGAGCAAAGAGATGAAATGAGATGAAACACATAGGTGATGTTGCACTCAGACTTATTTTCCCCCAAAACACTGTGTACTGTTTAAATTAATAGATATCCAATAACCTTGAATATTAAGGGTTTATGATGTGCTTAGGACCACTAGTGCAGAATAGCTGTGGAAGAACACAGATGTGCCCAAACTATTCCCTGCTGCGGATGTGCAGGTTAATTCCCCTTAGGCATGCTGTGGAAAATAAGCTCAGCCATTTGAAGGGTTTGGCCAATCCTTACAAAATATTTTACAGGTATGTGTTAATATTTCTCACTAGTTGTTTTGTATGCTCAGCTCTCTGTCCTGGGAAGTCTGAGTTTATTAGACATCCATTATAATTGACACATTGTTGAAGTAGGGGTGAATAGATGCATTAGACAGATGATCTTAATTGGCTTTCATCCAAAAGAATTAAAATAAAAAGACAGCTGAATTTCATTCACATTTTCAATTAGTAAAACTTCCTTTCATTATTATAATGCCTGCTGAAACAGCAGCCACATCAGGGTGACAAATCCCGTTATCATGCTTTCTGCAATTGTCTTCCAAAAAGGCATCTATTGAAAGCATTGTCTGAGCGTGTGTATAATGCTGACAATCAAGCTCCACTCAGAAAGCTGGGGGAGGGTGTCTGGCTGTGATCTATACAGAAATGCATTTCTTTCCCGTGCTGCTGGTTCTTCACTGCTGTGTGCCTGTGCTGGGGCAATGTGCTCTGACAGGCAATGTATACTGACAAGATCAATCACTGAGCATTAGTGGAATTCTCATGCTTTCCACCTATTTTTCTTCCCTTTCTTTATTGAGCATGATCCTCTGCAGGTGTTATTTGTTTGTCGGGCTGTTACATAGCAAATGTGGAAATAATTTTTTTTAGGGAGTAGATAACAGCTGAACTCATATTGCAGACAATGGTTTCACACTGAAGTAATAATCTACGAGAATGTGAAAATAATTCTTTAGGCATTAGAGGAAGAAATAAATGGCTTCTTGGAGCAGGGGAGCAAACAAAGGGGCATTAGGAGGCTGATTTTTAAAATCTTTTTTGAGTGGCTAACCAACCTAATGCACTTGTAATAGCATTCCAGATTCTTAGCTTAGCCAACTCACCTAACTTAACCAGACAAAATTATATTATTTACTTGTTCCATATGTGACACTGAAGAGAAATATGTGGATAACAAAAAAAATCTGTTCATCTGGGGCTGGTCTTACCCAGTTTTCTTTTGCTGAGTTATACACCAAGACCCATATGTATTGCCTTAGGGTTGTTTTGTTTTTATTTATTCAATTATTTACTTATTGAATAGTTCCAACTTACATAATTTCCTACATCATCTAACTTTGAATGTCCACGTTCTCTTACACCCACGTTCTCACATCCCACCTGAAACTACATATATGAATCACAACTACATATATGAACCCCAATATTAGGGGTTGATGTTCAGTTTTCCACAGAAAGCTGGAATCCATTAATTTCGAGCATGTTAACAAGATATAGTTGGTCAATGCCAAAATCCAGTTACCAGACTGAAAACTTGGCACTCTGATGCCACAAAATTTCTGCAAATCACAACCCCTTCACAGATGAGGGGAAATTTCACATTAATGTAATTGATACTTTTTATTTATTAAGATTTTATGTTCTTTGTCTCACATGCCTGTCAAAGTCCAGCACAACTGGGCCCTGCCAGGCTGGAAGAGTTCCTCACTCCTGGCCCTACCAGTTCAGTTCTCTACTTTTTCATTTGGCTGGCCATCTCTGAAGGATTAATTAAGCATTAATTTAATGTCTGTCAGCATTTGTATTAAGTGAAACCAAGACAATTTTGCTCATGGTAAGGTTTCTGGTAAGGAAGAAAATGTTTTTATTTTTTAATGATGTACTAGAGCTCCTGAAGTTGCTTTAAAGCAGCCTTTATAAAGTGTGAAATGTGGAAAAAACTGAAAGAATAAAACAAAACCTAAAACTAAAGCCACTAAGGAATAATGATGAAAAGAGAAGAACGCAAATCATTTCTCATCCTTCCTACTAGAGATGCATTTTATAGCTAATGCATTTAATGAGTCAACATTGACTTATATTGCCTGAAAGCTCACTGAATTATTGAGTATCTGTGGTATGGATTATATGGAAAAATATTTTGAAATGGCTTTTTCCTCTGTGAAAATTTAATTTTATTTATATTCAGCTACAGTTATTTTCCGAGGTTGTTATTAGATGAGTTCATCTTTCCTGTATATTTTAAAGAGCTAATGCAATTTGGTAAAAAATAGACTTTTTGCAGAAGCTTTAGAAGCTCTGCGGTTTGAAAAACACCTGAAGAAAGCTTAACTGAAAGAAGGACAAAAGAATAAATCAACAACAACAACAACATTTCTCTGAGACATATGTCTACTAATTTAGCCCGAATAAAGCGTCTGTCATATAATGAGCTTTTTTTCAGATGGATAAATATTGACTTGGTTTGATCTTTTTTTTTGTGTCCTCTAAATAAATAATAACAATCTGAATATTTAATTTTTTCCCTTGGGTAATAGGAGGGCATGCTGCTGGTGAAGAGAGATGAAGAGAGAACTGCTCCAGGCTCAGGTATAGTGCAATCCTTCACTGTGGACCTGTTTATTACATTTTCAACTTCCAGTCTTGGGTGGTAGATTGATTTGGCAGAGATTAGATGGGAGGTAGGAAGGAAAGCTGTCTTGTTAACCATTTCCCATATGATGATTTAACACTGACTTGGCACTATTCTTAAGTGCCCTGCAAGCAGACAGTTTTCCAAAAGAAATGGTATCTGCAGCTCATATGCAGAGCTTTTCGATAGCTCTGCTTTGCAGACACTTCTCTGAAAACCTGGCCATGGATGACACACCAGCGGGAGCCATAGCAATACCATGCTTGTCAAACACAGCTTTGAGAAATATTATTTATAGGGCTGTCTGGTAAACAAACCCATTTTGTGAAAAACTTTCAAGTTTCAGAATGTGATTTTGGTCACATCAGAATGAAAATGTGAGCTGTCAAACTTTTTGGGTTTTTGAGGAGGGAAATAAATATCCTGGAGAGTGGCCAGGATTGCCAGGATGCATGGAAATGCCAGAACTCAGTCTGTGTTTCTTCTTAGTCAGCAAAACACTCTTGATTCAGCAAAAAAGAAACATTTTCTCAGGAACAAACATGTAATCAATGGTTTTCTACCATCCTCTGTGATTAGCTACCTAACTGTTTATCCATCCAGTAACCTCTGTACCATGAGCTATGGTTCTCCACAGTTCTTGTCTGGCTAGTTAAACCTTTGTTTAAATCTTTGTTACTGCCAATCCATCTGGTGCTTCTTAAGCAAACAAGAGCTCATAAACAATATGATTTTCCACCACAGAGAAATACATTACCTTTCTTTAACCGTGCTGTCTTTCAGGGCTGTGTGTCCCATGCTGCATGTGCCTCACAGTGGGCAAAGCAGAAGATTCTGGCTCTTGAGTGCAACCCTCAAAAATTATAACACATATGTTAATATGACTCTCTACAGAAAGACTTGGTTTCACTGGACCACAGCTTAAACTAATGAACTTTGGAGCACAAAACCTTTATGCATCTGCTTACTTGGTCTCCATCTTTCAAACCACATTCTTGTCCACTGCTATCAGATTCTGAAAAGAAATACTAATTTTTTTAGTTTTCATATTTTTAAGTCAGAAGCTGCTCTCATCCATCAAACTAGTCCAGTGCACTTTGCAGAATAAAGGCCTTATGTTGTAAATTCTTCTCTAAAATATTGTTCCATTTGGGCAGTGATTACATATTGTAGAGATAATTCCCATTCTGAGAGTGTGACACAGTGAAGCCTTAATTCCTCTGGTCATTACCACAGTGCAAATAACCAGCCAGCAGCAGTGAAGACCCAGAGTTGCTGCTGGCATAATGGCAAATTCATGTGCATAAGAAGTGGTGACAGGAAGGGTGCAGTCACAGCATAAGGGAAATATTAAAAAACCCAAACTTTCATTAGCAGGAATTAATTTGCAGAGTCTTGCCAAGACTACTGCACATGCTTAGGAGTTGTGTAAATAAATATCACTGTCCTTCTGCTGTAGCTGTGAAGCTTGATATAATTTAGGGCTGAGCCTGTGGCTATGGGAAGCTCTGGGAAAAGATCCCATGTGCTCTGCTCCCCAGCCTGTGCTCTGAGCACCACAGCATGCTGCCTCCCAATAAAGCATGAGATGAGGCTGTCAGACAGCCTGGCACGGCAATGTATGAAGGGGGATATCCTAGCTCAGGGCAGTGACCAGCCAGCACATATGACAGGACAAATCTACAGAAATGGAGGAAAATGCATACCAGGCAGGTGGCTGTGTCTTATGTGCCACACTCAGCGTCACAGAATCATAGGATGGCTTGAGCTGGTAGGCAGACCTTAGAGGTCAAGTAGATTCCAACCCCCCTGCCATGAGCAGGGACACCCTTTCAGAAGATCAAGTTGCTCAAAGCCCCATCCAACCTGGTCTTGCACATTTTAAAATACCTTCTCTGAAGAAGGGTTAAAACTTAATCCTTCAACAAACTGCTCTCTTCATAGGCACTAGAAGGAGCTTGTGCATTAGCCTCTGAGGGGAACACACACACTGCACCTTATTTCCACAAGGCTCCCCCCATATACCAAGTCCAAGATGCTCTGCACCTTTTGGAGAGGTGGTCAGACTAAAGGCTCAAGTAAGGCCACCATGAGGTGCTATCTGTGCAGACACCCCTCAAGATCTAATGGGACCTTTGGTTTGAAGACCTTAATGTGGTAAAGCACCTAAAATGTTTCACAGATAAAGGTCTAGACTAGAAATGGAAGCCTCCCTCCAGAGGAATACTGTACTTATGGGACAATGTTCACTTGTTTAGCTGGTTTTCTTTGCTTTAGGTTGTGGCTGCTCATAATAATGTCTTAACTCACTCTTCCCTGTGGGTGAACGTTAAATGGAGAGTAGTATTATATACCTGACACAATAAACATGCTCCTACACCAAAACTACATGATGAAGGAGGCTCTGAGTTATTCTGAGGTCTCCTAAAACTGCAATGTGAACAAAATCTGACCTATATATTTGTACAGTGGTGTTGGTTTAGGAGAAATAGAATTAAAATACTTTCATATAAATAATCCTTATTTAAGAATTGATCTAATTTTTTAAAATTGAAACACTGCTTCACACATGAGTAGAGCAGTCTTGTTGAATATGATGTTACCTCCTTGGAACTCACTTTTGGGCTGCCAAAGTTGTGTTGCTTGCTTTTCTTCTTTCCATGAACCAACATAAAAGTCTTGGTGGAAGAGTAAACTTTGCTGTTCTGAGCCAGCCCTTGCTGTTCCCAAAGAGCATCAGCTAGGGAACAGACTCACACTGACCCACCCTACTGAAGCACCAATTTGAGAGAGACAAATACATCTGAATCATTGAAAGTGTCAGAATGTCTCTTGCTTTTAAGACTATCCTGGATTGTACTTTAAGGTAGGCAATAATTCCTAAATTCTGTGTAAATATATATTTGTTTTTCTACAATCTTCAAGTCTCTATGTTTTTTAAAATTTTTAAAATTATTTTTCCACTCATCTCAAATTGTCACTATACATCATTTCTTTCAAAAATAATATACCAAAGTAATTGCAGCGCTTTAGAAACACACAAAGGGATGGTCTTTGATATAGCAGAAATTATGAACATTAATTCAATGCAAACCACACTGCCCAAAAACACATTGTGTCTTGGAGAGATAAAAATCCACATTTCAAGCATAAATGACAACAGGCAGCCCCTTTTACATGCATACAATAAGGGACTTACAATATTACCAATAAAATTAGTAGCTGTTATTAATAGGCACTTTGGTCCAACAGCTGGCAAGAGTCTTTTAGGCCTTGCTACATTCCTAAGAGGGTTGCAGTGGTGCCAGTTCATGAAGACAGCAGGAATGACAAACTATTAGCCAGAAGGGGATCCAGTTGATTCCTTATATTAATAGATGTATTAAATGCTGGAGTCATACTGAGCAAAGATAGGTTTCATTGCTGCTTTTGCCTTGGTTGCGGTGTCATCAGGATTAATTTAGATTAATGTTAAACCCTCTGCATTTCCCCCAAGTTCCTTATAGACAGTTAGATATATAGATATAGATAGTTAATAATTTACTAAATCAATTTATAGCTGATAATTTACTAAAGCATATTTCGTTGTGATACTCTTTTCTAAAGATCACAATGATGCTCTTTTAATAGCATAACCACTCAAACTGTGTCCATGGTCTAAAGGCAATTTATAGGAATCATAATCACTTGAGAATTTTATTCTGAAATTAAGGTTTTAAGAGTTTTGATTAATTCACTTATTTCAAGATTTCTGCTTTAAATACTTGAACAGTGTGCATTTGCACTTTGTAATCCATGGTATATAGAGCACGTGACACTCATGATATCTCAAAACTGAAATTAATCCACAGTTCAATCTAACACCAAGCAGAAGCAATGGTGATGGAAATTACCTGAGGTCCCACAACCTTCAAAGATGATTTGTAGTCTAGGATCCCATGAAGGTGCTGTGAAACTTTGCAGTCATCAACTTCAACCCTATATAAGAAGAAACTATGTACACCAGAAATTTACTCTGATCAGACAAACATTAACTTTACTGTGCACAGCACAGTGCACTACATCTAAAAAATATCACATCCTTCTATTTCATACTCTCCCTTGACCAGTACCAGTCAGCCAAAAGTTGGTGGAAGCTGTTTGGTGTCGCTCAGTGCCTCCTGTTTTTCCCTTGTCAGAGGTAGGTGTCCTTTTGGCCTCAGTTTCCCAAGTTCAGGGAATATGATGTGAAATGCTGAGGTATATCACAGCCTGACTGATGTTTATTATTGGCAGTTATCTCAATGGCTGTCAGCATTGCTCACATGGATACTGATCTGTAGCACAGAGAATGCATTGGAAAGGTCTGTCAGGATATTTCATTATTGCTCCAGCTATAGCATGCAGCCCTCCTGACTAGAGGAGAACTATATGGGAGAAACCTCTCAAACACTATGATCTAGGGGGGCTTTTTCTGACATGAGGGTACCATGGATGCCAAATGAATACCAGCCACATAACACTCATGACTGACATGCTGTTAAAGGTGAGTTTTGTGGCCAGTAGATCAGACAGAACTGTGATGCCTCCTTCTACTTTTCTGCTACAGGTTTCCCAGGTGTGCATCTCAAGGTTTGTGTTTTGCCTGTCAGGGCACATCCTCATTTGTCATATGGATGGAAAAGGGCCAGGGGTAGAGCTTAACCTCTGCCTCTACAATCTGTGGTTCCAAGAGATACATTTGAAATAACACAAAGACCTCCAAAAGCACCCAAGAACTGAGGAAATACAAGCTGTACAGCAGTAGTCATAAAAGGCAGCATATGTGGTTTAACTGAATTTGTCTGGAGTCCAATTAAGCAACAAGACCCGATAGGGTGTGTCATATCACTGGGCCATTAATGCAAGTCTCTGGGGCCCTGTGAGGCACATGGCCAAAGTGCAAAGTGCATTAACAGCCCGGTAATACATGCTTTGTCATGTCTCATTGTTTTCAGAGGATAACGTTTGTCTCTTGAAATGAAAGAACAAGAAAAGGTCCTTCAAAAATTTGGGAACCAAGATCGAATTTTCATGTGAGAGTTTAGCAGAATGGAAGACTTGGGTTTGGAGATGTGGGATGGAAGACTGTTGGCTGCCTGGAGCTTCTTGTTACATTTCAGACATCTCTCTGATGGCCATGTAGGGATCATTTTCCTAACTTCTGACTGAATTCACCTGGCTTTTGGGTGAAAAAGCCCACATTTTAAGTGAAAATTCAAAGTCAATGTATAATGCTGAAAAGTTTATAGTACTGAAAAAGATGGGTAGAAATATGTGAAAGACCATTTAAAAAAGTAAAGTTTCTTAATTCACCACATCCAGATAACATAGTAGTATGTGTTTTCAATTGTTTGGCCAAAAAAATCAAGGTATTTTCTGTCATTTTTTTTGTATGCAACACTCTAAAGATTGTTGAGGACTCCTGGAATCCTCATCTTAGAGCAATAGTGAAATAATCTGGTTAGAGTGACATCAAAACTCAGGCAAACGAATGGACCAGCAAATGAGGGGTTCAGTCAATAAAAATTTAAATAATGATAATAAATAATCACGTCAATCAATATGGTTTAATGAAAAATACATCCTGTGAAATTCATTTAATCATATTTTTTATGAAATTACTATATACATTGGTAAAAGTCCCTGCAATGACTTTAAGATATTTAGACTGAATCACTTCACCATAGTACCTCAAGAATATCCTGATGAAAAATTAGCATCATACAACATCAATATTTCAAATGGATTCAAAACTGACCATATGACAGAATTCAGAAAAAATGCCATAAATGGGCTTTTCTATCCAATCTAGAGGGCCTGCAGTGGCATCCCAAAGATGGTGAGTGTTATGATGTGGTTCAATATTTTTATAAGTAAGCTGGGGGAAATAATGGAAATTTTTTTAGACAGGTAAATAAATACTGCTGAGGAGAATTAATAAACAAATTACAGAATAAAACAATATAGAGCCCTTAGTTAAAGTGAAATAAATTCAACTTCATGTACTTTCATAAAGACGGAGATGCCTGGAACTTCCAGAGAATGCCTCAAATGCCTGCACTCAATCTTCCAGGTATGCACAGAAATGTCTAAGCTAAGTGCCAAGTGGAGGGAAAATATAAAGAAACATCTAAGGCACCAAGGCAGTCTAATTTATTTGCTTGTACCTAGAGCCTAGACAAGCTTGAACTTCCTTCCTGGATGCCTGCTAAAGGTAGTTTCCTAAATTGTGCAAGTGTGTTCAACGATACCTGCAAACAACAGTGGGTACTTGCAGTTCCTGATACTCTATGCGCACATTTCTACAGAAAAACACCTATTTTTCACATACTGCCTTTATATTTTATTTTCACAACTGTTGTGGGCTGGTTTTGAACCATACTGTTAACTTCAGTTTTTCTTTTTTCTTCCAGTACTGGCAAAGCAGATATAGCAGGTAATTTTGTGCTGATTGCAAAGGCTAAAATGCAGCCAAAGAAAGGTCACTTCTTCCGTGGCAAAGCCTTGACATTCTTCTTTATTCAGTGAAAATCATGAGTGTGTGCCTTGTATGATAAATCATCAAGTGACAGGTTTTGAGTCAAGTCCTACACCCATGTTGTAACATTGCTCTAGCTGGGCTGTCAAAGTCACATCTAAGTCTAGAGAGGTGGTGGGATTTGGAGTGACGTGCTCGACAATTGAATACTGAATCTTCATTATTTCCAGCCTTATGGAAAAAAATAAAGGTATCTGTTGAATTCAGTTTCCAGTGTCTTCCTCCCCTAATCTAATCAATGTCAACACATTTTTGACTAAAGATTATGTCTGTGCCTCACCTATTATAACCTGCAAGCACAGAAGGATCAGTCAAGTGGCCTGCCAGAGCCCAGTATTCTGCAGCACTAGGAGCAGATGGAATGTGGATAGCGGTTCTCCTGCATTCGGAAATCTGGTGCCAGCTGACTTTACTTCATGCAGGACATATGATTCTTCAAAGGCCCTTTGATTTGGTATTGCTTTTGGTTTAAGAGGAGTGTAACAGATAGGTTCTGATTTCAAGCACAGAAGAGTTTATCTTAGATTACTGACATCTAGCTGTAAGGAAATCAGTAAAATGAAATAGTTCTTACAGTCACATTTAGAGAAACATTCTCACAAGATCTATCTTTTTTTAGTTTTGGCTATTAAAAGCATTTCATCAGCAGCTCCCTTCTCCATTCCCAAAAATCCTTGGTTACTCTGGATTGCCACTTTCTCAGGTCCAATTACTGTCTTTCATTTTTACGGCAAGGTTTCACTTTCTACAAATGAAATCTGGAGAGTAGACTATGACTGAGAAGCAAACATCATTAAGGAGAGAGAAATATTAAAAATCTGTACAAATTAGAAATGCTGACATAAATTACTGGAATAATTTTTGGCATGGAAAATGAAAGATAATATGTACATGGGAAATGGAAATTACTTTCACCTGTAAAACAGAGGGACTGTGAAAAAAGAAGGAAACTGGAGTATAACAGAGCAGAGGTCTTTCCCAGCAATGCTTACCCAGCCATAATGTGTGTGCAGAGTGCTGAACACAAATGTACCAGCTTTCCACCGGCACAGTTCAGGTCTCTGCTCCCAGCTTTGGTTTTCACACCTGGAAAAATCCAAGGACTGTCTTCAAAGACCTCAACATTATTTTGGCAATTTGTCACTGAAATAGGTGTTTGCCTTTTCTACTTTATCAAGGAATAAAACAGATGAAAGAACAGAAGAGAAATATCAATACTTAATCACGTATTTACAGTATTAAATAGATATATTAATCTGTATATAAATAGACACACGTGCACACAACAAAATAGGCAACCTTGCTATAAGAATAAGTGCCTAAGCCTGTTAGCACACACCCACAGCCACATGTGCATGTGAACATGCACACATTATATAACTTTGGTTATGTAGTTGAAATCACTACATGAAAATATTCAATTCAGAACTGTTTCCATGGGAATATCGGGGCTTGCACATCATTGTGAAGAAACATCTGTCCTGATTTGGGATTTCACCAATGTACCTTAGCTTTACTTGCTTAATGTTGGTTGAGATTTTACAGTCAAAAGCCCTCAGGCAAATTAAACTAGCCATGTATACCCTCAGGGAAATGGGACTTCAGTTACATGCCTGATACCAATTGATGCCAACTAGAAGAACTTTATGATATTAATGAATGTCTATAATTAAAGAACTGTTAATTAAAGTGAGTCAACCAGTCTATTGGAAATCTTATACTATTTTTTGAACCTGACTTTCAATGTAATTGTATTTCAAGATGACTGAGAATCACTTAGCAATTACTTAGTGCATTTTGCAAGAACTGAGCAGAGTTCTAGCCATCCTGTTCATTGATTTTGACAGTAGAATAGCAATTCAAATCCCAAACAGAGTTGAGAAATTTCGCTCTTCAAAACTCAGCTAAGATTTTAACTTAAGTCCATATCCTAAAATCTGCACATGATAATGCATTTGCAGGATAAAGACTACTGGTATTGCACGCATTTTCCTTCAGTTCCAGTTTTGAAGGGTTTTCTAAATGCAGATACTGTTTTAAATATCTCCCTAGGAAATAAGATATCCATTATCTTATAACACAATCCCATTAAGGACAAGTAAGTGCTATGAACATGTGAGCTGCTTGAATAAATTGCTGAGATGCACTGCCAGCTCTATCCCATGCTCAAAGCATCAAAGGCCAGTGATAAGGGGCATCAGCAGCACTGCCTGTTCTTACTGTGAGCTCTGCACTTTTATGCTGTACCAAGAGCTCCCACTTGCTGGAATCAGGTGATTTTTTTAATGTTAAAAGCTCTGATTCTAACTAAAAGATTATTTCTAACTCATGCGGCGGTAAAAAGCTGAAAAGAGCTCCCAAGAGCATCTTCAAAGTGATCAAAAACCTGAAATAAAATAGGGAAGCCCCATTCAAATTAAGTTCCTGATGTACAAAGGATAGCAGTGGCTAGTTCAGTTCGCTTGCCTAAAGCCATAGGCTAATAAAAGTTAGACTCTGCTGCAGCTTAGCAAAGGGTAGATCATCAGTCTGAGTACAAAGATAAGTAAATTGGTAGCCCTACTAGTTTACTGCTTTTAAGTTAAGATGTTTTATGTTGTTTTGGTTTTTTCATTAGATAGAGGAATTGTGCCTGGTATTTTCTGCTTTTTAAATATCATCTGATAATGTAGAACTACATCTGGCACCAAGTTAATACATTATAGGCAGATGCCAGCCTGCCTTATCACTCTGCAGCTAAATGTGGACTTTTTTGGGATTTTTCTGTCCTGTTTGGTTCACTGGACACATCAGAGATACACTGACACCAGCAGGAAAAAATTAAGCACAGTTCTTCCATGCCTGCTCAGGTGAAATCAGAGATCTTTACCTGGACTCAGAGAAAGGTCTGCAGTCTTTCAAGCTGAAGTCAGCTACAAAGAGGGGCTTGGCAAAGGAACAGAAGGTGCATATAAGTTTGGAAGTGTAATTTTGAGCTGCACTTTAAGCTCTCAGATTAAAGTATGAAGAGGAATCTCCTCTGCCCATCTCTAATGATAATCAAGATAATGAATTCTGCAATAGCTGCAATTTTAAGACTTAGTTAAGCAATTCTCAAGTAACCTACATGAATTTAACACACAAAAATAATTAAACACGCTATGGAACAGATGCTGCACAAACAATGGCAAGCAAATGATTCACACTTAGCAGACCTTACCTAGCAGTTAGTTTACAGCATCTCTGGGTCTGAAAGAGGATGGCAGACATAATGTACATAATTTCAAACACAGCACACCTGACTTACACCATTTAGGAAAAATCAATAATTTTATTCCATTTTCATTTTGTTTGAGCCTTTCATTCATGATAGGTTATACTTATATATATATATCTATATATATATATATATCAAAACACATTCTCAAAATTATTATTTTGTATTGCATCTCAGCAGCGCACTGGTAAAAAAAAATCCAAATGCAGACAATTCAGAGTCAGGTTTTAACATGGCTTAGGTGCACTTGCATGTGGAAAAGACATAACCATGTGCCCATCAAAAGCTCTCATGATTATTCATTCAGAATCATCAACTGTAAGCCAAAAGAGCAATCTGGTGATTTTACATATATATTCATGTAGACTCTTCATGGATCATGTAGCAAATATACAGATCATGTAAAAATTATTCATATGCTTATACATTGTGGACACTGTCTTGCTACCAAGGCATGTCATCAAGGTATGTTCATTTTATGTATTTGCTACCAAGGCATGTCATCAAAGTATGTTCATTTTATGTATTTGTTACCTTTCAGTTACTGCAGTGATAGTAAACAAATATTTATAATGATAATTAGACAAAATTTGAGGTATTTAACACATTTACTACCTTGCCTAAGTAAGGGGTGCATGAGCTAGAAAGAAGCCAATAAACTGCCCTAATAATTAGGGGGAACTGTAAATAAAAGAAACAGAAAGCTCAGAGAACAACAAAAGGGAGCTAATTTACATAAAACTTTCAGATTGACTTAATGTGCACAGCTCCCGAGGAAGTTTCATGGCCAAATTCAGCAGTGACACAAGTGATGGTGTAAGTTAGATATGTGTCAATCACAAAAAGAGTGTCAACCAGGAGAACTGGCAACATACTTTAGTAGCACTTTCATGGGGTGATTTGATGATGGATGGTTGTGTGATCTAAACTGTAATTTATGCACTGTGGCAACTGAAGTGGAGGTTGGCAGCACAGAGAGTAGATGACAAGGGTGAAAAAATAAAACAGGCTTTCACCTTTAGTCACAATATCTCCATCCTTCAAAAAAAACACACTGGGGATATTGCAGCCTGCGTTTACCAGGGCTGAACATAACCATCACTGAGTCATTCACAGGTGCCAATGGCAAGCATTCTGCTGATGTACTAAATGATCTTTGACACTTACTTCCTTTTCCTGATTGATTTCACCTGAATTGGCTCAACCGCATTTCAAGAAGGGTAGAAATCCATTTGAAATTCAACAATTTAACTAAAATATTATTATTCTCTCCTTTCCGATGTTTTGACTTCCTGACTAACACTGTGCCTGACTGACTACCTGCCCACCACTTGAGGCCATCTCTTGAGGACATATTACAGATCACAGCAACAGACAGCAGCAGTTCTTTCATTCTGCAAGGCTCTTACTGTGAGAGGAATGGCTCTGACACAGCCGTGTGCCAACCTGTTTTAGTTGACACAGGAAGAGATGTATAAGCCAGATCTGTCAGAGTTGAAGAGACAGAGAGCCACCAGTAATTCTCACCATTAGTGATCTCTTGTAGAATTGCCAAAATTCTCCAGTAAACCTGCTTTTAGGCAGAAAATTGATTTCTTCACAGAAATCAATATTTTTGTTAAAGGCATATCTGGAGTTTTTTTGCCCCTGGTTATTTGAAGTTTTCATTGAAAGACTGTATACTTCAATTCCAAGGGGATTTTTTTTCTTTTTTCTTTTTTTTTTTTTTTTTTTTTAATCTTATGAACAATATAAATCAGAATCAAAGCAGTTTTGATACAGAAATGCTGCTGTGATACCTGATTCCTGGTCAGACACACTTCATGACCTTACTGACCTGCATGGACTGGCTTCCCTAACAAGATCAGGCTTTCCATGATGCACCGCAGCCAGAGCCGTCCCCAGGCAGTTCTGCCCTGGCTCAAGACAAAGAGAAGCTATGGTGCATCGTGTGGCCTGCTCAGAAAGTCAGGACCTCAAAATAGATGAAGGACTGAGTTACAAATATAGTACAGGACACTGGGATCTTTCTGAGGTTTGAAATTGCATCGTTTAGCGTTCTGCTGAAGAATTTTCCTCAGCAAAACCTCTTCATATTTTAACCAGCCCTAAGCCTTCATGTTTGACGCTGGTTTTCCTGCATTTGCTCCTATGTGGTCCTCACTCATAAGCTGGAAAACCTGAGCAGACATTTGGGAGGATCGAGCAATTGTGACAGGGGATGGAGGATTTGTCTTTTGTTTTCTGTGGGCAAAAACAAAAGGCACAGCATTTTCAGCTTTGCACTACATGTTTCAGCTGACTGTATATGATAGGTGTGCTAATGTTTTGGGTTTTTATCATTTTAGTGCTGTGGTTTTAATTTCCAGGAAAGGGTGCCCAGGCTATCAGACTGAAGCTTTTTTGTGTTGTATTTAAATCCATAATAAATAACATTTAAACATTAATGTTGCTGCTAAATTGAGCCGTAACTTAGAAAAGCTGTTCCTTAAATCAGTCTTTTGCAATGCACAAGTGTACAAGAAACAGTTTACTCTCACTACCACTCCTGTAAATTCTGATAAATCATTTAAAGAACACACAAAATGTGTGATAAGAAAATAAAGAGTAAAATTTAGCAAAATTATTCAGGAGCTATCTGAAAACATAGGAGTGATGGAGAGATTTTAACACATTTTGAAGCATTTTTTTAACATTTTGAAAACCATTTTTTAAAATGTTTTTAGTGCTGTAATAACAGGCTATTTTCCTCATATACAAAAATTTAGTTTTATTAAAATTGGATATGCACATATATAAAATCTCTTTTATCTGAAGATGGGAGATAGTAGGCATATTCTATCATCTGCTTACAGAGAACTAATCAGCAGAAACATCCAAGGTGAAGGTGGTTGATTATTAAGTGCCATCCAGTAATGGCCTGTAAGGCTCCAGGATAATGAGCAAAGGCCTTAGATGTCCTCACTGACTTTGGGGAACCAAGTGACAGCCCAAATGTGATGCTGCATGAACCTGCCAGACCAGAGACACTCACAATGTCCAGATAGGAGATCCTGCTCTTTTCGTTTGGAGTATTTAATATGCAAAATTCCTTCAAACCATCATTCTGAATTTTCATCTATGACATACGTTCAGCAAATAGAAAAAATTAAAAAGTAATGAGGAGAGTTCCCAACTGCTTTGAGAAGATTCCACATATGTGCTAATTAGCGATTCTGTCTGAAAATATTCCCTGAAAGCTGTATGGGTAGTGCAGCCTGGGATAAATAATGCAAATGCCCCATGGCACTGTCACAAACACCACAATCAGTGCTGTTTGCGATTTCAGTGAGACTCTTCAAGTTCTGCACCTGAGACTAAAATATTAATGAGGTAAAACTGTAGTAAACAAACCTCCAGTCCCATTCCCCCACCCACAGTTGACACACACGGTCACACACCCTTCACCTGCTGGCTTTCTGGCACAGGATAAGAAGTATTTTAGGAAGATGAGTGTTGACTGGTGTGTCTCCTTTGTACATAACTCTGCTCCTTCCCCTGGTTGCTACACCAAGCATCTCTTCATCACTGAACTACTGCCCACATGTATCCTTCCAGGAATGGAAGGAGCAATGCCGCACATTGATACTAACACTACCAGGTTCTCTGCAATCTGGACTCACCTACCAGCATGGATGAAGGGAAAACCTAGCAAACTAGTGGTTTTCCCCCTTTTCCCATTCCCTCACAATACAGCTGCATCAATCTGCTGTACAGCCAAAGCTAGCAGAAAGTTCCTATTGCAGGCAGCAGACAAAACCCAGACACACCAACTGTAAGGTCTGCTCTGCCTTGAGATCTGGGGAGTAATGTGATGCCCCAAGAGGTCCCAGGCCAGCTCTGAGTGTCCATAATGTCATGGCACAGGTTAAGGCTGCCCATAAAGGCCATCTTGCAACAGGAGAGGACATTCCAAGGTACAGCTCCCTGGTCACATGAAGGGCAGTACAAATACAAAGATACATCTGTCACACTCTCCCCTTGGATAAGCAAATTTTCAGGCGTGAGTTATGCTTTAAAATACACTCATTTACTATAAAACACAAACCTATCCTGGAAAGTGGTACTGATCTCTAGAAAAACTAATTCTGCTGACTTTCAGTGCATATAAAAAAAAAAAAAAAAAGAAAAGGTGCCTAAGCAGTATTATCTAGCTATCTAGAAGCATAGTTGGCTGCCACTGACTTCTGAAGGAGGTTAAGTCTTTAATCTACTTAGATGCTTTGGAAAATATCTCTCAGCTAAGCACCTAAGCCACTTCTGAAATAGGAGCTAAGGTTTCAAAGCTGCAGAGCGGTTTTAAGAACTTCATGTGGCACTATTCTAGCCACACAGGTGCATCTCTAGAGTTAAATATTGCTTTCTTACAAATTCAGTTTCTGTGTTAACTGTATTGCGTCTACTTCAGGTGCATAGCCAGCATGAAATGCAGAGCAGATTTCAACCCCTACTGACTGTTTACATATGGTGGTCCAAGTTACAAATACCCATTAACCACTCCACTCATGTTTTAGTATATGGTTTCATACTGCAAATCATTCCTTCTGAGATTACAGTGACTGCACATTCCTGAAGTCCTTCTATGAAATTACAGGCCTGCTGTTTTAGTTCCATGTTACAATACCTGCCCACACAATTCAGCATCACAAAATAGTCTATAAATGTCAGTCTATGAACAGCACCTAGTAAAGTCAGTGGGAAAAAAAAAAACTTTTCTTAGTTTGATAAATGCAGGATCAATAACACCATTAAAGGAGTCTCTAGATGTACAGAAATCTAGTCAGAAGTTGAAGATTTGAGACAGAGCTCTCATCTATCCCAGACTGTGGGAATCGGATGACAGCGACACCAGACTACACTCAGGGTCAGTCCTCAGACCTTGTTTTGCCAAAAAGTCTGTAACCACTGGTCTTCAGAGAAATTGTATGTGTTAGCCCATGTCCTTTCTCTCTGCCTGTCGTCAAGAAGTGGCTATCCATCAGGAGCTTGAGGATCCTGAGACATGCAACAGATTAGAAACAACACCATATTTACTTGATGATGCTAATTTACTCCATAAATCAGGAAGAATCATCTAAAGATATCCTCGTCTACCCCAGGAGCATAAGTACCCGAATCATTGCTTATCTTCCAGGAACTATTTTAGGAACACTTGAAATTCCACTCAAAAACTGAAGTGTGGCCTAGACTATCCTACCACGATGACAAACGGAATTTTACAGTGGCATGAGATGTGCTAATGAAGCCTGTGTTTGGCAGACTGTACTCACCTGGCATTAGCCTTCCTACCACTGCTTCAGTGCCTGCTTTCCACTCTCCCTCAAGCACCTCCTGGATGCCTCCCAGCCCAAACCATGACTGCAAAATATCCCTGTTGTATAGCTGGCTTCTTAACCTCATTTAAATTCTTCCTTCAAGCTACCTTCACCACGATGCCCTCAAATTGCCACCATCTTTTAATGAGAAGGATGCTATGCATACGCATTTTATCGTTATTGTATTCTCTCAGCCCAGCTGCCTTCCACCCAGTAGCTCCTGCCTGTTATGCAGATTGTGAGCTCTCTGGGGTGCCAACTGCTCTCTTCCTTGCATGTCTTCACAGTGTGTACCACAGAGGAGCCCTGTTCCTGGATTGGGGTCCCATAACACAAACAACTAGATAAAAGAATAATTTGTTAGCCTGGATTGCAAATCTTCTTTTGCAAGAAAAAATAAAGCAATTTCCCCAGGCTGTCAGAGGCACTTTCATGTGTCAGTATCGCAGCTCTCT
Source organism: Anomalospiza imberbis (assembly GCF_031753505.1). NCBI lineage: Eukaryota > Metazoa > Chordata > Aves > Passeriformes > Viduidae > Anomalospiza > Anomalospiza imberbis. The sequence continues at coordinate 24,473,362 of NC_089681.1, read as the reverse complement.
TCTGGCAATGACAATGGTGCATCCAATTTCCCAGCACAAGGGGGAATGTTTGCTGAGCTGATGTGAGCTCTGCGTGTTGCTGCTCTACATCTAGCTGTGCCACAGAGAACCAAACGGCTTGTAGGAAAGGGACCTGCTGTTGGGAAGGCAGCTTTCTGTGGGATGTTATTTTTAGTGTGGGGTGAACTCAGGGGGCGGCCTTTGATGGGATTTTTCCTGTGTATGATCCTCTCAAGGAATGTGATATTTGGCTTGTGTTTTGATTTTGTACCTCATAATGGTGAAGGGAGATGCTGTGCAAAGTTTGTTTGCCCATATTTATTATTAATTACAAATCTGCACTCTAGGTTACATATAGTGAAGTGAAATCAACACTGCAGGTTTGTATCTACATTCAAAATTCATACAAAGAATATTATATTATCAATAGGTATGTGATCTGTCTTCTACCTGTCTAGAGCAGTCTCAAAAATTCTGTGCCTTTATTTCAGCTCACTTCTTGGGTAATTGAATCCAACTATTAGCAGCCAGGTACTCAAGTTTTTGTCCCATAAGGATTTAATTTCTTGGTACCAAAAAGGTCAGCTCAGCCAGGGAGAAGTATTGATCTATACTGTCAGCACCTCACATCAGTGGTTTCAAGTACTCCAGGGTCTGACCATAAACACATTTTCAAACAGGACATAGCCAATGGCATCTCCTACTTCTCCAGAAAAATGTAACTGTTTCCACTCAGAAAATATTGCACAAGGATGCACTTATCTATTGCCAGGCGTATCTACATAATGTTTTACAAATAATTCATATTTTACTTAAAGTTTCACTTGATATGCTTTGTACTCAGCTTTATCCTTTTTAATTGAAAATGCAAATCTCAAGCATCCACAGCTTCAGTGTAAAATCCTTTTCCTGTCACTCATATAATACTTTCTAGAGCATATTTTCCCACTTGTGACCAAGTATCCAAACCTATAAATAGCAGTTGCTGTTTCACCTTATACATTAAGGTACTCCAAACAAAAAAAAAAAAAAAAAAAGGACTGACATTTTCAAAATGTTTAAAAACCTGGCATTATCCTGAACCCATTCCAGCAATCTAGCGAAATTTCTCAGTAAACAGTTAAACAAGTAATTAATTTAGCTTTGCAAAACAAAAAGTATTGCATTATCTACAGGGCAAAGAAAAGTCTGCAGAACTCTAAAAATTGAAAGGAAAATGGAAATGGTTTAGACTCATCATCTTAAATATTCCTTCAGTGATACCCCTGAGACTCTCTGCAGCTGACATTTGTGAGGCAGGGAATTCCACCTGCCTTAATATTTTGTCCCAACCTTTGCACATAAAAACCTTCCCAGTCAAATATGGGGCAGTTGCTCCATCAAATTAAAATCTTTAGGTAATTTTCCATCTATTAACTAAGGTATGGTCATTAAATTTCCTCTTTTAAAAACAAATTTATTAGAGATAGTCAAGCCTTTGTTACTGTATAATCCATCAACTCTGCCTATAATATTTCCTTAGTCTCTATTTCGAGTGATAACTTAAATAATGCCTTCTGTGGATGTCTGTACATGTTCTCTTTTTTTAATATAGAGGGGCCCACAGTTTGCATTACAGTTTCTCTAATCCATGAGACTCTTCCTTGAGCAAAATTTCATTTCATTTTTCACATAATGCTTTAACTCTCGGCTTCAGTTTCAAATGCTAGTGCTTCACTCCATCAGTTCTTCCCTGGTTATTGGTGCCTTGATGATCATTGGACCTTTTAAACTGATGATGCCACACAGAAATTAGACTGCAGCTTTCTTAATTCAATTTAATTTTTAAATTTTTGAGTTTTCAATTTAATTTAGAGAACAGCAAAATGATCAGTCATTTATTTAAAACCTGCCCAATATTTAAGACGCATCTGCACACTGTGCTCAAGGCAGGCTGTGCAAATTTCTTGCAAAGGAATGTGCAGCTGCCTATATAGTAGTGGAGGTCATTTTGCTCTGGCTTCACCCCACTTCACACAATGGCATACTGAAGGTCCCAGACTCTTCAGCCCCTTTCAGTTGGAGTGAATCATCACTGAGGGCTCGTTAGAGTGATTTTGTATGCCAAACATTGCAGAGGCACTGCAGACCTCTCTCCACCATTTGCCCAGAACTCTCACAGTTTAAATTTGAAATTAGGCTAAAATTCAAAGAGAACAATCCATACTGAACATGCTGCAGAATGTAGAAATGTGACCTTGAAGATGGTGGTGTCAAAGGAGGGCATAATGTGAAACTAAATGAGCCAGGTGTCACTCTGTCTCCCCACATCGTGTGCTCATCACCTTGACAGTGATGTGGTCATGAGGGAGCCCTTGAACAAGCCTTGTGTCTTTACTGCAGGGGTGGGAAGCTGGGAACAGACCTGATTCTTGCCTAGAGGGGAGCCAGGGCTGCTCTCGCTGCTCTTGACTCCATGACCAGTGAGAAGACACTCTGCAAAGGCCCTGTCCTTCCTCCTCGGCCACCTCAGCTGCAATGTCCCTTTGCTTGGGCCAATTCTGCTTGACAGACCTCATCCCTAGCTCAGCCCTCCCACTCACTGCTGGCCACAGCAAAGGAATGAACAAATGACTGTCAGGGAGCACCACAGGAATAGCAAACTCCCTGGGGGAGTGCCCAGAGTTTGTGGGGAGCCCTTGGCTGGGTAGAAAAAAAGCCGAGGGAGAGACCATTTCTCAGGGCTGCAATTACTCACAGGAGGTGCTGAAATGAGATGATGAATGTTAATGCTGGACTAGCTGGGAAATGACAACCTCTCACTGTAAATGTGGGTCTATTAGAGAGGGAAGTCACCCTTTGGGGACTGCGGCAGGGGAGGCGGGGAAGAAAGGGAGCTGAACTTTCAAAGAGGGAGGTTGATCTGTGGCCTGTATTTTCTTCTCTACCCACACTGCAATGCTTATTTGCTGCTGGGGCTTATTAATTTTTCACTTATGCCACGCTAAAAATAGTTAATTATTGAAAATGCATATCCGTCTGATGGTGAAAGGCTGTCTCTTCCGAACAGGTGACTGGTTCAGATAACCCCAGAAGGCACTTCTGGGTCTTCTAGGCCCTTGATCAAAATTTCTTTTTTAATTTGAAAAGAAGAGAGGTGATTAAAACTGAAAATGATGGTAAGTCTAATGAAAGCTTCCTCCCTCCTTCCCAAGAGCTGGTGTAATGGGCTGAGATTTCTTTCTTTTCTTTTTTTCTTACTTTTCTTTTTCTTCCTTTCTTTCTTTCCTTATTTCTTTATTTCCACCCTTTTTTTTTTCCTCCAAAAGAGCGTTTTCCTCCAAAAGATGTTTTATGTATACATCATGCTGGCCCTTTGATTTTTTTTTACAAAATCAGATGTAGAGATTTTGCTGTAACAATAGAGTGAATGTGTGTGGATAACATTACTCACAGTGCTGGTGAGAGTTCAAAGGCTGGAATGTCCAGACTAAATACACAGCAGAAAGATCAGTTCTTTAACATTTCAATTAGACAGAAACATGAAACAACAGGCTAGTGACTTCAGCTTCTCAAAATTAAACAGTTTGACACTGCACAGAGCACACATCGAAATTCATTATGCCTTCACAGTTTAAATCTCCTCCTGCCAAAATAGTGGCGGGGGCCATTCCTCAAACACAGGAGGTGCTTTATAAATGTAGTGAGTTCTATACTTACCTGGAGGGGGGAATTATCCTTTGCGTGGCAAAATCTAGATCAAGAACCTCTTTGGAAGAAGCAGCTTTCCAAGGATCCTGCTGTGCTGGGGAAGGACCTGTCTGTCTGTTGCCATGCTGTGGGATCAGTAGAAGGGAAGCACAGCCTACACAGGGACAGTGTATTTATCCCTGCTCTCTAATATTGTCGATCCTCTGGCACTTACTGGCTCTGCCACAGGATGAGAATGGCCACATCAGGGCAGTGGATGCCCTGGTGCAGGGAGCAGTGTGTGCTCACACTGCCCCGCCTGCTCCTGTCACCCTCTCCTGTCTGCTTTCCCACCCCGGTTCTCACCTGGGCTATGGGGACCAGGAAGCAAGGCAGGACTTCCATGAAGGCAACCACATAGCCTTCCTTTGGGGAAGTATCACTGCCCTAATTAAAAAAAATATTAAAGTATTTGTCTAAGGAATCATGGGGAAATCTACAACCTCCAAGTCCACAATATAAGTGGCTTTGTTAGTAATTAAATGTCCGCTGTGTGTGTCTCAGGAGAAATTGCCAATAAAGCTTCTGCACTGTGTCAGCTCAGTCTCACATACTCCTCTGACATGTTTGCAGTGGCAACTGAAACATTATAGTTCCCTGAGAAAATATTTCTGTTATAAAGTACACACACAAACATACACAGTCTGAGAATTGCTTTTATGTTGGAAACAAGATCATGGAGCTTGCAAGAGGAGCATTGATGGAAAGAGAATATACCTTTGCTTTTAAAGATAGGTGTCTAGAGGCTACTCGATTACCTTAGGAGAATTAGTTCTCAATTACTATAATTGCTGGTTTATGAGCCCTACTCATGGATCTGCAGTCTTTGTCCTTAAGAGTTGCCAATCTCAACATAAATGGGGAAATGACAGATAACTGCAAAGAGAAGGGAACTAAAAAGAGGGTGGAGGGATGATGTTGACCATCTTGGTAAGCCAGAGTTTTAGTTCTCTGAAGTCTTGAGGGTATTCTGCAAACATCACAAAAGGTCTTTTGAGGATGGACATGAAGTAGAGTAAAGATAAGACGCTGAGATGTGTAAAGGGAATTCCTTCCCTATTGCAAGGGAAAATGGGAGGGAAAAAAAAAGATAATTGTTTCCAAAACTAAATGTTTTATCAACCAGACAGTAGAATCTGACAAGTGTCATCTACTTTCTTTATGTAAATTCATGAGTCCATCCCAGTTCTCAAAGATGCATTGGTCATTCATCAACGAGAGAAACCATATCCAGCTGCAGAGACACTTCACATATTACTTTAGCTATTCACTATTTTTCAGGTCTATGCCTGGTAACATCAGCTTTGTGTCACTATTTTGGCCCCTAAACATGTTGAAAACAAACTATGTAATGACAAATAGTGACAAATGAATGTCAAAAACCTCTTTTACTCACATGACTATGAGTATTTAGCTTTGCCAAATCTTCATTTTCTCTTTTCAGTATCCTCCCAGGAATACTAAAACAAATTTAAGGATGTGGTTGTACAGCTCCACAAGGGTTTAAATCACGCTTTTAGGCAAATGATATCATTTTAAGCTTCCCAGTTTTCTCTAGAGATGAGAAATGGGCAGCCACATAACTTCTTGCAACCTGGCCAATTTTTCTTGCTTTGGGTCTTGTTTCTAGAAGATATCAGACAAGCCTCAGTGTCCTCCAGATGTAGCATAAACCTATTTCTCCATATGAGCCTTTCTCCAAAGAACACCACTACCTCATACACCAAGAAAACATAAAGAGGACTCTGAGGAATTAAGATTACAAAGGAAAAGATTTTAGCTGATGATTCCCAAATGGTAGCCCAAGCACTTTGACTATCCCAGTGTATTACCTCTTCACCTATTGTATGGCACTCCAGGCTGATGTAGAGAATAAACCAACAGGGGCCTGTAGGCCTAATTTCCCATCCTGACACCAAGATGACAACAATTATTCATGGGATCATGTCAGCACATCACTTTCGTTTCTCCTTCAGGAGAAACCAGAGATAATAAACCTGGCTTAACTATTCTACCCAGGTATCACTGAGATGAATTGGTTCCCCAGTCACAAAAATCACTTAGCACTGCATTTTATCATCGCATTCTCCTACTCACGAAATTCTGACTCCTATGCTCTGTCAGACTGTCCCCTACACCTCTCACATCTTTCTGCTCTGAAGGTCACTCATCCTACTAGCATGGTGAAATGAAAAGTTGAGTTCAGCTTGCTATAGTGCTCCTACAGAAAGTAACAACTGTTGAAACAAAAATGGAACCAGAGCTAATTCAGCATTTAGAAGTAACCACACTTCAGCTTCACACTCTCACATATTTCACTGTCTCTTGTCATCCATATCAGACAGACACCTAACTATATTTGCCAGAGTACTCTTATGTGGTACACAGCCCATGCTATAGTCAAAGCCATCTGCTCAGACATATTCTCCTGAAGAACTGAGACTAGAGAATGTGAATAGGCAATTAAAAGCAGTTCTGTGAGCAAAATTTGCTTTTTAACCTGACCCTTCACAAAAATGCTGAGACAAGGATAGGGGTAAGATATAATCTTGGATTTCCTGCATTAAAAGAAGCAAGGTTTGGCTCTCATAATACCAAGTTTATTTCTAACAAGACCCACTCTGATCATCCACACCAACATGTTGGCTACTAATGCTCACTCCATAGCACATTGGCTTCACTGAGACTGTGTGCACAACTGAGAGCTTGAAGCATCCATCCCCCACAATAATTTCAGTTAGCACAGCAGATCAAGGAGTAGGCACAAAGAAGTTTATGGAAGCCAAGGCACTAAAATCTCTATCTTCTTAGAGAAAAAAATATTAAGGGACTGCGCAAGGGCAGGTGTGAAGTCTTGGAATTTTAATCTAATCTCATCAGATGCCCCATTACAATTTAGTGAGACACATTATTGTGAGCAAATATGATCAGTCTGGCAGCCCTCTCATGCAAGCACAAGTGCTATTTTCACAGGAATCATTAACAGCCCTTTTCCAACACTGGGCTGAACAAGGAAAAAAGAAAAAGAACAGGGTGAGATGAAAAGAAGATACAAGATAGATGCAGAGGATACAAACATGAGTTGGAGACTGGCAGATTTCCCACCTTGAAGAAAAGACAAAAAGCAGCTAAACAGAGAATGTGTCATGAAATCAGTCTAAAGAGAATTTTGATCGACCAAGAAGGAAAATGGAGGGGGGAAAGTCAGGAACAACAGCCTGAAGGGTACCTAGAAATTCCAAACCAGAAGACTTTGATTTTCCTAGATGTCCAGCCTGAGGCAGAACCAAACAGCAAAAAAAAAAAAAAAAAAAAAAAAAAAAGAGAGAAATATATTACTGAGCAATGCCTTCAGTTAGCCATCTGCTGTCAGCAGTCTAACAAAGAACTGACTTACTCAACTCCATGATGGGTGTGAAATTCACTGGATAAAGTTTTCCATATGTACATGCCCTGATCTCCCCCACATTATGAGCTCATCCAAAATAAATCAATGAGGTCCATTCTCCCTCTCCAACTGACAGATTCCCATTAGTTCCACAGCATCCTGGGCCTCACCACACCAGTGCCAGACTGGTAAGTGCCCAGTTTCATGGAGACCAGAGAGGGTCAGTGCCTCAGGCTGAGCTAAGTTACAGCAAGGTCCAAACCCCCCACACCAGTTCTAACATCAAGGTTATAAACTTCTGAAAAATATGAGTTCATCTTGAAAATAATAGTACACCAAATCCTATAAGACTCACATTTACCGTATAAAGCTTTAGATTATCTCATAAAATAAATAATACACAACAGCTATCATATAACCATGGGGATTTGTTCTTGTTTTTTAACTCAGATCACTGTTTTGCATACAGAGGAAAGGGGTGATTTTTGGTTTATCTTACAGCTTAATGTTTTTCACTTCTTTTTTTGAACAGACTTTTGCTGTGATGTCTGTAATCCAGCTCTCAGGCTACATACTTTCTTCTGATATACTGTGATCAAGTCCCAACTGGTAGGTCTAGTTTCTTCACATATATCTTTTTAGATAAAGCCTTTGCAGGAGGGAAAAGATAGAAATAGAGTTGCCACAAGCCTTGGATTTGGCTAGTTTATCGTGCACCCTACTCCACTTTGCTGAAGGACATTAATTGTTCTGAGGTCTCCTTGGTCTGCACATTTTTTTTCCATTTTTCCCCTCTATTACCCTCCCACCAGCAGGAATCATAACCGTGTGAGCAGCAACTGCCAAAAGGCAGCAATTCATAATCAGCAGAGTGATTACAAAGGAGCCAGCAGCAACGCTGAAGTTTACAGCACTTCCTGTGCACCAAACTACGTGGTAAAAATATTTGCTGCAGAGAGTAAACATGCTTAATGGGTTCCAGTATAATTTCTTTTTTATAATCCTGTACTGAAAGCATATAGTGCTTGGGAAAAGTGCAATGCTGACAGCACAGACAATGCAGGAGCCCTGCTAAGCTGCACAGCGTGTGCACTGTGAACACCTCAAAGTGCCCCATCTGCATGCCCAGGTCTTGCTGTGCACTGGCCAAGGCTGACCTGGCAGAGCTGCCAGCCTGACCTGTCACACTGGTTACCCATGAGACAACAGCACATTGCCTTTATTGAAAAAGAAACATGAGCGATTCGAGGCCACTGAAAAGCTTTAGTGATTTTCCAACCCTTTTTTAAACAGACTGCATTTCCAGATCCCAGGCACAGAGGATGTTCGCCGTCTGGAGCCTCACATATGCAAGGCTCAATGTGTTTCTCTCTCGTCTTCTCTGAACTTCCTCAGAGCTCCAAGAGCCAGGGAAAATTCACAGAACCAAAAAATTACAGAATAATTTACTTTGGAAAAGACCTCTGAGATCACCAAGTCCAACCTTTGACTGACCACCACCTTGTCAGCTAAACAATAGCACCAAGTGACATGTCCAGTCTTTTCTTGAACATCTTCAGTGCTAGTGATACCACCATCTCCCTGAGCAGTCTGTTCCAGTGTTTAACAGCCCCTTCCCAACCAGGCTGGCTCCAGTCCAGACCACCTATTGGGAGGAGTAACAACTTACAGAAGGTTTAAAACCTTCAACTGATCTGGCATGATTTAATGGGGGAAAATCAGCTCATCCTCCACATCCTGTGTCCAATCCAGCCTTTACTTTGAATACGTCAGGAACTACTGGGACTGGCAAGTGGATGTCTTCTAAACAACAGTGGAGGACCATGGAGGAGATATATCCTTCTCTATCACTGGTTTTACTCTTGTCCACTCTTTCACTAGATGCAAAAATGGGACAGATAAAATGAAACTCAGAAAAAAATAAAAACAAACAAAAAAGTGAGCAACCAACCAAAAACCCTTAGAAAAACAACAACAACAACAACAACAACAAACCAACCGAAGTCCCATTCATTTAAAAGAAAGTGGCAAAAAGAGATATAAAAGAACAAAAAAAGTGTCATAGTCTCTGTAAAACAGGTACACTTTCACTTTTTGCATCTGAAAAAATATATACGTGTCAAACAGAGAGGCTGCAAGGGATTCCCCTAGAGTGAAAAGACAGCAAACCCTTTCGGTTTAAACAGGGGCCTTTATCAGAGTGTAGGTCTGCTTTTCCAGAAAATCAAGAAATTCATGCTTTTATTCTTGTGCGATAATCAAGAATCTGTTTAAATACTGCCTAAGACTATGAGTTGAATTAATTAATTGTTTGGGGCTGACTTGCCATTCTAGCCAGAGGATGGGAGAAATCCTGAGATAACAGAGCAGTCTGGATCTGAGTTTCTCTAAAGAAATGTGGAGGGATTGGGTGATTCTTTCATCAAGTTTTGAAAATACAGAAGCCTTCACTACTGTCTTTTGTATTTAGTACTTAGGAAAAAAAATGGCTTCATCCTCGGAAGGTGGCAGGGATAATGCACAGTCAGCTTCAGTTTTTCTGGGAGCAGAGTAAAGAGACAAGATATCCATCAGTGGGATAAGGATAATGTGGAGTTTTGTCATCTAGAAAAGATGGCTGATACAATCTTGGATTTTTTTGTTGCCCATAGTCCCCATTGCTGGGGGCAAAATTCTACTTCTGAAAAGTTGATCTGTATACTAGGGGCCACTGGTCGATCCCACAGTGGCTGTTGTTCCCAGGGAGACAGTCTTAAGGAGAAGTCATGTGCAGAATTGCCAACCCTAAATGTCCCAAAAGTTTTAGTTTTGCAACCTGAAATAGGCAGTCTATGATGTCTCCTGTTGCACCACTTGCTGCTGGACATTTCGCTTCAGCAGTGGACTTTGGGTATAACAGAGGATAACTTCACCTTCTACAACTTTGAAGGAAAATAAAAAAACAAGAGAAAAACTCTTGGACAAAATGATCAAAGTAAAGCATCCACTAGCAGAAGATTCAATCAAGAAAAGGAGGTTCTGCAGCAATGGAAAGGCCCTTAGAAGCACTTTACCTCTCACATTAGGGAACCTAAAAAGAAGTGAATGTGATAGACATTGCACAGGTATACTATATCGGTACTGCAAGAACCACAGTCTCTAGATTTCAGTATTTTTGAAGATATGTTTCTGCAATGTGAATGTGGTCATGTTGGTGAATTGCTTAGATTTTTCATTTTGATGCCAACTTCCATACAGTTGAGATGAATACAGGTGTAGAAGGCATCTGCAGGAGCAGATCACTCTTGTTTGTATAAATATTTGTATGAGTTTTGCACTGCTTTAGTTTTGTGCTTACAAATTGTTACTACCTAATGAAAAAAGCATGAGGACTGATTTTTTTCTGTTGTTGAACACTGTATGCCATCTTCAAAACAGAGCCCAGAAATAACCTGACTCAGGGATTTTTCAAATGAGTCAGGTATAGAATAAGTTTCATTACTGACATAAGGGCAAAAAAAAAACCTGATAGCTCATGAGGTGTTGACAATAACTCATCATACCCTTAGTGATGTCCTGGGTTGTTTCTTTGAATGACTCAGGTTCCAGCAGCTGCCTAAAGGACAAATGGACTGTGTGTTCATTTGCCTTGTTATAGAGTGTTTTGCAGAGAGGTGACAGGAATGAGGCAAATGAAAAGGGGGAAAAAAACAGAAGAAAAAACCCCCAAAACAAAAACATAAAAATTCCTTTCTTAGAAATTTCTAAGCCACATGGCAGAAAATGCCATCTGTTTAAGAGCTCCTCAGACTGTATTGTTCAGTCTGGACCCATTGCAAAGATCCAAACCTGCAATGTGGTGAAGACAAGTGCAGTGCAGACAGACCCAGCAACACCAGAAGAATATGACTCAGGGTGTCTTCATCATCTCTCCAGGTAAGTTTTTAAACAACTAAATTTTGTGACCTGCTTTAATAAAGATCTGGAAAAAGAAGAACACCATCACAGCAGATAAATACATCCATTTCCAAGACATCACCTGAGAATAATTTAAAGACCTAAATTATGAGATTCCAGAACATGGTAAATTATGATTCACATCACAATGTTTAGCAGTCAAAGTTCAGGCGATAAGAAGTTGATTAAGGAATGTCCACTTTTAAGACATCATTTCTTCAATTCACAACTCTAGTCATTGGTGAGATGAATAGAGAAAATTGGGAGCTGCATTTTTGGAGCAGGAAGGTGAGAAAAATTGCTCCATTTGAAAATTTCTTTATTTTTTTGGCCTAATGCCTAAGACAGCAATTTTAACATGCTACACAATTTTTTTTATTGAATGAGGTAAGGGATAGTAGAAGTGTCTTATCCTGCAGCATTCCAATTCTGGCTGTATACAGACCTTTCCATAGTCTTCTGATACCTAGGAGTAATGGGACAGAGGGAACTAGGAACAGGATAAAGGTAGTCATGATAATAAAATATCAGCACTTTTTAAAGTCAAGTGTCTGCACATAGGAGGAAAAAAGTCTTGAGTTTCAAAGGTGCTAATAAAGGTGCTGCTTTACTCCATAAAATAATATGGAGACACTATCATGCTGAAGATGTTCTGCAAATTTTTGTGGTAAGATTTTAGGCAGGAGTTGACAGATATTATTATATGTATGTATGTTTGTGTTCTATACAAAAATTCCCATGCTGTGATATTGTATTACAAGAGCTTGTGAGAATGTGGTGGAATGGTGAACTCTCATCCATCACATCCCAATGAACTACTCAGAAGTCCATTTATTTATGACAAGGTAAAATAATTTTGCTGTTTTCTAGCTAGTGGCAGAAAAAAAAAAAAAACCAAAAAAAAAACAAAACCACCCAAACAAAACCACAGAACTACTCAGTACACTTATATTTCTAGATGCACAGATTTAAAAATGACAAATTAAATGTCCAGGGGAGATACTTTTTAAAAAGTTACTTATCTTTCCCTCAGATTTGGATGTCTGTCTTCTCAAAAGCAAACCCTTTCTAAAGTTTTTGTAAGGGATCCAAATCAGACCTCTTTCAATGTGTAGGACACAAAATCCAGAAAACTGAGGACAGTTTCATGCTTTTGCCTCTTCAGCAAAACATTTTTCTTGGAGAAATTGAAAAATCAAACTAATTTACACAGAACTAAACTATTATTGTTATTAGGTAGAAATACCTAAAATCAGAGAAGGATCTACCAAAGATATGAAGTTTGTATCCACTCAGAAAAAAAAAAAAAGCTGAATTCTACCACGATAACTATAAGCAGAGATTTTCCATCATCGGGATATCTATTTCCACACTCAATATTTGCCTTTTGGCTCAGGTAGTTTTCTTTTAGTTTCCTAACAGCAAAAGTCTTTCCAAATTTCTTATTTGTTCTGGCAATTAACTTCAGCCTCTTAATTTTTCTTCAAATTTATATACCTAAGGAAAAAAGACCTCGGAGAGGCAGATTTTGTTTTCCAGGTTCTTTTGAAGGTTACAGCACTAAATTACAGATTCTAAACTAGTATGCATATAAGAAAGTAACAGAACTTGAAAAGTGGTAAAATATTAGCAGCTAAGGACATAGTAAAAACTAAAAATGAAAAAGGCTCATGATATTGTGATGCTTCCTCAAGGCTGGTTTTCTGATTTCAGAAGCAGCCAATACTGAATGCTCTGGAGAGCAAAGCAATTCATCTATTTCTACAATACTTTGCTAGAAAGAAAATGTTGGCCTGACCCCAGCTGGTGATTAGGTTATACTGAGGAGTTTGAGGATTGATAGCCCTTGTCATTTTAAATTAGCAGTAAATGTAGTTGAGGATGTTATTCTTATTTGGGTAAATATTGCATTCTTTTTGCAAATCATCCATATTAAGGTATTTGTCTCATAAAATAGATTGAAGTCCACTATTAAACAGTGTGCAGTATAAAAAATAGCTCATGTAATTCATCTTTACAAGTGTTGCCTTTAACTTTCATCAGTAAGAGCTGTTGACAGGTCATTCAAGATTTTTCAAGCCTCAATCAACACCTATCTCTTTCTTTCTTTCCCTTTCCATACAAAATACCAAGACTTCTGATCTACCACCAGAAAATGTCAAAAAACGTTCATCTGGTTTGTGTATGGAGTTTGTAACATCCCTCAAAAATTTTCCTCTTTTATTGGAAGATATACTGTTTTTCTACATTTCTAAAGTAAATGATGACAAATATAATATATACAGAAATATTTCTACAAGAATGCATCAATCCACCTGTTCTTCCTTGTACATATTAAACACTTTGGAACAGCTTCTACGCAGGATGTGAAGGAGGAGACTGAGAGGATTTCCCAGCCATCAGCCTAGTTTCATTTAAGTTTCAACTTATTTGAATAACTGTAGAGAGCCGTATTCCTCTTCATTAGCTTGTTCATATCACCCCAGCATGGGTAAGGCATTAAAAGAGCTTTTGGCCAATTGTGCTAAGTGCAAAAATTATAACCCTGAGAATGAGTTAATTATTCTCCCAGGGGAGGACAAGTGTCCATTAGAGACTTTGTGGGTGCATTTTCTGTGACTGGAGCGTCCCCAGCTCACCCTCTGCTATGGGTCTGGCATGTCTTTCAGAGCAAAATAAAATAAAGTATATCACTGTGACTGACTATGCTAGCATTTCACGTTTGCTTTAATGCAATTTTGGAGAAAATGCTTGATTTTAGATACTAGAGTAATTCTATCAACTTCAGTGGAGCTATTGGTATGCTCAGAAGAAAGTATGTATTATAAGTGTTTTGTGGAATTTTAACAATAGGCAGGCACTGAGGCATTAGATGATGTAGATTAAATGTATAAACGTTTCATCTTCCACCAAGCTCCTTCTTTTGCAGACAATTTAAAATTTTGTGACTGATGCACAGAAAATGGGAAAATACAATAAGGAAAATGTCATGAGTCTCCTCAGAATTGCTAAATATTTTCAGCTAGCTTTTCTTATTATATTTGCCCCTTTAGAAATATGAAGCTTGCTAATTAGGCGAGGATTGGAGACTTGTCAAGATTATGAGAGTACTGCTATGACATAACCATAATTCTTGATGGCATTTCACTTTCCCCATCCAGAAAAATCTATCACACTTTCTGAGATGTGACCTTCATCTTGTTAAATGAATACTAGAGCAAAGAGCTCATTTGACCTCTTACCTGCCCTCCCCTCTCCACCCTCTGTCTGGCCTCAGCCAGTCTGTTAAGCTTGTTTGCTTCATACTACTTAGCTTGATTTCTTTGGCTATTGTTACTTTGCATGCTTTCTTTGTTTTTTTCTCTCTTCTGACTTTGCATGTAGCTCTTTGGGCCACATGCTTTCTCCTTTCTAACTTGCCCATCAGATTGTTCCCTTTTCTTTTCTTTTTTTCCCCAGTTTTGGTGTGAAACTCCTTATTTAGCCACGTTTGTCTTTTGGTACACTCCTTGCTGGCAGGAGGAGCATGCTACATGCTTTTCTTTCTTTATTGTATAGTTCTTGGGGTTTTCTGTTCCCTCAGCCCCACTCCTCAGCCAGTTTGATTTTTATGACTGTGTAGCTTTTCCTCTGGAGAAACACAAGTCTGACTCCAGCATCTTTTTGTTCTCCTTCTTCTCATTTAGCATTCATTTTTGCTGCAATCTCAGATCTAATGAGATTGTGATCAATGCTTCCCAAGTTGCCCCTTGCTTACATGTCTTCAATCATACCTTGGCTGTATAATCTATGATACTCTTCCTTCTGTCAATTGGTAAACATATATAGATAATGTTAAAAACATCCTGGAACCACAAAACAAAGCTTTATTTTCCCCTTCACTTAATAAAGTGGAATCTACCTTGGTAATTGCAGAATTTCCTTTGCATCCTTCCTCATGTAAAAGCTGCAATTTATGTGTTTATTTTTTTGTGAAGTCACTTTAAAATCCAGCTCTTTCTATTTTGGAAACTTAATACATTCCAGCTTTCAGCCTACTCAAGGAAAAAAGCAAAACAAGTATGACAAAATACCCTTTCACACACAATTATCTACCAGGCAATCACTATCCCATAATATTATCTCACAAAATAACCAGCTCTCAGGCAACATTATCTTATCCCTGCAATGTTTGTGTGTGTGTCTGTCTTATACAAGATACCCTGAATTTCACAGGTGGTAGGGAGCACCTTGGGATGCTGTGGTTGGTTACCATTGTAATTAACCAACTTTAATCAGGGATGGGCCTGGAGTGGACACAAAAGGGCTGTGATGCCAGGTGAATACATCAAGTCTCTTCTCTGTTGGGTAGAAACCCAAGTCTAGAGCACCTTGAGATGTGCTGATTTGCAGCAGTGTAGGGCTTCTCTGCTTTGCCTGAGTTTACCTGACTTGATGACTCTGATGACTGTCTTCCTTCAAAAGAAACTTACGTGAAAATCACCTCCCCACCTTTGCTTCAGCCAAAAGCTTCTATTTAACCTCCAGAAGAGAAAACTTGGGGTTTCTCTAAATAGTCCTAAACAAATGAATTTTGCTCTAAGGACGGACAACAACAACAACAACAACAACAACAACAAAGAAAAGAAAAAAAGAAAAAAGAGCTACATGTCACAAAATATTTTGAGGTTTTGACTTTTTTTAAGCCTTTAAGTCATCTCTGCTCTGTCAAGTGCCTTTTTCTTGTACATTATTTGTCTTAGACTGGTAGCTTTCTGACAGCTTATGTGTTATATTTGAATGCATTTTCCACAGTGTACAAGCTATGACAACACAAATCATGCAGACAGATTACAAGGGAACAGTGCAGTTCATCCTCTTTACGCCACAAAGCAGGAGCAGAGGGGCTGTGACCACGGGGAGGCTGATGGAGCTCCCCTCTAGGCTCTGCCCTGTCCACCCTGAAGCACTGGGGCACTGGGGAAGAGCCAGCATTTCACTTCCAGGACTTCAGGGGCTTTGGGGTTCCGCACAGGAGATGAAACCAATTTATGATCAGACCTCTGCACATCTGTGCCATTATGGAAAGGTAATAAATATCAGGAAAGGAAAGGATATCACACACTCAGTTTGAGAAAAACTTAAAGTCCTATGCCACAGGCCAAATATAGAACTCCATTAACCATTGTGAAGCACTGTTCATGAGGAGAGTAAAAGAACAGCCCAGGAGGAAATTAATAATTCTGTATTAAGTGCAGAGCTTGGATGGTGTTTGGTAAATAAAGCCTGAGGTCATGAATTGACTGATGGGGAAAACAAAATATTGAATAACTACCAGTTCAGCAAACACTATCCACCCTGTGCAGGGAAGGAAGCATTTTTCCTATAGATTAAGGAGCATATTGTCACCTGAAAAAAAAAAAAATTGCATCAGAATGTTATGCACACAAAAGGGCCAAACAAATTTCCACAGTAGCTTCAGTTATTCTTTTCCCTAATTTCTGGCTCTTCACATCTTTTTCTGAATGTAGTCCTTTTATATATTTCCTTATGAAGTTGGTACCTTTTCGTTACTGTCTTAATGAGAAAGTGTAAAACCAAGCAGCTTACATGAACATAAATCAGCTCAACATTATGCAAGTTTACTTCAATTGCTAAATCTTCTGGTTCCAGCAAGGCTTGTAGGATAATTATAGTATATCACAGGAGAAAAAGACTTGGATCATTCTGCTGAAGGACAGATAAAGGCTGTCTCTAGGCCCCTAATGACTTGGAGGTGGCTGGCCCAAGCATCCCCCCTTCTCCATCCTCATGCTGGAAGAGCGAGAGCTGATCCAGCAGGGCTTACAAGGGAGTGCAGATAAGGCCTGTCTCCTTCTCTCACACAGAGACTCCTGCTGAGCCTGAGCTTCTGCTGCTGCTCCTGGGCTGATGGCCAGGCCATGGCCCTTCTCAGCGCTCATCTTCAGTCTTCCCAACAGCAAGAACCCAGGAATAAAAGAATTTCGAAATTCATATCTCATCTAAAGCTCTAGCTGGCATTTTGGAAGGAGTGGAAGAGACCACAAGGAAAAGAAGCAACAGAATTTCTTCTGGCTTGAGTCTTTTACTTGACAACTTTCAAAGATCTTTTGCACAAGATAGACAGCTTAGAGGTTCTACAGATGAAGATGAAAACAAAGATGACAAAGAAAATGAAAGAGATGCATGAGGAAGAGAGGGAGGTAGAAGAGGTTATCACAAAAAAAAACTGGAAAGGTACACAAATGATGTTTCATTACATAAGCCACTGTAATTTTCATGCAAATCAACAAGACTGACTGCTTAAACCAGTCTTTACAGAGCCAAAATTGCACATAATAAATGACTTGTGAGAAAAATTAGCAACACATCCATTAATGGAGAATCCTCTGAGATGAGTGTGGAAACTGATAAAGAGGTGTCAGAGGTGAAAAGAGTTGGTGAAAGGAACTGAGACAGTGCAGGACTGAAGAGCTGGGAAATGCAGGCACACACCAAGCCATGAAAGCAATGACAAGAAACAGAAGTCTGTCCTAGAAGAGCTGCTAAGCTCAGTGGGTAACTCAAAATTTTAAAATTCCAAGGGTTGATTTTAGTATTTTACTATGTAAGCCAACTACTTGGAATGAATCAGATTATACAACAAACAATGTCACTCAACACAAAGATTGAAAACTAGGATCAACATAAATCTGTGCACCCTCTTTCAGAGAAGTGATCATAGAGGCTAATGAAATGCAGATAAGTGCATTAGGTTTTCCTCTTTTCATGCACCCTCTTATCCTGTCACTTAAAACTCAAAATCAATCTGAGTTACCTTAAGTGGCAATACTGTGTCTTTAATTCTTGATTCATTTGTTGTGAAATATAGTCAAAATAATAATTTGAAAGGGAAATTTGAAAATGTCAGATAGTAAATGCATATTTTACTTATTTTAATGTTTGTTGATTTGAGGCTTTGAGGGCAACACAGTAAATATTCAGTTTGGCTGGCACAAACTGTGCAGGAATCTAATAGAAAGCAATATTGTTGAAAATGGATATCAATTGAAAACAGAGAGCAGTGTCAACTATTCCCCACTGGGAGCAGACAACAATAAAACCAGTCAAGCATTACACAGTTGAGCCTGCCAAATGTCATTAGAGTGTAGAAAAAAAGTAGAGGCACATATGAAAGTGGGGGGGAGGGGGGGGCCGGGAAATGTGGTGTGGTTGTTGAAGGGGGGAAGTATTCACCTTATTTATATTTTTCCCCTGGACAATTTCATGACATAAAACTGGGGGGAGGGGGTGTGGTGACGTTGGACATACACACAATGGGATGGCGGACCCCAAAGTTGAAATTTATTATAATGGTGTTGTCAGATAATTCAGGAAAACAGGGAAACGTATCATCCTATTGTGAATTAAGAACACCAGAAAGATAAAGCAAAGCAGTTTAATGTCTCTCAATTGCACGGTAAATTACGCTGGAGTACAATTTTAATTTCTAAATATCTTTTCGTTTTCATAAGTCTTAATACCGAGATTACAGTATTAGGTGGGATAATTAGGCCAATTTATTTTTAAGCTCTGCCAAAACAACAATTAAAAAAAAAATCCAAAACAAAATACAAACGCCGATCCACGAGGACAGGATTTTTACAGCGCACCGCTGCGGGGAAGAGTTGCCGCTCGCAGCAAGCCCTGGCTGGGGGAGCTGCGGGCGGGCGGGAGGATGCCCGGCTCCCCGGCTCCCCGGCTGCCCGGCTCCCCGGCTCCCCCGGCGCTCGGCGGACAAAGGGCGGCGGCGGCGCTCCCGCGGCGCGGCTGCAGCTCCACCTAGCGCGGCGCCGCGGCCGGAGCGCCGGCCTTCAACCAACCCCAAGGGCGCCAGCGCCGCCTCCCCGAGCCGGCGTGCCCCGCCGTACCAAAAACCTTCTTCCTCGCGGTACCAAAAACCTTCTTCCTCGGCCCCTTGCAGAAGTTCCGTAAAATGGCCAGCTTTGAACTGAAATTGTGACTCCTTGTGTAGAAAGCGTGGAGAGATAATTCCGAATTCTTTGGCATTAACTTTTTTCAAGACACCTGGACTTACAGGTCTCGAAAGTCATGGCAGGTAATGTTTCTTCCTAGGACTCAAATCCTGTGTGTGCTTTTACCTGC
Organism: Anomalospiza imberbis; assembly: GCF_031753505.1. NCBI lineage: Eukaryota > Metazoa > Chordata > Aves > Passeriformes > Viduidae > Anomalospiza > Anomalospiza imberbis. The sequence goes on along the minus strand of NC_089681.1, from coordinate 24,454,164 downwards.
CAGACAGAGAAGCAGGTCCACCATTCGGAACACCTTTGTTTTGTTGTGTGTGCCTACGCACTTTTCTTGTGGATCCAGGTTTTCCCAGTTCCTTTCAATATCAACTAACCTTCCAAACCAGGAGTTTCTGCTTCACTGACTGAGAACTGAGTTTGACTAAAGGACCTTGCACTTCACTGAGTAAACTCCTCAGACATTTTTTTTCCCTACCATATTCAATGTCTGGTGGTAGATACACAGTCTAGAGAGTGCCTCATTTCTCTATCTGCTTCAGAGACTGAAGTTCTTCTCCGCTAGCAGCAAAAGTGTTCCCAAGTTCATCCCTGCCCATCTCTGCAGATCCCCACCAGTGTTCCTGTAACTCAGGCAAGCAGGGAAGACCCACGTGTTAAAAGCTCATGCTGACCAGCTGCTACTGTCATTGGAGAGTACCTGATCTGTGACTTTTGTAGTGGATTTGGGTCTTTCTGAAATCCGCCTAGCAGCGGATGTTACATCACTCAAGCCTCAAGTTACATCAATCACTCCAAAAAGAACTTCATTGATTACTCAGTTCAAAGACTCTGTTAAGATAAATTATAATCTGCAGAGCACTACAATATGTTTATTTGCAAAGACAGTTGCCTACATTGTTGCATAGTAAAAATGCAAGTCAAAATGGCTGGGTACAGATAGAGCATGTAAAGCACAGATCAAAACTACCTTTACCATGTGGTAATATAGTTCTTAGATGAGAACTATGTCTCTGAACTAAAAGAGCCTGCATCCTATTAAAATTCCCACATCCCCATGGCAAATTTTATTTCCTTTTGAATTCAGTTGTAAAAATTGGAAGCAAGGAAATTCGCAGGCCGAAACACTGTCTAGATAACATTAAGGGGCATGATGCTTCCAAAGCCTTGCGTGGGTTTTAGCCACATGTCTCCCACTGATTTTAATGGGATTTGCATGGCTAAAATCCTGTGCAATGCTTTGAAAATGTACCCCTAAGGGTCTGTCATGAGTACATAAAGCCCCAGAATTTCTGAGTTAAAACCAAAATACAGTGTTGGCTGATTTTAAAGGCTTGTTACCACTCTCCTAATTAAAATACAGCTTATTTTGGTAAAAGGTCTATTCTGCTTTGCATATAATGTATATGTGTTTAATATAATTCTAGTATGTGTATAATTTATATGGTTGTGTTATTTACACTACAAAAGAGTTGTGTTATATGCAACTTCTAATTTTCATAACACTTTCATTATACATTGGGTAGTAAGCTCCAAACAATGAATAAAATTGCTACTGTTCTTTCAATGAGCTCGTAAATGTCACTGAAGAAATTGCCATCATGTTAAGGGTGAATTGGTTTTGTGGTACACTTATTGACAGAACAGTTTGTTCTCATATAAGATTACAAGATTTTCTTTAAAATGTTTTACATGGTATTATATCATTAAGGATCAAGAAAAGTAGGAACACAAATCAATATCTCACAAAATGTTTGGTTTCTGACGAATGCACAAAATTAAGGAAAGTCAATGGGAGGGCTGTGCTTCTTTCTTTCTTGTGCCTCACAAGAAGGACCTCAGGTCAACGCTGTCATTATATTAAGTGGTCCATGAACAGCCAGTATGTCAGGTCAGCAAAAGCAAACTGGTGCTGCACACTGTAAGCCAGTTTCTTAATGCTTTGCATTACTATGCCCACCAAATTTGCAGGTTTACTTATCTTCATTTTCAACACTCCTAAGCTGTTCCTGCATTCCTCTTTGTTTTCACCCTCATTCGAGTTGGATAATGTTATATTTGATTATCATCAGATAGAAAGAACACCCTAGTCCTATATATTTACCAGGGTAAGCAGGCATTTTAGCACATCCTGACTTGTCATATTAGATATTCAATAGATGGTTATTGAACACACATAAACAAATCTGATTTTGTGTAAGCAAACAAGCACACCTCAAATATTTGCCAGCAAAATGAGTAGGTATAAGTTCAACCCAGCTTTGCAATTTGGCCTATTTCTTGTGTTAAGCTTAAAAAATCATGGAATCACAGAACAGATATGGTTGGAAGGGAGCACAGTGGGACATCTGGTCCAACCTCCCTGCTCAAGCAGGGCCATCCCAGAGCACATGGCATAGGATTGCATCCAGACAGTTCTTGTGATCTCCAGTGGGGGAGACTCCACAATCGCTCTTGCTAGAGAGGTGGTTTGTTTATTTTTGCTGATCACCAAAATCACCAAAACCACCTTTGCCCTTGCTACAAGGTCAAACAAGTTTTGGGAGCATTAGTTTTAAAAGCAGATTCCAGAAAGAATCAGCTTTCCAGGATCTGAGTTAAGTAATAGTAAAGCACAGCAAACTTGCTTGACATCATCCAATATGCAAAAGCAAATCAGCTTGCAGTGATCCAGTCTTTTTAAAATTTCTTATTTTGTATTTTGCTACCAAGAGGACTCTTAATGTATGGAAGTTACCCTGCAGGATGAGCGATCCCTGGAAGGTATTCTTTAATGAGGACCGGTTCCATAGCTCAGTGGTCCACAAACTGTAGCCTATGGCTCTGTAGTGGCCCAAAGGCCATGGATAATAAACAGAAAAATGTACCAGCTTACGTTGTGTCCAAACATACCATGCTGCTATTTTCAATGTAGTTTTCCTGATTTGCCAGGAGGAAGTTTTCAGCTAAGTGCAATTTGCACATTTGCTCTAGGCCTTTCTTTGAAAAATGCCCTGGTATGTTCCTCAAAGGGCACACGGCAGCTGAGGGTTAAAGGTGGTTCACTGGTCTAGAAAAGCCTTGGGGCCATTGCCTTAGCTGATTCTGGGCAATGTATTTGCACTGAAATCGTCGATCCTTGCATTTTAACTCTGGTACTCATTACCATTCTTTTCAAATACCATAAAAATTAAAGATAACAGTGATGAACCCTGAAAAGCAATATCCCTTGGCCTCACATATGCGTAAGATTTCTCCTCCTCGCCTTTTTTCTTTTCCTTTCTTCTGCCCCTCTAATCTCTCTCCTCATTGATTGTTCTTTGATAAACAATAATATACAAGTTGCAAAACTCACACAGGCAATCAAACACACAAGAGCAAAACCATACAAGAGGTAGTGTCTATGCACTGCTGTGAGTTGCCCCTTCTTCACTTGTTTTATTCTCGATTTAGGTCCCTGAGGAATGTTCCTGTTTGCACATTCTGATTTCTGATTCAACATGTTCTAATTTTAACATGGGAAAAAAGATGGGGGGGGGGGGGCGGGGGCAGGGAAAGGGGACCAAAAAAACAAAACAAAATCACAACCTGATTGATTTTAAAAGAAAATTGTGATCTGTATTGTAATATCTGAGTTTGCCTTTGTCAGGAAGGCTGGAAGAATATGTTCTGATCAAATATTTGGGTGTGTGCTTTTCATTCTGAAGATGAGGACCTAAGCTTCTGATATATATTGGATGGTGGCCAAGTTTAGACCCCTAATAGTTTAAAACTATCACCACCTGCTTCAAAGGGCAGGAAAAAGACATCTCCTTCTTGCTGATCACAAGTTTAGGATGAGCAAAATCTTTTACTGCATCAAATTGAATTGTAATAGATGCAGGAGAATTGAAATCTTGCACTCAGCACTTCATTACCTGCAGGTTTCTGTGTTTGGTTTTTTTACTGTCAAAACCATAACCATACAAAGCTTTTTCAGATCTCTGAGTCAGCTACTTTGCCTCATAAGACCTGTCACCTAAGCCATGTAAAGCTTGTCATTTTCAGCCTTTTGATGTGATGTGAACAGGATGCGTGTGTATACACACATCCATCATTAGGTAGGTACATTTGCAAAATAGAAGTATCTATATGGCTATTCTGGAAATTCTTACAGCTGTAATATCCATTCAACATCTACAACAGTATTTTAGAATAAAGACTGTCCCAGATCAATGCATATTCATTTCAGACCCAAGAAGATTTTAAACAGGGTGTCATCCATCTTTAGGAACAATGGATAACTTTTTTTCAGACTAACAGTTGCAAAGTAAAAACGTGCCTTTGAAGACACATGAAGTGGGAGTTGAGTGGATGTCCTCAGAGAGCAGCACTGTCCCTTCAGTTGCTTTTCCAGCCAACAAGCTTCCCCCAGTACTGCTTAACTGTAAATGCAGCACATCTCCCATGATTCCACCAGGACCATCAGATTGTTTTTCATTCTTCAAATGAAACAAGGTTTTGGTTGCCCGTGTCTTAACTTTCCTTCAGAGGCCTCAGCTGGCCTAAAGCAACAAACAGGTGGGAAGAAGGTTTGATGGTATGATGGTTTGTTTCAGGCCAGCAGTAGGTCCCAGGAGTTGGGCTGAGAAGTACCATGTTGTCTAGGATGAGCTGGGTTCAGGTGCATGGGAAAATATGAAAGTAAAGCTAGTTTTGTGGGCAGAAGTGAGGTGGAGGATTTACTGCAGCAGCCACAAGGATGGGGCTGAATCTCAGCAGTGGGACACAGAATCCATGTCACAGGGCCAAGGTGGCCCCAAGGGGCCAGGCTGCGGCTCCCTACATGTCACAGGAGGGCTCAGTTGCAGGTGGGCCAGTGGGACCAAGCCCTCCAGTGCAGGAGATGCATGCAGGGCTGCTAATTAGAGGTTTCTAGATTCATTAAGGCATTCCTGAGGACTGCCCTCACATGGTCTGCTTTACTGTCCTGGAACAGGACAATGTCCCCTACAGGAGATGGTATCTCTTCTGTGCTTCTCCAAGTAGTCAGAGATTCAGGCTTCTTTCTGTTAACCCCAGGCACTCCTGCTTGACACCCCCTGCACCTCCCCAGGGAAAGGGAGTATGTCTGTCATCCCATCTTTGAGCAATAGCTCTGGCTTGGATATTTTTTATCCTTCCAAAAATGCAGTATGTGCTCCCATAATAACTCTTTAGGCAAAAACTTAGTTCTGACAGAAAAAAAAAGTTCTTTTTCTTTTTATTAAAAGAGATATCCAAAGCTGTAAGATATGCTTCTTTTACATACTCAAAGTAATTTACTGGGCAAAAAGAAGAAAAAAAGTCCCTGTTTTTTTTCCCCTCCACAGAATCTAGCAGACATGCCTCAGAACGTTCCAAAAGAAATGGTAATAGAAGAGTATATTGTGGCTCCACGTTTTTGAGGGCTTTCATGAATTGTGAGAATGATTGTCCGTGCATGTAGATTCAAAGATGGGCTTTTTTTTTCTTAACTGCTCCTTGAACAGCATAGTCCATATTTGACAAGTTAGAAGCATTAGAGAATAAAATCACAGAGATGAAAATAGAATTTCCGAAAAGTTTTCCTTAGACTTCAAAGCAGATAAAAAGAATTCAAGGAAGTTTGATCTTTATTTTATAAGTATGTACAAGAGAAAGAGAGAACGAAGGCAACAGTCAAAGAAAAGTCTAGTTTAATATTTCTCTTGTGGGCATACGTAATGAGAAGTGGAACGCCACAATTCCTCAGTGTTCATAGGGTAGCAATTCACTGCCATAAAATTATATCCGGCTTCTTAGAAAATTCCTTCACTTCTCTGTGCTTGTCTGAAGTATGACAACTTGCTCTTGAGGCTTACAGATGTTGAGCTATATTGGATGGATTATTCCTAGAAAAATTAAAACCTAACAGAGATGTAATCTTTCTTTAAGTTTCCCACCTGAAAGGCAGTATATTTTCGCTAGAAAAACTAAGAGAGAAGTTAATTTTTAAAACAAAACCTTGTAAAAGTTTCTAGCTTATAGAAAATCAGAAAAAAATGAACAGGTGAATAATATTCCTATTTGAGCAAAAGAGCATTTCAACGTTCTAGCATTTGCAAAGAAACTGATCTAAGTGAATGTTTACAGAATGACAAACAATACACAAAGACATAAGGGTGCAAAGAAAAAACCAGAATTAAGCAGAATGCTTCTTTCCTGAGGTTTTACTTTAATACTGTATTTTTTTCATAGGTCAGTGTCTGGTCAGGCTAACTATACCCATACCAGGAAACTAAATAATGCCTGGGATTTTTTCCAGCTATGGTGTTCCATCAGCTGTACAATTAGATTGTCCCCAGCAAAACTTTGGCTCAGGCCAATAAGAACTCTTTCAAACAGGTTCTGGCTGTGGTTTAAGAGCTTTATTTGTCCAGGAACCATTTCTGGATATATTTTTGGATATAATCACTCTGTGCAGAAGAGAAATTATTAATACAAGTGCAACCTATTTTGTGCTGGTTTGCTCAAGTACCAAAGAAGAGTGCTAGCTACATATAATTTGTTTGTATGAACATGACAACTTGATCTGTATCCTGTCAAAGCAGAAACCTGACAAACAAACCTCAGTGACTGTAGGAGTGAGAATGTGTACTGGATTTATACTGTGCATATTAGAAAGGTGCATGCTCATTAGTGGGGTCAGTAGCTGTAGTGTGAACTAGGTGGAAGACAGCCCAAGAGCACAGTGAAAATATGAATGTTACATTACAACAAAGACCTGTCTTCCTGGGCTTAATTGACTGATTTTTCTTCTCATTTCTATACTCTAAGTGCAGGGATACACTCATCTGATCAGTACCAAAAGAACATTTTTCTCAATGTCTTCTTAACACAGAGTAGATTTGTCTTTTCAGAGGCTCAGGGAAGTACCAAAATTTGACATGAGTTACTTCTGAATTTTTAAAACCTCATGCAAATCTGATTATTGGCAAAAAGATGCAGATAATAAAAATGTATCAGCTGTATCATACCATGGACTGCTGCAAAGATCACAGGACCAGCACTAGACAAGCCAGCTCTGAACTAGACTGCTCTGGTGTATCCCATACCACACAGATACAAGAAACTGAAGTCAACACCAGCTCAGGCATATCCAGCAATTTTGGTCCACCTTAGTGACCAGCAGGTCACCCCAGAGAATGCTGGAGAGTGTGCCAGTGCAAACTAGGGGAGCACTGGGGCAGGTAATATTTGCTATTTGCTGCATGAGAGCTCAGTTCAGAAAACACCTGAAGTAAATAGTTCTAAGGTTATTTATCCCATGAAAGTCATCCAACTAACTAAAGTATCTGAGGACTGAGATGAAATTTTGATAGTTATTTAAATATCTAGTTAATGGCTCTGTTGATTATACTACTTATCAAAATGCAAACATGTTTATGCTTTTTAACATATAGTCTTTTCCACAAAAATACACAACTGAGGAAAAATGAAGAAAGTCTACAGTAAGTTTCAGGCTTCTCTCACAGTTGCAGCAAGACCCCCATATCTTTTGTTGGTAGAAAGGACTCTGGGGTTTGGATGTTATGAACAGCTATGTCTGATGCACCCAGTTATGCAGCTATTTTGCTGACAGATATGTTACTCACCCAACTTGCATGAACGACCAAGGGTTTTATTAGGCATATTGAAAGTGAGTGTTTTGAGCTGCGATGATTTTTTTAAGGCATGATGAAGGGTCCCATCTACCCTAATCAACTTTGCATAGTCGGGGCTCAACTTCCAGTGTTGTCTTTCATCAGTGCAAGTGTCAGTCACTGGCCAACGCGTTGCCCACAGCCCTCTGCCCTCATTTCTTCATGGCGGGATGCATGTTGTTCTTTCAGGACAATTTCTTTTCGCCTGCTTTCCCAGCTTGCTTGGCCATGACAGGTCTGCCCCGGTTATGGCATTCACCATATGGCTGGGCTTGGCTCCACCCTATCTTTTAATAATTCCATCTCACTGACCATCCCCCTTGCATTGCTTTCACTGAGGGCATTTCAGAATTCAGCCCCAAACTATTGTTTCTGACTAGCTTACCCATGTTAAATCTGAAAATATTAGCATTCATTTTCCGCTCGGTGATAGCCCCTGAAGTGACCTTAGTAGGTTATGTCTCATTTCATATATTTTCCTTCTATAGTAAACTGATACAGTGTTGATACAGCTACATCTCTTAAGTCACAGCTTGAATTCAGATAAATGCATTTGGAAACATGGTTTTAGAATATCATGTAATTCATAGACATTTTTTCTCTCATTTTCTTCACATTTCTGCATTGAAAGTACACAAAAATATTTTTTAAATCTACCAAATTTTCCATAAACGCAAATATGGAAAAATAAATACATGCATGTATGTACAGAATGGACTACAGATCTCCAGCTGTTCTGAAGGACTGGTGCAAATTCACAATCCAAGTCAAAAAACAAACTAGAGAAATATTTACAAGAATTTTTTAATATAAAGCCTACAACTTTTTAAACTGTCAAAAGGCAGAGATAGAGAGCTGCTAACTTATTTTCATCTGTGAGAAAGGAGAGCACTTTAAAAAGTGAAAGCTATTCAGCAATCTTTTATGATTACAATAATTGTAAATATATTAGTTGCATTATAATGTTTTCAGTTACTATTTTTACATCTCTTTGGTTGCATAGTTAATACAAATTACACTTTTTTTTTACCTAAGTCTGTTTGTTCATGCACTTGGGATCACACGAGATTGTTCCTGCATAATCTGAGCCTCATGTTGAGGCTAAGAACTTTCTTATTGCACCATTTTAGAAAAATTGCCTACAGCCATGATGTGGTCTACTTAGGCATATACATCCATATAGTTTTAATTACCTCTGTACATGCTATTTCCCATAAGGCTCTGGCCTCACATGGCACAGAGGATGAATGGCAGTCACCATGCCAGTGCCTGTTCACTGTTTCTTTAATCTGGTCAATGCTGTGTGTCCTGTGAAATGAGAAAACAAGGAAAGGGTTCTTTCCTTCTGAGCTTTGCCAGGGCACTGATCCCTTTAACCTCAAGCAAAGAGATAAAGCTGAAAAGGTAAAAACATGATCCCTCTTTGATGGAGAGGGATGGAAGTAATCTTATTCCTGTGTGCAAGCAGAATGGTCATGCACAGGTGGATTAAGCAGCATCCCTCAAATTAGGGTGCACAATTAGTTCAGTTACAACTTCATTTTATCTGTGTTTATACACATGATGTATCAATAGCCAGCTCCTGCCCACAGCTGGTCCATAGGAAAGAGCTGCCAATCCTTCGGTTTCTCATGAGGAGCAGGCTGAGAATAAGGACCGTGATCAGTCTCACAGTGGTACAAAAGAAAATCCACAGTCAGGAGCCTCCAGTGGGATGACAAACCTCTCAACTTGATTGCCTACCCTCTTCCCTGGACTCAGCAGCCTGCTAGGGGTGATTGGAGACAAAAGTTCTGCTTAGGGCTCTTTCTACCCTGCTCCCTTGTGGCAGGACAGGGGAAGGAAGTGGGCTTTTCTCCAGTCCCCATGCCCTCCAGCCAGGGGAGAGACAGCACTGCCAGAGGATCTGGAGAGGGGTGACCCCATAACCGTAAAAATTCCTAACAGTAACCAAAAACCTCTTTCTTTCTGCTCTTAACAATAACCCTGAGATTTCTGCTGGGAGAGTTTTCTCTGAAACTTTTTTTAATAAAAGACTGCCTTTTAAGCCTTATGTCCTCTTTTAAGTTACATAAAAACATTGCTTTGTGCCAGCATTTGAAGTGTGGTATAGTCCAAGTAAAACAACAAAATAAAATTATTTAATGAGTAATATAAAGAACCTGAAATCAGTACAGCTCTGCACATATAGTTCCAGATATATATACAGAGCACACCAAGAAGTATAGCTATATGGCAAGATAGCCAAATTCCTTATAACTATATATTTACAATTTACCTGTACAATATTAAAAGACCCTGTATAGGAATTATATGCTTTTTATCTGGCACCATTTGACTGCATGTGTTTCTGTTCTGGTTTATTGCATATCAGCTAATCGCATAATTCGGCTGGATGCATACTAAATTGAAGTCCAAATGCTGTTCACCACAGTGTAATCCCTCTGGATAAATGAATAGTCAGTATACCCACTGGACTGCATTCCACCATCACTACTTTGTAAACAGCTGTTAGCATGTGTTGTAAAATAGAAGAAAAAATCTGTTATTGCTACATATAAAAACATGGTTCCTACATCAAAATCTTCACTGCACTGGTGAGAGGAATGTGCAAAACATTACGATGAGCTGAAAATGCACAGAAGTCCTTTCCATGGCAGGTGCTGCTTCAAGGGCACAGGCAGCAGAAGCACACAGTTGGGAAAAGGCATGGGAAGTCCTAGAGGTCCCACCAGTGATTCCTGCAGACCAAACCACAGCTCTGATTAGGTCTTGACAGACTACACAGACAAAAGGTAGTACCTACAAGTCCTTTCCTGATTTGTGCATGTTTAGAAGATGAGACAAATCAATGTAAAGCAAAGCAAGTGAGAAGATGTCTTTTCCATCTACACTGGAGCAGGCTCACCCCACCTGCCTCCCACCCCTGACAGCACACAGGTGCTTGCTTTTCAAAAGAGCAAGCAGCAGCCAGCAGGTATGGGGGTTTGGAGAAGCTTTGTGGAGCAATGTTTTGTTTCTGACTTTTTGTCTAGGTGGGCAAGCGGGATGAGTAACAGCTTAGGGCAGAGGTAAGAAGGTCGTGGCAGCCAAGAGAGCAGCCCTGGACAAAGGGGAAATGCTCACAGGGAGACAGGTGTCCAAGCAGGGTCTGCACACACAGTGGGAGGGAGCCCTTGCCTGCTTCACCTCCAGCCTTCAGAGTGTGGCGCAGGCCGAGGGGCCGCAGGTTCAGCATTCCGTGTGCCATCCCTCCAGGGATGCCTCGCGGCAAAGCTGGCTGCATCAACATCCTTAACAGCAGAGTGAAAGTCTGAGCAACAGATCATAACGGTCCCCTTCTGGACAGAAATTCCATGAAATCTTTCTGATTCTGTCTTTATAGCCAAGGGATATTGCACAAAAGCAATATTCCCCAAACACTCCTAATTTTTAATCCTTTCTTTAGTATTAATTTTCCTTTGCTTCTATGACCAACTAGTGTTTTATTTTCATTTTTCCCATCTTAAATCTCATTTCTTTCCCCACTGAATGATTTAATTCTTAAAGCCAGATTTGAAAGATCTGAAGTTAGAGTTTTCCATGCCGGGAGGGCTGAGGCAGGTCACCCTCGATCTGCGCTTCAGCATCTGTCATTCCTTCCATGTCCTTCTAGGGATTTGCCAAAGGGGATTCAAAACTGTCTTAAATGGCAACTAATATACAGATGTAGAGTAGGTGTTACAAAGGTCTGTTATTTTATCTTTCTCTCTACTTGCTATCAGCACATCAAATCTGAATGCAGCCACCAGAAGCCATTCTCCATTGCTCAGGCTGCTAACACACTCAGGTGAGGAAGAGGAGGGATATAATGTGACATTGCTGTAAATGAGATTCTCGTCACTGAGGCCAGCAGCATGGCAGGATTAGAAAAAAGAGTCGTGCACTTCACTGAGAAATGGAAATATCCATACTGATATTAGATAAAACAGAAAAATTAAGAGACCGACATTCCCATGGTGCAGGGCAATGGCTGCACAGACAGATATGAAAGTTGTATTTTCCCCAGAAGTAGATCATTAACACAATTGTTTACAGATTTCCTATGTCCTGCTCTGAAATATCTCCTGTAGCCACAGTGTCCATGTCTGATGGTCCTCGGTTTGGAGCCAGGGTGGGACATCTTCCTCTACTTCTGATTTAGAGGTGGTGAGTATATATTGGAAATTAGCTGTGTTGCAATCCCTCCAATTCATTTTGCTTCAAGGATGTTCACACCTCTGTGGTTCTATTTCCACGGGCAATGCAGGAGATGAGTTCACTGGAAGAAAAGCTCATTAGAATTATGAGATTTACTGGAGTATCAGTGACTGGTTTTTTTAAAAGTCTGGTGAATGTTGTGACTTACTTGCTAGAACAAAGCTGAAGAGCATCCGAAATGCCATACACTAAGCATTCCTGATGAACTGCTTATCAATAATATTTGGGAAATTTTGGGATAAATTCTCAAATACATTTTATACAACTCTAAGTTACTCATGCCTAGCTTCACAATAGGAAAATTACTTGCATATGTCAAAGGTATTTTTTTCAGGCATGGTTCTGTTTTAAAATTCCAACTAATATTTTAACACGTAGCACAGTCTTTAAAGTGGTATTAAAATAACAAAAGTGACCAGGAAAATCCAGCTGGGAATTCTGTTGTTATTTTAATTCAGATGTATTATATATCTTATGCATTTCACAATATGCAACCATTATTCTGTAAAGAGCTAAGCATGTGTTTAAATTTATACATTTTGAGTTTTAATGAGAACTCATATAGTGTAAAGCTAAGCATACATAAAATCAGATTAAGAGTTAGTGTTAACACTAGAGTAGTACATTCAAACTCTGGAGAGACAAAAAATCCCAAACACGTACTGTAGATGAGAAAAATTTGATGAATTAACTTTTAACTCCAGGTAGTATTTTTATTTTTTAGAACACAATCTTCAACCCCAGTATCAAGCAGAATAATACTGTGCTTTCTTGCTCCACTTTTTCTGTATTAAGCAATTTTTGGATACAATCAGTCCCTTTGTATGAGAAAACATATTCCTAAATATAAGTGTCTGTTTCTGGATCCTATTTTTCATATTATTGCATCACCTGACCTTTTTAAGACTCCAGCTTATCTGATCGCCTTTCCCAAGGCAATCCATTATTCTGCCATTGATACTCCTACCACAAGGGGTTTTTTTAATTAATTAACTTTATGGTAAAAAGGAGATTGTGGGTTTAAATAGAGGTGAATATTTTGCAGGCGCATGAGTCATACCTTACTTAAGCAGCAGAGGCTATGAGGGAGAGAAATGCAGCCTTTTCCAACCAGCAGTTCTAGTGGTATCATATCCACTAATTAATTTTCCTTATTCTTCTGCTGTAGATCTTTTCTCAGTGCATTCCTCTTTGGGACATTTTTTTCCACACATGTGTCACACAGTTATCCCACTAGTTTTTTTCCTTTGGCCATTTCCTTGGTCACTATCATTTGAGGTTACCACATTAGTCCAACTCTGTGAGCCTCCTTCAGGAATATTCTTTCAAGCACAGAACCTCTGGCATGTGCATCTTCAAACATTTTAATCCAGCAGCAGTATGATTTAGTGGTGTATGCACATAAAACAGTATTACCCCTCCTCCATCCAAAGGCTAGCAAGAGAGGGAAAGGTGGCCATGAGCTTTCAGGAATGGTGCAGCTCTGGAAGGGTGGAAGCCTTGAGACAATCTACTCAAGCCACCTTCCTTCTCCATCCAAATGTGGCATTTGTGCTGGGAGTCCCCATCTGGCCCCTCACATCCCCTCTTTCAGACAAAATAGGTGGCCTCATCCTTCCTGCCCCAATCCCCCGAACACCTTCCCCGTTCCTGTCATCTTCCTCATTGGTTGTAGCCCCATGAGCTGATGGTGCCTGCCAATCACCTCATCCCCATCCCTGTACCACTCCCTTCATGAAGAGACTAATACCCGGGTTTGGTTTCTTCTCTGCCCTTCAGATCTCTTTGAAATCTTCCTTTCCCAGGGAGCCTTCCTATCTCATTTCAGCTACAAGCAGCCGTGGCAGATGTGCCCCTTCTCAGGGCACCAAAACAAGCAAGGCCTGGGGGGCGTGGGAGGGAAGGAGGGTGACCTTGCTCCAGCCTCATGGGCCTCTTCAGGATTTTATTATTTACCTGTGTAGGTGAATAATATGAAAAATTTGTAAATTCATTAAATGCAACACATTTTCTCAGCTAAATATTTACTGGTTTTTGTCTTATGGAGATAATGCTGATTTTACTAACAGGGGTGTGATCTCTAATCTCATTCCCGGCTTTTAACTATGTATAATAATTCAGTTCAGCCATTTATCCCTTTAACACAACATTTAGGTTAAGCAGTAGGCCTAAGGGGAACAAGTTATTACTAGCCTGTTTTTTATTTTTCTTTGATGTCCTCGATTCTATTCTCATTCATGTATTGGGGTGTGCAGCAAATGAACCTTAAGCATTTATTTTATTTACTAATTTTGCTTACTAGCATTATCAAAAGAGTGGAGCAGCTGCAAGCTTCACAGATTGAGCATACATCTGAACATTTAACGGCCCTGGTTTATCCTGGCTGCAAGGCATCACAATATAATATTCACTGACATGAAAGCTGAAGAAAGGATGTCATGGCAAGTCTGAGAGTCACGCTGTGAGAGGGTATGTACTGCAAGACCCTCACTCCATTGGCTTCTAATAGGCTAAGTATTGATATGCAAATGAGAGAGGAGCTTGTGTGTGGCCTTTTAATACAGTCACTAAACATCAGTTCAGAAAAAAAATAAGACCGCACCTCTTATATTTCTGCCTACAGATGCATAAACAAAAATGGATGCGTTTTCACTCAGCTGCTTTGAAAGCAAATGAGGCCATTGCTGAAAAACTATGCCTAGGACCTGAAAGCTGAAAAATCTGATCCAGATTTCAAACACCAAGTGCTGAGGTAAGCTGATAAGCAGAAGTGGGCAAACCCATGGAGGGAGGGTTAAAAAAAATCAGTTCCTTCATTCCTAACATTCCTCCCTGGTAGCAATACATGTGCCCGTGGAAGATTAGGTGCTGGGTTGCCATCTCTGAAAATAGAAATATGTTTGCAGGGTAGCAGAAAGAGAGGCCCAAAGGGCATCTCCAAGGAGGCTTTGACTCTCCTGGTTCTGACACACACAGATAATTCCTATTTCAAGTTTGAAGCAGGAGCAGCAGATGAGAGGAAAGTAGCTGTTAGTTTATCTTGTAAACAAGACCCAGCATGCCACCAGATTTTGATAGGACTTCAGGTTGGAGGTGGCCCTAGAGAGCTAAAAGAATGAAGTGTTCAAAAAATAGAAATGCTTATGATAGCACCATTACCCAGCTACTTTGGGCTGCCTCAAATTCCACAACAGGCCCGAGAGCCTGTTAAAGCCATCGGTCCTATAACTGGGAGGGCATGTGTCATTCTCTCACAGGAATCAAACAATGGGAAGAAATGTAGGCCAAAATCTCCTTTATGTTCTGAATTTAACTGCTCTTAGTAGGCTGTGCCAAACCTGGGCTTTTAAGGCATCACAGAGGAAAACCATGGCTGCACATTAAAGGTGGCACCAGGTTTGCTACATATTCATAGAAACATGGAATATTCGGAGCTGAAAGGAACACGCAAGGATCACCAAAGCCCAGCTCATATATTGTGTGCATGGATCACACAGAGCATTTAATAGAAAGCTCAATGGCCAAAGGATGCACTGGTAAAGGTCCCTTGGATCAGGCTCTTTGTGCTGCAACTCTGTGTGGCCAAGCTCCACACACATATGTTAATCTCTATTAGCATATGTCAGCTCCAGCTGCCCACATGCCCACGTGTGACTGGAGCTGATGCCAGGGGTATCATGAATAGCCCAGCCTTCATTTTTTCCACTTGCCTCCAGGCCTGTCTGTGTGGGAGTATATAACAGTGCAAGATAAGATGCTATATATATTCCTATAAGGCACTCACAGATTTGCATTCCAGAACTACCACATTTTTCCAGTTTAACTTAGGCTGCTTTGAAAACAACCCAAGCTAAGCAAGAAAAAGCCGTTCTTTATTCCCAAATAAGCATGTCTTACATCAGTATTACTGCTGAGTTGCTGTTCAGCGCTGTGATTTCTCACATGAAAACAAAGAGGGACAGCAGGGCAGGGTAGACTCACCTCTGCAGAGCCATGGGCCAGTTTCCACTCTCCCCAAACTTCTCCATGTGCAGGTTCCCCAATGCCTCTCCTCCTCTGCCCCTCCTTCTCCAGCAGCTGGTCCCACTTCCTCCTGCAGCTTTTCTCTAAATGGGTGCATGAACTCAGCCTGCTGTATACACATATTCCCTCCTAAATTCACTTCCTTCCCTCTATACACAAGCCTAATCACAAGATTCATCTTACTTTCCATTTTCCCTGCTGACATTAAATAAATAAAAGCAGCAGCAAAGAAAGAGAAATGTAGAAGTCAGCTTAATTCCCAGTGGATATAAGCTGTTGCAATGCTGTAACACATACCTGCACACACACACTCATGCACCCATATGAATCTTCATAACAGACTAAATCACTTCTGTGTCTTCCTATTATAGAGCACACTTCCCTTTCAACACAAGCAGTAGGGAAGCTGCTTAATAATGAAGACTTGAAAATCTGCTCTTATTTCTGTAGGCTTTAAATGCTCAGCTCAGCCCTGTGTTGTGGGCATCATCCTTTCTGGCGTGGAAGGCTTAGGAGGATTCACAGAGAGCCCATTAACATTGCTCCTTAATTGGCTCAAGGCATCACTGCTGATCTCAGCTTGGCACAACCTTCATTTCCCACACACCACTCAAGGCCCTTCCAGTTCAAAAAATAGAAAAATCAGGAGTAAAACCTGAGAATGATATAGAAAATTAAAACTAGAACTTAGTCTTGGAAATCACAGGTGAAAGATGTGCATTTTATAGCCTTCCTGGGAATATACTGCTTTCACAAAACTAGCAAAGATGTTTGATTACAGTTTTTAATTCTGAACCTATGTCAAAGTGTTTAACCTTTCACTTACCAGTGCACCACCACTACTTTAAACTGTGATTAAAATGCATATTCCCTCCCCTTGTTTAACTGCATAATGCTTAAGGGGATGTCGTGGCTTGACACTGACCAAACACCAGGCACCCATGAGAGTTATTCACTCACCTTCTCCTGCCACAGCTGGGCAGAGGAGGGGAAAAAAACTAAACGAAGGGTTCATGAGCTGAGATAAGGATTGGGAGAAAACACTCCTAGGGCAAAATAGGCTCAGCTTAAAGGTACATAGTAAACTTATTACTAACAGAGTCAGGGGAGGACAATAAGAAGAAAAATAAGCTCTTAAAACACCATTTTCCCCCAGCCCCTCCCTTCTTCCCACCGCAGGGAGATAGGCCATGGGGGTTTTGGTCAGTTCATCACCCGAGGTTTTCTTCCACTGCTCAGGGAGAGGAGTCCTTTCCCTGTGAAGCCGTGGGGTCCCTCTCAGGAGACAGTTCTCTGTGAACTTCTCCAGCATGGGTCCAATCTCTTGAGCAGCAGCCAAACCTCACCTGCTGCACCATGAGTCCCTCCCACGGGCACACAGTACTCCCAAAACTGCTGTGGTGTGGGTCTCTTTCCATGGGGTGCAGTCCTGCAAGGACAGGCTGCTCCAGCTTGAAGCATGGGCCTGCACTCTCCACTGGGTCTTCCACTGGATCACAGCCTCCTCCAGGCATCCACCCGCTCCGGCATGAGCACCTCCCCACGGGCTGTGGGTGGATCTCTGCATCCCCCATGGATCCCCACAGGCTGTGGGTGGATCTCTGCATCCCCTGTGGATCCTCACGGGCTGTGGGTGGATCTCTGCATCCCTCATGGATCCCCGTGGGCTGTGGGTGGATCTCTGCATCCCCCGTGGATCCCCACAGGCTATGGGTGGATCTCTGCATCCCCCGTGGATCCCCACGGGCTGTGGGTGTATCTCTGCATCCCCCGTGGATCCCCACAGGCTGTGGGTGGATCTCTGCATCCCCCGTGGATCCCCACGGGCTGTGGGTGGATCTCTGCATCCCCCGTGGATCCCCATGGGCTGCAGGGGCACAGCTGCTTCACCTTGGTCCTCACCATGGCCTGCAGAGCAATCTCGGCTCCAGCGCCCGGAGCACCTGCTCCCCTCCTCCTCCACTGACCCTGGTGTTGTCATGTTGTTTCCCTCAAACGTTCTCACTGCCTCCTCTGTGTGTTTTGTTTGGATTTTCTTCTTAAGTATGTAATCACAGAGGCATTACCAACTTCTCTCATTGGCCCAGTTTTGGCCAGCAGCATGTCCATCTTCAGAGCCATCAGGGATTGGCTCTGCCGGACATGGTGGAAGCTTCCAGCAGCTTCTCACAGAAGCCACCTCCATGGTCCCCCCCCACTACCAAAAACCAGACCGTGCAAAACCAACATGGGGGAAAGTAAACACAAGGTGTAAGAGGCATATTTTGCATCCTTGGGCTCCCTGGGACAAAACTCCTATCAGCAATGATGATTCAACGCAGTTCACCCGAGTCCTCCTGCATCAGAGCAGGTAATTGCCATAAATCACCTGCTCTCCACAGCATGGAGAAGATTAACGGCAGCAGACATCAGAGCTGCCAACTCAGAAGATTTCTGTGGTGGAGCAGGGACAGCTACATGTGAGGAATTTGTGATAAAAAGCTACACTGGGGCCACAATAAAGTGCTGGAAAGATGCTGAGGTCCTCTTCCACAACATAGACACATTAAGGTCTGTCTGATTGTGGTGATAGACAGGTATTTGACTGAACACACCAGCAGCTATTAAAAAAGAACCAGTAACTAAAAGCTAATGTCAAAACATGATGTAGAACTGTCAGATGCCATCAGTAATAATTTTTGCTGTGATCAGTCTCTGGTAAGGAGGGCAAAGGAAACAATATTGCTGCTGACTGCAAGGGACCAGCCACCTGTGATTTGTGGGTTTCAGAGGCAGAGGGTGTGCTGCCACCCTCTTCAGAAGAGAGAGAGATTTATTATCTCTACAGATTTCCTTTGCCTTGGTTAAAGGGAAAACATTGCTGGGGAAGAAGAGCACAGGAATATGTTGCACGGAGGTAAGCAGCAGTACCTACACTGGGATATGATATAGGCTTAAAGGTATCAATAACATATTTCACAGGGCAAAGGACCACTGTAGACTTTGTAAGGGGATGCAAAAGAGCCTCTGGACAAAGCAGTATTTTATAACAAGAACTTATCATCAGCAATTTAGCAGGAAAACCAAGCAGAGCATTAAGACAGCCCCAGACCTTTCCCTTACGTCCATCCTTAGGTTGTTCCAGCAGGAACACACTGCTGAGAGGTGCAGTGGGAGGCAGGTGTCCCTGTCCTGTTGTGCTGCTACTGTCCTGTGTCCCTCTTTCCCCAGTAGCAGCATGGCTATGACAGGAAAAGGGGAATTGCCAATCAGTCCTTGTTTTGGGACCAGCAGTGCCCCTCTGATGTAGGGAGGTGCACTGAGCTTACCAAATCACCTTTAGATCCATCCACAGGATGCAGGGCCTAAGGCATGTGTCTTCATTTGTCGGGTGAAATTTAAAACTTTGCCCCTACTCTCCAGAACAGACTGTCCTGTTGGTGTTTACATGGTGTCCTGGCTTGGGCTTGTTTCCCGCAGCGCTTTCAGGAGCTGTGGTTGGGCTACACAGCCCAGGAGCTGCATCTCTCAGACTGATTTTCCAAATGTTGAAGGACAGATGTAACACCACCTTTGCCCTGCTCTTTTAATGAAACTTTTTTATTTTCAAACTGGACAGTGCATCTCTGTGTTCAAACAGACTTCAGGTATTTTTTTTTTCTCTTCTATTAAAGAACCCATTCTCTGCCAACAAGCAGCTGCTTGTCTTTCTTTTTATATTTTATTCCTCGTGCATAAAGCAGGGTGCAGCTTTCCCAGGACAAATTCCACCGCTAAAAATGTTTCCCCAAATTTCAGAGTTAAAAGCAACAAGGAAGCTTACAGTGAGGATGAAATCTGCTGCTAATCATCTGCTGCTCTTAAAGCTGGTGAAGCTTTTAGTGTTGCCAGCAGCCGATCTCGGATGAGATCTTCGCAGAGTAATGCAGCGAAGGCACACTGTGCCTCACTGTGACAGATCCAAATGTATCCTGTCTGTCCAAAGGGGGCCAGTGGCTCACAGCAGCTGTCGAGCTGCTTTGTAAACAAGTGGGGGACATAGCTGTTTAACCTAGAATCATGCATCTGAAAATATGCTTTGCCTCTCCAAGGATTTTGCTGGAAATGCTTCAAAGGATTCTGTTTTTCCCAGAAAGCTGCATCATGTGGTGTTTATCTACTCCTCGAAAGTACTCGCAGCCTTCTTCCATAGGAGAGCAGCACTTTGCAGTTTGACAGTAAAATCACACATGACTTGTTAAGCACAACTTCCTAATGTAGCTCCCTGTCTGTTGCAACAGTCTCCCTGGTGGTAAAAAAATACAGTACATTACACTCGCTATAGCAACTGTGATGGCAATATGCAGATTACATGACCATATCGCTCTCCGGCATCTAAAAAAGAAATATTTATTTTAGCATAGTTGGTACTCTTTTCACAGTCTCTTCTTTCACTGTTCTTTTCTGTTACACTGTCTTTACTTCATACCAGGATCTCTCTGATAAAGCTTGATACTAACCATTCTCTTTCTTGCACACATATCTTTGTATCCCAGCTGACCCTTTGTATCCCTTAGTCATCCATTCTGGCCTCTGTAATCCAGTGTCTTTATTTCTAAATAGCACACATAACCCAAGTTCATAGATCATTTTATCTTACAATACATCACATTCACATACACCTTCATTCTCTCCTGTGGTTTATCCTATTTTTCTGTTCTCTTCCACCTATTATATCTTTCTTTCAAAATGTGCCCTGCTGAAAGATTTTTTCCCCCTATCTTTTCACTGGGTTTTTAACTGAATGTAGAGTAAATTAGGGCTATTCTTGTTTTGAAAACATGTTACATAACAAATTCCCGTATTTTGCAAGTTTTCTCTTAAAAGTCTCTGGTTTCCTGGTCAAGGACAAGATTTTTTTTTCTGATAATTTTTTATTCTTTGTGCAGGGGCACTATAGGGAAAGGTGTGTTATTTGAGCTGCAGCTACAGACTCCTTGTAAATCTAGGAATAATGGAGTTCTGTTTTGAAACTCAAGTGTTGAATCATTCTTCATTAGGACTGAATTAAATCAACTAAGTGTTTTTCCATCTCTAGAATAGAAGCAATATTGTACAACTTACCTTACAGGTATGTGTGAGGTTCAAATAACAACAATGAAGTCATAAACTACCCCAGACCATCCAAATTACTCTTGAAATATGTATTGCTGTCCTCTTTTTTTCTCATTTGGTATTGTGGTTTGCCTTTTCTCAGAAAGGAGGATTGCCAAGTCCAGTCTGAAGCCTGCATGCCGCTGAAAGGATATTGTACTGAAATAGGAGTGTAGGTGTGGATGAAGACTGCCAGAAGCATCTCCTATTACACCAACAGGAGAAAATGGCAGCCAACTTCTATATATCCTGTAGTCTGGAAAATTGTGAAATACCCTCTTTTTGGCAGCCATAAATGGATAAACATTAGGTAAAAGCTAAATGCAATGTGAATTCTGTCCAAAAAGGGCACAAGAAATTAGAGACACTACAAAAAATGCAGAGGGATAACAAAATAAAGGAGGCATGCAACTAGCCCAACATGCTTAAATAGTGCAGATTAGAAATCTTTAGACCCATGCTCTCTCTGCACCTGACTGGCATTCATCTGCATTGTTGTAGAACAATCTCCCCCAGTACTGGCAGAGAATAGATCAGTCATTCATGCTGAGATTTTCCTTTTGCCATGTGAGACATGTCCTGTTTTTGCCAGGCAGAGTCTGAATCCACCTGTTGTGGAGGGTCCAAGCACATCCCACTTTTCTTCCACAGGACGTACACCCAGATCTGGTTTTTAAGGTTGTGGTTGTCATATGTGTCTTGTGAGAAGATTGTTGGACTTTTTGCTTCAAATTTTAGCAGAAGATCAGGCAAGAGAAAAGGTAGTAAAAATTGTAGCAAGTATCTCTACTACACAGAAAAAAAATGGAGCAGTCTAGGGATTAGGTAGATGTTTCTGCATTAGGTAGTATATGCAAGAAATACATTTTCCCCTGTTTCTTTCACAGTCTTGTGCAGAATCCAGCTCCTCCTCAGGCTCTGTACCTGTTGGACAGAAGTCCTACTTTAAGAAAATGGAGAAAACAAAGGAAAATTTTTACCAGTTTAATTTATTTTGACAATATTTTTGAACAGTGAAATTGTGTTTCTTTTGCATTGTTTAGAAATTTCATGTTGATTTAAAGATTAGATTGGGTTTGGCAATGCAAAAATACTAATTTTAAAAGTATGGATTTTCATATTTTCTTCAAGTGTTTTCAGTCCAAAAGAGAGAAGCATTTTTAGAAAGGCTAAATGGAAGAAAACAAATTTGCAGGATTTTTCATTATTTTTCTTGCAAACTCTCCTCTGAGGAAGTAAAGGAGATTTCTTCACCTTTAGATATGTTAATTCCTTACTTCTGTCTTCCACTCTTAATTTTCCATTTGAAATTAGTGGAATGAGGAGATTAAAAAAATCATATTAAAAGAAAACCAAAACTGGATAATTTTCATTTTTAAAAATGAAATTACTGAAATCTTTGTTGATATATGAAATTGTGAGCAAACTTTCCATTCATATTTTCCAAGTATAAAATTTAAAAAACTGTCAAAAAAAGCTTTTGATTGCAATGACCCTGCATCTCCCAAAATGTATTTTTTGGAAAAAATTTCTGCTCATTCTGCCAAAGTCATTGACACTGACCTTATACATGTAGATTCAAAGAGATTAATTAAAGGCAAGAAGCAGTGCTAAATTGTCAGCAGCTGGGAGATGAAAGTGATTCTGGAGAGTAATTCTCCAGTGATGCTGTGGATAAGGCAGGACGTTTAGTGAATAAATTATCTCCCTCCCGAATTTAAACTGCGTCTGGTGAGATGGTAGTTTTCTAAATGTCCCTTTATGGTCAGATCCTATTGCTGGTGGTGTGACTTTTTATAAAGCCAAAACAAAACATAAAATAAATGGTATAGTTAACATAAATGCTGCAAGTATACCAAGTATACAGAACTTACTGTGCACTAGGGATTATACATAAGATGAACTTTATAGTTTTTGCATTTCAAAATTATTTTTTCTTTCCCCCTGTATTTCTCAATATGTTTCACAGGCATTCAAAGAAGAAGAGTAGAGTTCCCCTGTGGTTAATTTAACCCTAGGAAATTCCCCAGAGCATAATCAAAGACTGCACAGTGGCTAACATTTCTCTTCTGTTTCAAAACTAATGAAGTCAAATCCTGCTGGCTAAGGCAGTATATCTAAAAGTCTATTAGACTTTAAATATAGTAACAGAACAGACATCAGTCATAAATACAAAATGTATTTTTTACCAGCTGTCTAAAAGAGGCAGCACAGCCACAAAAAGACCTCTTCCACAGGCTTGTACCAACCTCATTATTGCCTACGAATTAAATTGAAACTGCCAAAAGTCACAGCAGTGAATTTTAGACATGACAGTCAGACCATTGCGTGTGACAGGAAGGTGAAACACCTTCCCTAGACCTGGCTTGGGATTCACTTTTTTCATCCCTCCATACTCTCACGGGACCCACTGACTTCAAAGGGTGTTCAAGTGGATCTTGGGCATAACAGATCTGCATATCTTAAGCAATTGCAGCTGTTGGAAACAGCCCTATTAGGGGATAAATCCCAGTTTAAACCATACAGGGATCAGGAAGGCTGTTTGAGGGGACAAGGGTGAGCAAAGCCATGTGAACCCCAGCAGCATTGACAAATATCTGAACTCTCATTTTTTGTCAGCATTTGTGCACCTCGTGACTCAGGATATCCCCACAAGGGAAAAAAATGAGAAAGTCACACACATACATTTTGAATGGCTGTTTATGCATATTTGTGCAACTGCTCAAGCTTTTCATTCTTGTAGTTGCCTGAACCGAAGCAAGAAGTAGAAACACAAAGCATCAGTCCCACCAGACAACCCACATATAGAGCCAAGTAAAATCCAGGGCAGCAAGTTGTTTGCATACAACACACTTAACATTATGTGCATATATTAGATTTGCAAATAGGATGAAAACAATTGGAAGTAAAAAAAGTAACTACAAATGGTTCATTTTAACAGAATGAAGAAGTTAACTGTATTAAAAATATTTCTCCTTTTAAATAATCCATTTTGAAATTCTTGGAAGCAAACTTGCTGGTGGCTCTGGATAATTCTGTTATCTTTATTTCATGGGAGTCTTGCAAACAGCTCGTAACAGATGCCTCTTTTAACCCAAACTGTATTTTCTATTATGTTTTAAGCCCTATGCAAACTGGACAGAAAAAAAAAGTTGCTTTCAATTCATGTTAAGAACTGCAACCGGAAGTTAACTGTGTTTTTATCAGCTAAATGATTACAAATGGACCTATTAACCCCAAATTACTTGAAGAACCAAAAGAAGAGGCACTTGACAATTCCAAGCATTTGTTCTCTATTCACTGATCTGGGGAAATATGAGATTTTTTTCTGTGTTAATACATTTCTTCTATCCAGCCCACTTCTGCTGCTCTTTTCTCCAGTGTCATCAGTAATTGGATTAAACCCTGACAGATCCCTCTATTTCATCAAAGAAGGGAGGAAGCAACACATACTGGGGCAAAACAATCCCTGCCCTAACTCTTGACAAAACCAACACAGTACTATCACAGATAAATTTAGTTCATTCTGTCTTAATCTAGTCAGTGACCCCCTCCACCCCACCTAATAGCTGAGCCGTTACATATTTTTCCACCCAGGATTTTTCTAATTGGAGAGACAATATCTTAATCTTGCCTCTTCTCACTGCTAAAACAACTGGCTATAATAAAGCCAAGTGAACAGCTAGGCTGAGAGCAAGCAAAACACAAAATTATCCAAAATTAAACTGAGGAGAGGGTAGCTCTCAGCACGTGCTTTTCTCACTTTCTTTCTTCACTGTCTATTGATACAACAGACCATTTGCAGAGGTTGGGTTTAATACAAAGATTAGACACTTTTCATATGTAGTTGGAGCAAATCCAAACAGGGAGTTAGTGGGACTTTTCGGGAGGGCTTTTCTTTTTTATTAATTGAGTTCTATGGTTTCTTAGCATAGTTTGTTGATTGTATATTGTCCAAAAACTTCACATTTATTAGAGCAGTTCATTACAGTATTAAGAGCTGGTGGTATTAGTGGTTTTGTAAAGCTCTTGAATTAACTTCTGAGACTAAATCTGTAAACAGCTTCTAGTGTGGTTCTCTGTGTGAATAAACAGTGAGTAGTAAACAGTAAGTAGTATCTGGCTGCAGATACAGACATTAGGGAGGGCAGAAACTGCATGGCTATTTTTGTATAGATTTCTCAACGTTTTCAACAAAAGGGGTCTGCATCTGCAGTCCAGACCTCAGGTACCCCAGCTCCTGCAGCCTTGGCAGCGGAAGCACTCCCTGGTGCACCAAAGCCTCTCCTACCTTGGAGCACTGATGGCACCTCCCTCTCCCCCACACTTCCAACACCATATTCTCTTACTCCCCTTCCTTTTTTTTGTATCTCCTCCCAACACAGGGCCTCAAGTTCTGCCCTGTCCACCTGGACTGGAGTTTGGCAGCAGAGAGAACATGACAAGTCTGGAGTGTGGGAAAAGAAATAGAATGCATAATACCCAAGCCTGGGGCACTCAAATATTATGCTTTAAGCCAGACCTAGGGTGAATGCCAAGCCAAGTCAGAAGACAAGGGGGAAAAAATCTCACTGCAAGCAGGGACCTACATTTTCTCCTCATGTTCTCTAGGAAGACATCAGGCTGAGTTGTAAAGATTTAAGAACTGCACTTGTTTGCTGCAAGACAGCACTCGGCAAAGAAATAAATTGGAAGGTTAGTTTTCTTTGGGGAGACTTGCACTGTATTTGATTTCTTTTGAATTTATGACTTTCACAAAGACAGTTGCTAAGGGGCACCAGTGCAGGAAAGGACAGAGAAACCAATTACACTTTTTATCATCTTTTAAAATAAAATAACTTAACTGATCCTGTTTTAAAGCCGCTGCATTGCACCAACAGTTTTACTTCAGGTTGTGTACACCCCAACAGACAAGTTTCAGCATAAGCAGCACCTGTGTCTCTAATTGCTCTTCCATATCTTTAAATGCCACCATCATACACCTTCCATCACACCTGGGCAATAGTTGAAATCAATCTGTTTCCATCATTACCAATCTATTTTCCTGGGAGTAACTACTTGCAACCCCTTTGGCCCTGTAATCATTTGAAACTCTACAAAGCAAGGTTTTCTAGAAGTATTCTATTCATATTCTGCTGTAGGGCTTTAATTGCATCAAAACAGGTGTTATCCTTGGATATGTCTTTTCCCCCACCCCAAATAATTTAACTGCAGTTGTTAAAACCTGCATTAAAAAGCCCAACTTTCCATATTGCGCAGTGCAGTTTTTAAAACAATGAGCCTGAACCTGGAAGCTGAACAGAGTGTGAGCTGCAATTTTTCAGAGCTACAAACCAATCAATTAACATAACAGGAACTAAAGGAGAAATCTGATTATATGAAATTGCCAGCCAGATGCCAAGAATGCTGTAGGAATTCTTTACAAATAGTCACTACAGTTGCTCCTCTACTTTAAAAGCTGTTCCCATTTTCAGTATTTCTAATTTTCTAGAAGCTTTGAGGTGTCTTCTTGGCATGAAACTCAAAAGCAGACATGTCAAGGGCCAAAAAAGACTCCAAAGATAATTCCAGAGACCAAAAGCCATGTACCCATGTGCTGATGTTCGCACATGAGCTGGGGCTTTTTGAAAGGTTGTGAATGTAGTTGATTGACATCTTCCAGGCAAATGATTTATTGACTGAAGAAATGGAAGGCAGAGGTCATCAAAACATTCTATACATTTTTGACAAATACAGTTGAAACTTTGGTTTACAAAGTTGGAAAATATTGAAGTATTCTAGGATGACATCTTCTTAACGGAAGATTTCAACATAGGGCTACATGAGACTGATCACTGCTTCTTTTCTTCCTTTATCTTTTTAGGTCTTTTAACACTTCTCCTGATTAATGGCAAAAGAAAAGTTTTTTTCAATTTAGTAAAATATTATGTTCAACCCAAAATTATTACTCTTTCTCATATTTTGTCTTTCCACCACCATTCTGAAAAATCAGTAATGTATTTGCTATAGTCATTGCTCACGTAAGCAGAAACATTAAGAAGTCAACCTAAATTGAACAAGCAGTAGCAAAGAACATTTTTAAAAGAGCTTAAAAAGTTAGGCTATGGCTATAACAAGATTTTGACTTCTTTTAAAGTAGTGCAGAATAGCAATTGAGGACAAACTATAGACAGAATATAGAAATAATGCTTTTATTCCCAGAAAAAGGTTGTCACACACTCCCTGATAGAAACAGTATTTCTAAGAGGAGAAGGCTCAGAGGAGACCTTGCTGCTCTCTGTATTGGAAGGTGTGGAGAAAATGGGACAAAGGCTTTTCTTGGAGGTATGCAGTGATAGGATGAGCAGCAGGAGACACTAGCTGGAACGTGGCAAATTCTGATTCACTGTAGGAGAATTTCCTTCTACCATAATGGTGGTCAAAGACTGGTACAGGCTGCCCAGGGAGTCTGTGAGCCTTCATCCTCAAACGTGTTGAGGACAGGAGAATATGCAGCCCTGAGCAACAGGACTTCATTAGTCCTCTGAGAGAGGTTGGATTGATGACCTCCAGAGATCCCTTCCATTCCAAATTGCTCTATGTTTGTATGATTACAAACAAACATGTTTGTATGATTCTTTGACTGAATTATGATGAATATGGACAGCAACATTTCTCATATTCTGAAAGACTTCCACTCTTAGGGAAAGTTTGAGAGGAAAGAGAAGATCCCTTGCAGTATGTGCTGGAAGGAAGGAGCCTGGGCTTTACTGTGGTCCATTGAGGTTCATACCCTGCTCACCAGGGCTTCCTTCTCCATGAAATCAGGCACTTTTGTTTACAGGTTGATGACAGACCTGACCTTCTGCATCTTCTTTGGGAGAGGAAGTATAAATGGAAAGAAAACTCATTGTAAATCCTCTTTTCAGGAGGATTCACTTGAGGACTTAAGCAGCTCTTAAGGTTTCTGTGTATTTCACCTTCCTCATTCCTTGAATGGGAAATACAGAATATATTGTGAAATTCATTAGGAGGTATACACTCTATTTCACTCTAATTCCTTTTCATCATGTTTGCATAAGTAAGGGATTCACTGTATGTAAAAAGCATTAAAGGAATAAAGTTACTTGGATTCTTTTTTACAAGTGAAAAAATACATCAGTCTCCTTTAATTGGGGTCTCTTATGGAAAAGGACCAAGATGCTCATTTGAAAAAAATTTCCCTGGAAGAGCAACTGATGTTTGAATACCACATTTTTGTCGCCTGAAGTACTACATCATTGATACTCTTAAGCAAACTGCTTGATGTCAGTACAGCTTTCAGATCATGTTGCACTCAAACAATTCTGACTTTGTTATTGGCATAGAGCAGATATGCTATTGTCTTACACCAACAATCAGGTAGTAATGAATGCATTATAAAAGCAGGCATCTCTTTCAGGCTCAAATCCAAGTTCTTAAATGATAAACGTGCTAAAAATTTTCTGCGGCTCTTTGTGTTCTTTCAGTGATTGAGACAACAGTCTCAATAACACTTTCCTTGTACTCATAGCCTTTTTCTCATTGTCTTTCTCAAAAATTTTGAAAATAAAAAGGCCTGCCAACCAGATATCCACTAATTACTTCTTGCCTAGACAGGATCCTCAAATTCACATCTGTTCTGGAAGAATATGTAAGTGAATTATCCTTTAAAGTGAAGAAATCTGTAAATCTCTCTTCCCTTAAACACCACTATCCTCTCACTTTCAATGTAACTGTCTCAAAATACTCTCTGCCTATTGTACTTTGTATTAGTTTGGCATAGGCTGGGTTATGAAACAGCAATCTGGTTCTTATGCATTGGAATGTCTATGTGGTTATAATGCACCATATTGCTTATGGTGAGATGCATCCTAGATTTATTCAGTTCTTTATTCCTCCATAATCATTGGCCTTTCTTTGTATCCCTGCTACTGTATCAATGCTTTCATCACTAATTCAGATCCAAAATCTGGTGACTAAACCACGATTGCATCTGATATTTCCACAGTAGGGAAATATGCTAAACCTATCCCAGATTTGCCAGGTTTAGATCATCAGGGATATAATCAGGCAAATAAAACCCCCAAATCTGCAGCATGTCTCAAGGTCCATAAGTGATTGAAAAGTGAATGCCTATTGTTTGTTTCATTTTTTTCCCCCAAGTGATGCTCTCTGGATAAAAAAAAAACAAATAGTTTGGCATAGGAATGTGTTTTACTGTTTGTGCTGGACCAGAAATGTCAATAACCAAGGGATACAACCTTGTATCCTCACCTTTCCAGAGCATTATATTCACTCCTGCAGGAGCCAGGAAAGGCTAGAAGACTCAACAATTGTAAATGAAAGCACAACCACATCCATAATTTTTCTGTACTGACTACATGAGAAATAACAGCACAGACCAGTTTCCTATTTCACAGGGATAAAGCTGTCCAGTAACATACAGACCATAAAGTGGCATTAAAAATCCACAGAGTAAAAAAAAGCTGCTATTACATTTAGTCAAGAAAAACCCACCACATTAGATTGTCTGGGAAAATGTTTCCTACACTTGAGAGGCAGCCAGCCTCAAGGAAGCAGAGGGAAACCAAGTGATCCTGTCAAAACCCAGCCTCATTTGGCTGGATGCTGCGGTGGTGCTGGGCTGGGCTGGGCTGGTCCAGACTACGTCTGAAACGGCTGCTCTGGCTGCATGGCCAGGGAAATGAGCACCCACCGTGTCCCCACTGCCCCACAGCTCCCTCACCAAACAGCCACCCAGGAGCCCAACCTGACATGGAAATTTGCTGTACAAAGCACCTGTATGTTTCTTCTAGCTCCTACTTTCTCCTGACTAGCCTCTGGTGCCAAAGCTTGTGCTCCCGTTGGTGCAGTCAAGAGGGCTGACATTCCCCAGGCACAGACATTGCCCCAACAGCTTGAGGGCAGGGCAGTGGTGTCACCAGCAGTGAAACAGAGATATGGGTCATGTTCTCCATCAGCTTGGTCTCATCACTGATCTGCCCCACTGTCTTCACCTGGGGGAGGTGGGATGGGGCCAAGGACAGTGGAGACATCACCCTGAGGCCAGGCCACCACTCTGCACCCAGCCTCCTCTGCCTGGGAGCATCCAGCCCTTGCCAACAAGTCCAGGTGCAGTAGCAGCAAAGCGACTTTAATGAGCATTTATCCCACATGCAGGGATATAAATAACCGTATAAATACAGAAAATACATAGTCAGTGTGAGAATGCCCTAAGGGAGGACAAGGAAGAAATGCAAGCTTCCAACTATCTCGAGCTCTCGCTGGCAATGTACCTTCCCAATTAAAAGACGTGGAAAAATATCAGTTTCCCCAAATCTTTCTGCAAGATCTGCAGCGGTCAGGGAAAGGCACTTTGAAATGCTCTTGCTGAGGAAGTATGGATTTTATTCTTTTATTGTTAATTTTCAAGTTAAACACATGCACAGTGATTTTTTGTAATCTTGAAGATGTATTTTAATTGATTTCCAAAGTATTTTAAGGTCTATTAATTCTATAGATCTTGCAAACGCTGCATTTTCTGTATTCCAGCTGCTGTTTTAATCATGTTCATTAACAGAATTACTTTTACCTGCCAGTGAATATTTTACATTGCATTAATAAATCTTCTGTTTGCTATCAGAACTGAGCAGACAAATAAAATAAAATACCGAAGTGTGTGAGTTTCCTCATGGGTCAAACACTGTTCTGTCATTCTACCAAGGGATTTAAGCAGATTTGAATATAAAGATGACAATATTAAAAATATGTGCATAATATTTTAAAGTGTGTACTTTTACATTATTAACAATATATTATTTTTCCACATAAGACATCAGCCAGGTTTTCTCATATGCTTTGTTGTGGTGAAAGTCTGATGAAAAGTCTGCTTTCTCTCAGAAGAATAATTGGCAGTTGCCATATCCTGTACCTCACATACTGTATGATAATTAATTTTCATACATTTTATGAGCAGCATAAAAAATACAGATATTAAGAAATAGATTATATCTTCCAAATTTCAGACTGTATACCTCTTAAAAGACAGCAGAAAGACTTGATACGAAAGCCTTTTTGCTGATATTGTTTCCACAGCGTTCTCAATCAATTTTTCTAAAAGCTCTGAAATCCTGCCAGCATCACACATGCACGGAAGATAAAATGAAACAGCAATTAATCCAATCATTGTTGATTTAACATTAATGTAACTCAGTGCATTAGGCCTTGTTTTACATGCAACTGTGTTGTTCCAACTACACTTTAGAGAGCCCCCAAATTAGCCAATTCACAAATCTTAATTGAACCAAGAAGGATGAGGGTATTCCACTTAGTATCGCCCTTCTGGAACATGTCTCTTCCCTGAGGAAGGGTGGCAGATTAACAAGACTGACAACTCTTCACCAAGACAGCAAGAATTGAGAACGTGAGATGCTGCAGAACCTACACTCAGCCATGCACTGCTTTCTGCAAAGCTGCAACAGGAAATTGGGGTGTCAGAACTCCCAGGGAAGAAACTCTGTATCCAGGAAGTCCCTTATCCTGTGACCCTTGTGTGGTCCCAGCAACGAGAGCAGGAGCCACGCGTGCAAAAAGAGTGAAGCACGTGGTCACACAGGCAGGTTGAAGGAGCCAACTGGTGAGCACCCCTCTTTACTGCTCTGTGAACACTGGCACAAGGCAAAATGATTCATCTTATTCGAAAAGTAAGCATGGAAATTAAGAAGTATTAGGACTAATTGTACCATGGTACAATTACAACAGAGCTTTAAACTGCAGAGATGACTTAGCTGTCTGTTTTGCATTTTGTTCTTTGCATATTGAAGGTTTGCTGACAGAGATGTAATATTTCCTGAAGATACATCCTTTCATTGTACCCCTTGTCTGAATGTGGTTTTGATTTTATGGGAAGGGTTGGACTTAAAGATTGTCACTCAGTCACATGAACACCAAGCAAAGTTCAATTGCAGTACAGCTTTCGTTAAGGATTCATTAACAGACACTTCATATAAAGTGCTACCATATTCTCTTTCATATTTTTTTTCTCTCCCTACCCCCACTTTTTTTTTTTTTTTTTTTTTTTTTTTTTTTTTTTTTTTTGCAGCTGAGAATAATTAACTGTTCTTTTGTGAGTGTCATTTGTTCTCAAGGAATTAAATGCCACCTTATTTCTCAGAACAAGAATTCAACTGTCATAATTATAGCTTCATTTCAGGAGAAAAAAAATCATAATTTATTACAGATTGTTCAGCATGTGAAATAGGTTTAAATGTCTTTGAAAGTAAATTGTGGCATGTCACGAAGGGCTTTTGCCATCACTGTAATTGATTTATAATTTTGCATTTAAAATTAACAACATTCATCCATTGTTCTCCTATTATATAAGGCTCTGGCAGGGAGTTGAGAGTTTTGTGTTCAGTTCTGGTCACCACATTACTGTAATGACAATAATAAAGTTTTAATAGCTTAGGAGATAAAAATGATATGTAGAAGTGAGGCCAATTCCAGTATTAAAAATAAACTTCAGACTGAAAATAGTTTTAGAAAAATATACTTGTGTCCGAGGAAAAATGAGTAAATGGGGGATTTATCTGAATTGTGTTAACTTTAAAGCACAAGAAAGCTAGACTTAATTCTAAAGTTTACATTAAAGTGACCTACCAAAAATACAGAAAATAGATAAAAATTAATTTTGAAGTAATTGGGCAAAACTACTTTATTAGGGTTTCTACACCTCAAACCACTGGTCTTTTTCTCACCCCAGAAAGCTTCAACTCATAGCTGCAGAACCTCTTCTTGCTTTTCAAAACTGCCAGACAGTTGCAGAACAGCAAAAAGAACAATTTCATTTTGTTCTGGGCAATGTTCGTGGTGTGGTACAGCCAAGCATCATAACTGCCTGTCCATTTATCAAAGTGGCTGAATTTATGGAATAATGATGTTGAACAATGTAATAATGTCATTGAACAAAGACAAAATTGAGATAATTACATTAAGCAATGCTGATTATACTCAAAGAAAAGGGGGCAAAGAAGTAGTTACTGGGAATGCAAAGGAAAGACAGAAAATATCACATGACTCCAGATCCTGGATGAAAGATTGCACTTACTGGTTTTCAAATACTGTCTGTGATTCTGTCCTCAGCAGTTTCTTCAGCTTTATTTCATTTCATTGATGTCATCAGGTGTCACACATAATGGCATTAGTGTAAATGAAAACAGAATTAGTCCCATTAACTAATTTTTCTACACACAGGTATAGGACAGAGAGAGAAATTAATGAAGAAAGATGAGAAGACTGATTTTTTCATTTTGCCAGATAAACAACAAGAAACAGATTCCCAGTTGCTCATAGAGATTCCTGTTGTGGTCTCCATCCTTTGGACTGCACAGCCCCCAAAGAAGGTTGCATACACTGAATACAAATGAGAAAAGACAGATTAATTAACTATTTTTTCTTTTTAAAGGCAAAGAGTACCAACCTTTCCAGAGTGCATGGAGATCGTCACACCAGAAACTTCTATGATACTTCAGGTAAGAAAACAGAAAGAAACAGAAAGAAACAGAAGCTGTTTCTCTAATTTAAGGCTAACGAAAGTGATTTACAATCTGACTCTGTCCCATAAAACCAGCTTCTAGTACTCTCTACCTTTTGTTTACTCTTTTCCTGATGTGGAGTCTTCACATTTCATGAAGCTTTATATTTTCCAAAGAAGCAATCAACAATGAAATTACATCTTTATCACTGACATCTTCATCAATTAAATAATATTAAAAATGCATCATGCTGGGTTTTGTTTGGGTTTGGTTTGATTTTTTTTCAGATTAACAAAGCAAAAGATTGATATCAAATCAGGGTGGGGAAACTTAGTCAAAGACATGAAATATAGCCCAATCCTATTGGAGTCCCTACAAAAAAGATGTGTTCTGGAGGAGTCTGTGGCAGACAGAAGTGCACAGAGTGCACCGGTCAAACAGCAAAGGTTGCCATCTTCTAGTGAAGCAGAGGCATCTCAAGGACATCAGTCTTTCTTCTCCTCCTTGTCTCTGAAAAACTTTCTCCCCAGGTATTTTGCATATATAGCTTATGTCAGTCACTGCCCCTTCTGCAGACCAGTAAACAAGAAATGTTCCCCAGAACACTTTCTTTTCCACATATGCCTGCAAAAACAAGTCCCAGTCTAGCAGATGCCATGAAGACCATGAGGTGACACCAAACAAAGACCAGGGACAATAAGGAGAGGTAGTTGTGCTGACCACACCAAACGCTTCCAAACTCTACAATGGAAAGAACAGCACTGTGCTGTCCTCACGCTGCAGAGGAGCCTGCTGAAATCTAACACTGCTGTGAAACTCAAGGTCAATTTCCTCTAGTAAAAATATTGACATGTAATGTTGTCAAGGTCAGTGTCAGCTTGGATTACCTGCCATGCAAGTGCCAGTCATGCATGTTCTGCTTGCCTTGGGCTAGGCTAACTCATGGTTAAACTTTTCAAAGATATTAATGCCTACATCCTCACTGGCTGATATGGGGCAGCCATAATGCAGATTTCACTGCATAGCAGCTGATTTTAGTAGCTGGAGCATCAAATCTGTTTTACCATAAAATCTTTTTTCTCCTTTTATAAAGCGCATATATCTTATCTTCACACTTTAATCCAGTCATTCAACAATGAGCCTCCTCACACTGAAAACATGCAGTGAAAGCTGTCTTAGAGCTGAATCACCAATACCCCTAAGAATGGTGGCTCTCACTGCCTATTCTCCCCCAGCATCTGCTTCTGGAGGTTGTTGGATTGTTTCTTCTCAGTATACAGAAGTTAAAGCATATATGGGGAGAAATGAATTCCTAATTTAACAAACCCCTTCTGGGTTTCTCTTGTGCTGCAGGATTGCTGTAATGATCGGCTGCAATGAGCTGCTGCCTCTAGCAATCATCTTCTCTGCCTGCCCACCACCGCCTTTCCCCAGCAATGCCCTGGGGCTCTGTAGCACAGCTAACAAAGCCAAGTTCCCAAACCTGCCCTGTTTGCCAGAGCTTTACAGTCCTACTTCCTTAACCCTTTTCATCCTTTGGACATCACCACACACAATCCATCCGACTCCCAAACTTGAGAAAATAAAACAACAAAAGCTGGAAATTTTGTACAAAGAATGCTTTATATATGCTTCATTATTTTTTCCAGGACCTTGCTCAATTTCTTGGAACTACTCAGGAGTTATTTTCAAGGTCAACATGTATTTGCCATTAACATTTTTGTGATTTAGATGGTTCGCCTGACACATGATGATGCCTCAACCTCAGCAGAGCTTGGGGGGGAAACTGGGAAGGGAAATAAGGACAGGGATGCTGCAGCTTTACCTTAGGGTAGGAATTACAGCCAGGAACCAGGGTAGAGGAGATGAAATGGTCTGGAGCATGTGCTGTGATCTGAAAGCTGAGTCTATCAGGCAGTTGCCACCAGTGTCTGATGTGTAATATAAACAATTAAGCTGATTTTTGAGAACACGCAGAAACATTTACACTCAACATTTACACCCATTGAGCAACAAGAGAGGTGATATGTCTGCTCTGACTTGGGCCAAAATTGCCACTGCATCTGAAATAGCACATACTTTCAAGTAACCAGGTCAGGTTTGAATCTGTGACCGAAGCAAAAGGCTTTTTTTTTCTCCAGTTATCAGATTAATCTTGGCCCCTGTGATTACTTCTAAACTTCACTAATTTTATTAGAAGGTTTTGCAAAGATCACATTTATGTCGTTCCACATTCTAAAATCAACTGCTGTGCAATACAATATTCCATATGTAACAGCAGTGCCCACATTTTACACCCATTTTATGAACCATATTTGTTATTCTTCTATTTTCCAGGAAAAAAATGGCAACTTGTCAAAAAAGGGAGGGATTTATTACTATTGCTCCCTTTGTCTAGAGAGAAAATGCAGTGTGATGGTGCTTTGATTTTGCAGTGATCTTACTTGTAGACGACCATAAAGAAAATCTTTTTATTTTGTTCCATCTCAGGCAGAGTTATAACCTCTTCCAGGTTATGCTTATCTTAATGCTAGCAAATTACTTCTTTTTTTTTTTTTCATCTTTAGTAATATGGAATTACCATCATTTGAAAGAACTGTTTAGGTTCCTTGACCAGAAGAGGCGTTTAACTATGTCATGTGTGATGTATGGTGCATTTAATTGCTCTGTGCAGCTATTCAAAAAGCATTCAGAAGTAATCATTTAGCATTAATATCCTGGGGCAATTCAAGGTCACAGTACATTAAAAACTAATTCACAGTAGTTCTAGAATACATTTTTCATATACAGAAATACATGATATCTTTTATGATAAAAGTGACAATGGTATTGCAGCATGATGAGGAGATGTGGGTATTCTAAATATCTGTTACTGGTCTTATTGTAAAAGCAGAGAGACACCTTTTTACCATTACTCAACAATTACTAATTTCCAATAAACTCAATGCATTCAGATAAGTGGTGATGAACAAATATGCTTACAAAAGCAGCTTGTTTTAGAAGTATTTTTAACTAAGAGTACCTAATTCCTCTTTTGCTCCTGTTCCTAGAAGTCAAGCTTCTGGGCAGATTTTTATGGACAGACCAACCTGAAACAATTCTAACATGTCCACACCTAATTATGTGTTTGGTACTACCATGCAAGAATTCAAAATAAAACTATTCTTTTTTCCTTAAAATGATGGATTTTAGATATGGGAAAGGAGAAAGAAAACATGAAGACAACATTACCCTCAGGAATTGCAGGGCAAGTCCTCCCAGAGTTTAGAGGACAGAGCAGTCACCCTCCTCTCTCAGGGAGAGGAAATTCCCTTAAGAGTGCACAACAAAGAAAACACACAAATATCAAGGAGGTATGCACAGCCTTCATGCATCAGAACACAATTAAGTGTAAAACTATTTATAGCCATCCTTGTCACACTTCCACTTTTACCCACACACTGTACAAGAGAGACACTGGCAACTTGCAAGTCAGATCTCATTATGAAAGGAGAACAAAAAGAATGAAAAAATAATTTCTTCTTCACAATTGTACCCAGCAGCCATTTTATTCTCCCTTAGAGTGCCCAGAGCACACAGATAAGAAGCCATTCAGACTGTGCAGCTTTTGGGAAAACAGGTATATTCTATTGATGCAGCAAGACCTCAGCTTGGGAGGAAGAGACTGAGCTGAGCTCAAGCCCAGAGCAATCCCCTTCTGCAGGGGTTGTATGAGCCTTCCCTCATACTGGGAGGCTACAACTGGTGCTGGAAGCTGGAATTGGAAACTAACCAGATCAAAGCTATGTCACTTGGGTCTGTACCAGCTGCACTTGTAGTTCACACTTCTGCTCTCCTACACAGATATAAAACTTGAACTGAGGACCATCACTTTTAGCTCTGAGGATGACAGCAGATGAAACACAATATATAAGCATCAAGAATTGAGTATTGGACACCTGCTGATGCATAGTGAATTAAAGCACAGTCAAACGCAGAGGCTGCCAGACACCAGATTTTCTGTTTCTATTAAAAAAGAAAAAGTAAAAGCTTGGTTGCAAAGGGAGCCGTGAACAGAAACAAAGGCATAGGCAAGAGGACAAGTGATGTGCTACAACACATCACATGCTATTTTTGCACTCCTTTCTTCCATTTTTATATAACCAATGAAGTTTCTAATAAAAATAGGCACTTAATAGTATTAGAATGCAAAATCCACTGATGAGCAGGCAGGCTGCATCCCTCATCATCAGCATTACTGATATCAGCTGCATCAGGGCACACCTATTTCATATTTTAAGGCTTTTGCTTGCCTTTACTGCATTTTAATAAAAGCCCAATTTCTAAAGGACCAAAATGCCACCCTCAAAAGAGACCCAAGTAGCAAGCCTGAAGCAAAGCATCTATTGAAGTGCTGGGCTAACTTTCCTAAATGGTGAATGTGGTGGAATGTACTAGGTCTTTATAAATTATCTCACGTAGCAACCTGATGATCATCCTTCCATTAGATACATTAGATCAAAGTGAATGTTTCAATGTAGAGATCAGCAGAAATTGCTGAACATAAGAATTCCTGGTACAACTAAAGCAGCAAATCCTCTTTAGAAAAAAAAAAAAAAGAAGAAGAAAAATAAAAAGAAAGAAATTAAAATTTGGGAAGGTGATATTTGGAAACTTGCTAGTATGCAGAAACAGTTTGAGCTCAGCTAAGGTACCTCAGATGTGATACCAAGTGCATTAATATATCCAAACAAATACTTGTCTTTGCAGAAACAAGGGATCTGTTAACATTAACTCTACAGTCAAAATGCTCTTATTCCAGTCCTAAGCCACCACTTAAACTGTAATGATCTTTTCTTGTGCAGATCTCTGTTTTACTTTGGTCTTTCTCCTCCACCTCTCCTCTTAAAATGTCCTTTTCTGTAGTGCACAACAGCTCCAGTTCATCAGTAGTGAAAGGAATTCTGAAAGCAGTGAATTGCAGAAGTGTGTGGAAGAATATGCTAAAATCATCCTGAAAATATTTGTAAGCAACACCTCCCAGAATTTTATTTTTTAAATAACAACATCTATCATGCTAGGCATTAGTGTGACAAAATGTACTGTTGTAGCACTGCATTTTTCTTTGGGATCTTATTATTTCTCTGTAGACAAGCATTAGTCTTTTTGTATCAGAATCAAAAACACTTTTAGTAAAAGTTTATATAAGACTAAGGAAATGAAAATAATATTTTTTTAATTCTGTGACCTTTTGAATTTGGGGCAATAAATCAGTTTTTGTGAGGAATCAAAGACATCTAAAATGTCATGTTATGTTTTCAGTTTAAAACATAAATTTCAATAACTAAATTCAACTTTAGATTTTGATCTTATATTAATATGATTATATTAAAAATACAATGTTGATAACATATTTCAACAATTACCTTTTCACTTTAAAATATCTGTGTATTGATAATGTTATTGTGATCAAGGATACAGTTTTTATTTTATAGCTCTAAACTGCTGTACTGTCTGATAAAACTGCACAGTAGTGGTGAAAGAAGGGAACTATTAACACCCCTTTAATGACTGACATTCTTTTTGAGCATCTTCCAGTGTGCTAGAGCTGTTTGTCACCAAAAGCTCAGACCCTCTCTTTGTCCTTGAGAGCTGATACCTGAATATAAAACACAACTGGAAAGCCTGAGAAACAACTGGGTGTGAAGGGCAGCCAGGATAATAGTTAAAATCACAATGACACATAGGTAGATGTTTGTGTTTTGACTTAGCTTCACTGTCTAGATGACCAGCCTTAATTAGCTCTGCAGTCCAGATAAACACCTGCATAAGTATTAGCAGGTTTTTTCTATCAGTGAAATATTGAAACAGGTTTCAGATTAAATATATTCACAAATAATCTGCTGTGTTGAGAACTTCTTAGGCATGTGTAATGCAGACCTATCCAGAAACGTGCTGCTGTCACTGTGCCACACTGTGTACACACTGTGTACAAAGAGACTTTGTGCCCACAAAAAGAGAAAAAGAGCATGCACACATGGTTTCCTTGATAGTTAACAGATGGACAAACAGTTCTTTTGACTTTATTTATTTCGGTATCAAATCAGAGGAAGGTCAGAAAGCCACCACTGTGGCATCAAGAGAAATCTGAACATGGCACACAGATCAGTACAGAGTCACAAAATCTGGTCAGGCAAGGTAACAAATAGGTTTTCAGGCAGACCTCAGTCCAGCTAGAGCTCACACTGACTTAACTGAGAACCTGACAAATCTCTGCATTCCCATTTCTCACCAATGCATCTGGTATTATCACTGTGAATTCATTGTCCCGGTCTTTTTCTGTAGTTGGCCAATGTGATACAGTGCAACGAAAAATCCTGTTTCCTGATTCCAAGTCTCATTAACAGAATAGGTTTATGCTTCAAAATCCAGATATTTAAAAATCAAAATCTGCAGAAAACAAATGGAAATTTCACATGGCTTTCACTGTAGTCATCCTATGGGCAAAATAATTAATTTTTAAAATATCTTATAACTCTGTGACATTAAGGACCCATTCAGAAAATCAATAAAAGATCTCTAAAGAAAGAAAGGAGACGGCATTTAACAACTAGATCTATTCATTCTGTCAGGGGAATATTTTTAATATGCTTTCAAGTTTTCCACCCAACATTTCATATTCCATTCAAGCAGTCTGATACCAGAAATTGCTACACAGACAGTGTGATGACCTTTGCAACACAAAGGCAATGAATTCAAACCCTCATGTCTGTAGCTGGTGCTGCCATAGAGAATAGATAGGAAGAACCAGGATATATGGCAATTTTCTTTTTGTACTCTCTGTTTACAAGGACCACATGTTCCTCTCTTCAAGGATTTGTAATTCCTAACCAGACCTCTTCCAAAAGGTGACCTGAGACAGTCAGAACAGGACAGAGTCAAGATGGGGCAGGCACAGAGTTGAGTGCCACTGGCACAGTGGCATCACAGGGATGGCACATCCCCTCTCACCTTCCCCAGGTACTTCCTGGGGGCTACACCCACCTTTGCCATGGCAATTCACCCCAGCTGCTGTGCAGGCCGGCAGGCTGAGCAGGAGGATGAAGCAGAAGACAAAGGGAAGAAGGACAGATCACTGCAGAAGGATCATGCAGCGCCCTGAGTAAATGTACAGGCAATTTTAACCTGCCTAATCAGATTTCTTTGGTCCTTGGGAACAAATCATTTCAGTGGAGCTCTGGTTTAAACCCACTTTGCTGGTGGTGACAGACTATGCACTGATTTGCTGCACCTTCAAATCCCCCCAGTTATACCTTGTGAGGGGAAGATAAAATCTTCTGTCTTAAAAAGCACACACCGGAATTATATTGCAAAGGAGACATCAGAACAGCAAACTTAATGACTTAATATTGTACAATATAAAATCATTCCAGTTGAATAACTTTTAATTTATTATAATACATAGATGCCAATTATGCCTGATTTATTAAGAGAAGTTCAGCAATGCCAAGGCCCTGTGTTTGAGTGGTTGCCATGGTACCCAGCTTTTACAAGGACATCTTAAGGATCATTAAAGTGTCAAGGTGATAAGTTTGACACTCAGTGGATTTAATGATGGATGATAATAATGTTACCTCTTCACATCCTGAAACACAGCATTGAGGAGGAACAAATTTTAAGAATTTTTTAAAAGAGACTAGCTGGAGCTGACATTAAATATGTTAACTCAGACTACACTCTGCTCCCTTTAGTGTAAATTCCTTAATCTCAGGTTTTATAGTGTTTTTAGGTTGCTACCATTCCTCAAAGCATCTCAACCTTTTATCAGATCTCACAGGCTTATCCCTGACCAGGGACTCCTGAGAAGCACAGGAAATTATTCTGAGGCTGAACACTGCCAATACAGCTCCTAGCAACTCTTACAGAATATTTGATGGTAAGAAGGGAATTGGGAAAAAAAATAAAAAAGAAAAAGAAAGAAAGAAAAAAATATCTCTGCTGTGTGCTGTGAAAGAGACCTGATGGCAATATGTTTTGCATCTAAGTATCTAAGCTCCACCACAGCTGTCAAGCACAACCAATTCATCTCGCATTGGACATATAACAACCTTAGGCTGGTAATGACTTTCAGAGACTTGCATAAACCTGATGCAAGCCAATAACTTGAATACAAAAGGATCTGGAGTCCTGAGCACAACCCTGAGACTTAAAATGCACACACAGGAACTGATGCCATTTGGGTTTTTGCCTCTTTTTTCTTTGATATGTTCTCTCATGATGTTATTTTAGGTGCTTGTTTCTGTTCTGGTTCAAGAGGACATCTTTTAACAAAGTAGTTGCACAAGAAGGAGGGCTCTCAGGGCCATACACAGCACTCTACCACCTTCCTAACAGCAGCAGCTACCACACAGTCTGCTCTTTTTTTAAAATAAGGTATCCTTGGGCTTTTCTCTTTTAACCTGCCAGGAAATTTACTCACGTAACATCTTCTCTGGAGAGAAAAAAACATAGTGAAGTCACCTTGCAAGCTGTAAAGTGGTGGGACTATGTATCTCCCTTCAGTCTACAGACAGTGAAATCAGGCTGACAATTCCTAGGATACCCCTGCTAATTTCAACCCTTACTTCTGCTCAGAGCTAAAACCAGCATCATTTTCATGTAGCGATTTACCAGTTTATCCTCACTATGGATTAACAATCTCTTTTTAAGAGCAAACCCATTACACTGACACAGTGTTCAACCTGCCTATTGGACTGGTGTAAATAAAAGACAAGGGATTACAGATATAAACCCCAAAATCACCACTAGCATCCAGCACTCGTGCCTATTAAGCCGTGCTTCATTGCCAAGCATTGCTATGCCAGGTATTCCATGTCTAGTGTAAACACATTTGACAAGCATAATCACAGTTTAGCTCTAGTATCTTCTAGTAAAGCTATTCTACTGACATGAGAATAATAGTCTAGGACAAGTACATCATGTTTTCCAGTCATTCTAAACAATTCTCTGCATACTTTGCTCCAGGAGAACAATTCTTCCTGTGCCAAAATGGACTCTCTTGCTTGACTTGGCCTGTGTTTTTGGCATAAGTTCCAAGCCTTGACAACTTCCTCGGTGTCACTAATCATTTGGGACAAGTACTGGCTCTACCTTGGATCTTTCCATTCCTGAACAACTTCTGTGTATTCATGCAAATATATCTTTCAGTACCATTTTAGGGAATGACATCCTAGCACTTGTAGCCTATGGGTTCCTCAATTTGTTGAACAAGAGTCTGGAGCACAGATCTTGACCTCCCTGTACTAGGGGCCTTTGCTTTCTAGCAAAGCAAATCCCTCAGTCTCTGTCAAGATTCCACATGGATCTGAACAAACTTAGGATACCCTCTTCTGGACCTATTTCTACTGCAGAGATTCTCCTGGTTTAGGTTAGCTCAAACAGGATGCATAGCAGTTTCTCAGGAATTTTTGCTGCTTAGGTCATTGAGTTTTGCAGATCTTCACATATGACTCTTTTTGCATCATTTAGTATTACACAAGCCTACTGGGAAATGCTGTCTTCTCTTTCCAATGCTTTATCCTTGACTGAGCTGTTTCTCCTTTTTTGCAAGTTCAAATGTTAGACATTGCTGTTTCCTAAATGCCTTGACTTGGAGTACAGTCCTGGTCCCTTTTTTTTACCAGATGTCTTTTAAAGACTGCAAGATTTGTTTCTAAGATTTGACCTTATAGAGAATTTTATGACCTGTTACATCACAATCCTCGTGATTAAAATATTTCCTTCCTGTAATTCATTTTCATACAGTTTGCAGTATTCTGCAGATTTATTAATCACAGCTTGAGGGTTAGTCTATCCTATCAATATGATAGATTACTTGAAATTAAGTGAAGTGAGCCACCATAATCAACCAACAGCAAAACCAAAAGATGCTTTCTGAATTTTCATTCTCTCTTTGTGCCTGCTGATCAGTACCACAGAGTAAAGATCTTCCTTTACCTCCTTCTGTGTTTCCAAAGAATAGCAAATTTATAGTGGGTTCAGTTGTTTTGAAATGTCTGTGTCCTGGTGCCACTTGGTGTTAAAAGCTCTCTAAGATGGATTCCATAATGGATACATACTTTGAAAGCACCACTTCCAATACTGCTTAATTTGTAGAGCACTGACCTTCCAAGAGCAAAATTTTCAGTTTTCTGTTATTGCCCACAGTGCATGAATTTTAATTTAAAAAAATGTTCCACTATGTCTATTGAGAATCAAGAATTTTCACACAGTTCAAATGTGTGTTCTCTGTCAAAATACATAACTTTCCTCTTGGGCATTGATTTGATTTGAAATCTAATTGGATTCTTTGAAACAATGACGGCCATTTTAACACTTTGGATTTTGTTGTGTTTTTTTCCTATTGAAAATCAGCCTTTTTCTTGTCCAAGAATTTGTGTAAATGCATGTGATGTTTCTGAAAATATGTTTTATTAAGGAAACTTGGTGAGGACCTTTCTTTTCCATTCACCCAAATGCTTCTGCAGCATTCCATTGTTCCTTTTCCACATGCTTGATCAGCAATCAAGCTTTTGACATATTTTGCCCTGAAAGAGAAGTTTAAAACAGGAGAGCAATTATGTCAGAAGCAATCCCTCTGCTGTGCCCAGTCACAGCACAGAAACAATATCACATGGTTTATGACTCACAGCAGTCCAACATCACGACTCAGAATCTTCATCACTCACCAGCTGCAAGGTAAATCATTTGAATGGATGCTTTTTCAAAAACACAGATATTTAATAAATCAGAGGAAATCACAATTGCTTGGTTAATGTTCACCAAACAGGGAGGGAGTCCAAATTTGTTGACAAAATTATTTGTTAAGAATTATTCACTCACTTCTACTTATCACCATTATTGCCAAAAGCCCCCAGGCTCTCCAAAGTGTTAGATCAGTACTAAATGCATGCTTCCTAGTGTAATGACTGGTGTCCAAATTAATCTATTAATAGTAAAGTTTGTGGCCAGCCTTCTGTAACTCATATCTGTGAGGAAACAGGTTCCCCATTTGCAGACAGAAAATGGAGCTGTTTTCTCCTAGGCAGAGAGCTGCCTATTGTGTAGGTAATTACTAGAAGGCCTGTGTTGACCTGGCAATGAGGTAGTATATCTAAATACCTGAAGTGAAGGAGAAAAGCAGAAATGAAAGCAGAGGCCCCATCTGTTAGACTATAATGATTGTGCTATTTGAAGGCAGAAAGGTTTGTCTGAGGCAGCTGGTTTCTCTCCAAGTGACCTTTTAGCATTTCT
This sequence comes from Anomalospiza imberbis, assembly GCF_031753505.1. Lineage (NCBI taxonomy): Eukaryota > Metazoa > Chordata > Aves > Passeriformes > Viduidae > Anomalospiza > Anomalospiza imberbis. Next base: position 24,409,593 of record NC_089681.1, on the reverse strand, counting down.
GCTTTTGCTGTCTGACAGATGTGTCAACTCAATAATTTCAAAAGCCCCTGAGTAAATAACCAATTGTGAGCAAGGATGACCCAAAGCGATGACAAAATGGGTGCACACACAGCACATTACAGAACATAATACCTACTGAAAGAACAGGGAACATTATCGAAAAGGAAAAACATTTTACTCTTTATTTTTGAGTAAATGGTTTTCCTGCTCACAGATCAGTTGTTTTCAAGGAAAAAGGGAACTGTGCAAGTGAATGGAAGGGCATTGTAACATGTTTGCCCTTGGAGCAAGTCTGTAAGCTGGCTGCAGGACTCAGGTGTTGTCTCAGAGCTCAAAATGGACTTCAACTCCCTCCCTTAGCCCACAGATGGGAAGAAGGACTGAAGGCCACAGCTAATTGGCTTTGTGAATTATTGGGGAACTGCAGAGAGGTGACTGCAATCAGCCAAGACCCAACCAAGTTTAAAGTCCACTGAAGAATTTTCAAAAGTGATGTAGATGCTGCTTTTAACCCAGAATTGAGGTCTAGCTTAGGGAAGAGCTAGAGCAATTGGAGACCCCTGAACATGTTCTAGTTTGATGATGCACCAGTTACTTTGCTGAGGGCCCACACCATTAGAAAATCCTTCTCCTGCACTGCTATCACAGACCCTCCAAAAAGAGTCAAATCTGCTAAATTTAGTCATACTTAGCCTAGTTGGACTTCAAAGCCTGTAGAGCTTTAAAAGAGCTACCAGCCCTGACAGCACCAAATCAATCTCTGTTCTGCCAGTGAAGGGCAGTACCACAAATAAACAATTAAATGTCAATAGATGCTTTAGGTTGGCTGGGTCCTTTGGTTTCCTTATGATGTGGTGTAAAGTGATAACAAAATAAACCTTCTTTCTATTCTCACTTTAATGGGTAGAAGTAGATAAAAAACCATTTAAGACTGAAAGAAGGGCAATGCTGAAAATCTGGAGAAGGATCATCCTTCTACATATCTGTCTTAAATTGTCTCCACATCTCTTTCTTTCAGGTGTAAGATATGATGAATAATACTTCCCATAATGATGCTGTGAGTTATAATTCCTTAACTTCAATAATGAATTCTGAGCTTTTGTAAAGAAGGAAAGAAGTGCAGAGGATTATTGAGTGTGAGTGTTATTTGGGTTTTTTTTTTTTAATATTACACTTACCATATATAAATCAGATCTCAAAAGTTTGATAGTCAGAAAGTTCAATAGTGCTAACAATGAAATTGTGTCTCTCAGGTGTTATGAGTCTGTCTGAGCAGGTCTGGTTGTGCTCAGGCTGTGAACAATTGCCATGTAAAAATTTAGCCTCAATGTCCATCAAAATTAGAGAAAAGCAGAACTATTAATTAAAATATGCTTCCCATATAAGAACAGATAGCTATCTTTATCTGAGAGAGACCTGAGGATATTTAAGAAATGATAATTGATTTACCAGAGGAACAAATAAAAATGTGGCTAGTACAGATGTTGATCATACACATAATCTGAGACTATTAATATGCCTATGCTTGAATAGATATATTAATTTCTTTTTAATCTGTAGAGACATATTCTAATTTAATAAACCTTAAATCTATTCTGTACAATAACAGTCACAAATCAGTCCAAGACTGGACTTAGAGTTACATTAATGAATTTTTTTAAATTTCAAATTTCTTGTGGATGTATCCAATTTTGTCACTGGTTGGCCATTGTTATTGGAGTGCAGTTGCTGATGTGAATCCAGCAGGAGCTGGCAGTATTTTAGCTTTGGAGTAGATTTTTAGATTTTCTTGAGTTGCAAGTTTTTATAAAACTAACAAAATTTGTAGAATTGAAATTCCTCTTCAACAAAACTCAAAAAACAGGCTGGCTATTACTCTCTAGTGGCCAACCAAATTTCCTTGGCCTTCCTGCAGGCAGAGTTTCAATGATGAGAGGAAGACGCAGATTCCACATCCATGAACGTGTCAACATTTGCCCTGATTCAGTGACATAGATCCAACTGTTACTAAATAGGTTGAGAGATGACAGGCATTTTGAAATTATTTTAATTACAGAGGAACCATATGAAGCTTTAAACTGCCAGGTTTATAATCAGGATTAAAATTCCACATCTCTACAGTCTACAACATGTTTATTGAAGACTCATGTCTTTGAAAGAAATCTATCTCATTTTTGGCAGAAAATATTCATTGGATGATGGTTCAACAACATGCAATCCAAACATTTAAAAACCCCTAAAAATAAAGTAACCTTTTTCATATTTAGCTGGATTGAGAAATAAACCAACTGTATATGTTTGAGCAGCCATGGTTCCAAACCTGCCACAACTCAACCTAACACAGTTTGACAAATTTAAATTTTGAATGTAAGTTGTTGCCATCTCGTGTGGAATAGTCACAGGTGATGGGTTAATTCCCCTGAATTTACATGGAGGCTGACCTCAATCCTCAGCTTCCCCATTCTTCAGTTCTATCACAGCCTTCCCTTCCTTGAAGCTGGAACAGAACCTCTCAAGGGACATGAAGAATGAGCTTTATACAAGTCTGTTAGCCAGAAATGGAAGGTCAAAGAAGGTGTATCCCCCAATAAATAACACTAGAAAACTGGTAGCAATAGATGAGGAAGCCTCAGTCTTCTCACACCTCCCAAGTGGATGGACAGCAAGATGGGTACTAGGGGGGCAAAGTGCTTCCCACTGTAGATAAAGGTCAGGACATCGGGTACATGACCACCTGAGGAACATGAACAGACAGAAGTCTATGGGACCCGGTGAGAGGTATCCCAGAGCCCTGAGGGAATTGGCTGATGTAGTTGCCAAGTCACTCTCTATGGTATTTGAAAAGTCATGGCAGGCAAGGGAAGTCCCAGTTGACTGGAAAAGGGAAACATCGTACTCATCTTTTAAAAGGGTAAAAAGGAGGACTCTGGAAACTACCAACCTGTCTGCCTCACCTCTGTGCCTGGGAAGATAGTGGGACAGATCTCCTAGAAGCTGTGATAAGGTATGTGGAGGACAGGGAGGTGATTCGGGACACCCAGCATGGCTGCACCAAGGGCAAGTCCTGCCTGACCAAACTACTGGCCTTCTATGATGGATTAATTATATCAGTGGACATGGGAAGGGCTACAGGTGTCATTTATCCAGACTGCTGTAAAGCCTTTGACACTGTCTCCACAGCATCCCTCTCTAAATTGCAGAGAGATGGATATGATGAGTGGACTGCTAGGTGGATAAGGAAATGGTTGGACAGTCACATACAGAGCATAGAGGTCAACAGCTCCAAGTTCAATGGATATCACTGATAGCTGGTGTCTCTTTGGGGTTCATACTGGGAAAAGCATTATTTATTATCTTCATTAATTAAATAGAATAAGGTATCAAGTGCAGCCTGAGCAAATATGCAGATAGCACCAAGCTGAATGGTGTGGTTGACACACCTGAAGGAGGGGATGCCATCCAGAGGGACCTGGACAAGCTCAAGAAGTGGGTCCAGGGGAATCTCATGAGGTTTAACAAGACCAAGTGAGAAGTGCTGCACCTGGGTTGGGGTTGTGGTATCAACACAGCCTGGAGATGAACAGATCCCGAGCAGGCCTGCTGAGAAGGACTGGGGGTGCTGGTGGGTGAGAGGCTGGATATGACCCAGCAATGTGAACTTGCACCTCAGAAAGGCAACTGTGTCCTGGGCTGCACCCAAAGTTGTGTGGGCAGCAGGGAGAGGGAGGGGATTCTGCCCCTCTGCTCCTCTCTCTGGGTGAGACCCACCCTCAAGTACTGAATCCAGCTCTGGGATATCCAGCACAGGAACCTGTTGGAGCAAGTCCAGGGGAAGCCACCAAGATGATCAGTGGGACAGAGCACCTCTCCTATGAGGAAAAACTGAGAGAATTGGGATTGTTCAACCTGGAGAAGAGAAGGGTTTGAGGTGAGTTAATTGTGGCCTTCCAGTACTTGAAGGGAGCCTACAAGAAAGACGGACATAAACTTTTTACAAGAGCATGTAGTGACATGACCGTGGGGGATGGTTTCAAACTGAAAGAGGGTAGGCTTAGATGACATGTTAGGAAGAAATTCCTGATTGTTGAGGAGAAATAGGTGAGGCAGTAGAAGAGGCTGTCCAGAGAAGTTACAGATGCCCTATCTCTGTAAGTGTTCAAGGCCAGATTGGATGGGGCTCTGAGAAACCTGGTCTAGTGGAAGGTGTCCTGAGAGGTGGGCTGGAACTAGATGATCTCTTAGATGATCTCTAAGGGGTCTTCCAAACCAAGACATTCTGTGTTTCTCCCTCCCTTCCTGCGGCAACTGCTCTTAATCACTTGGAGGGCTAGACCTGAAGACTCTGCAGGAGGCTGTCCCCAGAATTATGTCTGACTTACCCTGCATCCCTCCTCGATGGAGGAAAGCCATTTTCAGACTAGGATTCATGCAGGTGATTCACTGAATTTTGTTTTGTGGTAATGCAGTGCAGGATCTTCAAGGGATGAGGTTCATTATAACTAGCTCTGGTTGCTGTCATGACTATGAGGACATAGAGTCAAGACCATGGACACTCTGCACAGCTCCTCTTCCCCTTTCAGTGTTCAGAAACTTTACATGCTCTCTCATGGACTCCACAAATCATTCAAGAAATAGATGGCTTCACTGCAAGAGCAGCCAAGTCATAGAAAGCCTCTCCAGTGTTAACCCCAAGTGGCTGGCAATGTCCATATTAATGACCAATCACACCACAAAGGCAGCTCTCTCAAATGCCTTTCATATAGTGCCTCATGCATTCCTATACTTTTTCTTTTGACTTCAGTAACAAAGGTGGGGAGGGGGGAATCAGGCCCTCAAAGTGTAAGAAGAAAAGAGCTGGCAAACAAATTGTGTGTGCTCTAAGCCTACATGCCATGCCATAAGCAATGGGTCACAGCTTTATTAAAATTTTAAATGCAATACCAGAAATATAAGATAGACACCAGAAATATAAAGTACATTTTTCATTATTTGGCCCATACTGCTATCCTATTATCAATGTACCTTTTTGGATGAGCACTTTAAAGTAACCCAACACATTAAACCAGTTGTCAGTGACAGCAGCAGAAGTTTGCCACCACTGGGTGTTTTCGAGTCAATGAGAAGCTAAGGAACTGTGCTTGTTAACTTTTATGCTTACTTTTTTTACTGTTCTCTAACTTGCTGCTATATTTAGAAAAAGACCATGTCTATCTCCATTAGGTTTCTATGCAGATTTTTTTGTGAAATCACATTATAAACTCGAGGTCAGCAACCACTGAGTCAAATAATTTATCAAGTCATTACCCAGATGCAGTGCCTAACATTAGCAGCCTTATGATAGAATTTGCACTTGAAAAAATAAAAAGATCAACAGCCTCTATGAGGAACAAGGTGTATTTAATAACCACGTAGTATTAATTTATTAAAAAAAATCTTTTCAGTCATGATCATGTTAGATTGGAAGATAAGAGAGAACAGCTTCAATTTGTAAAAGTTTGGGTTTTTTGTTTTTTGGGTTTTTTTTTTTTTTTTTTTTTTTTTTTTGAGGAGAAACAAATATTTTGACTGTGTTTTTCTGTTCTGCTTTAACTGCTTCAGGGGTTTTTCCTATTTTGTTGCATTTTTTGCAACACTCTGTTAACACTCTGGCAACCATTGATTTTATTTGTTTATGTGTTTCCTTCAAAGGTAAAATTAACATGGCTGTTTTCATAAAACACCTTCATTTTACCCTGCACTTTTTCTGAGCAAAATTGTTTTATCTCTTCAGTGCTGTGGAGCTATAGGACCAATGGAACTCCACAGAACAGGATCGCTGCAAGTACAGTAAAAATACATATGGCCTTTTTATTGCAGCTTATTACAGGAGAATTTTTCATCAAACACACAAGTGATTGATTGGAAAAGTTGAGGACTGATCTGCAGTGTGAAACTCCTTTTGGTCTTAACAGGAAAGCAGAATTTCAGAATTTCCTAGGCTTGGTCCATACCTCACCTTGCAAGTAAAACCTATAGCTTCATTCACAAGGTCTCTTTAATGAGATGCAGCATAATTCACTGCAGGCAGTGGTTGAAACTCCTCAGTAACTAGATTCAGGAGACCAATCTCCACCCCATTTCTCAGGGGTGCTGCTTAAGAGAGATCCGGTTCTGAATAAAAAGGGTCATCACTACTTACATGTGTCTCAAAGACTTTTGGAAATCAGACAAGCCCATCAGCACAGTCCCTGTTCTATTAAAAAAAGTCAGTGGAAATGGAGTGTTAGGAAGGAAATAGAATCCCAAGCCTTATCCCATGGATGGCGTGACCCAAAACCAAGACACATGGATTTACAAGACAGTATGTCATCTGTAAGGCATCCTCAGAATCTTCAGGGTGAAAATCTCTTTGGATGCTGTTACTGAACACCATATAAATAAGCATCTTAGAAACTACTTTCCCTCAACCACTTTTACCACATCTGTCCAGATTAGCTCCTTCTAGATCACCTAATATGATACCCAGGTGTTTCCTCGTGTCAGTATGGTAGCTGGAATATTCTGAGATGTTTCTATTGCTGACTCACAGACATTAACTCATGTGATATGAAATCAGGGCAGTCATATAAAATGGCCTTATCTTTAGATAAGGATTTAAGATCTCAGGTTTCAGCTGAGACCTCACAAGGTCTGCTTCTGCCCAGCTTTGGGCTGTAGAGTGAGATCTCTTAAATATGACTTTCCCAGTTGTACAGTTCTTACTACAAGTATTACATTTGTTGACAAGTGAAAAAGATAGGAATCAGGCTGCCTGGTATGTTTTTGGTTTCATATTAAATTTCAGTATCTAAATAATACCCAGATACCACTGTGAATAGGAAACTGCTGTAATAAACACAGCATGGAAACTGGAAAAGGAAACACTGTAGTAATCCAGAATGTTATCACGTACCTGAATCCATCTAAAATGGAAACAACACTAGTAAAAAAAAATCTAGTACGTCCTCATTAAATGTCTGAAGAAAATTGTAAGTGGTTACCCAAGAATTCTCTCAGACAAAGTCCAAACTTAAAAAAATACAAGACGTGTACAAAATATCCACAGACTGCTACAGACTTCACAGGCAGATGAGGAACTAGTAGGGACCTTACCCTCCAGGCCCTTCACCATCCTTGTGGCCCTCCTTTGGACACTCTCTAATAGCTTAATGTCTTTTTTATGTTGTGTTGCCCTGAAACTGCCCCCAGCACTCGAGGTGAGGCCTCCCCAGTGCAGAGCAGAGCTGGACAATCTCCTCCCCTCCCTTGACCCGCTGGTGATGCTGTGCCCACCCTGGACAGGGTTGGCCGTCCTGGCTGCCAGGGCACTGCTGGCTCATAATCAGTTCACCTCCAACCAGGACCCCCAGGTCCTTTCTGTAGCACTGCTCTCCAGCCTCTCGTTCCCCAAGCTGTCTGTACATACAGGATTACCCCATCCCAGGTGCAGAATCCTGCACTTGCCTTTGTTAAACTTCATATGATCGGTGACTGCCCAGCCTTCTAACTTGCCTAGGACTCTCTCCAGGGCCTCTCTGCTTTCAAGGGAGTCAACACCCCCTCCCAATTTAGTATCATTAGCAAACTTCCTTAGTATGCCTCCAAGTCCTGCATCCAAGTCATTTATGAAGATGTTGAAGAGAATCGGCCCTGTGAAACCCGACTAATGACCAGTCACCAGCGTGATGTCATCCCATTTATTACAACCCTTTGTGCCCAATGAAGAGCCAGCTGCAGGGTCATTCTCCTTGCCCTTCCTGAAAACTGGGACACCATTAGGAAGCTTCCAGTCAGCTAGGACCTCTCCAGATTGCCAAGACCATTCAAAAATCACTGAGAGAGGTCTCACAATTATATCCGTCGGTTCTTTGAGTATTCTTGGATTAATCCTACTAGGACTCACAGACTTACAGGGATCCAGCTGGAGCAGCAAATCCCACTAAAGCTCAGGTTCAGCTGAGAGTTTATTATTCTCACAGCCATGGTCCTCCAGCTCAGAGCACTGAGGTCCATCATCTGTGTTGAAGACAGAGGCAAAGAATGCATTAAACACCTCTGCCTTGTCCATGTCCCTGTTTGTGAGGTGCCCGTCCCCATCCCGTAACAGGCTGATGTTATTTCTATGCTGCTTTTGCCATTAATATATTTTAAATAACTTTTTATTGCCCCCCACATTTCTGGCCAGCTTCAAATCCAATTGGTCTTTGGCTGTATGAATTTTCTCCCTGCACTGGCAAGCTGCATCTCTGTATTCTTCCAGGTCACCTGACGTTGCTTCCACTGGGCACACACCTTCCTTTTTTTGCCTTAGACCAAAAATAAGATCCCTGTTCAGCCAAGCCAGCCTTCTGACTTATTTGCTTGACTTCCAAGAGTCTGAAATTGCCCATTCTTGTTCCATTAGGAGGTGGTGCTCAGAAGGAGACCAGCACAATGGACTCCAGCACCTTCAAAAGCTTTTTCCCAGGGAACTTTTCTAACCAGGTCCCTGAGCAGCCTGAAGTCTGCTCTCCTCATGACCAGAGTTGAGGTTTTCTTGCACTTTTCCTCCTGTCAACAAAGATTTTAAACTCAATCACTTCATGGTGGCCATGGCCAAGATGGTGCCAATCACCACATCACTCATGAGATACATTCTGTTGACAAGGAGCAGATCAAAAAGGGCACTTTTCTGAGTCAGATCCCTTGGTACCTGTACCATGAAGTTATCATGCAGATGTTTTAGGAATCTCTTGGACCTGTTTGTTATTGCTGTGTGATGCTCCCACTTAATTTCCAGCCAGCTGAGGTCCCCCATAATGGACAACTACAGATGACTTGGAGGTGCCCCTAATTAATCAGCCTCATCATCCTGCCTGAGAGGTCTACAGCAGACTCCAATGATGACATCTATTTGTTTGTCCCTTACTCCTTACCCAGAGGCTCTCAGGTGTGCCACTGCCAACTGTGAGCTCCCTACGTTCCAGCCCCTCCATTACATACAACCCTCCTGCCTTTTCTGCCCCACCTATTCAAGCTAGTTGACTTTGCATAATTTTTAAAATTTAAAAGTTCAGCTAAATTAAACAGACTTATGTTTCACCATAATACATTAGAGATTTATGATGCATTCTCCTCAAAATTTGTCTAATACTGATTTTAAGAATATTTGCATTTGTAATTAAATAGCACATTTAAATTATATTGCAGTAATAATATATGGTTAACTTAAAAATTGCAAAGATTACTGACATTTATTTTATTCTCCCACATAATATTTGGATTAATTGAACAAACATTAAAATCCTAGAAAATGTTTTCTGTAACTTAAGTGTAGTAAAAGCTGCTTAGATACAGACTTGCAGTCTTAGGAATACTTTTAGTGTAGATAATTTTAAAATATCTCACTGGTTTAGAGCCTAATTTAAACCTTAAAAAAAGACATCTGATTCTAGCATTGTATAAATCTGTGTGGAATCTCTGGAGAATGAACCTATGCATTGAGTAACACATGGACTTCCAGAGAAATCATAATTTCTCTACCAAATCATGCCCTGGTGGATTTCAAGATGCTATGCACGAACATGGTGCTTGTGTAATGTGTATCTGTATTTAATAAACATCTCCTTCAGACAAATGCAGTTGTGCAACACTAAAAGCAGCATAACCAGCAGAGAGATAATGTGTGCAATCCTGTTTAAGATTTCCTGAAAGGAGACAGCTTTCCATGGGATGACAGTTAGCCTTAATAAAAAAAAAAAATTAAAAAAAAAAAAAAAAAAAGAAAAAGAGGAGGAGGAAAAGAAATCTTTCTATGAGTTGAAAAGGACAAGTGACTATAAAAATGTAATCAGTCAATCCCCAATTGAGAAATATAAATAGAAGAAGGGCCATTAGCCCAAGTGATGTCATCTGCATCCCTGCTCTCTTTGTCTGTGAAGGGGATGTGAGGGAGAGACGCGGGGTGTGAGGTAGGGGAGAGAAGCATTGAACTGGCTCACCTCCCTGTACAAAAGTATATTATGAGGTTATACCATCTGGCTTTCAGTCAATAGTAAGGCTTCTTGCTCCTCAGGGCCTTGCGACACTGACTTGTAAAATGGACATTTAGTTCCACTTTCATGACTAAAGGAGCAGAAAATAGAAGAGTATTCAACGATTAAAGCAACAATAAATAAGAGTTGAGGTAATTGATGAATTTGGAATCTGAACTTCAGATCTTATCATAACCCTTTTCTTGAAGTTTCTACCAACCAACCTAGGTCCCACTGCTCCAAACAGGAACCCATCAAGCTCTAAGCACACCACTAGGGCAAAGGGAGTTATGTTTGTGTATATGCAACAGAGGTCTTGGGTTTCTTTTGTAATTTGCCTGACCAGGACAGCTGTGCCATACGGGCAGTACTCTGGCTGGCTGGGATGAAGAGAAGGAGGGCATCAGGGAGAGAGACAGAAGACCCTGGATGGGATTGTGCCCAAGCCAGACAAGCAGCTGCCCTGCTCTCCAGCAGCAGTTTTGCAGGGCGTTCCTCTGCAAAAACATGTTCATTCATTTCTGACTGCTAAGTCTAACCACATTCCCTTCACTGTTTGTAACAGTTTTGTTCCCTTTCTAAATCTTTTCAGGATGTGTAAATGTAATATTGAATATCATGCCTTGTAAAAGCTATGCTCTGAAAATGGACAGATGTTTCCAAGTAGGTAATGAGTAACATCTTTCTCCAGCTTTCCTGGCAGATGCAGCAGGAAACAAATACATATGCAGACATAGGTTACATTCCTCTCAGAGAAACAATGTTACTGGCACTTTCCTCTCAGTGGCCAAGCCGGTCAAAGAAAATTATTTTTTTACTGCATTACATATGATGTAACAGCTGGACTAGCTGATCTTAATGGTCTTTTCCAACCTAACTGATCCAACGATTCTATGAATCAGTGTCTAATTTTCTCTTTTAATTGGCTGAAACTCAATAACAATCCCCAAAAAAGCAGCTCAAGCTACCACCAGCTTAACCCAATAGCCATTTCAGTCTGAAGAACAGGGAAAACAGATACTAGGTTTCATACTGTATGTTGTGTAATACAAAGTACATCAGTCATAGGAAGTCATTCCAGTCATACAAATAAACTAAAAAATATTTGTATAAAAAGGGGGAAAGAAACATAAAGCATGTTTATTTTTAAGTGCAGAAAAAAAAAAAAATCAGTAATCTGCCTCACACAAAAATCTAACAGCTATGACCTTTTCTGGGGAAAGAGAGCAGGTGGTCTCTGCATGCTCTGTGCACTCCATGAAAATAGGCAGCTTTTAAGGTAGATAAAAAAATAAATATCTCAAATCTGGCACATCCAAAATCACTTTGAAGATCTTGATGTACATTGTGCTGGCTAAAATCCCCAAATTCTACATATTAACTTTCCTGACTTGTCTAAAATTAAGAGGTACACATAGAGATCAAAGGTGCTAAATCATGCCCACCAGTTTCAGGATCCAAGATTTCCTTACTATACATTTTATTATTATATTGACATATTCAGTTCATCCAGTTCCAAAGTGATTTCTTCCAAATGAAAACTTAGAACTATGGACCAAATAACTTCTCCAAAGTCTTTCTTCTGCTCAGAAAATTGCAGGACAGGTTTGATATTCACAGGATTACTACTCAGAATTGGCCATCAAGCTAAGCACACCTTGTGCAGAGTTCAGCCCCTGAGTTATTCCCTTTGGCTACCTGGCTGCTCATGGTTAGGGTTGGCACAGGATTGCTTGTGTCAGATCATAAGCTATCATTTCCAGATGTCTGACAAGACTTTACGAATTGAAACCTAAGAGATAACCACAAAGGCATGCCCACCATAAGCCTTCACACACAAAAAAAAAAAAAAAAAAAGCAATATCAGTGTGTCTGGATCTGACACACTGAATGTTAAAAAGCAAAAAAAAAAAAAAAACCGACCAATATGAGCCTACCTAGAATATCATCAGTACAGGTTGGAATTGTTTCTGCAGAATAACTAAATACATAGATTTATAAATAGATTTATAAATAAATAGATTTATAAATACATCTTGAAGAATTCATACATGCCAACAGACAGCATTACTGTCTTTTAGAATACAAACTATGGTTTAATAGGAATAAACTTCTGCGGATTTTTCCCCTCCTCCTATTGCAAAGAACTGCTGTTCTCTAATGGATGGCTTTAAAAGCTCTATATAATTGATTCATTCCTTCTATTTTTCAATGACATTTTGGAGTTATTTCTACAAACTATTCTTGGTTTCCCTCCTACCAGCTTCGCCTGACACTTGCCTAAGGGGCTTCTGCATTTGAAATCGACAATTGCAGAAATCTCTTTAAACTTTAGTTCTCTATCTTTATTTTTGCTCTTCTTTTACATTGCTATAACAGCAGCCTGCATTTTTCTGTAAGAAACCCACTGGGCACTATTTATTTCATTTCCCAAAGTAGGAAAAAGTTTGAACTTTCAGGAAACTATGCTGAATTTTCGAACAACACCCCAGTAACACATAACCTTACTCACTCACCATGTCCTTTAAAAGCCCAGCAGAACATACATTGCTTAGCAAGACCTGGGGCAGATTTATTAAATATGTAGAAGATGCAGCTGGTCTGTGCCCACATGCCAGAGGGGATGGGGTCTTGCATGCCCAGTTGCCTGGGCAGGAGGCACCTCTCCATTTCCTGCCCCAGGTCCCACAACAGACACTCTGCACTGGTACATAATGGGGGTTTGCCTGCGTTGGGGGGAGGGGGTCTAAATTCATTTGTGGACCTCATAAATAGTACTGCCTGGATACAGAAATCAAAGTTGCCTCAGGCTGTGTCAGTTCTGTACAGCTCATGCTGCACATATGACCACACAAAGAGCACTGTTTTATATGGCAACATTTCAGGCCTTGTGCAATTTCAGCCCACAGAATATGCAAAATTAAAGATTTATCTTTTTTTTTTTTAACATCTCTTTAGATCACTATTTCAAGGCTGTTTAAATATGAGGTGGGAAAACTTGCCGATTCTTTAACAAAATCTTTACAAATAAATAAAAAATAAAAACACTCTGATACATATGTTGCTCTTATCATGATTCATTGGATGCCATTTCACCACAGAAAGAGAAATAAGGAAATAATTTTGTCTGTAAACAGTATTTTGAAGAAAGGAAATAATCAAGAACATATAAGGAATATATTCCAGAGGAAGCCTTAAGACATGAGCAGACTTTACTCAGAAGGGAGGGGAGATTTGCTGCGTAGCCAAGGTGCAATCCAAGACATCCGACTACATCCCCAGCAGGATCTCTGGGACTCTGCATGACCTTGGGAAGTTAAACATCTCCAGTATAACCTTGTCGCTACTAAAATCAACAGGCAGAATTCCCATCAGCTTCAACATTGCAGAGACTTCACCTTTTGTGCTTCAGCCCTCCTGCAGTTTACTGGCATCTGTACCCAGGTGTCACAGCCCCTCCTGAGCACACACAAACAACACACCAATAAATTTGGCAAGTGACATGATCCAAAATACCAAAACCACATGGCTGGCATGCTCATCTCGATGGAAATCATAGGTGCCTCTGAAAAAACCTAGAGCATTCATTACTATAGTCCTGTTAAAGTGCCCAGTCTCTTTTCTATGGATATTTCTATGGATTTTCTATGGATTTTCTATGGATATTTCTATGGATAATGACCAAGATGAGCTTGTCATGGTGCAAGTGAGACCTTGCACTCCAGATGTAAGGTAGGAGGAAATCAATGACTGCAGAGAGAAGCAATTAAAAAGAGATAAGCCTGGGCAATGTGCTAAGCAGTCTCTTAGGCTAACTGCTGTGAATTTTGGAAGGATCATGGCAGATGCTAATTTTAGGGAAGACTTTGAAGCTGCTTTACTAGCAGTGATGGAGAGCACTGTGAGCAGAGGAAACAAGAAGAGAGGGATGCACACACCCCATTTGCTTGTAAGGACATAGGTAGGAGCTAATGTTAATCTTCCAAACTGGTCCAAAAACTATGACAGAGCAACGAATACCAGCAAATAAACCTCTCTGCAATGTTTATTTAGCTCTGACACAAATTTATCTACAGATACAGCTAGAACATAGTAGAGCAATCCATTTATTTGAGCACCTGATGTGTTCTTAGCTGTATTGTATTCATTTGGAGTCTTTAAGAGAAACACATGAACTTCCAGAAAATGTTTGAGTGCTTTGGAGGTGACTGTGATTTAAAAGAGACAGCAGAAGACTAAAAGAAGACCAGGAAGAGGGTGGTTAATTGACCTTTATTGTGCCTTCTGGTTCATTTAGTAATGGAAATTAAATTAACATGATAATTCAGTCCTACTGTGTTAAGACTGCTATAAACCCATTAAATTTTATGGCCACTGATTTAACACTTTTTTCTATTAACTGGTTTTAATTTTCAGTATTGTTGTGCAGGTTCTGAAAAGTGGTAGCTTGAAAGAACCCAGGTGGATGAACAACTGTGTAGCTGCTTGATGCCTGTGCCCCAGTTACTGCAAAGCATGAGCCCAGACAGGCTTACACTGATTCTGGAACCCACCCTAAGCAAATCACAGGGAAATACCCAGTAAAATATAGGCTTCCATAATTTCCAGAGTAAAATTAAGCCTGGCAGCCAACCTATGCCCTCAATTTAGTATCAAGGAAAGAAGGTAATTCTTTTGAACTGTGCTCTCTCCTGATTCAATATACTAGTTTCAAGAAATTTTAAAACAGGGCTCACATTTGCTGTGTCACCTTACTCCTTCATTCTGTTTTCTGGGCTGCCTTCAGAAAGAAAAAGTGATGTACATTTCACAAGTCCTAAACTTGCAGCTAACATTATGTACATATATGCTGGTGACTGCACTAAGCCTGAATTTGTTGCTATTCCTTTCTATTTGATAATTGTATTTAAATAATTCTTGTGTATTTACAAAAATCAAGTAATCAGTTTTAAAGTACAGCTGGTTGGAAATCTTTCAGGAACTTTCATCTTACAAGCTCAGAAGGGGCGATTGAAAACACACACAGCAAGTTTAGGGAAAGATTTCTCATGTTCACTAAATATCAGTGACAAACCTGGAAATGTAAAGGTAGTCCTCCAAATGTGTAGTTCAGAAAAAGGTGTTAAATGTTATTCTATGCAGATTTATATGGGGGGGTTTTTTTCACACTTTAAGAAGACAATGTGCAATATTGCCATGTTTTTCGCATAACAGTATTTTTTGGATCCTGAGAGTAAGTACTCTTAAAAAAATAGTTTTCTTCCTGTAAAGTAGAGTTAAGTGGAAAGAGATTGTCATTTACATGTTTTTCTTTCATAGTACTATTTATTTCTATATGCACATTCTTCCTTAAACAACTGATACCAAACTTATAATATGAGCTTTCTGTTTACTGTACATTTTTCCATGGTGTGATGGTTACTTTTCACTAATTTCTCGTAATAAAATACACACTTGCACCCAAAAGGGGCTTTAGCAATGTAAAAGCATATAGAAAACAACTTGTAACCTTTCACAGCAATATATTACTGACACAATCCCACTCCAGCAAAAGTGACACAAATCTATCCTACTTTTTTCCTTCTCTTTTTTCCTAGCTGAATCCAGAAGTAATCAGCAACCTCTCCATGTACCAGCAATGTTCTGATATGACACTTGGCTCTTTAACCTGCCAGAGCTGTCAGCAAATTAAGGAATAAAACAGTTTCCTACTATTCTTGGCAATAAAAGCCTGTCTGACTCAATTCACTTTACATTGATATTCATCATTCAGTCAACACTGCCTGCTTCGCAGTTTGTCCACAAATGACCAAGCCCCAACAGCATCTCTGCCAACACCAAGCCATAGCAGAAGTAGATCTGACTCTAGAGAAGCAGGGAACTTTTTCCAGGCAGGTGAACTACCAGAATATGATTTTGGAGAGGAGTAGAGGAGGTGATAAATAAAAATGGACAAACTTGGAAACAAAGAATTAAATGGGAAACAGGGGCCTGAACAGAATACAAATGGATAAATTCCATATAAGGAAAAGTGTAGGCATTATTTATACACTTTTTTACCTGAAAACTCAGAGACAAGCTTACCAAGCCTGATTTCTAAAGTTTTCAGCATGGTAGTTTCTATTTTGTATTTCAGATGATTTGGAGTGTCTATGATCCCATCTTTCCACTTTCCTACCATGGAATGCAAATATGTGTTCACATTATCACATTCTGTAACTATCACACGCTGTCCTGTATATGTATGTCTGTAAATACCATGATCTCCAGAAAACAGTTCAGATGAGGGTTGGATCAAGTATATATGGTCTTATCTTTGTGGTAGCAGATTCATTGGTCCTAGTTAAGGTTGTTTCAGACATTAGACTACTTTTACTCCTATTTTGTGCAGAACAGTGGAAATCCACCTAGTTTTCCTAACCCATGACTGACAGAAAGTCTGTCTCAGTGCAAAACGTCCAAAGCTATCAGGTCCTATGGTGCTTCATTACTCCTGCCTGGGAGATGAACCTTTTGTGTTCACCATCATAGTCAGAATAGGAAAAGCAGGACCATGTTCAGGCAGCAATGCTGAAACAAAGGTGAATGATCTAATTTTTTATCCAAAGATAAAGGTCAATACTCAAACAATTTATTAGTTAGGGGTCACTGAAATCTTTCAATTACTTTTTTCATATGAAAGAGCATAATTTTTTTATTTGAATAGACAGTCACAAGGAATATTTGTTTGAGATTAAAGCTTGGAAAGTTTTACTTGAAAACTCCAGATCCTTTTACCTAAGGGGTTTTGAAGGCCTGGAATTTGTGGAAGGAAGTGTACAAAACTTTTTTTTATTATTTTTTGGTAATTAATACAATAAATTTCCTACTAGAACTGAATTTCCACTGAAATCTAGGGGAACTACAACAAAGCTGCATGGCAACAACAAACACTCCTTAATGCTGCTTCTTTGGGAGAACACAGTAGTTTAGAGAAAAGACTGAATCATAGCAAGGTCTACCATGAGAGAAGGGGCATGAAAGAGAATGGAGAGGGGAAAAAGGAGGAGAAGAGAGGGTAGGATGTGCCTGTATTCCTGAACCATTCAGGTCATCCCAGTTTCCCTCCTGCAGCACTGCTTCCAGGAGTCTGAAAAGAGACTTTACATCTTAACTTGGTACACAAGATCCGTGCATGAGCTGATGTGAATCTGGGGACAAGAATCTGTTCCCAAAACTTGCATGCCTTTCATCAGTATTATGTGATTTTATTGTTCTTATGTCTTTGACTTTTACAGGGTTTATGGGTTTAAATCAAACAATTAACAACAGAATGTGGTTTCTGTTTGTGGTTGCATTCCAACATTGATTGTGAAATGTTAGAGTGACACATTCCCTTGTCCTTGTGGTTCCCAATTATTGCTGCAGATGTACATCTGAACACAATCAGCTTATAAAGTTCTGTTGTTCATCTGTCCAAAACTAAAGACCAGAAAACAGTCTTTAAAGTGCTTATGATTTAAAAAAACAGGAACTGAAAAAAATATCAGGAATGTAAAGGGAGGGAGAGAAACCACTGAGACAGATTTCTTTTTAAATTCAGTCCAGATTGGTGTTGCCCAAAAGCTGTTCCAAATAGCTCACAGCTCTACTGTCGCCTTTGTGATAGCAGTTGGTGGCCTCAGTCACATCATCAGCATGTTTTTTGCTGCAAGAAGCCCCCCTTTCACTCACAGGAAGGTCACAAGGAGCCTCTGCAGGAGAGCAGAGGCCAGGTCACACAACAGCACCACCAGGCTCTTCCACCCAACAGAGGTGCCCCAGAGAGAAGCCAGAGCCATTCCCAGATGGTAGATTGGGAGAGTGGATCCTTGAGTATGGAGATGGAGGATGCATGGAGGAATGCAGATATTTGCATCCTACTCCCTGACAATTCATTCAGAGTCAAAGTCCCGCGCTCTTCTGCCATGCAGGCACAGATGGGTGCTCAGGCTGTGGTAACCTGCCCTTTGCCTGGGCTCTCATTGTGCTTGGCCACAGTGCTCGTTCAGTCCACGTCCTTACCTAATTCTGTGGGCCTGCAGTCATCACAGGAAGGCATACAGCAATATGAATGACTGAAAAGTTAATTAATATTGAAATAGCACCAAGTCATTATTTTAATTAGCTCTTCTTGAGACTGAATTTTTGTTTCAAGCTTGCAGAAACAAATTATATTTCACAAGGGAGCTCTCAAGCAAAAACGTGGCAGTGTACTTCTAGCAAATAACACAGATCAATACTCATCTTTTTCCAGACTCAGATTGATTAATATCCATGACATACTAACTGCAAAATGATCACGGTACAATTAATCCTCCCTGTGCAACAAAAATAACCCATTAACTGAAGCAAAAATACACAGTGTGTCACACTGAGCAAAAGCTTAGCAAGATGAAAACTTGCTGAACTTGGGTTTGAATCTGAATTTCAACCCTAAACTTAGCAAGACAGCAAAAATCTGAACGTTCCAATTGCATTGTGTAATCTTACTGAGCCCGGCACAGTCCTGGGGCTGATTTTGGGGCTGCACTGGCAGCATTTCATCCTCATCATTCCAAGGTTTCCTTGCCTACACCAGGGAGGGGCAACTGTTTTGGGGGATCTTTCCAATTCTCAGTAAAGGTGTGAGAAATTCACCTTTCCAGGGGACAAAATATTCAGTATTTGATATGGGTTAAAATATCCTGAAAGTGAAATATTGTCAGTTAAGTTAGTTGTTTTAGGGTTATATTCTTATTTGCTGAAGGAAGGAATGCTGCTCTTCAAATCAAGAGAATATAATAAGACTTTCAACGCCAGGGTCTCAATGCCATAGCCTGGGAAGGAAGACTGAAAGAAAATCATAGAATAATAGAGTCATAGAATCAAAGAAGTGTAGAATAGTTTGGGTTGGAAAGGACCTGTAAAGGCTGTCTAGACCAACCTCGCCGCCATGGGCTGGGAAATCAACTAGGTTAGGTTGCTCAGAATCCCATCCAGCCTGGAATGTTCCCAGGGATGGGGCATCTACCACCTCTTTGGCCAACTTGTGCCAGTATTCCATCACCCATCACCCTCATCTCAAAAAATATCTTCCATATATTTTGTCTGAATCTACCTTTTTTAGGTTTAAAAATATTATCTCCTCTCCTATCAAAATCATATCCAGTAGGAGAGGCACCTAGAAGAAAATGATTGTTGCATTTTGTGTTCCTCAGTCGGCCAGACAACTTAGGAAAATGTGGGTATCAGTATCTGGTGAATGATAGGGTCGTTCAGAGAATAAATTACCCCAAGCACCCAGGCACACTGCCCAGGTCTGGCCCAGCTGCAGCAGCGAGGGGCAGCTGCTGTTGCAGAGAGGTCCTGCTTGCTTCAAGAAGCTGGATGCCCACATGTGTCCCAGTCAAAGAGAGCGTCATTGTCAGCTACAGACCAACAGCTAAGATTGCTGGACTCATCAATGACATAGATGTTGGCAAATTGTAATAATATTATTACAGATAACGAAGATCATAGAATGGCTTGGGTTGGAAAGAACCTTAAAGATTATCTAGTTCCAACTCCCCTGCTGTGGGCAGGAGCACCTTCCACTAGACCAGGTTGCTCAAAGCTCCATCCAGCCTGGCATCCACAGATTCTCTGGGCCACCTGTTCTGGTGTCTCACCACCCTCACAGTGAAGAATTTCTTCCCAATATGTAACCTAAACCTACCCTCTTCCTATATAAAGCCAATACCTTTTGTCCTATCACTATGTGTCCTTGCCAAAAGTCCATCTCCAGCCTTCTTGTAGGCCCTCTTCAAGTAATTGAATGTTGCTGTAAGGTCTCCCTGGAGCCTTCTCTCCTCCTGGTTAAACAACCCCAGCTCTCTCAGCCTGTCTTCACAGGAGAGTGTTCAAACCCTCTGAGTGCCTCTGTAACCCTCCTCTGGACACACTTTAATGGTTCCATGTCCTTCTCCTGTTGGGGGCCCCAGAACTGTACACAGCACTGCAGGTGGGGTCTCACAAGGGCAGAGAAGAAGGGCAGAATCCCCTCCCTGGCCCTGCTGGCCACCCTGCTCTGGATGCAGCCCAGCATGCCACTGGCTTTCTGAGCCGTGAGTGCACATTGTTGGGTCACGTCAAGTTTCTTCATCAACCAGCATCCCCAAGTCCTTCTGGTAATAATACCAGTAAAGAGTTTAAAAAAGGAAATAACTAGGAACAGATGACCACAGTTCAAGCCAGTGTGAATCAGAGTTGAAGTGTTCCTTTTTTTTTGCCTCCAACCATCTTAGGTCATCCAAACTACTCTGGGAAGAACAGTGTAACCATGATTGACCATCACTGCAAGAACCATAAGGTCTTGACAGCTTATGGTCAAGCTGTCCATGTGATGTCTCTTTTTGCAGCTATGGCTTGCTTGATGAGGGGAAAATGCAAAACCAGAGGCTTAAAGATTAAAAGCTCTGCATTCACACTGTCTGAGAGGTAAGTCCTGCGCTGAGAAAGCAAAAGGATCATAGGAACACTCTCAAGCCTGACATCAAATGTGTAGTATTCAGCATTTCTCCCAAAACTGACTGCCACGACTCCTAGTTTTACTCTGGTGGAGGTAGTAATCAATGGCAAAAAATGGGGAAAGTGTCAATGTGAGGGAAATAGTAATATCTCCAGGTACCAAATTCCATTTTACAGCTGCTTTCTGAGCCAAACACAAATTTTGCATTAGCATTGTGAGCAAAGCACAAGCAAAGAATTGCAAAAACCTGGGGCAACTGTAATAAAAGCAGGAAAACTGCTTCGAAACCCGTAGAAATCAGAGGGGGTTTCATTCACAGTATATCTTTTAGAAGACAAAAAGCTATTTTGACCATATTTTAATATGTTTATCAAAGGAAAGATACAAATCCAACAATAACAACCCAAATTTATCACAGATGGAAAATGGGAATCAAAGGGTTTTGAATAGAAATCTGTTGAAGTCAGGTTCTTTTTAGACAGTAATTCCTGCAAAAAATCAAACTACTTCCTCTCCAGTTTTAACTTGAATTGAGCTCTAGACGTTGGAAGCCATCTGCCCTTGAAAATCCAATGCAGACAGAAAACAATCCTGACTGACTTGAACCACAAATACGTGGTTATTTCAGTATGCATCAACAAAAAAAAGTGTTGAGGTCAAATCATCCCAAGACTATTTCACCATGAAATGACTACACAACCATTTAGACATTTGTAAGAGTGTGTCTGACAAAGTGCAGACACAGTTAAAATGTAAGGTTGAGTGAAAGTCATATTTTATATTAAAATTTATCTATTACTGCTCAGGAGGGTGTGCAAAGGAGCAAGGGAGGCTCCACTTCCACTGACTCAGGAATGGTTGTAATCAGTTAAACAACAGGGACCATGCCTTGATATCTTTTATGTAAGGAAGCAACAGCTGCATTAACTCAGAGAAATAGTCTGTTTGTCTGTTTTCTCAGAAAGATGTGAGTTTGGGACAGGAATTAATCATCCTGATCCTACTAACAAGCTAAAGCGCAATCCCTGGAGGTGAGTGGGCCAGGCACTGGCTAACAGGGCTTGGGCAGCACCTGCCTGCAGAAAGGCAGACCCTGTGGCTGATCCCCGGTGCCAGACACCACACCAGAGCTCACCCACAGGAAGGCTCTTCCCATACAAACTCCACAGAGGTATCACCATTTCCCATTTTTCAAATGTACACCAATTCTTTATAAACATTTCTGGGAATGCTACCCATTTTTGGCATTGTGAATATTTTATTTATGCTTAAGAGAGTAATTTCAAGGCAATAAAATAGAAGGAAAGGCTAAAGCTCTGTACAAATGTCCAATCTTGCCAACACACTCCTCACAGTATCCAGAGGGAAGCAATGCAGAGCCCCACAGAGCCTGGCACTGAGATCATGTCCTCTGATGGCCAGTGCCAGCCCCATCAGGCCCTTTGGCCTTCACTAGCATGCTGGGGAGTCATTGGCACCCATCAGCTCTCCAAGACATTGCTCACAATGATACTGTTCATAAAAATCTCTATTTTCCCCAAAGACAGAAACAGAGTTTGACCTCTTAATACTGTAAAGAACAGCATTTAAGTAGAAAACAGCAAGTGGTACAAAGAACAGAAGCTGAAAGAAATGCAGGCTATTGAGTAGAGCAAGATGAAGTTGCTCAGTCAGGGGCAAAGCCAACAAACTTCCTGGAAGAACGTGAATAGTCACTCAGGATGGAGGTGAATACTATAGTCCCCACTGCTCCAAACTGCTGCTAGGACAGAAAGAAAATATCTTGATGAGGATAATTGAAGTCTGATCCAATGGGGCCCAAGGAACCTCCAACACCATTGTCTTGAAAACAATCTTATGGGAACTCTTCATGTAGTATAAAAAGCAAAGCAAGTAATCACAAACAGATGCAGATCCCAGCTCTCTTCTCTTCTTCACTGATTGTCTACTAATGAAAAATAAATACAGAAAGATATTTTTTTAACTATTTCATTTACAAGGAGACTTAATTTTTGGCCTTCAGCCAGTTTTTTTGTTTTTTCCCAGAGGAGGTGCTACAGGTACTACAACCTACACATACCACACACCTACTTTTTGTTTTCAAAATACCAGAACATATTTAACTGTGCAAATATACCTCTCAAGATGACAAGTCATAAACATTAAGCTTTCCAGCATATAACATGTAGTATATGGCCTATTAACTTGTACATGCAGAGGGGATTAATGAGCTAAGCATAGCCTCACTTCTTACAGAAACCTCTGTCACTTAAAAAGAAGGTGAGATCTTCTCTGGTAACAGAGCTTTGTCACACCTGTGCCTACCTCCCACCTTCCACTGCCTAACTAGTGGTCTGTGCACCATTTAAATGAAAACTGGCACGTGGATAGGAAATGTGAATATTGAACAATTTCAGAAAGCAAACAATAGGAGACCATCCTTATTTTCCCACAGTCCACCTGGTCAGAGTCTTGCCATGTGTGAGACATAAGAAATCAGACTCCCTGATGACAACTTGGTATCCCAGGCAGATCCAATTGAATGCTTAGCTGATATGAGCCACAAATAAGCTAGGCTTGTTCAACAAACTAAAATATTTTAGTTTAAAAAAAAAACGAAGTAATTTTTTTAATCTATATTTTTTTAATTGAAAATAATTTTGGAAAGCTTGCTGAATAAGATACTGTTTTTCTGGGACTTTTTGAGGGGGGGAAAAAGAAGAGGGAGAGAGAAGAGACATATTGAATATGGGGCTAGAGAAGGAAGTCATGAAAGAAAAGCATTCCTGGGAGCTGCCAGATTTTCTGACACCTCTACTAGCTTGCCAGATGAATCAGACCACAGAATATTGAATTAGCAAGATTTATGACTGGGAATTTGAGGAAGTTACCTGTGATACAAAACACATTGTGTGAATGAGATCTCCTCTGTTCCATCGACAGAGGCGTATCATGAGCTGGGAGCTTGCTCCCCCTTCCATTGCCTTTTTGGAGATGCTCTGTTTGACTGACAGCTGAGCTGGAGCCTTTCTGAAACTCAGGAAGTTGAAAAAGGAGGAGGGGGAGAAGTAAAACAAGTATAAACTTTCCTTCTCCCCTTCCATCATTAAACTGACATACACACACACACATGTGCAGAGGAGCCTCAGAGTCACTCAAGCACTTGGGAGGGCTGGAGCAAAGGTCACAGAGTCCATATTTATTTACCTAACATCTGCTGCAAGAAATACAAAAAAGCTCCATTGGCATCTGGCAGCCATGAAGAGCTAACAGGCTACTGTTTTCATAGAGTTTCCCAAAACAGTGGAGCACCACACACTACCCCCCTCTCACTGTGCCAGCCTGAGTGATTGGTTGCTCTAAAAAGCTAATCAAAAATGCCACCTTCCCAGGGCAATCCACTGGCAGCACGAAGGTGTCACAGCTGTCTCTGCAGAGCCTTTTCCAAACCCATTTCCTTTAGGGGCAGGTGCCACACCCAAAGCAGAGCAGGGGGCTCCTGTGCCACGCCCTGAGCAGCCTCACGGAAGGGAGGAGCACAAGGAGCCCCTTGGGCTGCAGCTTCTGTGCTGCGCTTAGCAAGCACTGGGGCTTGGCCAATAATATATTGTGGATATATATACACTCAGAGCAATTTACAGCAGTGTAATTATTATCTGCATCTTATAGACAGGGTTTTCATTGCTAGCCACAGGGAATGAACAGGGACAAAAAGCTCCATCTTGTTTGCACCAGCATTGGTGCCATCTTTAAAGTACACAGTTGCAGAGGAAAGAGTAGGCTCCCTGAGCTCACAACTGCACGTGCAGGATGCCGAGGGCTACTTGCCTTACAGTGCAAGCAGAAGCCAGTCAGGTGCTTCCACAGATTTATAACCACATACGTGCATTCAAAGGGTGCATAGAATCTAACAAGACACTGGACAGCCTGCTGATACCTTTCATCCTGATTTCAACAACCTCTCCTTGCAAATGTGTGTAACTATAAAACTGTTTTCTCAAACATTCAAGTGTTAGAGCTACCAGCTAGAATGCACCTGAATGTTTCATAGAAGAATAAAATAAATAAAATTTTCCCTTTGAAATTACATTTCCATTACAGAACACTTGCAAAAAAATGCTTAGCAGATATCTGTGAAATTGTCTTTTATAATGGGACATATATAATGACACCATGTTTCTATTTGGGCACAGGCACAATGAGCAAATACTAACAACGCACAGATGTGAATGGTGTTGTGAACATCAATGCTGTCCCTTGCAAAAAAAAAACCCACATGAAATATTATATCTTCATAAATCTTATGGGTTTTATGCATTGCTGCCATTGGAAAAACAACAACATATTGAGTGGTGCATTTTGAGACAGAATGAATTTAGTCAGTCTACCTAACTTAGCTGAACTTCACCGTATGCCGATCTGTAGGCCGGTATCTATCACCCCCTTTACGACATGCATTACTGCCAGCATAACAAGGCAGGCAAAAGGGAGGAAATGTGTTTTAACCACAAAGTGAGAGATGTTTTCCTGATTTATTAATTGTTGTGTTGCATCCAACATATTTTTCTACAAGAAAAGTCACACGCTCTTCTTTCTTTTTAAAATAATTGTTCCACTGTTTCTGTTGTTCCAGGAAGATGTAAATACATTGTACCCTACTATTTTATGTTTTAAAAAGGTGACCTATACTTTCCATTTCAAATGCGGTTTCTTTAATGAAAATATTGTAATGTCAGTCCATGCAAAGCAAATGCATATTAATATGCGTTTACATCTGTCTCATATTAATATTCATGCCTGAATCCACATCCCTACACAAAGCCAATTTTCTGACCATCTGTGTGATGGCTGGTGGATGCAATGAATAAATTTTATTTGTGAGGGGAGTGATAAATCATGTATCTTCCGTTTTTCACCCACAATCTCTCCTCTTAGGTGCTAAAATGTTTTCATTGTGGTTAAGAATTGTTAAGAAACCAGACTGATTAACCCCTTAGCACATCAAGTAGCTTCATTTGTCTGGTAAAAGTCCTCAAAAATCGTGGCCCAATATGACTGAGAAAGTGGAACTGCAGTTTTAGCAGGTTTAATTATTTACGTTCTTGAATTATTCCTGTCTCAGAATTACACTCAGAGTTGTAGTAGAGACCAATTTTCTCATACTGATGTTGAGAAGTACCTTAGTCTGCAGTTGCAGGGGGCTTATCTTTGGAGTTAAATACTATTCAAAGACAATTTTAACCAGAACCTCAGCAAAAACTGTTTCACATGGCTTTATTAGTATTAAGTAACTGGTTGGTTACCAGCCAAAGAAAGTGATTGCTAAAACCCCAATTCTATACCAGCTTCTGAGTTTCCAGAATACAAACTGACTCTGACTTTCCCTGCATAAACAAGTCTGATTGTAAATTCCCAAAAGGATAAATTTTGACCTTGGTCTCACCAATGTCCACCCAGAGTAACTTTTCTGGTAGTGAGAACAGCTTTTTACCAGAGGGTTATTCTCAGACAATTCATAGTGTAAATGTATGACAACTGCACTCACTTGTAGAGTGTAGATAAAAAAAGAATAAACTCCCAACTTATCTTGGGATCCAGACAGCTGCAAGCCTGGGAAAGTGATTAACAAGTCTTGTGTCCCAAGACTAGCCCTGTCCACACTTGTTGGTTGGTTGGTTGATTGGTTGGTTTTTGAACCAGACCCCTAAACTCAGACATCTGCTCTTACTCAGAAGAATAAAGTCTGAACAGACTCATTCCTATGTCCTGCCTAAGCACTGCTGTAATTTAGTAAGATGGTACAAGGGTTGCCATGGGTTCCTCTCCCTTGGGCAAACAGACCACACCTGACACAGACAAGCAGCAGCATGGGTTTATCTCTGAACACATCAGGCCTTGGCATATACACTGAAAAAATCCTGGAATAAGTAGTGTCAATACCAGTCACCTTAGGCATGGTTAAAGTGTTTGCTTGAATAGTAAGAGATTTGTGTTTTAAGTCATTTTCCAGTCTAAAGTGCTCTAATCATGGCTGCTATCATCCCAAGGGAATTCCCTATCCTTCAGGCTGCTAACTAGTCTTCACCTTTTTCTTTTGAATCAGCTCCTCTGAAGGACATATATGCACATACAAATTTCAAATCAAAACATGTTTTTGCCAATACTAGAGTAAATTATTTCCTCTTACATTCTGCAGTGAAGCTAACTGAAGTTGTGGTGACACATTTTGGCCTGAGATACAAAATTCTTTTCTTAAGGATGGACTTCACAAATTTTTGTAAATACAGGTTATGGAATCAGCAAAAAAGGGGGAAATTATTTTTTTCTCCTTCTAATGTAGGTCAAATCATGTCAGCAACAAATAACCTACTTCTACCTTGACAATCCAACCGTAGGTAGTTAGAAGATTATTGTGTACTGAACTGGAATCTGAAAGAGGAATTTTGAATGAGCTTCACACTTCATCAGCATAATTGGCAAGAAGTTATTTGTAGTTCAAATAAAAACATACAATTGCTAAAAGAAGAAGCTCAAATGGTACTACAGAAAATAAGCAAGATTGTCAGTCAATCACAATTTCCAAGAAATCGTGTTTGTGAGGAAGTGCTGGCTGAAAATGTATTTATGTCTAATATCCTTTTGTCTTATTAAATTGTGTTCTATCTACAGCCCATCATAGTGGGAAAACTGGGGATTTCTAGAGACTGCAAAATCCAGAGGTTTGAATCTTTATTCCTTCATTCCTTTTAATGACACAAAGACAGAACAAAGAAGGAGGTGGCAACTTTCATCGTGACCTTGCCACTCTGGTCCAGTAGTGGCCCTGAAAGATATTGCTGTTCTTATGGGCATCGAGGGACCTATGAGAAATGAGCTAAATTTCATCAAATTTCCCAGTGGAAAGCATCTGTATTACAGATACTGCTAGGAACTAATTGGTTTCCATGACTAATGAAATTCATATGGAAATATTGATCAAAATACTCCCCTTAGGTTTGAAAGTGTGTAAAATAAGGATATTTAATATAAATATATCTAATATTTTTATCTCTATTCCTAATAAGTTTAAAACATAAAAATCAAAGGGATAGATGTATATGAGCAACCTGGTCTAGTTGACTATGTCCATGCTCATTGCTGGGATGTTGGACTAAGTGACCTTTAAAGGTCTCTTCCAACCCAAATTACACTGTGGTTCTTGGTAAAACAAAAAACTTTTCAAAACTGCTTTTCTCCTCTCTTATTAGTTTACTTAATCACTGTATCTGCTGAGACACATGGAAAATCTCTTATTCACAAAAACAGCAAGGTAATAAAACTCCTGATGTTCAAATGGGCTATTCACATGCCAGAAGATATGAATGTTTATATGAATGTTTATAGATGCTTTATTAGGCTGTGACCTGAATTATTATTGTCACTTTTAAGATTGCAACTGGCCAGCAAAAAAGCTATGAGTGCATAAAGGGTTCAGAATGAGCCATCAGAGGGAGCAAAAAATAAACATGGGGCTTGCCTAGTTTTCTGTAGCTTCCCATTTCACATCCTCCACACACTTTAACTAATGGGATGATCAGCCAGAAATTTTAGAAAGGCAGAAATCAATTCTGCAATCAGAGGGCTCCCCAAATCAAGCCTAAAGGGGAATTTTCAGCGTCCCTGCAGATCCACTGTAATTGTGCTGAAAACAGATAAAAGCTGCAGAAATGCCATGGGAAAAGCCCCTGGTACTGACATACTCCCAGAGATCCCAGGAGTGCGTTCAGCTTCAAATGCCCTCTCTTTAGTTACCCTGTCATTCTTTGTCCACAGTACCCCTCCCCGCTCCTCCTCCCCCCAAAAAATAAATGCCAGTAGCCTTGCATGTTCTAAGCTTCAAAAGATCATTTGTGTCTAAACAGCATTAACATAATTATTTGCACGTTTCCAGGAATGCCAAAACAGGAGGGGTTTTTCCCCTTACACTTTGGGCAAAAGGCATATGTACTCTGTTATTCCCTCCAGGAACCTCTCAACGATTCCAGCACCTCTCTGTGAGACTAATTAGAAGAGAAACAGAGAGGAAGCTAGTGTGAGATCAGAAATTCAAGCCTGACTCAGAGAGCTCAATTTTTTCATTCCCATTCTTAATGCAAAGGTGGGACAAAGCAGGCAGTGCTCTCCTTTGATGCCGAAGCGCACAGCAGTGCTCGCAGAGGCCACGTGCTGAAGTTCCCACCGTGGAGAGCCAGCTGGAGAGAGAGCTGGTGGCTGTCGAGCTCCTGTCAAGCTCCAAGCAGCACCTCAGACCCCAGAGCCCCATGCTCAGTTCCCAACACTGGACAGTGAGTCCAGGCTGCAGCCACAGAAGAAAGAGAGGAGTGTGCAATAGTAAAATAGTTCCTTTCAGACCAATTGCATTTCTTTATAGTCTGAGAGGAGTGTGCAATAGTAAAATAGTTCCTTTCAGACCAATTGCATTTCTTTATAGTCTTCCTCCACTCCAGCATCCTCATGGGCTGTTAGAGTCTCCCTGGAGAATGAATTTTAATTTTAAAAAAGTCTCCAGTGAATAATGTGTGTATAACTCTTCCCAGAGGAGCTGCTGCACTTGCAGCAATAATATCCATCCTGAAGGCTGAAATCACTGACAAGTTGAGCTAGGTGCTCTCTTTTGGCATGAGCTGCCCATCAACCCAAC
Organism: Anomalospiza imberbis; assembly: GCF_031753505.1. NCBI lineage: Eukaryota > Metazoa > Chordata > Aves > Passeriformes > Viduidae > Anomalospiza > Anomalospiza imberbis. The sequence continues at coordinate 24,380,375 of NC_089681.1, read as the reverse complement.
GCCACTATCTCCTGTCCAGTGTGATCAGTATCTGTGGAGCTGCCCTCAGGACTGCAAAGGCAGTTGAGAAGTTTAGAAGTTAGTTAGCTGAGATAAACTGCTAATTTAATTGACTCATTCCAAGTAAACGAAGCCTATTATGGGAAAGAGATTTTAAAGAGCAACCAGGAATTTCTGGGTTCCCACCAAACTGGTGCTGCATTAGTGCACTGAAAGACCCACTGAGGGGAAGACAGGTTGAAGGGAAAACTCTCATTGCTTTCCCTAGGTTTTGAATCCAGTCTTTTCTAGGGCTTGACTGCAATTATTCCCCTGTAAGTCTCCAGTACAGGATGCATTTCTGTGAAATAATGTTTTAACAGCAAATTTTATGGCAAAGAAATTGGAACACACTACTTCATCTACAGAAAAGGTTTTCATGGAGTTTATCTGAGCATCAGCAAACTTCTGCCAGAAAATGTTTTCCAGCAGCAGAATAAAATTTCTGGTCAAACTGGAAAAAAAATGTTGGCTCTGCACTTGTAGTGAGGACACCAAGAATTGTGCAAAACTCCAGGTTCCAGACCTGCTCTGTCTGACTCAGAAAAAACACGAGCACTTAAAAGAGCCTTAGAGTTGAATTTGTCAGATGTGTCTCTGGGAATTGCAAGCCTCTGCTTACCTCTCTGAAAATGCTTCAATCTCTCTAAAAAAGATGACTATTGAGAAATGTGAAATACTCCTTGAACTGGCACAGGAGGCACAGCCATGTGGCTCTCAGCCAGTAACCTGGCACCACACACAGATGAAGGTGAGCTTCTCCCAGGCAGTTACAGTGCCCTAAACATCTTTCACAGCCACATACATATATCTCTCTTTTTCCCAGAAGAAAAAAATACTTGAAAAGTTTTTGTTGCTTCCAGAACAGAACAGCAAGCTCCTTTGATCTGCAGAGGTCTTTCAGGCCAAGGAAGACAACCAAGGAGCTCACAGACTTGGGTTTCCCTCCTCAGCTACTGCTCCACCAGGAGGTTCTTCTTCTTGGCATGCTTGCATCTTCTTTCCATCGTGCTCTTTTCACTTCTGTGCTTCTCCTTCTTGCTGTTTGATGTTTTCATCAGCTCTAACACACAGTAGGTGAAAGATGAGCATCACCACTTCCCCTGGGCTACCACTGGCCAGGCCTGCTGGAGAAAGGAGCCCTCTGGCATCCTGACCCTCTGCCACAGCTCTCTCCATCTCCAGGGGACCAGAGCTGAGCAGCACCCTCATCCACCCTGCCCCAGGTATTCCCCTCAGCCTCAGTTCACACTGTTCTCTCAGGAACAGTGCATCTCCTGTTTATCAGACAGGTACAAGGAATCTGAAGAAAAAGTGATGTTAAAATGTTGCTGCAATGTAGAAATCATTGGTATTAAACTAGAACTATTGCCTGAAGAGGTGCCAGCATGTAGGATTGACCTTGTTCTCACTGCTAAGGTAGGCAAATGTTAAGTCAGTACTCCCTCTCTAGTTGAACAGTAGTCAGGTTCATTGTTCACCACATACAGGCTGGTTAACTTTTGTAAATAGGCAAAATTTAAACACTAAAAAAGTAATTTTAAATTGAGAAAAGGGTGAAAATTAATAATGCTTGTCTATCCATGCTAAAGTTTTTAAAGCACACTTCCTCCTCTATCACAAATTCTGAATTCTCAAAACGCTCATTTTGCTTCTGCCTATTTTTTTCTTCCAAATCATTGCCAGTTTTCTCTTCCACCTCCTCACCACAGGGGCTCTGCATGTGAGGACACTGTGCAATCCATGTAGTTTATTTGACTGTCCTTAGTGCTATGTCAATTCTGAGAGCAGGCAGAAGTTTTCAGAAAGAAAGTGTCACCATCAGAAAATGTAGAAAAACAGTTCATGTAGATGACAGAACTCAAAAGTCTTTCAAAACTGCCTTCTTACCTGTTGGGAGACACCAAGCCTTTGTACTCAACTATGATCTCTGCAAGATTTCCAATTTTTTAAATGAAATATTTCTATTCTTAAACAAACTCTTCATAATTTCCCAAAAGAGGGAAACACCCAGAGTCCCTCATTCTATGCCCCAAACCAACTTAGTTATTTTTCCAGATCATGGAATTTCTTGAGGATGACAGACAGTCAGAGCAAATCTGATCAGCTAATTAACCCTTCCTTGTTTCACCACCAGTCACAGTTTCTACAGCATAAAACTCATGTCTCTGTCCAGGGAATTGAATTTCTCAATGCTGTATTAAATCCATGGAGACAGTTTGGAGAATCATAAGCTCTTAAAACTCTAAAACCATTTAAACTCAGACAGATATAGCTTGGAATGGGGATTCTCAGATGTGGAGCTCCCTGTAGTTTTACTTACTCACTGGACCAATGCCAACCTATGAGCCAGCAGAAAACCTATTTTGTTGTTACTGCACCTCCAGATGATTATCTGAAGGAAGCCAAATTAGCAAAATAAAGTTAATTTTAAATTCAAAACCAGAAAGGTCTGCACTTTGAGAAGGGCTGGGTTGTTCTTAGCAAGAGTCTGGAAAGATAGTCTTTATTTTAGATGTTTCTCATATCACTTCACCGGCTGCAAAACGATATTAGTAAGAATCAATTCTAGAATGAGAACACTTCATTTTTATTAGTCAGTATAAATGATCTCCTTAGTACCCTGCTTCTGACAGATCCTGGGTTTTCAGCTAACAAGCACCAAAACCTGTCTCGCTGGCAATGAGCAATAACGTCCTGAATAATCGCAGGAACTCATTTATCATTAAAGCGTCATATCTCCAAATCAGCTGCCCTATCTCTTGGCATGAAGAAATAATTGTATTATATTTAACCCCTCAATAACTCAGCTACCTAAGTCATCCCCAAATTATATGTTCCCTTCTCCTAGGCTTTCATTAGACTGACAAATATCTGTGTCACTATGTGAGCTACAAGTTCCTCGGAACAAGCAGTCTTCCTTGCAATGTTATTGCCAGCTGATGGCAGAAGCAGGATGAGTGATTTGTTTGCTTTGTGAGGCTGGCTTTCATTGTCCTGAATTCAACACTAACATCTTGCTAATACTGCATTTAAATCTGCAGACACTAATGCATCCCTTTTTGGATCTCCTCACTGAAATATCAAAGGCTTAGGAGGGCTAAAAATAATTTCTCCATCTGTAGGGTTCAGAAAAACCTGAGGATTAAAATCTTTGCTGTGGATAGGTTGTAAATTATGTATTTCTCTGGACATTACTAGGAGTAATTCTGCTTTACTTGGAGTGCTATGATCCAAAGTCAGAAAAAGATTAAAGGAATAATTTCCTTCTTGATCCATTATTGCATGTTTTGTTCCTTTTTTCTTATGTTTCTACTCTGTTTATGTACTAAAAATGTTTTATTCATGCATCCTTGCATAATTTTCCATGACCATGGCATAAGACATTCAAATGCCTTGACGTTTCAAACATACATCTCATTTTATAGTTTAGGATTACACAGGCCATAACTGCCCTGTGTTCTTTTCTTCTGATGGTATGACACCAAAACAATTATAAGTACAAATTCAAAGTTTGCAGCATAATACTATCTTTCCTGTGACAAAATATCCAGATGGAAGACTTGGCTGGTTACTCTATGAGGCTCTTTTTGGGAATGACTTTTGTCCAGAGTTTTTCACTTTTCTATCTTCCATATCCACAAAGTTAAAAGACAGAAGTGGGAGGGGAGGAGGAGAAAATCCTGAAAACTCACACCAAAATTTTCAAGGGATTGTAATACCTCTCATTGACAGCTTTTTCATCACAATGCCAATTTTGATCAATATAAAAGTTATTTATGCCTGGATAAGAATTTCCATTGCAGTTGGAATGGCACAGGATTCTTCTAAAGCACTCCTGCAAATGTACAGTCATAGCATGCAATAAACCCTCTAATTAGTTCTGGTCCAACATTGCTCTTTATTCCAGTTTACTGGTGAAGTTAAGGGATGGTGTGTGCTTGTGTTGAATACATTAAACACTTTTTTTCTGATCGGATTCTATGCACATTTCACAGAGGAAAATACATCTGCTTCATCAGTGGTACAAAATGTTTATTTCCTCAGGGGTGTGTAAAGTGTATATAAATCTCTGCATCTGCCGGAGATTTGCATAGATGCTGGAACATAGGTCACTTGTGCACTTAGTTTTTTCTGTGATCTGGGACTAATGCTGGTTAGCTCTCAATGCTGCAGTCACAGACATTTTTTTGCTTACATGTGTAGAGCTTTATTCTGTTACGCATAAGGCTCTGTGCTGCATTCCTGCTTTTTACATATTTAGAATAAAAAGCTTCCTTTATATGGTTTTGGTGTTCATGCACCCAATTAGTTTCATGTTTTATGTTAAATTAATAATTCACATATTTTGCCCATCAATTACTCATAACTAGTCTGTATGTTGAAAATACTTGCCACACAAAAGCACCCTTTTGTATAGCCTGTCTCACATTAACTCACTTTTTTCTCAAGGAATTCCCCTGCAGCAATCCCCACTGTAAGCCATTAGCTGTGCACATCTGCCCACTCTAATGACCACTCCAGTGTACACATACCTGACGGCCATCTAATTTAGACATCACCCATAGGACACTAACACTAATGTCTCCTGGGCCAGCTAAGTCCTGGATTATTGACTAGCTACAGTTATCACTTCATTTGGTCTTTGGAGGTGAACCAAGTGCACCTGAGGTCATAAATAGGTCAAATGATTATACAGCTTGTGAAGGATTCAAGTATTTTGATTACCCTAACAAGAACAAAAATATAGTTTCTAATTTGTTTTGACAGGGGATCCAATTGCTTTGCCTTTATGCAATGTCCCCTTTGTGTAGCTATGAAAATGCAGCCAATTAGGCATAATTTTTTTTTTCATATGAGCAGCAAGTTAAACAAATTGATGCCATTTAAAATTAACATGGAAAAAAAGAAAGAAAATTGGTAGCATCAAATATCCAATAATCAATCTTTCATTTTATAAAGAAAAGAAAAAGGAAGAAATTAGGGCTGCTATTTCTAATTACAGTAGCGAATGGAGATGTGATAAACAATGAAGGTTATGATTGCTGCCTATAAATATGTTGTGGGGAGGTAAACACACGGAGAAGAAAGAGCTATTTAAGCTAAAGGAAAATGGTGGCATGAGAACAAATGGGTATAAATTGTTCCTGAACACGTAAAATTGGATTTAGAAGAACATTTTGAGCCATTAGAAGAAAGGGTTCCTAATATTAGAGTGGGGGGGGGGGAATTGCATAATTGGGGTAAATTGATGCTTATTAAATACATTCTATAACCTGTTTTCATTTGAAAGCAAGGAATTGCATACAGTAATCAAGGATTTCCTGCTCAATCTAAGACTGTGTTTGCACACTAGGCCAAATTCAGATCTGTTGCAAGAAGCACAGCCCAAGCAATATTTGTACCACTGCACATTTTTACATTGAAAGCAAATCCACTTCTCTCTAGAAAAGGAAGAAACCACCTTCTTCCCAAACCCAACAGACAAACTGGAGTTAATACCGGTTCTCAATTTGGCCCAGTGTGGAACAGATTCAAACGTTCATGTTTGTAATCGAAGCTGTCCAGTACAGAACCTTTTGGGGTAAATACTCAGTTGTAGCAAGTAAATGTGGAAGAGCAGAAAATTCTGGGGTTTCTCCTTCTGTGGATACTTACGTGCATGTTAACCCACAGGAAAGACTGACATAGTAAGGACCACATTAAAGTACAGCCTGGATTTTGACAGCTATAGATTTATGAAAGAAGATAAAATATGTGCTTAAGAATCAGTTTATTTTTGTACAAAAAATGCAGTGGTTGGACACACAAACAAATATGAGTTCTCACACAAATTGCAAATCTACTCAAGGGCTGAGTGTGCTTGATCCTAGACATCTCAAACCCCATTGCCTTCAATGTGAGCTTGGCATTTACAAACAATATTTATAAATGGATCCATGCCAAGATGCCTGCATTAAAAAATGTGAGTGCATGCTGTATTATAACATTTTGATAACAAAGTATAAAGGTAAAAGAAAAGTAATGTACCAACTCTTCTGTCCATTTTTGCTTCTGGGTAAGAGGCAGATAACTGTTTTTTTTCAACCAACTTTCTACAAAATCCTGTACTACAGCAGAAAAGGTCAATGCAACAAAACCAGGTGCTTTCCTTTCAAACTGTGCTACCTTCACCTAATGTTATCAACTATTGTATGGAGCATTGTGTAAAGTCCTGGAAAAGGACAGTCATTTATACACATTTCTTTCTTAGGTGTTTTTCATTGCATAAAAAATCATCAGTGATCTGCCCCTCACCTGCCTTTGATGCTGGGTGAAAGTTGGTGACTGCTGAATTATCAGCACAACAGGGGATGGAGGAGGCAGCTGTTCCTTGGGAGAGCTGGCTGAGTTGTGGCAAGACATTCAGGAGCCACTCCAAAGAGGAACCTCCCTTGTTCTCATCACACACAAGTATCACACAGCAAGTAGCACAATAAATGGGGAGTGATGCAACTTAAAAAAAAAAAAAAAAAAAAAAAAAAAAAAAAAAAAAAAGGGTAATATTGTTACAAACAGCAGCAGGATCCCCAGAGTACCACTGCAGCTCAGAGAACTGTTGTTCTGGGAATTGCTTTGCTATTAGTTCTAAAAATTAAGCAGTCTCAATAGATGTGGCTAACAGTTTTTTTTTAAACTGTCAAAGTATTTAATATACGGTATCTCCATTTCCCAATTCCATTTTTTCATTAACAAAGCCAGAAAAAAATACTATATTGATTTGTTCTCCTTCATCTTTTTTTTTTTTTTCTTCTAATTACACGTTCTTCCCTCTTCTTGCCCGTATGCATCAAAAAATGTCACCACCTGCAGGGGAGAGATCTGTGCAAGCCTTGGCTGAAGGATCAGGACCAGTGTTGGTCCTGACTCATTATTTTTCCTACACAACGAAGCACAAGAGATTGAAACCTGTCCCTTGAACACAGGAACACTGGTTTGGCCCAATGCAATGGCTCCACATCCCTAACAATTTGCACTGGTTTTGGCTGGAGTAGAGTTAATTTTCTTAACAGTGGCTGGTGTGGGGCAGTGTTTTGGATAGGTGATGAAAAGCATTGGCAACACAGGGATGTTTTAGCTATGGCAGAGTGGGGCTCACACGGAGGCTGGGCCTTTCCTGCTTCTCACCCCGCCTCACCAGTGAGGACATGGGGGTGCACAAGGGGCTGGGAGGGGATACAGCTGGAAGAGCTGTCCCCAGCTGACCAGAGAAAAATTCCAAACCATATAGAATCATGCTCAGCAATAAAACTGGGCAGAGGTGGAGGTTGATGGAGACTGATGTTGCTCTGGGCACCAACCAGTTTGTGGTGAGAAATTGATTGTTTTTGCATAATTTGTGTTTCTTGGGGGGAGAGAGAGGGGAAGGGTCCCTTCCTCTTTGTTGTTTTTTACTTCCTTTGTTTTATTGTGTGGGCGGGGTGGTGTTATATATTCTTTAACTGCCTTTGTCTCAATCCACAAGTTTTCTCACTTTACCCTTCTGATTCTCCCCTACATCCCACGGAGTGGGGGAGAGATTAAGCAGCTGTGTGTTGTCTTGCTGTCTACTGGGGTTAAGCCACAGAACCATCCCAGGGCTTTCCTCCTTGCTGGTGCCCTGCTTTCTCCCCAGCCATGCTCTGCTACTGCTGAGTGCAACAGCCTCAGCAACGTGAACCATTACAGGGGAAACACTGGAACCTCCAGCAGCTCCTGCTTTCCCACCCAGCTGCAGCAGCAGATGTGCTGGTCACACACTTACCAGCACATTTTCTGCACTCAGGCTCCAGGCTTGTTAAGGCTTTTGTTAACACCAAGGTGAAATAAGGATAATGCCCCTACATCAGTGTTTTCTCTTATCTTCCTTTCTTCTCCTCAACCACAAAAATGACTGCTCTCCAGACACTACTTTTTCACTCAGCATTTTACAGGGGAAGAGAGATGGAAGAAATTGTTACTATTTTACAATTATTTTTACAATATACTAAGCACGTGCAAGGTGAAAGGCTGAGCAATGACAACAGAACAGATGCAGCTGCCGCCTGCACCTCACATCCCTTTTTCAGCCTGTCCTCACACAGCCTGTTGGTTTGACTATCAAAAAAATCCCACTTAAATATCTGTGAACTACAAAACCTCTCATTTGCCCAGAAAAGAAAGCTCATTTGCACTGCACAGTGCTGAATGTAATTTGATTCCACCAACTTGAGAGGTTTGCTGCTCTGCACAGACACCTGTGCGATGAACCAGCCGCCTCTCCCTCGCTGACATGTACACACAATGTGCACCTGCAAATCTCCATCTCTCCTTTCAGGAAGAAATGCATAGCATTAAAATGTAGGCATCTTCCAGAATTTTTAGAAAGAACTCAAATCCAAAAACTGAACTAATGTCTTTGGTGCTATTTCACTGTTAGCCCGATTCTTAAGAGGGACAACATGAGCTCCAGTTTGCACTAACTGGGTAAATGATCTTAACAAGAGTGATGTCTGTGCATTCGAAACTGGATTCCATGCAAACTACAGTCACTGAGGCCAGCCAGGCACTGGATGGTTTGATGGCTGTTTAATTGATTCTGCCACTTTTTATCTGGTAAGTAAATCAGGAGTAGTTCCCCATGACATTATTAGTTCTCTGAGCATCCTGTTAATTTCTCTGTTTTGCTGTCCTGTGAGTGCTCAGCCCTCCTCTCCACTCAAAAAATAAATGTCTGGAGAACAGAAAAATTGTGTTGTTTGTGTGGACTGGCAGAGGATCCAGGGACCACAGCAGTAGTGCTCTCTGCCATCTTCATCTGCACAGGAGGGCATTTCTTTCCTCAGCATGCACAGGGGTGTGCCTGACAGCAGCCCCCCTTCAGGAGCAGATGCAAGCCAAGGCTTTTGCTCTGTCCCACATAGCTGCTGGGGAAGCACAGACAGCCCTGTTTAAGCCCCTGCCTCCAGATCTGCCATCTTCCTCTCTTCTTGTTCCTGCCTGCTGGGGCCTCTCGCCCCAGGAAAAAGGAGAGAAAAGGAGAAGGGTCACAAAGGACATCTTCAGGGAACGAGACAACCCTGCTAGCGTGCCTCAGCCGGAGCTGAGCTCTCCTTCCCATCCCATGCCTGGGCAGTCAGTAGTCATTCACTTCCACTTACAGTCACTGTACACGATTTCTGCTGCCCTGCCTCTGGCTATAGTTAGCCAAGTTCTCATTCTTTAGGCAAAATATGTGACAGAATGCATTAGATTTCAATAGAAAAGCCTCTTGATGGAGTTCCTTGTGAAACTTCAAAAAGTTTTTGGACAAAGAGTCATGCAACCAAAAAAATGACCTCTTATAGCACAGAATATCCTCAATTTACCATTGGCTTTGGAAATACTTTTTAGATCTGAGATTTTCAGATCTTTCAAGAAAAATACATGGTTTATTTTATTTTCTGTTTATGTCCCAGTTTAATTTGAACAGAGTATTACAACCATACTGCTGCTTTGATATGCTAAGTACTGTCAGCTCAGCAGTGCAAAATTGTTTAAAGAAGCATTCTTATATACATACCAGTACAATATTTTGATAGTATTTAGTTCAATTGACAGCAAAAACTAAATCTAAGATCACAATACTATTAGATTCATAAATCTGCACCTGTCGTGCTCTAAATCCCAGTTCAGTGTGTTGAATTCTGCACATTCAGGAATGTATAAGACCTAAAACCAGAGCATTTTAATATTTGAATTTTGATATCATAAGGAAGGCAACTTATTTAATAAATGTGCTTGAGTTTATTCTTTCTTATAAAAAGAAAAACCTGGAGTAACCTGAAATTAGTTTCGTCATCCAGAACTTTCAGTGCAACCAAAAGCAGAATGTACCTAGTTCTGCGTATTACCTTGTCTCATCATTGATGATTTTTTAGCATTTTTGTACTGTTCTGTTTTGCAAATATTTGGGTTTTAATTTTTCTCTTTGAGTAACACAATTGTTGAAAGAAATTTGAATAACACAACTGCTGAACTTTCTTTTTCCATTACTATTGCTGATATCTGCACTCACTAAAAGGAACAAGTTTAGTCCAGGAGAAAGAAGGAGAAAGTTAATTTTCCTTTTCCCCACAAAAGTAACAATAATATTTATGGACAAGAGAAGATTGCTGGGAACTAAAACCCTGACTTCCTTCCCTGGTGTGAGAACTACAAAACTCTTCAGCTGTGATTAATGAGAGGTCCAGGTCAGAGCTTGTAGTGATGACAACAGGTTAGGGAACAATAAGGGAATGTTCTTACGGGGTACAGAAGTATTTCTTACAGTGCATTTCCCAAGCTGCACACACCACATTTAATAAACAGCTTATCTAAGTGAGAATGCTTCAGGAAATCTTGCCTTTTTGAGGGCAAGAACACCAGGTATCTTCACCCAACCTCACACTGTATTTGTTCAACGTCATTACACCTTCACCATGAAATTTAACTTTCCTCTGTCCCACTGAGCACTCTCCTGAAATTATCAACATTCTTCTCTTCACATCACTTGCCATTCTCAATAATCTAGTCCCCAAGGTCCAATTAGCTGCCTGTGGCTCAGGTCCTGTCCACAGGTGTTTTTCATCCAACATACTGTATCTTTCCTTAGACAAGAGAGAGATGGAAGTTCAAGTAGCAAACACCATCCAAACAGTGAGAATTTTCTCCCTCCATGTTTCCTACTCGGTCAGGTAATGTTTAAGAGGTAAAAGATTTCTCTGGTGTTTAGACTATCCTAAAGCATGGTGACAACCAAAGAGACTTGTGTACAGAACAGATACATACCCTGCTAATTCCCTTAATAGTTTTTGATATTGACAATTTGTCACACATTTAAGGTATTTTTAACAAAGAAATTAATATAAATAATGTTCCTGCACAACAAAGTTCCTGTTTTGTCTGCATTTAAGTTATTGTTGCAGTTTTGTTCACCTTTGGACAAGGAACTCACTAACACAAAAGTTTTATTTGCTTGTCTATGAACTGGGATGAAAAACAGTAGCTTAAAAAGATTAACTTCTGGTTTTGGTAACAAAATCCTGAAATAGACCAGAATTACAAAGCAACCTATGGGTTGCTTTTTATTTTAGTTAAATAACACCCTAATGGAATTTCATTCAGACCTATTGGTGTAGAATAGCCACTCTTTTTTCCCCTTTGTTTTGTCCTTCCACCTGCTAACTCTCAGCCATGATAACTCCACTTTACAGCTGATGTATTATTAAAACACAACTCTGTCATTCCAAGTGTATTTCCCATTCCAAACAGATGCTTCTAGTTTTAGTGATTTGACTGATAAGACCACACTAACTGGCTGTATTGCTCCTCCTCATTCTCCTTTTAGTCACAAGAGGTATTTGGAAAAGCTGGCCAATCCTAAATAATTTTGATAGCCAAATCCCCCGCCCATATCACTGTTTGATCTCTTTAAGCTTTTATATACATCCTCTCTTATCTAGTTTGCACTTAAGCAAACTCAGCCATGCTTCCCAAAACCACACTATAATGATTCCCATTACCTTAATAAATGCCCTTCCTTTCTGCAATTTTGTGTGGTCTCTGAATCCCTTCAAATATCCAGACTGAGATTTCATTTGCTTCATTTTCCAGTAAAAAATGCCAGAGCCACATTTTGAATTGTTCATGCTTTTTCCCCTTTAATTTTTCCTGTTCCTTTTTCATTTCTACCTCTGTTTCTGCTTTCAAAATCAAATCATACAAGACTAAGATTATGCTAGTAGTCAAGATAAATTGTACTTGTATCAGCATTATTTTATTAGAGAAAACAGGTAATAGTACCCAGGTTCTTTCCCTCATCACATCTTTTAAGCATGACCTAATCAGGACTCATCACATGCACCAGAGCTACTGTCTAAAGGCTGTACCAGCTGTACTAGCTAATAACAAATAGCACTGCAGTCACAGTCACCTGTTTGGTGTTCGGGCTCAGGAGATAAGAAATGGGTGAATTCTACATTGCTCTAGTTAGAGCAAGGTGGGATCTCTTAATTAGCACTTGTTCTGATGGGCAGTGTTGAAGTCTCCCAGGTTTAAATCTGGAATGGTGTCACTGCCAGTTTTTCCAAAAAGTCATACTGAGCTTAACTTCATTCTTCTAACTCTTAGACACTGACAGCCTTCCAATTACCAGCCTCTCCTGCAGCTCTCTGCCACTCGGTAAGTTGTCCCTCCTCCCAGTTTTTCCCTTACTGACAATTTTCAGACCATCACCATCACATCTATCTCTCTGAACAAATCTACTTCTCACTTGAATCCTTCTGTGAATTTTGCTAACAGTACTCACTGAAAAAGTTATATAGCAATAAAGTTTGTGATCTTAAGTAGTTCTCGATATGTACAAAAGCTTACAATACATCAGTCCCATCTGCACTGTGCAGATGCCTAGACCACTCAACACTTACCTTCCAGCCAGACTATAACCTTTTTCATTCCTGGCATACTCATTTTATTTCTCACCTTTGTAACACTTCACTTCTGGTCTCCTGTGCATGATGTATTTTTTATAACTCTTGCAGATATAACCTTTGTGCAGCAGCTAAACTTGTTTCTTAAAATCACCCTGATCTGCAATTGAAACATGTTTATTTTCACAGCAAAACTTAGTCACTCCAAAATGGTTTCAAGTTTCCAGCTTCAGAACTATAATAAAAACCCCTTAATTATCTGTTTTCTTCCACACTGTTACCTGAAAGTCTGCAAGTTTAAAATTACATTGAATTCATTCATACTTAATGTCCTACAAATGCCTGTAAGATTATTCCAGGTGCTGTCTGCAAAAAAAAGATCTGCAGAGTGGCACCATTTATTAACCTCTGTTTACTGATTCAGCAACAGCAGTAAGTGTTCAGATTCTTACTTCCTATATTGAAATAAATTAATAGATTTACTCTCAGCTCCACCACTTTAACACAAATCACAAAGCCTGACCTGAGTATGTAGCATCTCAAGAGAATCAATAACACTGAAAAAAACAGAAGATGAGCTGGCTTTTCTCCAAGAGGAAAGCTAAGTGCCAAAAGAACAGGCAATAATACCAGTATTAACATGTTTATTGTTTTTGGTTTTGTTTTTTATTTTTTTAATTCTCAACTCTGTCCAGGATCTGCTGGATGTAGCTAAGGAAAAGCTGCTGCACAGAATCAGGTTCGATTTCATAACTCTGGATCTACTTCTCCACTTCTAGTTCCAGTACTGTTAAAAAGACACTTTGGGCCACTCAGATTTTATATTTGCTGGCCTAAAAATCTAAAGGAACATCTGCTCTTAAAGGACAACCCCACACAGAAAAGCCTCTTTGGACATAGCAGACCCCCATAATCCTGCAGATACTGGAAACAAAGAGCATGGTAAAACTAATTAGAAGCCAGACTGGTCCAACTCCTCAGCAGAAGAGGTTGTATGTCTCTAGAGCACAATCTCTGCTGACTAACACAGCAAGCCATGCTACACTTACTTAAAATTATATTAACAAAACCATTTATTAATTTTTAATTAGTTCTGTATCATAAAAAAATACTATTATACTTATATTCTCTTTTATTCAGAAACTGTGTTCACAGCTTCTGAAAATGTGCTGTTATTTCATCATTGTACAGAAGTTTTACTCATACTGTAATAAAGCAAGGAGAAGACTCTGCAATGGTTTGAAAAAGGAACCTTTGTATTTAAAATGCTAATTATGCCATTAGATAAGACCATTCCAGAAGACCTATTATTACCTACTGTGCACACAGCATAAAACTGTATTTCAGCTTAAAAACAAAACTATCAAATTCAGATAGAAAACAACTGCCTGTGACAGTGGGACTACTTTTAATCACAGACATTATGATAGCAATAAGACTTGAAACAATAAACCAGTCTGTCAGCCATCCAGCTCCCCTTTTCTCCTGGACATCCCACCAGGAGTGCTAGTTAGGCAACTCTGGTTAGCATAAGACTTTGCAGGCAATGACATAAGATGATATAATGTTCAGGGTATGTGACAACAATAATTTTCAGTTATCCAGAATATGGATTTGAACATATCTGCAAAGTCCTTTGTAATCCTTAAATTCTCTAAGGCACCTACACCCCCAGCCACTTTTAACACAAGTGTGTACTTTCACCACCTAAAGTTAGTTTAGCACCATATATCCAGTGGAAAGAAACAAGCTCTTCAAGGGGGTAATTTCTAAAGAGCAACATATGAGTTATACAAGGTCACAAGGTGAAGTATTTAGACTTTAAATGCTGTACTCCAGGCCTAAGCTGCAACTATTCAACAAAAGCTTTTACAAAAGGTAGACTGCCTTTGGTGATTTGTACCCTGTGTTGTTGCTCAGTGAAGGCAGTGCAGAAATTTTGCATCCATTAAAGGCAATAAAATTTCCCTACAGCACCAACAGCCTTTTACTTGGTTAGCTCTGAAACAGCTCATGGTTAGAAAGTTATGCAGCCCTAAAATCTGAAAACTAGGGCTCGAGACAGAAGCCACATATCCATTACTACTGCATACAATTCAATAAAACAGCAGGAGAACACATCTTTGTAAATATTTTTCCAGATAATAATAGAAAATCCTTACAAGTGATTCCAAACCTTTTCATGCTTAAATGGTATAAATCTGAAGTAACTCCACTGGAATTCATGTTGTTCCATGGCTGTAAAATCTGTATCTGTGATCAGAGACTCAAATTTATTAATTTTTGGCATACGTACCAACTTTTCTTTATGTATCTGACTAAACTGCTAGGTGTGATTTAACCAAGAGAATAAGCATTATTTGAATTTATAGGCTAAATTATTGCATGTCCTGGGAAATGCTTCTAGCAGGTGCACTTTCATCTAAAGCAGATTTAGCTGGGGCATCATCGCTAAGATTGTTGGCACCTGGCTCTTTATTGTATAACAATCTAGTAAGAGTTATGGCAAAAGAACATATTGGTGTTGGAGCAGACAATGTGCATTAGACTCTGGGTATCTGTAAACCCAACACATCCAGCTGCATTCTAGGCATTAAAGAGTTATATATACCCACTGGAAGTGTACCATGGTTCTGGCAGAAGTTCAAGAATCTCTGAATTTATATAATCCCCAGAAGATTTGTTTAATAACCAAAGTGGATGAAAATAGGGTTAGTATATCAGCCATTTTTTTTTAACAAGGTTTCTTTAAGCAATGAAACTGAATTTTCACTCTGAAAACCCTAAATTATCTTCCAAAGACAAAGCTTGCAGAAAAGCCACACTGGAACAATCTCAGGGAAAAAAATGGTTTAAAAGGCAAAACAAAAAGTTAATGAGTTAAACAAAGAGAATACATAATCATGGATATAATATCAAAGGTATTTGAGAAGAGGCATAACCCCAAGAGTTATTCAGGGACTTTGATAGTGGACAGAAGAGAATTAAATACAACACAATACAATAGGTAGGTTTTGTATCCAATAATTAATAAGTAGTTTTTTGGTATAAACTGTCCCTTCACAGTACATCAGTTGAAATGAACACATTCTGTGCTGAAAACTCATGCCACTTACAATATCCTCTTTATTTCACAGAAGTTAGAAGAACTGATGTAGCACAGGTTCTGATATTAATTACTCTTGTCTTTGTATTATTCCGGAGACTTAAGTGGCTTTGAGAGCAGAAACAGCCTGTGTTGCTAAAATGATAAATCTGCATAGCAGGCACTACACACCTGAGAAATTAATTTCACAAAATACCTCCACAGCTGTAATAACCCAAGCACTGTTTTGTAGCAGATCGCACCAATCTCTAACTCAAACATCCTGGGAGGCTTGGGGGCCTGGCAGTGGTCACCTGCAGGGATCTAAGTGGATTCAGCTCCTTTGAGTTCAAAGTGTTCACTGCTTCTTTCTTCTGGATCTTTTGACTTTGTTCCCATGTTTGTTTTTGAGGCTTGCTTTAGTATTGCTTTTCCTCTCTCAGCTGTTACTCTACTTTCTCTGTCTTTCTAGGGACATTTCCCCCCAGTTTCCTTTTCTGTTCCTTGTGTCCCATATGCAGCACATAACAGCACCTATGCTTGATTTTGCAAGAGAAAAATTCTCAAGAAAAATGTTATTACACTAACTGCAACCCATGTCAGCTACCATCTGTTTGTCCCACCTTCCTTGAAGACCCTCCTTTAATAAATGAGGCTATTATCAGCACCAAGGCCTGGCATGGCAGGTGTCTATGGCATTTCAGGCTTACTGGGAGGTGCCCAGTAATGCAGCCAATACTTCTTGGTGGCCCAGACGGAGGCATTCAAGACTCCAGCAACTGTGGGTGACTGACCAGCCAAAGAAAACCATACCATTGATATTCTTCATTCTTCTAATTCATTCCAGTATCTACCACTGGGGCACACAACCATCAAGGCCATTCTGGCTGCTTCCATGGCATTTCTAATAGTTATTGAAAAATCTGTGTGTTTTAATATTTATTTTACATCACACAATTTCCTATCAGTTGCATTTGGGATTATATTTTGATGCTGGGTACAGTAATTAATGACTAATCCACCAGAAAACACAGGTGGTTTATGCAAAAAAAACATCCAATAACTGCTACATTTGAATCAGTAAACACAGTTTGATTGGAGATGTCATTAACTAAAGCAGATTCACAGGTTGTTCTGCAACACACACATCTTTTTCACACACATCCTTTTCATATATACGCTAATGCTGTTTTCTTATACTTCTGCAGAGTGATCTTAAAATGACACACCAGGCAATCATTAAACTGAGAACTTGATCCTGGATAAAAGTGAATAGTTTCCATCAAGTCTGTGCTTGCCACTCTTTATCCATAGCTGAATCCAACACAATCCTTCTGATCTCAGTGGGAAGGACAGTCTCCATCTCAGCGCATCTGCTGCAAGTGCTGTTTGCAACCAAGAACAAGAGACTTTGGTTTGTGTTTTTGTTTTTACTTTCTATCCTTTCAGTACTTTCAATAACATTGGATCTGCAACACGTCTCCTATGAATCACTGTTCCAGTACTGTGGCTTGGCTTCTGTTCAGTTAGGAGGACTTAGAGATCTTGTACAACACTGTAGGGACCCCAGCATTCATGCTACTGATCTGCCTGAGTTCCCTGTTTCCTGCTCCTCTCAGTGCCATGGCCAACAAGTAGGATCAGCCAGACTTCATATATGAAGCAGCTGTGTTCAGGGTAGACATAAAAGACGTGTCATGTAGCCTGAGTGTTAAATACTAGACAAGTTTAAGCACACTTTTTAAAATTTTGTTTTCATATTTCCGGTATCTTTTCATGTAGCCTTTATACCTTGACCAATATGTGCTACTCTTTATCTGTTTTTCATTTAACTATGTCCTGGATTCCAATGCCTTTGTTAGAGTGTCTTTTCAACTGGGAACGATTACCTTTCCTGCCAAACTTCTCATAGATATGTTAGTTTTGTCAGGTACATGTACCAGGAACCAGGGGAAACCCTGAAATCACAAATTTGAAAGTACTTGCACGAAAACAAGGCCAGAGATGCTGTGATATTTATAATTTTCTCTGCCCCAGTCAGGCTACATTTTGATTTTTCTGCAAAATGAAAGTCAAATCCTCAGCTTTATGATCTTTTCCATGCATTTGAATATGAAAAATAGAACATGTTTTTCTCTGGCCTTTTTTCCCCTTTTTAGATTTAGCTGGTGAGGCTGGCCTACTTGACACTTCTAAGAAGTCTCATCCCTGAAGTCTCATCCCCTGAAGTGTCAGCATGTGTTTTTTTTTTCATTTGACTCTCTGTTACTCAGTTTCCAATATTTCATTCTGCCAGATGCAACACGCATGCTACTTTATCCATCTTTTGAACATTTGCTTCTAATGTATGCTCGGCTACCTGGTGGTGTGTAGCTGACACTGTCTTTAACATGCCTTGAATCCATCTGTCTGTTGGACCATATGGTTGTAATTTATTTGGCAGCCACGCTCCTAATCACAAATGGAGCATCCTCAAGTCTCTTCTATTCCAGGAGATGCAGTAGTTCCTCATTCCAGCATTAGGATTATTGGGAGATTCATTTCTCAGACCTTCCCTTGCTGCTTTACAACCTCTTTCAGAGCCATCCTCAGCATTCAGCAGTTCTCCCTGGGGATGTCCAGCAGTGCAAAGCCTTTGTGTAAACCCTAATGCCAGACATAATCATTTATAATTTTTCCTGTGACATACAGGCCCAAGTCATAGCCAGCTTCTGTCAGAGAAACATCTGTCCTTTCGTTGTCTGAGCAGCTGTGCTGGCTCTCTTCCTGTATGTTGGAAATACTTCAGTCAATTGGTGAAAATATTATAATTTTGGGATAAGAAGGGTCCATTTCACAACTATGCTCTATAGTCTAGACATCCTCTTCTGAGTTAATTATTTTTGCATGTAACTGGTGGTCATAAATGTTATATCCCTAACACACATCACTACATCTTCACTTCCATCAGGCACCACTTCATAATCTCTTCAAGGTTTTATTCATTCCTGAATTTCCCTGAGGGTTAGCACATGTTAACAACCTGATTTGTGTGTTTAGACACTGTCAAGTTTTTATCTAAGTCAATATGCTTGTGACACCATACCACTTTCCATCCCAAATTATCCCACTAAATCAGAGAGGGTTAGATCTGGTGTTTGCAATAATATCTTGCCAAAACTCTCTGTCCTTCCTTGAGATGATAGAGCAGGCCATCTCTTGAAGACTTACAGCCTTGAATGCTGAAGCTGAAGGAGATGTGCTATTTGCTGACTGCACACCCTTTTCCTGCAGAGCAAGAGCTGGTGCCTCACTGCACAATCTGAAACAGGATCCTAGCAGTGGCTGATCCACCAAGGTGTCTTTTAATGCTGCCATCTGTCAACCTGAACATAAATTAACAGCAACTTTTCCTGGATCATTTTGCTAATACTTACAGTCCCCATCACACACCCCACGTGAGGTGTTTCCTCTCCATTGTAATCTGGGCCACCTATAAACCAACCAAAATACCCAATTTCTTGGCTTTGTCACTTTTACAGTACCATCCAAAAGGAGTTGTTTCTGTGGTTTCAGTTTGGGCAGGAAGCCCTCATAGCCTTACATTGCTTTTTCTTCATCTATTAACAAATCAAAGATAGAGACAGCGATGGAGACAGATCCTGACCTCCTCCACTTTGTTTAGCTGAGGCAGTGGCCACCTAGTTATCCCAGGGTCTGATGTGACTCTTACAAGCCTTTCCTGACAGCAGATGTATCACCACGTGTGTCACATGCCTCTTTGCATGCCATAACTGACTGGGTGGGAGGCATATACATTTGAAGTGCAAATTGCTAGCTTCCAGTTATTTCCAATCTATTTTATAGTAATGTATGAGGAGATAAGTGCTCCTGTTTCAAAACAAAGTTATCTTGGCACTTCCACCTTCCTTGCATTCAGAAAAGAAAACAGTGATCCTTCAAACCCCTAGTCCTCCCAGGAGCCTATCTTTCTCACTTCACTTAACTTTCAAGCCCACCCAGAAATGCCAAACCTGATGCCAGAGTGATAAATGTGGGTAGTGGGTAATCAAGAGCTGAGAGAAAAAAGTCCATCCTCTAACAAGCTTTACTGGAACATACACAACCAAGCAGAGCTAAGCAGTGACATGTAGCCTCTGTTAATAAACTCTCACCAGTCTGTTGGCCAGATGTCCTGTGAGTCAGGAGACTGGAGATGTTCTACAGCAGAGATCATGCAGATTCAACTCCTTAAAGTTCAAAGCATTCACAAGTTCAAAGCATCCACAACTCCACTGTTCTGTTCACCTTTTACAATTTTTTTCCGGTTCTTTCTTTAAAGCTGGTAATTCCTCATCTTACCTCAGCAGTCACTTTTCCTCTCTGAGCTGCTGCATTCCTTTCTTTATCTTTCCAAGGAGGCTTTTTTTTGCTTTCCTTATCTCCTGTTTTGCTTATGGAGTCTTAGATAATGCAATGGCAACAGCTACTCTTGTTCCTGAGGGGAGAGGGAGAGGGAGGAGGGAGCGTTCAACCATAAAACGATTATGTCAGCTGTTACTTGTGCTGGTTACAGACTACTTGGCCTGCAGTCTACTGACTTAAAATAAATTATAGATTAATTCAAATTTAGCTTTTAATTGTTTAAATCTAGCCACACTAACTCATCACTAATAATTCTTTACTTCTTCAATATTTCAACAGGTAACAATGCCTTTTAAAATCCAAGTAAATGGTGGCTATGAATTCTGCTTATCTGTTTTTATGTCTAAGTATTTAAAATATTCTTGCTCTACAGATGCAAGATTTCCCCTTTTATAACTGTAATTTGTGCTCTGTCATATCATGTCATCTGGATGCTTTATAACTATTTCTAGCTATTTCATCCAGTTTAACTACTATAAGTTTTGTTGATTTTTCTAGGATCATCCCCAAATTTGCTACTATTCTCTTTCATTGTGCTGTGGTTTTAATCAGTTGCAGTTTCAATCCAGGTCATGTGTTATTGCAGGAAGCTTTAACCATATCCTCATTACTGGATGTCTTGGCATTTCCTGGGTGCTCCCCCAGAGTCCTGGAGGTATTTTACCAGTGTCTTTAAAAAATTGTTCCTTGTCATCATTCCATCATTACCTGACACAAGTAAGATCAGTGTGGTGAACTCCCTGACACCTTCTGAAGAGGGAACCTATACAAAGAAATCATTCAGGTTTTTGGTGGCCTGTGCACCTGTCATAATAATTTGTTATTCTTCAAAAGCTGGCAAAAACCCTCGCTTCCTTTATGGGTTTGCTGTTCTTGATATACTTAAATTTTCTTGCTGTTTGTGCTAATGTCTTCATAGAGTGATTCACAATATCCCATTTAATTAGGAGAAAAAAATGAGACTTTAATTTGTATGTACTCCAGACAACACAAGGAAACAATTCAGATATGTAAACTTATGTTAAAAAATATATGGGGAAAAGGGAACATGATTAGAAAGAGTTGGCATGGATTTACCAAAGGCAAATTCTGCCTAACATGATAGCTTTGTATGGTGAAATGATTGGCACAGTGGGCAAGAAGAAAGCAGTAGGATAATCTATACAACTTTACCAACGTCTTCCTCTCATGGTCATCTGTGGCCAAGTTGGTGACATATTGGCTGGAAAAGCAGATGATGAAGAGAAAACAGTCTGGATCACCAGGCTAAAAGGGTTATGATTGGTGGCACAAAGCCCAACCAGCAGCTCATTACCAGTGCCATCCCTTAGAGATTGATACTGGGACCAATACTCTCATGAAAGACCCAGTAGACGTTCAGTAATGTAGAGATGATCAAACTGAGCAGAGCAGTTAATATGCTGCAGGTAGAGCTGCTGTGCAGAGACTTCAGCATCTTTGAGAAATGGGCTGGCAGGAATCTTATAAGGTGCATAGAAGCCAAATGCCAAATCTTTCAATGTAGATGTAACAATACTAAGCAATAGTACAATCTCGGTAAATAAAGAAAATGGTAAAAAAATCAAAATTTTGCCAAAAAGGGCTTTGACATTTTGGTAAGCAGTACAATGAACACAATCAACAAGTTAGTCTGTTCTAACAGGAGTGTAGCCAGCAGATTGCATCAAGTGGTTCTTCCTCTGTTTGGCACTAATAAGTCTGGAGGACTATGTCCAGGAGGTGTAACCAGTCCAAGAAAAACACGGACATAGTGAGCAAGGGCAGTAAAGGGCCGCCAATATGGTCAGGGCTGGAGTGCAAGAGACATGAGAACAGGATGAGAAACCTGACTTCAGTCTGCCTGGACAAAGGCACACTGGATCATTTTACTGCTATCTTCAGCTACCTGATGGGAGAGTACAAAGGAGATGAAGAAACTCTCTTCCCAGAGGTGAACAGAGAGGTGACCAAAGGCAGAAGACACAAGCTGGAACATACAAAATTCCCATTAAATATCAGGATAACCTCTTCTACTACAAGGGCTGTCAAATACTGGACCCTAAGGGTTTATGGATCCTCCATCTTTGAAGCTGTTCAAAACTTTACTAGATATTGCTAAATAAGTTGATCTATTTCAGCATCCTTCAAGACTTCTTTCCAACCTCCATCTGTAAATATTATACATACACCTTGGTAAGTCCCAGGCTGCTTCCACTTTCTCTGAGAATTTTCTTTGCAATCAAAAGTTCATAAATTATTCCTATTCCTGCAACATTATTTTTTTTTTTTTTGCATTGACAGCTGTGCTAGAAATAAACTGGAAGGGCCGAGAGGGTGCACCCCATTAATAGGAATCAACAGCTTCTGTGAATCAGATGATTTCTCTGAGTCAGAAGCTGGCCACTTAGCAGCAGCTGGTTATTATATATAGCACCTATATATATGGTACCTAAGGTAAAGATGGTTCAGGTATGTCTTCTCTAAAACAATCATATCTCATAGCTGATATTTAAGCTTAACCTGCATTGTCTCTCATTATTAGTAATCAGTAGAAGGATTAGTAGAAATAATCCACTCTCAGGGCATTGAGGTTGTGACATAGTTTTAGGAGTTCTCCTTCCCACGGATCAGATCACATTCAGATCTCCTCTTGTCGTTTGAAATTTTTCTCTCAGGCAGCCCAGCATGACTGCTGAGTGACTGAATTTCCACTTTTGTAACTGAGAACATTGACTGTTGTGTTCCATCCATT
Source organism: Anomalospiza imberbis (assembly GCF_031753505.1). NCBI lineage: Eukaryota > Metazoa > Chordata > Aves > Passeriformes > Viduidae > Anomalospiza > Anomalospiza imberbis. Next base: position 24,357,649 of record NC_089681.1, on the reverse strand, counting down.
CTCCCTCTACTTTTATGAGAGGAGACAGCAACACTATGTAGCCCCTATTATTTATACAGGTTGGGCTGGGGGGTTTTTCTCCAGAATAAATTATATTAACACAACACCTTTTAATTCAGCTACACTTTTGAAGGGAAAGAAGTAGATTTGCCATTTAGACTTCTGCATTGTCCAAAATAAAGCAACCAAAAAAAAATCATTTCCTCAAGTCCCCTTTAAGTTAACATTACAATTAACTAAAAAATTATCTCCTGACTTGAAGAATGGACAGGAGTTATCCAAATTGAGTAAACAAGTAGCTTTCCCTGCAGTGGAGCCAACAGCACCCTGCTGGTTTACATCTCAAGGGGGAAGCCTTCCACTGGGATTCTTTGATGTCTTTTAAAGACAGAAGTCTTCCCTTTGGCAAAGTCCTTAAAAGGGCTTCTTTCCGCTACAAGGATTTCTATTTTTTCACAGAATGTTTAAGAACACAGTGACTGTAAGAATTCTATCCCTTCATTAAATTTTGTAGAAATTGGTCAGACAAACATTAAGGCACTAAGGTAGCTGTATTCATATGCCTTCACAAACATAATTCACACACATGTATATTCCCATTACCACATTAAGTTTTATTTCCTTAAGCAAGCAAAATAAAGATATCTTCACAGAAAAATGCAAAAAAAGTCCCCAAGAATAACACTCATCCTCAGTACTTTCATAATAAAAGTTTTTTCAAGTAATAATTTAAGAGCAATTATTAATAATTCATTAGAGCAGTCCACCCACCAACTACTAACAGAGATGGCTCACAACTATAGTATAAAACTCCAGGAAAAAAAAAAGAAGAAAAACAAGGCAAATAACCACCTTTTATTTATGTTATTCATACTCTTCCAATTATGAAAATCCATTTCAGGGATGATGATCCCAGCAGGATTACAAAGGGTCTGTGTCAACAATTCCAGCTGTTCCAGCCCTCCCCAACAAACACATAGAGTCTCAATTAAGGAATGTTCCTTACAATCACCCCCACTTGCATCTCCCCACCTAGCTGAAGAGGACTTCAGGTAGTAATATCCTCCTCTGCCTCCATGACACTAAAGGATAGGTCATGGCACCACCTGTGCCTGCTACCAAATTCATACTTCTATCTCTGCTCGCAAGGCAAGTATTAAAAATAGCTGGAAACATTGACAGCTCTAAGTCAAAAATTCATTTCTTAAGCTGGCTGTGTTTTCACTCAGTAATTTCCAGTCTTCTCTGTACCTGTGCAAATAAGCAGCCCATCACACCCAGCCACCACCACATCTTCCCCACCCCCTGCTTGCTGCCCCAACCTTTTGCTGCTGGTACCACGGGACCACCCACCTTAGTCAGTGGGGACTGTGGGTAGTGACATCCATATGAACCAGACTTACTGCTGCTGAAAGGTCAGCTTCTCCTCTGTGCGAAATGGAAAAAGCTGAAGGTCCTGAAGCCCATTCCAGTAGTAAAACTTAAACTGATGTACAAACCAATACAGGGGTATTACTGCAAAATATGTACTGTGTCAGATCCACTTAAAACCAGGTTGCATCTCTTTGTTTGTACTGATATCTATCAGTCCAACTCAAGATTCAGTCAACGTGAAAGTATATTTGCAGGTAGATTTCCACAGTGTGACTTAAAACTGGCTTGGTTAAACTCAGGTAGGTTTTGAGCCTAGAACAGGCATAAATTACTAGTATGATCTTTTCAACTGCCAGAGTAAAAAAATTATATATTCTAGAGAGTACTAATCATCTGAAAGAATTCTAAAATTATTCTAAGTGAAAATTATCATCTCTATGGGAGATGAAAGTTATAGAGGCAAGCTTCATTAAAATGCATAATTAGGTACAGGAAATACAAAAGACTGATCATAAAGCAGCACAAACTAAAGCCCTGAACTACTGAAAGTATTCCTGAAGGATTATCCCAGAGTCTTAAAAAGGTGATTTGGATTTGATCAAGAGATTTTAAACCCATGAAGAAAATGAGTAAAATTTAGGCTGAAGTTATGCCAATGGGAGCCTGGTAACTTAAGTGTTGTGAGAAATGTTCCACATTTATAATATACAGGGAAATTTGCACACTGGCATTCAGGTTGAAAGAAGTATATATCAAATTTAACTTATCTGTTTTTCTGTAATTTCATAGCATGAAGGTTTCTCTCCAACCTTCCTTCTATCCATCAGCTCCCTCCCCCTCAATTCAATACCAAAATTTCACAAAATCACAGAATGATCAGACAGGAAAGGACCACAGTGGATCATTTGGCCCAACCTCCCTGCTCAATCAGGGCCATCACAGAGCACATGGCTCGAGACTTTGTCCAGATGGTTCTTGAGTATCTCTGGTGAGGGAGACTCCACAGCCTCTCTGAGCAACCTGTTCCAGTACTCAGTCACATGCACAGTAAAGTTCTTCCTCAGACTCAGGTGGAATTTCCAGTGCATCATTTTCTTCCCACTGCTTCTTGTCCTAGTGCTCAGCACCACAGAGAAGAGCCTGGTCCATCCTCTTGACACCCTCCTTGCAGAGACTGACAGACATGGATGAGGTCCCCTCACAGTCATCTCTGAACAGTCCCAGCTCCCTCAGCCTTTCCTCATATGAGAAATGCTCCAGTCCCCCTCATGATCTTTGTAGCCCTCCTCTGGACCCACTCCAGCAGCTCCATGTACTGTGGAGAACTGGACACAGCACTCCAGATGTGGCCTCACATGGGCTGAGTAGAGGGGCAGGGTCACCTTCCTTGACCTTCTGGCAATGGTCTTCCTAGTGCACCCCAGGATACCTTTGGCCTTTATTGGCCACAAGGGCACTGCTGGCTTATGGACATTTCATTGTCCTCCAGGTCCTTCTCTGTAGAGCTGCTTCCAGCAGCTCAGCCCCCATCCTGTACTGGTGCAGGTTATTCCTCACAGGTGCAGGACCCTGCCTTCACCTTTGTTGAATTTCAGATGGTTCTTCTCTGGAATGTCTCCATCCTGCCGAGGTCATTCTGAAGGGCTGCACAGCATCTGGGGTATTGGCCGCTCCTCCCAGCTTTGTGTTGTCAGGGAACTTGCTGAGGAGGCCTCTGCCCCTTCACCCAAGTTATTAGTGAAAAGTTAAGAACTACTTTTATAAAATTACTATTTGACTAGTTTGAATTTATGAATTTCATTTCCCAGATTAACTTCTGCAGGACATTTCCATAAGGAAAGGTTTCTTCTTCAGCAGCTAAACTCAAGTCCTTACTGTTGTCTGTGTGTCACAGAAGCAAAAGTCACTGCATGACTCTTAAGAGTTCCCAGTAGTGCATGGAGAGCAATATGGGTCAACATCAAGTTACCCACAGGGTGCTCTTCTCTTGAGGCTGTGCCAGGATGCTCTGCACATATTTGCATCACCTCAGTGACACAGCAGCTTTTTACTTTCCCTGGACTACACATACATATTGTACTCCAAAGTAGACTTCACTGAGTACCATTTTGCCATCAGCTTCTCATCCACATGCACCCCAACCAGGACCAAGGTTATCACCACGTATGAATACAGCAGCAGCATTTGGTTGGTCAGTGGTCCTGGCACTCACAATATTCTCATAAAATGTTGCACTGTCTCTGTCACAGCCCATAAATCCTTGCAAAGCACATGCACATCTGCACTGAGCTCTGAGAGTACACACTTGGATGTTACAGGACTGCCTCTTCAGTATTACACTGCATAGAGAGATGCTGTATTTTTTTTTCCTTATACTCAGCCAAGAGATGTTCACTCTGCCTGTTGTTTAATATTCTGTCTTAATGAGACTATTTCTATTTTTCACTAAAAGTGAGCAATTTCAACCTGCTGCAGAGTTATCCTTTTCTATTACATACATATATTAGATCTAATTTGCAAATATATAAAAATTCTTTGGGGATGAAAATCTTGCTTATCTTAAACTACACCATACACTCCACATACAATATTTTTCTAAGAATTGGTGTGTACTTCCCTACCCATCATTTATTAATAGGCTTGCCATCTGTATTCATCTTTAAATTCCACCAATTAATATTCTCAAGCCTGGAAACACTGTGGGTACAGCTTTCGTAATATGCAAAATCTGATATGCAATTCATTTTACACTGAGGAATTTAACCCAATACCAAAGAGATTGTAAAAACAGATTTGTTGCAAAGACTTAAAATAAATTGATTTAGTTGGATGAAACAACTTTCACAGGCATTCATTTAAACACTAAACTTCACTAGCTGCACAGAGTTAAAAAATGTGCTACAAAGCTCTTCAACTCCCACACAAGCTGACTCACACATGATAACAAAACTATTAGTTCTTGAAAGAACTCTATATTTTTCTTTATTGTTCCAATGACTTCCCCAGTTTTGAGGGGGACAATTTCAGAAGTGTACACTATAAAGAAAGTGATGTTTGGAGATGGATGGGTGACCAGGTTATAAATGAAGGAAAATAGCCATGAGGACAAGTACTTCATGTCAGCACCTCACTGCAAAATTCATCCAAAACTCAATAATTTATCCAGCTGTATCCATTATTTTTCCCACCAGCTAGCAGCCCATCCAAAGTAAGCTCAACCATTGCTGTGCAGTTCCTTCTTTTCACGGCATCCCGCTCATCTCATCCTTTTTTTGTTGCTGTAATTTCATAACTTGTGCCACATGTCTTCAGTTGATTTGCCCACACTACTCATTTGTGGGTCTAAGTGCCATTTCATGTGACTCACATGCTCTCTTATAATACTTTTTCATCTCTTCCTCTAGAGCGCAGGAGCTTTTTTTCTGATGGATCCATACAGACTTGTCAAATGTGCATCTGAAGCAAATGGCTCATAAATGTCAAATTTATATCAGATATGTGTTTGTTTTAATTTTAACTTGTTTCTATTTTTATTGATATTCTCAAAAAGAGACCTTACAGTTATTTCTAGGAGCATTATTTCTTTGCTTTGTATAATACACGTGAATGTATTTTTACTAAAAGCAGTGACTTGTAAAACAGGTAACACAAATGCGGGCTTGTGTTTTCTTTCTATTTTTGTCTGAATTGGGTCCAAATATAGATAAGTAATGAAAACAAAATAACAAAATCCCTGAGTGTTCTTGCCTTTTAGGCTGTGTCCAAGCTGGGGCACCTTGGAGCACTTCCAATCTCCCTGGGCTGTAATATGCACTCCAGAAATTTGGACTTGGGCAAAAGGCAGGCACACACACCAGCTCCTTCAACCTGACATCGCCTGTTTTCCCTGGAGTGAAAGCCAGAACACATGAGTCAGAGCTACCCGTGACCTCAGCCTTCAGGGGACCGTGACTGCAGGGATGCTGCTGTACCACATGCACCAATTCATTTACACTAGAAAATTTGCATTAAAAAAATAAACTAAATTATTGGACCATATGAGATATTCCCCCTTGTCCTACCTCTACATGCTCTTGCAAAAAGTCACTCTCTGTCTTTCCTGTAGGCTTCCTTCACGTACTATAAGGCTGGGATTTAGTTAACTTTAAGCTGTCACTTATCCAGGCTGAAAAATCCCAATTCTCTTAGCCTTTCCTCATAGGAGAGGTGTTGCATCCCTCCAATCATCTTGGTGGCCTCCTCTGGACTTGCTCCAACAGATTGATGTCTTTCCTGTGCTGGGACCCAGAGGTGGATGCAGCACTCCAGGTGAGGTCTCACCAGCACAGAGTAGAGGGGCAGAATCCCCTTCCTCACCCTCATGCACACAGCTCCTCTACTGCAGTCCAGGACACGTTTGCCTTTCTAGGCTGCAAAAGCACATTGCCAGGTACATCCAGCCTCTCACCCACCAGCAACCCCAGGTCCTTCCCAGCAGGGCTGCTCTCCATCTGTTCATCCCCAGAACTTTGCCCTTAGTCTTGTCAAACTTCATGAGATTCCCATAGGCCCACTTCTAGATCTTGTCCAGGTCCCTCTGGATGGCATTGCCTCCTTCAGGTGTGTCAACTGCACCACTCAACTTGGTCATCTGCAAATTTGCTGAGGCTATACTCAATCCCTTTGTCAATGTCATTAATAATGATATTAAATAACACTTTTCCTAATATGGTCTCCTGAGGGTCCCTACTTGACACTGATATCTACTGGAACTTGAGCTGTTGATCCCTACGCTTTGTATGCAACTCTTCAATCACTTCCTCATTCACCAAATGGTCTACCCACCAAAACCATCCCTTTGCAATTTAGAGAGAAGGATGTTGTGGGGGACTGTGTCAACAGAAGTCAGCTTCTGGGTTTTACAGAAGTCCAGATAAATGACATCTGTAACCCTCCCCTTGACCACTGATGAACTCATCCCATCACAGAAGGCCAGTAGTTTGATCAGGCAGGACTTGCCCTTAGTGAAGCTTTGCTGGATGTCTTGACTCACCTCGCTGTTCTACATGTGCCTTAGCACAGCTTCTAGGAGGATCTGTTCCATGAAAATTTATAACTGTGAGTGTGGTGAGGCTGACCAGAGAAGCTGTGGATGTGCCATCCCTGAAAGTGTTGAAGGCCAGGTTTGGGGGCTCTGAGCAACCTGGTCTAGAGGAAGGTGTCCCTGCCCATGTCAGGGGGGGTTGCAACTAGATGATCTTTAAGGTCCCTTCTAACCCAAACCATTCTAGGATTCTTTGATTCTATGGATTAAGTCTTGTACAGGTATCTCAACCAGAAAGTCAGGAACATAAAAAGCAGTACAGAACAAAAAATTATTATAAGAAAAAGCCTGCTGTTTTCATGAAAGGAAGGACAAAGAAACTACCCAAGTAAATGTTTGTGGGAAACTATAAGAGAGAGGACTGGAAAGGGGGCTCCAGGAAAGAGCTGGGCAGACGAAACCAAGTGCCAGTCACGTACAGAAAGAGCTGATGATACGCCTGAAATGTGTAATGATGGAAAGGATGGAAGAAAGAGAAGACTGAGTGTCTAAATTTAGATTAAGATTAAATTTGCGTTTAGATAGTGATATGAATTGCTCAAGTCTGGGGTATGGGGAAATTACAGAAGGGGAAGGAGGGAATGCAGTAGGTTTTTTGATCCATCCTGCCATCAAGAATAGGAATTCCTGGCTCAGTCTTGAAGAGGATGAAGAGAAACAAACAAAAGTCTGTGCTGATCTGTACATTGATATGTAGAAATAAGATTAACTGCAGCTACCACTTGATGTATTGATTAGATGCCACAAGATGATGAACTGCGAGCTAATGGCAAGCTATTACCCAATTCAGACTAGGAGCAGTGGAGTAAATCAATACATAGCAGATATCTGACTTTTATTGCTGGCTTGCAGAGAGGAAAACCTGTAAGTTGCTACATTCTTTTAGGTGCGTACAATGCAGATATGCACCTTAGGAACTACATTTGGCCCTTAGATTTCATAAGACAATTAAATGTTTTTTTTCTTCCGTGGACTGACTGCACCATCATTATTTCAGTCTTAATGCCAGAAGATCACTCATTTCATTGTTCAAGCTACAAAATGGATTTCTACCTCAGAAGTAAAAGGAAGAAAGTCTCTACAGGAGATGCAGATAATACCTGGAACTTTACCATTACTGGAACAGCCAGCTTAAGTCAACTGAGGAATTCTCATCAAAATTCTGGAGTATGTGGCTTTCATCCTGCCCCTTATACAGAGAGGAGATGTTCCTGCCCTTTAAACTTAATGAATTTTGACAATGTTTATGACATTATTTCTAGAAGGTGGAAGAAGAATATTTCTGCAAATGTCACTTTGAATATTTGGAAGTTTATAGCACTCTCAAGTTGAAAGTCCAAATTGTAGGATCAGCAATATCAGTGACCAGATGTCATATACTTCAGTGCTGGGGATGAGTATGATATTAGTGTCTCTCCAGATTTAAAAACTCCTTGAGATGAGTTTTATAAAAGTTTTTAAAAGGAAGCTATCAGTTCAAAATGCTATTGCTTCAAATTAACACATTTATTTAAAATAAACAATGGAAAAACATGGACACGCTGCAGCAAAACCAATGAAGACCCATCAGTATGGTTGGGAGCTGGTATAAAGACAGGATGAGAAACCTGAATTTGTTCTACCTGCAGGAAGAAGGCTCAGTGGAGCATCACACTGCGGTTTTCAGCTACCTGATGGAAGAGTACTGAGAAGATGGAGTCACTCTCTTCGCAGAGGTGCACGGTGATGCAAGCAGAGGCAACAGACACAAGCTGAAACATGCAAATTTTCCATTAAAGATTAGAAAAATCTTTTTCACTGGAAGGGTGGTCAAGCAGTGGACCAGGGAGCCCTGAGAAATTACGGATTCTCTGTATTTGGAACTGTTCACAATTTGAGTGTCTATGGCTCTAAGTCATTTGATCTAATTGGACCTGATGTCCACAAACTAATATATTTTGAGCCTGCTGACACTGTGTACACAGACTTCTGTAGCAGCTAGATCTAGCAATTCCCTGTCTTTGAAGTAAGAGTATTGTTTCATGTTTTAAACCAGTCCCCTACTGGCTTCACCAAGCTCCCTATATAACTAATATCAAGAAATTTGTTTAAAAGCGATTCTGTGTTCAGCTTATCCAATATCTCCACAATTTCCAAAAGCTTAATCACACTGCAACCCCAACCTTCTTGTCTCCTGTTTTAAGTGTATCAGCCTTTATAGTTTCTCCTCACAAAGAAAATGCTCCATCCTCTTAATCATCTTATCTGTCTTTGTACCTTCTCTGTTCTTGACATGCAGAGACCAAAATGGCATTCAGAATCCCCTGCCTTATTCTGGATACCCTTTCTGATTATTTCCAGCATTCTGTCAGCTATGTTTGCTGCTTCGCATCAATAAAAAATTATATTTCATTTAGTAATGAAATTAAAAATTATTAATCCCATCATGCCATGCATTAGTCTTTCTGAGCTACACAGTGAGCTCATTTATTTACCTCAGCCTCAGTCATAAATTCATAGGATAGTCTGGGTTGGAAAGGACCTTAAAGATCACTTAGTTCCACCCCTTCTGCCATGTGCAGGAACACCTTCCACTAGACCAGGTTACTCAGAGCTCCATCCAGCCTGGCCTTGAACACCTCCAGGAATGGGGCATTCACAACTTTTCTGGGCAACCTGTTCCAGTGCCTCACCACCCTCACAGTAAAGAATTTCTTCTTAATTTCTAATGTAAAACTACCCTCTTTCAGTTTTGATACCATCACATAGGGCTAATAACAAGAAATGTTGTTACTAGTTGGTTTACTAATACCCAGAAATTTAAAAAATAGCATTTTTTAACTGATTATATGGCTGATCCTAAACAAAGTGTCAGTACTGGAGGTGATTTTGGCATGACAAGTCATGCAATTTAGGATTAACTCTGTAATGCAAAAAGAGGCTTGTCATTACTGCCATTGGCAGTACTGTCAGCAGTAAATTCTAACTGAATGTTGTTCATTAGCTTGGTGACCAATTTCCACCAAAAAAAAAAAAGTGGGGGGAAATGCTGGAATGATCTAAAAGAACTGTTGGTGGGAGGGAAGTGGGGGTGGGGGGAGGAGGAAGAGTCAAAGAGTTCAGGTTATTAACCCAGCAAAAGAAAGTCTCACATGAGATACAATTTCTTTCCAGGAATATAAAAGGAGCAACATCAGGCTGGAAAGAGCTAAATAAATCAAAGCAAAACACCAACACAAATGGCCATGAATAAATTTACATTAGAAATCGAAGACCAGAACCAGAAGAAAGAGGGCAGTGGCTCGCTACAGGAGGATTTAATGTTCAGTCAGTTATTAAAAATTGCTCAGTCTCTCCTAGATTGTGCAGACTTACTTGAATAGTTCCCAAGAGCAGCCAGCTTTTCCAGCTGGGGACAGCCTAGCACCTTGTCCCTCTATCATACCAACCAAAATTTTACACTGTTTAGCAGCCAAACAGGTTTCTGCTGGAGGTACTGGTCTCAAAAAGAGGCCTCAGCAAATAATAAACCTCTAAAATCCCAGAAACTAGATAGTGAGTGGAAAAGCACTCCCATAAAAGATAACACAAAGATACAAAAGATTCAAACCAAGATGGATAATTTTAGCTTTAGGGCTATAGATCTATTCAATCTATTGCAATCATGCAAAGTTGCTGTTTTCTGTATCTGCCCGAACTTGTTCCTCTCTTTCTGTCTGTGAAAGCAATGCTAAGGAATTCTATTCAGCAACAGATCTGTTTGGTCTCAGCTGGAGAACTTTGTTTAACTGCTTCTTAACTTCACTTGAGAGGGTTTAGAGAGAAGGCATGTGCGCACACACGCAGAAACACAGTGTCAGGAAGTATCCTCTTGTGAAAGGACAGGAGCAGTAAGCCTGCCCACCCCGGGGAGAGCCTCTGACATCTGCTCACAGATGCTGACAACCAGGAGGCCATGAAGAGAGAAGCTCTCACGCGGCGATACGACTCAGGTTCTTCCGTCCGAGGAAGTGAGACGGTGAACTGTAGACTATCCCTTCTCAGGAAGTTGAGAGGCCATTTGCACAGGAAGCATCAAAGATCTGGTTCTGGCAGCTCACAAATTAAAATAAAAGGTAGAGTCCTGCCTTTCTGTTAATTATTTTCATATTGTCTGCAAAGTTCATTTTTCACGCAAATAGTTCCCAGGTCAAATATGGAGAGGAGCATGAAGTATGAACTATCCCTTCACTCGGGCCACAGTGCTTATTCTGGAAACCAAGGAGGGTCTTTAAATGTTATTTTTGTTCCTTACAGCTCCTGATCATGTTAGAAGAAGTAACACTGGCATTTATTGGGGAAACCAGCAATTTATTTGATCCGTTTTGCTCTCCTTGTTAACAATCATTGCAGCAAAATAATTTCCACTGCAAATATGACCTCATAATTTTTTCAGCCCTTGGCCTGGGTTCTTACTACATACAGCAATCCTACAGAAACGTGGGGAAGCAAATATTAGCCTAGCATACCAATTAAAGTCTATGAAGTGTAAACATAAATAGATCAATCCAGCTTCAATAGCCCTATCCTCAACTTTTTGTTTGTTCAGTATTGCTACATTCATCCACTTCAACAAAAGATTCCAGACAGCATGACAAATCATGATTATAGACAGGCTAAGTGCTTCAATTGCCTCTTTCCCCATGGTCTGAGCAGGAAATGATGATCACTCTCCTACGAGAGTTCACAACAATTTTTCTTATTGAGAAATAAAATGGGTTTTTGGAGAACGTGCAAATGTTCCTGTGAATCAGATAATTCTGCCCCTTGGCAACTTTTCAAAAGTTACCAATATCAGGCAGAAAGTCAAAGAGTTATGAACTGGATGAGGGCAAGCCCTCCCAGTGAAAGAAGAGAAAAGCTTGAGGATGCATGTTTGTGCCCTACAGGGAAGCTTTCAGATCAAGATCCTTTCTGACTCATTTCTGGTGTCAGCTCAGTGTAATTTAATGATCACTTTGATTTTTCAAAAGAAGCCAAAATTTCTCTCAACTGATTACTAAAGCTGCACAGAGCATATTATTAACCACATAAAGGCCTGATTCTGTCACTAGTAGCAACCAGGCTTGCTGCTCTACCTGCATCTCATAAAAGCCGTGGGGGTTTCCTGCAAACTTAAAAGCCTGTTACAGACACTGCGTCTCAGAGAACCTGTGTGCCTCAGTAGGATGCCCAGTCTCCAGGGAGATAAGCCTAGGTGTGGGGTCTCTGGTCACACCTTCTCACTGCTGCAAAACTGTGACTGACACCAGCAATACGCCAGAAACTCAATGAAAAGCAAAATGTCAACTTTTAATTTCAAAGTTATCCTTCACCCTGTTGCCTTCAAAAGAGTTCCCAGGAACTGGATGTATTTCCCTGAGTGCCTTCCATTGTAATTTCAACAGCAGCCCTCATTTGCTACCCAGCATGCCTGCCCTGTACTTCACTCAGGTGATGCAAAGCCAGCAGCTGCCCATGAGGTCTTGACTTCAATTTGTGCCAGCACAGACAACTTGTAGCTAGTGAGAACAACATTCACAGCTGTGCCTCTCCTCTGGAAGGTGCAACCCTCTGAGGCCTAGCCAGGGACCTTGAAGGAACCAAAAGGACCCCCACAGGCTGCTGGACAAAGCTGGACACAGCTGGACGAAGCTCTCCTGCTGCATCCCAGGCCAGCTGGGGCTGCAGCCTTGTGCCTAACAGCTTAATGAACATTCTCACAAAGGTGGCGACTGATTGCGTATGGAGCAGAAGGAAAAAAGGAGTATCAGGTGACTCCTTGACTGAAAAACAACTGGTGGCAGTTCCCCAGCCTTGCACAGTATATGGCTCACCAAGGACCAAGCTGCTTGCTGGAACTCTCCAATGCCTCCAGACCTCTACATCCAGCCAAGACTTTAACCTCTCTTTCCTATTCAAGCCCCTTGCTCCATTACAGCCCAGCTTACAAGCACTTCATTGCATCTTCTCATTGAAGTCACTTTCCATCCACAAAGAAAGATAGCTGTAAATGGTCATATAGCTGCAATTTCAAAATAAAATACACCGTGCCCCCACCAAACCAAGTGTGGAGATGAAACAGGCAGTTACTTTAATTCAAAACCTCAGTAAAAATATCAAGCTCCTACTCAGAGAGCACAAGGTTGACAGAAGAGAAAATGCTGTTTAGTTCTGTTTGCATTTTCTCTAGCAGAAGTGTAGAACCAGTGCAACAAGTGTAATTTACTATAATTTAATTTTTCAGGCAAGTGTACTCTCTACTTTTATGTGCTATTACCCTGAAATAAGATATTGAATTTGTAGAAGGAAAAACAAGAACTTGTGAACAGAGATGCTAAAAAAAAAAACACCCAACCAAATAAACCAGTTTTAGCTCTTTTAAAATATAAGGAATAATACTTTACCTTAAACAAAATATTATAAAAATATGGCTATATTTAGCATATCATTCACTTTCCTATTAAGTATGCATTCCTGTTACTATGAAATAAAAGGTCAAATTAAAAATAAATGATAAAATGTAATTTTATTTTTTAAATTATATTTAACATTTGTAATATTCACTTTCTTTTGGTTTTCTAATCATTTCTTAAACCTCCTTGCATATAAAACCAAAATAAATTTAATTGAAGTTCACCTTTAGCACAATCAGTCTTCAGCAAATTTCTGCAAATCGTCCAAGTATGTTTGCACCAGGAATGTATCCTTCTGCTGCCACACTAGAGATAAGAAGGGACTTTCTAACTTCCAAAATAAGACCAAACACTCAACTGAATCCCTCAGACATGCTAGTCTTCCAACCATGCTTCTAATTTACTAAATTACCAGCATTTTTTTCACCATCACTTTCCATTTTTCTCCTCTTTTTCCATGAAGCATGCTTTATGTGCAAATGCCTATGGCCAAAAATTGTCACAAGCTTTTTGTGGCAATTCACCATTCAATTAATAAATTATGTTTTAAGCTTCAGCACACACAAACCCAAACTGCTTTAATTTTAAAAATGTATCCATAGAAATCTTCTAGCAGTGAAAACTGTCACTGGAAACATCTCTGTGTTTTCTATATTTTCATTTTCATGGTAGAATATAAATCTGCAGTTGTGCAGTTCATACCTAACAGTAATTTATATGAGATAAAGAACATTTTAAGTTTCTTTCAAATGAAAAATATATAATTAACCACCTTTAGGGACATGCTTCATTATTTTCTCATCTTCAAGGCTGGCAACATTAAATCTCCCTTGTAATTTTTAAGCTCTTTGACAGACAGGATGCAGTGTCTACATACAACCTCAAGAAGAAATAATAAGTTAGCTATTACATTTATTCATGTATTATGTAGTACAGGAACTATACATTTAGTTGAAAACAAATAACTTTTCCATTTTTCATTAAGTTGTATACACTCTCAGCATTATCTGTTACAAATTATACAATATCATGATGATGCATTATCAAAGTTCAAAGCTGGAGTCTCTTAGAGCTAGAGACACTAGTAATGGGGTATTATTAATGTCTTGAAAATAATCATGCATATGGTGGATGATACTGCTTTAAACTGTGGAGCTAAAAACAGTAATGGGAAACATTTTAATATTTCCATTATTTGAGTCCAAAATAAAAACATGCCCATTTCAAAAGTCTTCATTTTCTCAAATGAAAAAAGGATATAATATATTGTTAACAGACACAATATCTTCTGTCATTTTATCAAAGAGAACCTTAGAAAACAACACTAATTTGCCATTGTCATTACTCGAGCTTTGGAGGTGAGCATAAATTCTATTGTGCATTTTTTGATCATTCTTAAGGAATTTCATTTTTATAGATGTTAGAAAAAAATTTCTGTGTGTTTTATTTGAAGCCATACTGAAACTTTTCAGACCTGCTTTTGCCTTGTATCTAGCAATCCACTATGATTAACTGCAAAATTTTGCATAACCTATAGCAAGTCTGAAGAGGCACATTCCATTACTGTCTTCACTGAAGCAAGCATCCCATTTCTCCTCTCCACCTGGAACGTGTTAAGGGCTGAACATTCAGTATCACAGCAAGAAGGTGACTTGCCAAAATGCTCCCTAGCTGGCAGCTGTGCAGCCAGGATGACAAACTCCATAGGAAGAACATGACCTCAGGATGGCCAGGCCCAGTCAAAACAGCCCTTGGTACTACATTTCCAAGCCTTGTGGCAAGCACTAGCCAAACCTCTGCAGAGAACATCCCTACTCACAAAGCCATTTGCACATCTTTCAGGGTTATTCTTAAGTGCCAGTGTCTGATCTAAATTTAAAACTGCAGAGAGGCCAGGGTTAATGCAATTTTTAAAGGAGAAAAATGATCAATGATTTATCTTTTTTGTGTGAGAACTTTACTGCAACTTTGGCTAGAGACACAAGAAAAATCTTTTATGAAATTATTTTTAGGGTATGGAATTTTCTTCTTAGCGTTGAGTTTGGCTATTGCCAAAAGATTTCGTTTCCTTCGGCTGCCTTGATCTCTGAAAGGAAGTCTAAGCAACAGTTGCCCTGCTTAGTGCTACTTTTCAAATCAACTTTTACCTTTCTCATATAACAAACCAGAGATTGTTATACTGAGGAAGCTGTAGAAAAAGTGTGGCATGAATTCTTCAACCAATATCACCATCTCTAGGAGAATTTGAAATGAAAACTGGTACACCATTTAAAATAAAGTTATTTTCAATGTAATTAAGAAAAATAATCTTCATTTTCAATTGCTTTCTGATTAAGTTAAAGGGTTTACTTTTATGTGTGTGCGTGTCCGTGTGTACGTGAAACTTCAGCATGTACTGGGATGAGTTTATTGTAGTTCATGTTACTGTACAGACTGCCTCCACATTGAGATATTGAATGGATTTTTTTAGGAAATTCAAAGCAGCAACAAAGGCTTATTTTGTTTATTTCATTGATGTCAGTCTGAGGTGGCTTGGAGTTTTTTATTGGCTTGTAAAGGTGGTCATGTTTATTAAAGTAAAAGGACCAAATTCCTGCTTCTTGTCAGTTTTGTGCAAAAAAATGAGAACGGTTCATAACCATTTCTCTGTAGGAAAATTAAGCCATCTCCTGTGCAAAGAAGGGAGCCTGTTGCAGGGAACTCCAGGTGAGCTGCCCTATGCACAGTGCACTGCTGTGCAGACACCAGCTCACATCCATCAGCCCACAGCCAGCACACACTGCACCTGCATGGCTCTCAGAGCCAGCACCAACCTCCCCATCCCTTGCTGCACCTGCAGCTCCAAGGGCAGCACACAGCCCTGCTGTCTCTTGTGCCCACAGCATATTTATGCCCTGATAGAAGTTAAGATATATACTAAGAAGCTATTGACAGCTCTAAACGAAGTCTCAACTTTTCTTTTGTTATCTCTGTCCTTAACTTCCTGATCACTTTGTGTTTGAGCTTGTGCCTGTCAAGCTGGCTTACTTGTCTTCTTCTGTATCAAAATGAGAGCATGGCTAGTTTAAAAGGGCTGACAAAATCCTCTAGTCTAAATGAAAGAAAGCAAAACAAAACAAAAACTCTACCTCAGCACAATCATCTCTCTACAGCATGAGAAAGAAAAAAGTGACAGCAATCCGCAGATTTTTAAATTATTTTTATTGATTCTCATTGATGTCCTTGCTGAAATGTGAACAAAAGATTGAGTCATTTACTGAGGTCTATTCAAGACTTTTCTGATAGCTTAACCAATAATAACTGTATAAAAAACTCAGCTGGGTGGAGGCAGAGATCCTATAGGGTATCTTTATAATAAGGGAAGAGCTCACAGAGCTGCCACAGGGCAGTATACTCACCCTTGAATGCACCAGCTGCATTGCTGCACGGAGGTTGAAGGGTAGAGTACCAGCATGGGCATCGACTCTGCTGGTTCTGCCCTGCTACGGTGTATTGGGTTTGCATGGCCAAGCTTTGGGAGCCAGGGACCTACAGAGGCAGCTTCTATGAGAAGCTGCTAAAAGCTTCCTCTTTGTCCAGCAGAGCCAATCCTTGGTAGCTCCAAAGGCGCATGTGCCACTGGCCAAGGCTGGGCCAATTAGAAATTGTGGTAACACCTCTGCAATAGCATGCTGAAGAAGAAAAAAAATCCAAAATTATTGCATGGTTGTAATTGAGGCCAGAGAAGAGTGGGGTGAAAACACGAGAGAGGAAGAACTCTGCAGACACCAAGGTCAGTGAAGATGGAAGGGGAGGAGATGCTCCAGGCACTGGGGGTCAGATTCCCCTGCAGACCATAGGGAAGACCATGGTGAAGCTGTGCCCCTGCAGCCCATGGAGGTCCATGGAGGTGCAGACATCCACCTGCAACCCATGGAGAAGACCCACGCCAGAGAGGGTGGATGCCTGGAGGAGGCTGTGATGCTGTGGGAGCATGGAGAGAGAAGCCTACACTGGAGCAGCCTGTCCTTGAAGGACTGCACCCCTTGGGAGAGTGACCCACATTGCAGCAGTTTGAGGGGGACTGCTGCCCATGGGATGCAGAAGCTTGCACAGAGCTGTTGTTCATTAGATGAAACCACATAAGAGATGCTCATGGAGAACTGTCTCCCATGGGAGGGACCTCATGGTGGAGCAGGGGAAGGGCTCCTCTCCCTCAGCAGCAGGATAAAACACAGATGATGAAGTGACAATAACCCCCATTGCCTGTCTCCCTGCACTGCTGTGGGGAGGAGACAGAGCTGGTAAAGAGGGAGGAGATGTGGGGAAGGTGGTTTTAAGGTCTTATTTTACTTCCCGTTATCCTGATTTTCTTAGTAATATCTTCTTTCCCGTTATCTGATTTTCTTAGTAATAAATTCCATTAATATCTCTAATTCAAGGCTGTTTTGCCTGTGCTGGTATTTGGTGAGTGATCTCTTCCAGTCTTTATCTCAGTTCATGAATCCTTTGTTATATTTTCTCTCCCCTGTCCAGCTGTGGACGGGAGCAGTAGAGAGGCTTTGGTGGGTGCCTGGAGTCTGGCCAGCGTCAACCCACCACATAAGGGAAAGGCAGATATGAAAATTTATTGGGTATAGTAGTAAGTTATGATTTGACTAGCACAAGGAACTTATTTGTTGAATTATCTTTAAATCATCACATTTCAGAATAGAACCACACTTTAAATATGGGAAATGTTATTTGCTGCATATGTATTATGTTATTAAGCATAATTAAAGTTGAAAGCCATGAACCACACTCAAAGCTACTGCAAGGCTATAGAGCATTTCTGTGGCTAACAAAATAAAGTACCATATGCTGGAGAAGTCAGCAGGCAAGAAATAATACACTTAGTTGCCTAAACTACAGTATGCTGTGGGCCAGTATCTGTGCAAATATTTCAGAAATGAGTAATGAATAACTGTTCTATTCTAAGAAACAAGTATGTGACTGCTAACATCATAATTTCTAGATATACAAACTGCCAAAAGCTAAAACTAAACTTTGGAGAAAAAAACCCTCTCTTTTTATGGGTGCAAAATTCTACAGTACCCTGTTTGAGGCAACTCAAAGATATCATATCTAGCTAAAGTATTCACCTCTTGACTTTTCTAGAAGCCTTGCTGTGATTTTTTCAGGCACTAAGTCACACAGAATATTCAATGTTTCCTTTGTACCCTCAGAAGTAGACAACAAAAGCTTTTTTTTCCCTTTATGCTATGTTTTATTCATAACCATTGAAAAGAAAAATCGAAACTCTGGTGTGAGTCACTCTTTAGATTTTTCTATTATAAAATTGAATCAGAACTGTAAATGGTTTCAGACACAGATACCCAGGACCAGCACTAGAAACACAGCAAAAACTAATGTGGACCTAGAAAAGGCAATTCCAGTACAATGTTTTAAAATGCAACTGAAAAGAGACCTGATTTGCACAAGGATTGCCACCAGAATCATTCACTAGTGAAAGAAGTAAGGGCTATCTCTGAGACAAAAAATAATAGCTGCAGGTTTCACTGGACTCCAGAAGAGAAGTGTTTTACCACACACATCCTCCTGCCACAGCTCTGGACTCTGAGCACCCTCAAGGGAACCAGCTCTCCCCAGAAAGGTCATCACTGGCAAGAGTGAAGCAACCACAATCCACGGTGGTTCTCCCTCAACCAGAACCATCCGATTGAATGCTCTGGGATGTTCCACAGCTGAAAGAAAGTTTCTCCATCTCTACTGGAACAATCCCCTTTCTTGACCTGGACAGCACTAAAATGACAACAGCCAGAGTTTGATTCTGTTACACTGCTATTTCTGATATCTGATACTTGGAAAAAATGCCCTCTAGGCTAGAGGATATACAACCCATGTTCCCAGCCAACAACACAGAGTTTGTATTAGCAGAATGTACTGAAGTGTGGCTGCCTTCAGTCTTCTACATTCATAGATAGCCACGAGGAATAAATCACACCTTAGAGAAGCTCAACAATTTCATCAGCTTATATCTGAAGCCAGGCTGTCCCCTAGGTATGGAAAGCACAAAACTTCAGCTCATCCTAAGCAAAGAGACAAAGAGATAAAGAGTCAAACCAGGCTCTCTAAAGAAGTTGCTATCTGACCTGCTCCCATTCTTCTAGCTCTGCACAAATTCAACTAATGAAATTTTGAAAAGGAACTGTGTATTTTTTTTTTTGGGGGGTGGAATAAAAAGGAAGAGGAAGGTATCCTGGGAGCTACAAAGTTAGAACAGCTTCTGTGGAGATAGATCACTGTCTGAGAAAAATATAGTAGTCATTAGATGTTTAGCCAATTCATCACCATTTAGATTACACTACATTGGTATAAGCTTTTGTGAACATACCAGGGCTGTGATAAGGAGGGCTATAGGATGTAAACCTATCCTATGTAAACCTATGTAAGTAAAAGTGAAATACATTTAAAATAAATACTTTACTTACAACGTTTTTTCTTTCTTTTGATTGTATTAAGCAATACTTGTGAATTTACCAATGGTGGGGTTTTTTTTTCCAAAAGAAGGGACACTCCCCCACTGTTCTCTACCATGTGTGGACAGAGCAAAGAATTAATTCACATTCCTTTAAATACCACAGAACAAAACAGATAAAAAACCCCAATGAGCTCATATTAATATATATACTATTACATTTGTGTCATGTACTTTTTATACCAAATGATCTGTAGCCTTAGAATGTTAATAAAAACCATAATGTTTGCATCCATAGTCCATAGTTTAAAAAACTAACAATTGATAACAGGGGTCCAATGAATGTTATGCACACTATTTATCCACTGAAAAAGTGGGGGTGGGAAGAAAGCAAGGAAAGCACCAGGGTCCTGATCTTGCTCCCATCAAAGACAGTGGGAGCTTTTCCTATTGACTACAAGATGCTGGATTGTGCCTTTGGTTTTGCTGGCAGAATTGTGTGTGACTTTTTTTGTTTCTCTTGTGGCTAAAACACAGTCATTTGCTGCCCTCTAGAAGCAGACTGACACATACACTTTAGTTTACCTCAATACAGGCCTTCTCATAATTTTAAAAATGCACCTAACAACAATTACAAGCAATGTCAAAGGACTAGAGGGATCTGAGGAACTATGAGGTATTGAGAATTTTGAAGTGTTCTCTAAATTCAGCTATTTGATAGCATCATCAGTTATTTGGTTTGAAACATGGAACAGTGTCATGTATTGCTCCTGGGATTCTCAGACTTTCAAGAAGAAATTAATTCAGATTATTGCTTTAGCCTGCTTAATAAAACTGAAAATTAACAGAATACCAACATGAGTGCTTTATTTAAAGCCCAACCCTCGCCACACTGATACAGGACACTGAGAGGAATGGGAGATCGATCAGGTTAGGATGAAAGAACCACAAAATAATTCAGTGAGTTTCAATTGATAGTTAAATCTTTTATTTCCTCCAAAAGTAGTAGCAATCTCATCTAGTAATAATGATTATTTATCAAGTGCTTAGAAACTTTTTTCAATTTTATTTTGGTTTTATTAGTAGGGGATAAAAAGGCTAAAAAACACTGTGAAGTGCCTGATTTCCACAATCTCCCCAATGAATGAAAATCAGGAGTGAAATTTATTTTAAAGTAAAAAATAAAAAAAGAGATAACCCTCATACCTTCTAACTTCACCTCCAAGAAGGTGAAGAACCTAAGCATGAAAGCAAGGAATGAATAGCACTCAAATGTCAAGATACCATTCAATTATCATTGTGTAATGCAATTAGATTACAAGTTACAAGTATACCGTTTTCTTAGATTTTTATTTATTAATTTATTTATTACTTCACTTCCATCATAAGTGGATTTTATGTGTGAAAAATGTAAAAGCAGAAATATTGTTCTAGTTTCAGTTCACAAACAGCTAAATGTCATTAAGTTATATCTCACACCATGCTCATTGCTATATTATATTCCCTGAAGTGACAAAGGACTTGAAGACCAAGTCTTGAACAGCTGAAAAGTTCTTGATTCTCCTTACACCTGACTATCAGAAAAATTGCCCACTTAAGGATATATGCACTAACCAGCCAAAAATCAATTTATAATTAGCAAGCATTTAAAAAAAAAGTCTTAGAATCACCAAACTGTTTACATTGGAAAAGATTTTTCCAACCTGTCAAGTCCAACCACTTACCCTGTGTTTGCTTCTCTTCTCTGTACTCTGACAACAAATGCAAGCAGGACAAGCTTGCGACTTTAAATCTGAAGTGAGGTACTCATAAGAGTCAAACTGAATGTGACTGTTGTGCTATATGACATTTCAGAGACAAAGACCTTCAAATTAAGATTTTGGCAGGTGAAATATATCTCTGATGTCTCATTTAAATGTCAAAATTTAGGTAAAGTGAATCTGTAGTTGCTTATATCTGCTAATAAACATTCTTTAGTAATGCCAATGTTTTATGCTTTCCAGAATGAGTCTGAATATTTTTCCTTTGAAGTGTAAATCAAAGATTCAAGAAGTCTTTCTAAGTACACTCTCCCCTTAACCTATGCTATTTTTACTTCTAATTGACTTGTCTAAAATGAAACATTATTTTAAACTCAGGTAAGGTAAGCAGCAAGGTCAAGACCAAGGATCCAAGAGTTTAAGCATGTTTTCTGTGAATAAAAAATAGTTGAACAGTCTTCCAAAGAAGGGCAGCGAGATAGAGTTTAATCACTTTGATTATTTGAGTCAACTGCAAAGTTAATAAATGTGTATACTCCCACACTACAATACAAACAGAAAGTGGGTCATGCATGTCAGGCCCCGACCAATCCAGGCCAGTGTAAGGATAAGGATATTTTAAACACCCTTAAGGAGTGAATGTCAAGCCAGGTACTCCCAAATTTTTCTCAGATTGCTGGCTGTGGAGTTTTCAGCTAAATAAAGTATGGTGTGGATGCCACCAAGTGGTAGCTGTTATCACATACCAGCGTCTTCAGCACGGCCTCACTCTAGGCTGACGCTTCAGCTGCAGAAAATATTCCTGGTACAGGCATTTGCCATGAATGGAATATTACTACTGCAAAAAGAGGAAAAGAATTCTCTAAGGAAAAAAATTTATTCCTACTGCTGATGACAGAACTGTCACGGACTTAAATGAAACCAATACCAACTTCCTTTTGAAATCTTATAAAATATTTATAAACTTGAGAGCAAATTCAAGGTTGATCAAAAGACCAGATCTGCAGTTCAGATCTGCACAGAGATCCTAGATGTACCTGGAAAAGATCCTGTGTGTTACTGATTCTTTGGGTCTATTGTTCTTTGGTACTGTTAAATGTCATAGGGCCATGAGACAAACCCAAGTATTGCTTAATTGCCTTATCACTACCCTATTTTTGTCAGTTGCAAATTGTTCTCTCTCAGACAAAGTATAAGCATAGTGCTGGGAATAATTTCCTCCAGGGAATGATCACAAAAGCCAGTTGGCTGAAACTGCTCTGGGCTTGCCATGCCCATTTGCCCTGCAATTAGCTCCCTGCATTCTCTACCATCCTTCAACATTATTGCAGCAAGGCTTGCAAATATCTCATAAACCACATCTCAGGACATGTATAGCCTCAGTTCCATGCCATAAGAGCACTCACAAGGGCCATTTCATGCCTTTGCATTATTTCAGCCACAGTGGCTCGGCAAGAGGCCCACAGGACCCATCCAGGCACACAGCACAGAGGTGGGCAGCCTCTACGCCTACTGAGCCAGGAATTACAGAAAGGTTGTAAGACAACCCCTGCCACTTGTTGGGATTTCTGGGAAGAAGTTGCTTATGTGAAAAGCAATTTAGAAACATGCCCTGTCTGTGACCTCATTCTTGGAGAGCATTATAGACATCCTTCAGGAACTCTGCCATGACTACCAGCATAAGTCTGGTGCAGACGACATGAAGAACCTGCCATCAAAGGCACTGCACCTGGTACATGTTGGAGATTCCTGGTTCAAATACGTGAGCTCCATCCATATCATCACTCTTCCAACTCCACTCACTTCAGTTGTGAAGGACCTAGGAGAAATTCCCTGCTTGCTGAATGGGGCAATCAAATAACTCTCTGCTCTACTTTTCAGGCAGCCAAATGACTTGACACCAGTTTTATAGTTTAATAAAGACCAAATTGAAAGTGAATAACTCTGACTTGCTTGTTCTTGTTGACTCACTCATTTCAATAATAAAGTATGTCTGGAAAAAGACCTATTTACTAATTAAAACTATGTACTATATTAATAATAACAGTGTCTATTTAATTAATGTGTTTATTAACACAGTTATCTGAAAACAAAAGGCAGATTAGATTGCTTCTGGCACTAGCCTGAGGGGAATGGCAAAGCAGCCTGGCTCCACTGCCTACCTTCATCAATCAGAGCCCTGGAAAGCTGAGCAGGCTGTGACAGTGAAGAAAGGGGAGACTCTATTGCAGAAAGAGTAGCGGACCTGCTACCCAAAACTGCTTTTCCTTACCTAAGTTCAAATAAATACTTTGCTTTTTACTAAAGATCTCCATGGAGATGTGTAGTAATAGTCTCTTTCCAAAAGTCCCCTCTGCCCTGTCTTTCCAAGAGCAGAAGCAGATTGGTACAGACCTTTTGTCTTCAGCAATGTTCACAATGTAGCCACACAGCTCAGGAACCATGAGCAGGCTTCAGGTGAAGCATTCTGACAGCCTAAACTTGGATTTCTACAGTGCAACTAACAAAAACCGGAGCACCATTTGCTGATACCAATGAATAACAACATTCAGAATCACGTAGACAGTGAATCCAAGAAACAGATGTTTTCCAATTCCTTCCCTGAAATACGAATCAGTGCTCACCAAACATTACTGAGATCATGGTCTGCATCACAACAAATATGATTACCTGAAATAGAGAATCAAACATCATAAACCAAGGTCAAAAAAGGACATCTTCATCTGTCCATATTTGAGCAGTAGCTCTTAATGATAAACCAGAAACAACGTGGATTAGTCAGGCTGGGAAAGCAAGCCAAGGACTCAGGTTCCTACTACATAAATAAGAGTTTGGGAAAAACAAGTCTGAAAGTTTACATGGTAGAAAAAAGTGGCAGTAACACTGAACAAAACCTTACTGTCTAACAAATCACTGAAAGCAAGACACAAAAAAAACCAACTTGTACAGCAGCATGTTCCAGACATATTTTGCATTTCACATTTGAACTTAATTTGCATAAAGAGAAGCACAGGAGCAGAAATACTTACACAGAGGTAAACAAGGAACTCAAGTAAACAAAATAACTCCTCTTTGTTTATTAAAAAATAACACCTTAAAAACATAAGTGCCTGTGCTGAACAAAGACCCTGCTAGCCCAGCATCCTGCCTCTGACAGTGGCTAAAGCTCTACTGCACAAGGAAGAAAACAACAGGCAAATGCATAAATCATCAAGAGGCTGCTATGCTTTCACCAACACTGACAAAATGGATGACAGAAGGTTATACCGGCCTGCGGGTATTAGCCTGAGGAAACAATGTTTTACTGCCTTTCTAATTATGTTGACAATTTTTTCTCTAACAAACTAACTGATTTTTAATTAAGATATCAGAAACTTGGTATTGGAAGCTTGTGCATCAGAGAAGGATGTTTCCCAAAAGCTGCTTTTTGCTCCTGAGAAAACACAGAGCTAGGAATAAGAGGTGGACTAGTTACTACATTGAGTAAGGGAGCTGCAGGCCCAAAGTGAAATAGCACAAAGACAAAAATGGTTACAGAAGGAGAAAACGCTTGAAATTATTAAATCTAAACAATGCTGAATCCGCTAGGAGCTAAACTTCTCTGCTAAAATAATGCTGTTTGACATTCAAGGTCTACAATGATTGCCTTTTAATACATATAATAATACTTGATACCATAGGCGAACAGGAAAATGGAATGTTATATAAAAAGTTTAAAGACTGCAAAAAATATTCTAAAGTTATAAACACACTGTGAGAAAAGAAGTAGTAACATGACTATATCGGCAGCTCATCATCTACATACAGACTTAATCAAACACGGTGCACAGATGAACCCCTGGACCCGTATGGATCACTCTGTAATTACTATACCATATAAATTAACATGAGTTAGCAAAAACAAAAGTCGACTAAACATTCTGTTGGTATTTTACATATATCTAGAACATATTCATTGGTGAAATTCCAACAGAGAAATATGGTTTTACCTTACTAAGGGCTAAGGCATTCCCTAAATATGATGGAAGAAATTCTATCCCAATTAGTTTTTCTGAAGTTTCCATAGACTTATGCATACCCTGTTTTCTCTGTGCAGTAATGACAGGCAATTCTTCACTGCTGCTGAACACTGCTGGAGTTACATAGTGTTGTTCAATAAACCAGTACAGAGAATTTACTCAAGCTGATTTAAGTCAGGAAGAGTCTGTTGCTTATCCTCTGGAGGAATATTGGAAAACACTGTCAACTGGATATTTCAGGGCTTTCTTATCTGCAGAATTTGTCATTTATAAGATGTCATCATCTTTAGTATGTTATTCTGGAAACTTACTTAGAGGTAATGAGCAGGAAATTTGGCATAACTTTAACATAATTCTCCATAATTATTTCTAAATCATCACACAAAAATATTTTTCCACTCCATGATTTATGCAGCTTGTGCTCTTGTACACTCTGATGACTCAAAATCTCAACAGGCCCTCATGACATTATTTTCAACTTTCTCTGTGCAGCTGGAGCTGGTGGGCTGTATATTCCAGGACTATCTACAGCATCATATTAAGAACTATTAAGTCAAACCATGTATGAAATCAGCATATATAAATTAAGTTTTTTTAATGTCTATGCCAAGTACCATACTTCAGGACTGAAGCAGAATTAGTTTGCAATAACTGAAGATGAGCTGTGATTCCTCTTTCATGTCTTACTCCAATGACAAGTACTTCTTGAACTTTAATCACAAGTAACTTTTCCTTATTTTAGTCTTTTAGCCTTTCATTGAGTGGCAGTTTCTGTTTCTCATTGACCCATAATTTGAAGCAAATCAAATTAATCTGATCTTTTTACTGTTTGTATAGTACCTCATATAGCACCATTCTGCTGTTTATTAAGAATTTCTGGGTATTCTGGAACTTGCTTTGCTTGACCATTCCTGGGTGATTAAGTCCAAACATGCCCTATGTAGTAGAATAGATGTTTTCAACTTTCAGAGCTCTTAAAATTTGTGAGTGGGAGGTTCTGCTTGAGTACAGGTCCTTGTGAAGTGACAAGACTACCTCAGGAGACCAGGAGATGGTCCAAAGAACATGTCAAGGGCAATGACTTGTAATTAAGCACTTGAGAGGAGGATGGTATCGGAGCACAAAAATTGTGAGAAAAAAACAATTAACAGGCTAAGCCTTGCCCTGGCATGTCAGTTGTCTGCATATAGGATAAAGTGCTCAGATGTAAATGGAGTTAGGTGAAGGAAGGAATAAAATGGAATGGTATGTGTGAGAGAGTGTGCCACATAAACAACATGCAGACAGCAGAAATAACATAACTGAAGGAGAATTTGGGGAAAAAAATCTCCCTCAAAAAATCCATCCAGAGATGGATTGTACTGCACCCTGATACCAAGCAGTGTGATGCACTCAAGAGAGGGGTGATCGAGTTGTAATTCAGTGGTAGTTGTGTGTAATGAATAAGATCCAAGAGTGATAAACTTGGATCTTGCTACAGTACAGAGAATTACAGGACTGCACAGTAATAATAGTGATGTCATTATTTGGCAGGTCATTTAGTTGATTTTTTAGATTATTAATTGTGGGAAGATTCAACAATAAACATTGAAGCCTCATTGATATGCAATTGAGAAATTAAGACTTCCAAGTAACAGCTGCCCTCTCACCCTTGCATCCTCTGAAAGACATTTTCCATTTAGACATATTAGTCTACCAAATCCTTAAAGGCTGCAAACCTTTGGAATGAGTTTTACCACTGGTTTCACAAACTTGCCTTAAAAAAAATTGGCAACATTTTGTTTTAGCTTAAGTTGGTCCAAACCACTAATTAAATCCTCATAATTTGAAGAGTATTTTGCTTTGTGTGAATTAAAGTTTTCATTGAAGTGATCTGAATTATCTATTTTCAAGAGAAAAAACAAAAAGAAAAGTTAAAAACCAAATTTTAACTAAATCAGTTTCTATTCACTTGCTCATGTAAGCCTATCAAGTTCTTTTCATACATACGTGGTAGTAGCACTCACCTTCTCCATGGCTGACACATGGGGACAACCAACCTTTCACAATTCAAGGAGGGAATGGGAAGAGGCAGAAGCCCTCGGTCCACAGACAGGGTCCCCAGCCAACAGGACAGTGACATTTCTGCACCATGACCTCCATCCAAGGAGAATTCCCTGGTCTGAGTGCTCCTCACCACTCTCTCCCACAGCAGGGACTATTTTCAGACTGAATTTCCCTGAGTGATCCTTTGACCCTTAGATCTTCTAGGTACCCTTGAGGGAGAAGCCTCTTTGTGTGTGTGTGTGTGTGTGTGTGTGTGTGTGTGCGTGCATGTGTGTGCACATGTACAGTTTTGTGTAGTAACATAATCTCAATGGATACACTAAACCTGTAACCTGCTAAATGCCAGGGGAGCATCACCGTTACCCACCTTGTTCATTACTTTTGGCCATTGGTTTTAGTTGGAAATTAAAGTTTGTTATCTGCATGAAGTTGTTGCCGTGTACCTCTGTGCCAGCATGCTGACAGTTGTCCAAGTCCTTAGCTCTCATGGACCACTGTAATACCAGAGGGTTTTGTGTTGGACACAGCACAATTCCCACTCTCTTCCTTTAGAGTCTTTTCTGCATTAGTCTCATACAACATGTGCAGGGACTCTGACATGGGGTCATGTGGATCATGGCCACACAGTCCTGAAGCCACATTTCCCATACATTACTACTACAAAGAGGGGGTTAAGGGTTTTTTTTATGTTTTCGATTTAATTTGGTTGTGTTTTCTTCTTCTTTTTTTTATGATCTTTTCTGGTGCTCCATGGGATTTTTCCCATGGCTGCCCAACCTCAACAGCTCTTCCTTAGGTGAAGACAAGTTAGCCTTTTGAATTTTTTTTTTTTTTTTTGGGGGGGGGGGGTAATGGGAGAGGCTTGAGCTTTCTGGCTTTCTGCTCCTGTACCAGCCCAGGCCTTGACAGTGCCCCTGCTCTTGGGTGCGCTCATGTGTGGGAAGCACCGGTCATTGCTTGTGTCCTCCAGGGATCAGTATTGGTCCCGGTCCTAGTCAGTATCTCTATTGATGATCTGGATGAGGGAATCAAATGCACCCTTAATAAATTTGCAGATGGCAGCAAGTTGGGCAGGAGTGTTGAAAGGATCTGCAGAGGGACCTGGACAGGCTGGATCAATAGGGCAAGTCTGACTGTATGAGGTTCAACAAGGCAAAATGCCAGGTCCTGCACTTGGGTCACACCAACGCCCTGCCGTGCTACAGGCTGGGGAAGAGGGGCTGAAAAGCTGCACCGCGGAACGGACCTCGGGGGCTGGTTGCCAGTGGCTGAACGTGAGCCAGCATGTGCCCAGGTGGCCAAGAAGGCCAATGGCATCCTGGCCTGTATCAGCAATAGTGTGGCCAG